>NC_044564.1:11504693-12169381 GCF_007565055.1 Rhinopithecus roxellana
TCTGAGTTTACAAAGCACTTACAATTCAACCCAATAACCATTCACTGAGCACCTCACAGTGGTAGGCACTGTGAGATGCAGGAGGAACTCAAAGAGACCTTGCCTGTTTCTATGGAGATCTCAACTGTGCCTCCTTAGATGCTCACCACAAACCTATGAGGTAGAGAGACATCATCAGCTCCATTTTACACATGAAGAAACTGAGGCACAGAAGAAAGGTAATGGTTTTGAGGTCACACCATGAATACTCTAGCACAACCCAGGCCAAGTCTAGATTTTCACAATGTCTAGTAGAGCTGGGATGCAATACCCTCCTTGGCCTCCAGGGGCACCACTCCCACCATTGGTCTCTAGCTAGACACTGAAGTTTGAGGCTTTGATGTCATGAGCATGAACTAGGGCTTTGGGTTACCACTGTTTAGTGAATTCTGGCTACTGAGGTGACCAGAAACTAGAAATGCCTAAGACCACATATGAAGCATCATCTCTATTCCACTGGTTTCTAATAAATTGAAACTTCCTAACTTTTCCTAATAAAATCGGTCTGGGGCATACAGTAGGGGGTAGGTGGGTTACTCAGGTAGCAAATCTGCAGAGGGCTTTGACAATTCTTTAGGACTCATGGTCCATTTTAAGGGAAAACCAAGAGTAAAACTCTTTCAAGCCTGGTCCTTGGCAAACCTGAGGACTCTTATGGCACATAGAACACATCGTTCTGCTAATAGAATAAAGGGTAGACTTGGAAATCAGGCCTGGGGCACTGCTTCTCTCAGAGTTTGCATTTTTCTTTTCTGAAATGCTGATGGTTTAAAGATGTGGATCGTGGCCCAGGTCCCTGACCCAGGAGGAGTTCTGTGATGTTATCCCAGCTCAGCTCCTGAAACATCTGGTCCATTTCTGCCCCTGGCCTGCCTGCAGCTTATCTGCTATAGCATCTGGCTTGCTGGGCCCCACTTCTCCTTGGCCGCGTGTCCGCTGATACTAAACAGGCAGCACCTACCTGGCAATAATCCTCCCCTATCACTCTTTCCTTCCTGCTAAGATGGAAAAAATGACTCAGACCAGAACGGCCCACCCCCTTAAGCAAACAGTGCACGCACAGCTGGGCACAGGCTCCAGATCTAAGCTGCAGATCTCATCTAGGACGGTACTCGGGGTGCCTGTAGAGCCCACGGCTCGGTGGGCTTTGGAAGAGGCTGCTGAGTGACAGGATCCAAAAGGCCCTGCTCCCTCCTGAGACCCACCACCCAGGCCACGGTGATACAGGAGGGCAGGGAGGACAGAGGGTTGTTCACAGGGATCACCGGGCTTCAGGTTCCTCCTGCTCCTCTCTCTCAGTGCCTACTGCAGGGATGAAGTCCCCAAAGAAAAAAACTGCAACCATCCCTCGGATGGGGCCAAAAATCCCACTTTACTTGGCTACTCGGCACTCGGCACTCTCGGAAGACCTGGACTCATATCAGGCATGTTCCCAAGCAGCTGGACAGAATCAAATGTCCACAGTTCAAAGGCTTTTTTTAAATTTTTTATTTTTTTGAGATGGAGTCTCTGTTGCCCAGGCTGGGAGTGCAATGGCGCCATCTCGGCTCACTGCAACCTCTGCCTCCCAGGTTCAAGCAATTCTCCTGCCTCAGTCTCCCAAGTAGCCGGGATCACAGGCATGCACCATCACGACTGACTAATTTTTTTTGTATTTTTAGTAGAGACGGGGTTTCACCATATTGGCCAGTCTCAAATTCCTGACCTTGTGATCCACCCATCTCGGCCTTCCAAAGTGCTGGGATTACAGGCCTGAGCCACTGTGCCCGGCCTCAAAGGCTATTTTAAAGGCCTAACTCTGCCACTTCCTAGCTGCAGGGCCTCTGAGCCTGCTTCTCACCTGTAAAATGGGATGATATCTCCTGCCTCAGACAGAGGTCATCGGGATAAAACACAGTGTAAAGGCATTTAGGGTCAGGTCAGAAGAAGAAAAGTCCCAAAGAACCCTATTCTTCACCTGCAGAGAAAAGTCTCAAGCAAACCCCTCCCTCGTATGTCTCATGTGAATTTCTACCTTAACTGACATTTCAGTTACCAGGCTCCAGAGAGACCTTCAAGAGGGCCAGGACTCCAGAGCCCACCTGGAGCCCGGCAGCCCCTCCCCTCCAGGCCTGGAGACTGACCCTCCCAGCTGCTCTCCACACAACCACAGGGTGCCTGCACCCCCACCCTCCAGGGGACAGAAGCCAGGCAGGGTACAAGAGGGGCATCGGCTTCCATTAAGACCCCCGATATGCCTTTAGGCCCACACTGCCCTCAGACTATAGCCCCTCCCCAGAGCCTGCAAATCCTGCTCGAGGGCCAGGCAGCTGTGTGTAATCGGCCAGGCCCTGGCTGCAGGAAGGGGAGGCAGGAGCGTGTGCACATGGAGGGGCCCAGGGCGTGCAAGGACAGGCTCAGCAGGGGCGGGGTGATGTGCAGGGGCAGGGGGACATGCAGGCCCGGCTTGGGCTGTCCCTCCCAGGGCTGTCCCAGCAGAACTGGAGACCCAGGCAGCCAGAAAAGGAAAGAAAGAGGAAGCGGATGTCTGCACTTCGGAGCTGCTTTCCTTTATCCCTGGTGAGCAAGCAGATTTTCAGGGTCATGATGAAACCTATGGGCTGCGGAGGCCGGGGTCCAGAACCTCCCAGTGTGGGTGCCGCCTGCCCGCAGAGGGGTGAGCTGCCCACCACCATGGTGTAGGGTGAACATTGGTCCTCAGAGCCTCCCCTGGGCAGAAAGCCCCTGCATTAGAAAGCCTGGGACCCACTCCAGCCCACCAAGGCTGAGAAAAGACCCAGTTTTGAACACCATCCCCTGACGGTGGCAAGAGACGGGCAGGGTTGCTTTCCTCAGCAACAGGACTCCGGATGCAGTCCACCACAGCAGGCAGCATCTCCGTGCCCGGCCCATCCCTCACCAATGAAGCCTACCCAACAGGCCAGGACTCCCAGGCCTGGTCTCCCCACTTCTCACCAGCCTGTGACACCAGAAACCCATACCCTCTAAGTCTGAGCTTATTCATCTGCAAAACAGCCCCAGGGTCATAAGCCAGGCCACTGACTCTGTGTACCCTCCCCAGAAGACATCAGGGTCCTCTCTAAGAGTCCAGGCATGTCCTGTCCCATCCCCTGCCCTTCCCCGTCAGGCCTGGCACCCCTGGGCAAAGGAAACTCATCTGGAGAAGCTCCTAGGAACTGAATACAGAGGGAGGTTCCACAGCCCTTACCCCCCATATTATCTATAAACTGTATCCCCTCCTCACCCCCCATATTATCTATAAACTACACCCCCACCCCGCCCCCATATTATCTATAAACTACACCCCCACCCCGCCGCCATATTATCTATAAACTACACCCCCACCCCGCCCCCCATATTATCTATAAACTGTACCCCCTGCCCCGCCCCCATATTATCTATAAACTGTACCCCCTGCCCCGCCCCCATATTATCTATAAATTGCATCCCCACTGAGCCCCCATATTATCTATAAACTACACTCCCACCCTGCCCTCATGTTATCTATAAACTGCACCCCCTGCCCCGCCCCCCATATTGTCTATAAAGTACACCCCCGACCCGCCCTCCATATTATCTATAAATTGCATCCCCACCGAGCCCCTATATTATCTATAAACCACACCCCAACCCCCATATCATCTATAAACTGCACCCCCGCCCCCCATATTATCTATAAACTGTACCCCCATCCCGCCCCCATATTATCTATAAAGTACACCCCCGACCCGCTCCCCATATTGTCTATAAGCACATCCCCTGCCCTGCAGACTGGACCCTCTGGCCCCTTTGTGCCCACCATTTAGCATCCTCTGAGGTCCCTGGCTGGGCCTGAACCTGCGAACAGCAGTTTTAGTCCTTCTTTCACACTTTATAAAAGCTACAATTACTGCCTCCCAACCTCCGTATTAACAGCCACGTAAAATAACAGCCATCTCTAATAAGAATTATATGATACCATCTGCGACCATCCCAATAAAGGAAGCAAGCATTGTTATCAATACCACGATTGTACCTGCTGCTTGCACTGCACGGGGCGATGTCCTGCACACCGGGCACACTTAGGGCTTTGCATCCACACCAATATCGCTTCCTTAGATCCTCACAGCAGCCGGTCCAGGTAGGTGGTGCTATCGCCTCTGATATGCAGACAAGCTGCCTCGGGATCAGAGAGGTTAAATAACATGTTGGAGGTCCCACAGCCAGGAGTTCAAATCTGCTCTCCCAGCTTCCAAAGCTCCCAGTGTCCCTGAGAATCACTGTTCTCCTCCTCATCCCCTGAGTTCCCTTTGCAAAAGTCCAAGAGGTGACTGTGAGCTGGTGATGGGGTAGGCCCTGTAGAAGGACAGAGGGCTGGAGGGAGGCACAGGCCCCCACCCTCCCCTGCTCAGAGTTTCTCAAAGTGCCCTCAACTGGTCACTGCCACTGCATTTGGGGGGCAGGACAAGAAGCCGCAGGCCCCAGGCTCCACCAAAGACCCTCAAAAATCTGAGTCTGCAAGGTGGGACCCCGGGGCTCCTGCACCTGTCCACTGTGGGGGTCCCAGGCTCCACACCCCGGCAACCTCTGGCCTCCGGTGATGAGCCCCCAAAAGCCCTACCCTGCAGGAAGCTGGACCTGACATCCTCCTTTGATTCCAGTTAATCCCAGAAAACACCAGGCAACTCCAGGCCAGGGTTACCCAGAGAACTCAAACCCTCGGCAAAATGGCAATGCAGCTGCTGTCTTGGTACCAGCCCCGCCGTGCCAGGGCATTCAAGGAGGACTGGGCAGGGAAGCCCTGCTGCAGGTGCCATAGCACAGCCTGGTGGGCACAGCACCCATGGCGCCCTCTGGGTCCTCACCCACAGCCTTCAAATAAACCAGCACTACAGACGCCCGGCCCTACACACCACAGTCTAAACACCTCCAGCCCTATACACGCCAAGTCCTACACACACCAGCCCTACACACCCCCAGTCCTACACACCTCCAGCCCTACACACCCCCAGTCCTACACACCTCCAGCCCTACACACCCCTAGCCCTACACACCCCCAGCCCTACACACCCCCAGCCCTACACACCCCCAGCCCTACACACACACCGCCCTACACACACCCAGCCCTACACATCCCCAGCCCTACAGATGCCAGCCCTACAGATCGTTGGCCTGAGAGACCCCTGACCTGCAGACCCTCTAGCAGAGTCCCCTGCAGAGTCCCTAGCCCTATAGCCCCCTGCCTGAAAGACCCCCAGCCCTGCAGACCATCATCCCTACAGAACCCCAGCCCTACAGATCCCCAGCCCTATAAACTTGCAGTCCTACAGACCCCTGGCTCTGCAGAGCCTGGCCCTGTGGACCGAGCACAGTATGGATGGAGGGGAGGTCTGGGTGCGGGGGGAGCCCCTGGGAGACACACAGACAGCACGCGGCCAGCAAGCTGAGGTGAATGTGGAGTGGGGTCCTCCTCTTTCGGAGACTGAAATGGTTACCAAAGAATGGAGCTGACGTCAGGGACTGGCTTCAAATCACGGGGTGCGGGGGCGTGGGCCGGCCTCCGGCTGGAACGGGGCTGGCTGTGGGCTGGTCCTTGTGGCCCCAGGCAGAACATGACCTTTGCTGTGCTGTGTCTGAACCTTCCCATAATAAGAACATCAACAACAGCAGAATCTCAAGGCCAAATCCACAGGAAACCCCTTCCCTGGAAGTTCACCCCCAGCCCCAGGGTCTCCCTGCTCCCTAAGACCTGCAGGATAGTGGCATCTTCGCTTTGGAGATGAGTGAGTGCCCCCGCCAGGTGTGCAGGGGAACAGCACCATGGGTCATTTGTGAAGCGGGGACCACCAAAAAGAAAGTGGGAGGTTCCTGAGAGGGGTGGAGGAACAGCTACACCCTCCTCTCTTCTCTCCAACGCTTCTCCCCTGGCAGGTGCCTTCCCCACCCCACGACGACCATTAATACTGAAATCCAAGACCCTGGGCTCGAGGATGCAGAATGACTCGTGGTTTGCAAAGTGTGGCACCACGGACGCCCTGGCATCAGCGTGGTCTGGGAACTTACCTCGCTAGAAATGCAGTTTCCTGGACCCACCCCAGGCTTCCTGAGTCAGAAACAATCTATGCCTTAAGAGAAGCCTCAGGGGGATTTCAGGGCCTGGTGAAGTTTGGGAACCACTGGTCTACACCATAAGGAGAAACCCCGGACCCAGCCTAAGAAGAGGCCCTCCCTGCTGTCTGACAATGAGCCATGAGAAAGCCACAGGGCAGGGCTATGGAATCTCACCTTTGCTTCCTCTATCCCACAGATTCCTGCAGCCTCCGGACTGGGTCAGTCTTTTTGGTGGGGGCTGTCCCGTGCACTGTGGGGTACAGAGCAGCATCCTCGGACTCCCCCAACTACAGGCCAATAGCCCTGCCCCCACCCCAGATGTGACAATCAGAAAACATCTCCAGACATTGCCACATGTCCCTAAATGGCCTAGTCTGAGAAGCCATGATGTCCACCTGTTTCAGGGGCAGCAGGATGACACTGGCAGGAGGATGACACTGGCATCCCTGGCAGGACAGTCGCTCACCTTCCCTCCCACCCCCCTCCCTCTCCTGATGGCTCCACCTGGGGCATCTCCTTGCCCCACCCAGCAGAGCCGTGTTACCCTGGCTCTGCCTGTTGTCACCAGCTCACTGTCACCGCCACACCGGCCCAAGGACACTCTCTGTGTGTTCTCAACCTTCAGATGAGATATCTCCACTGCTCAAGCAGTACTTTTTGACCTAGACAACCATTATCGAGATCACTACCCTAAATAACATGAATAATAATTACTTAGAAAGCTATTACAATTGCAGTCAGAAATCTAATTCCCTCCTCTTCCCTCAAGAACACCCTTCGCCCCCCGCCGACCATGTGAACACTCTGCAGCCAAAGGGTCTGAGAAGAGGCAGTGTCACTTTCTCCTTCTTTCCTTAGAGCCTCTGGGAGTCACCACCCCTCCGTAGGAAGAAGGAAGGGAAACATCCACAGGAACATGGACACGGGACACTTTCTCCTCACTCTCCTTTCCCCAGGGGAAGAGCAGAGAAATAGCACGGGAAGAGGATTTCAGATCATCCCCAAAGAAAGAAAACAAAACAGAAAATTGAGGGAAGAAAATCAGCAGCAAAGACAGATCCTGGGAACCTCCCTGATGGACACAGTGCTGGGAAGGCAGAGGACCTGAGAAAAGTCCCCCCAGGGGCCCCTCTGTCCCGCACCTGCCATCCCACCTGCACCCACCACTGTGCAGAGCCCACAGGCATCGAGCCGGCTCTCCCCACACCCAGGCTTGCCTGTCACCCCCCACAACAAACCCCAGTGATTGACCTAAGTGTGTGCCAAGGATGCAGACGCTGGGCCTCTGTCCTCCAGAAGAAAGAAGAAACCACAGCTGGAAAAGCTGAGACCACCGTGCTCTCTGGTGTATATTTTTATTTTTATTTTTATTTTTTTAAGACAGGGTCTCACTCTGTCACCCAGGCTACAGTGCAGTGGCACAAACACAGCTCACCGCAGCCTCAGCCTCCCTGGCTGAAGTGATCCTCCCACCTCAGCCTCTCAAGCAGCTGGGACCGCAAGCACACACCACCACACCTGGCTAATTGTTTTTGAAATTGTTGTAGAGGTGGTGCCCAGTAATGGGATTACTGGGTCAAATGGTATTTCTGGTTCTAGATCCCTGAGGAACCGCCACACTGTTTTTATGTCATTTTGTGGCATTTATTAAAAAAAAAAGAGGCCACCAGATGGTGCCCATGCTTGATATGCATTTTTATGCATCTGAAAGGAAGAAGGAGAAACCAAGGCAGAGGCTCCATGTAAGCACTGTTGCCTGGGGCCATGGCTCCCCTTCTGAAGCACCAGCAAACAAGCAGGACGGAGCAGAGCCACGCCGCCCTCACCTGGCCTTGAGGATGGACAGAGGCTGCTTGCAACCATGCATATGACTGTACGGACCTGAACCAAAATGCAGGCCATGAGACCACTGGGACGTGGAGGGAGGTTGTCATCCCCTTGTGCCAGCTGGACTTGAAGAGCTAGACTGGCACGTCTGCAGAATGGGCCGATCCCACCTAGCACAAAGGGGGGGTCTGAGGATCACAGGTGCTGATGGGAGCACACTCAGAGCAGGGTCCAGTGTGAATATGAAAATATGAACAGGATCCAGAGGAAGAACAGGCATGGGAACATGCCCTCTGCATTCACCAATGGGAGCCTGCCTTCAGATGCGTGCACCCCAAAGGGCTGGCCCTGGAGAAGCAGGCTGGTCTCTGATTGGCCACCGCCCCATGGGGCTGGCAGGTGCCTTCCTAGACTGGCCGTGGCCACACGCTACTCCCACTTCTACTGCACCTCACTCGGTAAAACCACCTGTTCAGATGGCTGACTCCCCCACCGCAGCGGAAGACCCAGTAGGGCACAGATGGCTCACCTATCGCTCACCTGTGCCCCCCACACAGGTCCGACTCATGTTGAGGGTCCATAAATACCGCCAAACAAACCTGCTGACACACCCAATGTCTTCACATACAGACCTCACCTGTTCCCTCTGTACCCACACACGGGAAAGAGTGCTGGTCCCCCAGGCCACCCACCAGAAGAACAGAAGACGGTTGCTTCACTAGGTTACAACGCTCACGTGTTCTCATTGGAAGATCACTGTTTCCCAGTACAAGGGTCAGAGTTTTTCAACTTAAATCTGCTATATACACACATTTTTTTAAAAAAATTTTTATTAGACTTTAAGTTCTGGGATACATGTGCAGAATGTACAGGTTTGTTACATAGGTATACACATGCCATGGTGGTTTGCTGCACCCATCAGCCCGTCATCTACATTACGTATTTCTCCTAATGCTAACCCTCCCCCAGCCCCCCAGCCCCTGACAGGCCCCAGTGTGTGATGTTCCCCTCCCTGTGTCCATGTGTTCTCATCGTTCAACTCCCACTTATAAGTGAGAACATGCGGTGTTTGGTTTTCTGTTCCTGTGTTAGTTTGCTGAGAATGATGGTTTCCAGCTTCATCCATGTCCCTGCAAAGGACATGAACTCATCCTTTTTCACGGCTGCATAGTATTCCATGGTGTATATGTGCCATTGTCTTTATCCAGTCTATCATTGATGGGCATTTGGGTTGGTTCCAAGTCTTTGCTATTGTGAACAGGGCCACAATAAACATACATGTGCATCTGTCTTTATAGTAGGATGATTTATAATCCTTTGGGCATATACCCAGTCATGGGATCACCAGGACAAATGGTATTTCTGGTTCTAGATCCTTGAGGAATCGCCACACTGTTTTTATGTCACTTTGTGGCATTTATTAAAAAAAAAAAAAAAAAAAAAAGGCCCACCAGACACCCTATTGCCAAGGTCCTGGCAAGGAAGAAAAGGACAGAAGAGCATATTTCCCTACAAGAAGATGGGTCTAGGAAACAGAAAATAAAGGAAGCTTCCATTTCATGGGCAGAGACATCTCAGCAACTAGGCTGAGCCCGTGCCTCCGGAGCTCTGCATAATTAAATTTTGAGAAAAGTGGGTCATGCTGTGGTTCCATTTCTTAGGTCTGAGTCACCAAAGGATGGTGACATTTACTGCTAATATGGGGTTATTACCTAGTTTGAGATTCTTCCAGAAAAACTCCTCTGCTGATAGGAAGCTGAGGGTGTGACGGCTCGGACTATCTGACACGGACAACTCAAAGTGACCCGCGCCCCTCCACTGAGCATCCAGCCACCCATTCATTCATTCTACGGTCTTCTCTCCAGTGGCCTGAGGCTGGGCTAGCACAAAAACAACATCTAAGATGGCAAAGCCCTCCCCACACCACCCTCACCAACTTCACCCACCCCTGAAACACCTCTTTTCAGTGATCAGCCAACTCGACGCCATCATGTCACAGAGACAGAACAGAGGCCTGCAGCTGGGAGGTGCGCAGGTCCATCCACCTCCTGGACCTCAGTTCCTTGTAAAGAGCAAGTGGCTGGAGGAGGCAGGGGAGGACCATGCTGCGTGCTGAACTTGGCCCGGCCTGCGACTGCCCAAGGATGCATCTTCCTGGCTCAGGCTCAGAGCCTCACAGGCAGCAAGCAGTGAGCAATCTGCTGAATTGACCACTGATGCTTACTGCCTTACCTTTTGTCTTGCTTACCCAGTGAGGGAAGCAGCAGTGTGACCCCACACAGGATGGCAAGGGAGCATGCACAGACCAGTGAGTAGAGGGCCCCAAACCGCCTCACAGCCTCCTGCTGCACTGGGGCCCCCGGTGGCAAGGGCAGTAACAGGCTCTTACTCTGCGCTTTATATCAGTAATGCATTAGACATCACCAAAACCCTGCTGTAGTTACAGTCATCACCCCCTTCTTACAGATGGGGAAACTGAGGCACAGGGTGGTTAAAATGCACTGCTGGTAGACACTGGAACCAGGGTAGGAATCCAGGCATCTTGCTGGTTGCCTGTCCTTCACCAGCATGCCACCCTGGTCCCCACGCCATGTCCTGGTGGCGGCAGTCCTGCCTATGAGCAGGGATGTATTAGTGAGGGTTTCCTCAGAGGGACAGAACTAATAGGAATAGAAATATATATATATGGGAGTTTATTAAGTATTAATGTACACAAGGTCCCACCACAATAGGCTGTCTGAAAGCTGAGGAACAAGGAGAGCCGGTCCCAAACCTAAAGAACTTGGAGTCCGATGTTCGAGGGCAGGAAGCGTCCAGCACAGGAGAAAGACATAGGCTGGGAGGCTAGGCCAGTCTCGCCTCTTCATGTTTTTCTGCCTGCTCTGTATTTGCTGGTGGCTGATTAGATGGTGCCCACCCGATCAGAGATGGGTCTGCCTTCCCCAGCCCACTGATTCAAGTGTTAATCTCCTTTGGCAACACCCTCACAGACACACCCAGGATTAATACTTTGTATCCTTCAATCCAATCAAATTGACACTCAGTAGTAACCACCACAAGGGCGGCTGTAGGCTCTGCCTGCAGGATCTCGGCACATCCACCAGCCAGGCCGGAAACTTTAAAACTGACACTTGGCAAAGCACTGAGAGCAGACTAGTCGATTATATGGGAGAATGTAAATAGAGGAGAAGCGGGAGCCATAATGTAACATGGCTCCTGGGAGCTTAAAAAGACATGAAATTGTCAGATCCAGCCAGACCCAGCTTGCCCTGCAGCGAACCCACAGCCTCCTGCTCAACCCGCAGGCTCCACCTCCTCTCCCGTCCAGCCATCTCCTCCTCTCCCGTCCAGCTGGGGCCGGGTCACGGTAAGGAGAGAAACATCGCCCTGCCACGAGCTCCTCAAACACACCAGGTCCTGCACGTGGAGTCAGCCCGGGACACCCACGTGAACGCATGTACATGTGCAAGGATGCGCGTGCATGCACACTCAAACACACATGTACACCCACAAACACGTGTGCAGGCAGATCGCGGGGAGACATACACATTATACACACATGCACATGGCCTGATACACATACACAGAAACGCACACGTGAGTGCAAACCCTGGAATTGGCTTCTAAAATCTTTCATGTGCATCACACCCCACGGCCTGGACAATGACCCCATGACGTTCCGTGGAAAGCAGAGAACCGAGGCCAAGGAAGGCAAGGGGGCAGCAGAGACTGGCTAAGCGGATGACAGCAGAGCCCCAGGGGTCTCAGCAGGGCTAGGCCCCACACAGGGACACCTCCCTCACCTGTGCTTCTGGGATACCTGCATCTAAAGAGGGCTGTGGGAACACTGCTGTTTCCTTCTGCAAAACCACCACTGAAGATGGGGACGATGTTAATGCCCTCACACAGCCAGTGCCGAGTACAGGTCAGGTAGCCTGCAAAGCTTCTTACAGCTGTGGCCTCAATCGGTCTTCACAACCATGCCTCAAAGCAAGAAATGCAGTTCTCCCCATGTTCAGGAGGGGAAGCTGAGGCGCAGTGACTTGTCCTCACCCAGCCCACCCAACAGCCCCTCAGAGGCAGAGAAATTCAGCTCCGGCCTCACACCAACCTTGCTGGCCTGGGGTTCAGTAATCTGATTGCCAAGGAATGTCCCCTCCCACATCGGACCACCTGTCACCCAGCACAGGTACCCAAAATCGCCCCCAGAGGCCCCCACATCCTAGGCCACAGCTGTGGAGCTGTCTGCAGAGCTGTGCAGACTGGAGTCGCTGTGCCAGGCCAGCAGGGCCCACTGAAGGGAAACAGGAGGAACGGGGGCAGAGAAAGGGTTAAGGAAGCTGCTGGGATCTGCCACTTCCCTTAGGGGCACTTCCAGTCTCCTGGCAAACAGATGCTGGGGGCACCTGCCAAACCCACGAATGAGGGGCTTTCCAACCAAGGGAGCCACCCAGGAGAGCTCTGGGACACGGTGTGGAATGTCCTGTCAGGAAGGAGGGAAGAGGGCGAGATTAAAGCCAGAGGCAGAGAACCCCACAAAGGAGGTTCGTTTCTACAGTAAAAGGAAGGAGAAGAGGAGGAGGGAAGGCCAGTTTCACATCACCTCCTCCAGGAAGCTCGCCAGCTCTCCTCAGTGCAATGAACCCTCCCAGATTGTCGAACACAAGACCCAGCACATTCCACATAGGCCCCTGAGTAAAATTCACAACAGTCTGCATGTGAGACTGTGAGCTCCTGGAGGAAAATGAGGGGTCCCATCCCATTTGCCTCTGTCTCCCCAAGACAGGCCCAGTTCATGTAAAAAGGCAAAAGCCTTCAAGGGCCAGGCAGGTTACGCTGATGTGTGGAGAGGCCTGGGTGGCCAGAGGCGAGTGGTGGAGACTGTGGCTGCTGCATCCCTCTTGAAGGCATTGGAGTAAAAAGAGAAGGGATAGAGGGATGGAGGCAAGGAAGGAAGGGGATGGGAGGGAGGGAGGGAGGAAGAAAGGGAGGAAGGAAGGAGAGAAGAAAGGATGGAGGGGGAGAGAGGAAGAAAGGAACTTAAACGCTGTCTTGGCCAAATGGAATGGCTCTGCTCCCAGGACCCTGTTTGGACTGGGCCCCCAGGCCGGGACTACAGCTCAGGGCCCTGGCCGTCTCCCTGGGGAGAGCTGATAAACCGATGGGAAGTGAGAAGAGAGAACTCTGATAAGTCAAAGAGTGACCATGCCAGGCAGAGGGTGGATGCTGGCTTAGGGCCCCAGAGCAGGAATGGAAAACACTGGCCTGGCATCCCTGCCCCCTGACTCCTAGGCTCTGTCCCTTCTCAGAATCGGGTGAGGATGCAGTGAGATGGTGCAGCTGACGCTCACCACAGGCCAGGCAAGTGCCAGCCCTTACATTCCCATGTGTAACTGTCTCCTAAGGCTGTTCCCAGAGCTACTTCACATGATGAAGCAGGGACAGGTCCTGCACTGTTCCAGATGCAGCTTCACTCAGGCTCCCAAGTGGGTGCCCTCGGGAAGTGTCGGGGCCTCATCCTGGCCCTCCAGCAGGGCAGCTCACTGCTCTGCACAGTCTCTGCTCCACCCGTCAAGGTCTGTCTCCCGGGAAGTGGGATGGGGCGGTCCAGGGAGGAGGCAGGGGCAGGCAGACAGGCCAGGCAGCGAGAAGGCAGGGCGGGACGGGCAGTACCAGCTGTGTTCGGCTAAGGCGTGGCGGTGGGGAGTCCAGAAATATCTGCAGGGCGGGGTGAAGAGCAGGCTGTGGCCAGCCCCGCAGGAGCAGCCCAGGGGTAACCTCACTGGAGAAGCTGCTGCGAGCCTGGCACTGGGAACACGCCCCTGCCTGGGGCTGCGGCACTGCTGGGTGGGCACAGCCCTGGGTGGCGACCAAAACTCCAACCCCTCTGGCAAATCTGGAGCAGAGTAGGGAGAGGGCTTGGGGAATTCTTGGGGCTTCTGAGCTCCTCCCACTCACGGCTCTTTTATGGGGAGAGGGAGGGAGGGGGCAGAGGATGGAAAAGGATGTCTTTCCAGCCAACTCGATTGAGTCAGAGGAAATTTAACCATTTGATATCTGTCAAGTCTCACAAAACTTGGCCGACTCTCCCCACAAATTATTGCAAAAAGCAATCACGTGACTGGAGTCAGCCAATGGCGTGTAGAGGAGATGACCTCAATTTCCAAATATTGGGGTCATATTTCATTTCCCATACTCTCCTTCCCCGTTACACTGTTCAGCAGCCCCAAATGCAATCCTACTTTTCATTCCCTCACACACTTGGCCAAAAGAAGGCACGCAGAAGAACTGTGTTCAGAAAACCCTCGGAAAACATCTGGCAGATCCCAAGATGCAGAAGACAGCAGCCACTTGCTGGTGGCTCCCCGCCGCGCCTGCATCTCCAGTGGACAGTCGCCCCCTCTGGCCATGCTCGGAGGATGACTTCCAAATAGGTCCCACCCTGGGAGGTGGAGAGGCATTGGCGAAACCCACGAAGAAAAGCGGTCTCTTCACATGCTTCTAAAAGTCTGTTTTGTCAAAAGCAAAATGTCCAACTCCAAAGCCTGCTGCTCTGGGTCGTCCTCACTCCCACTTCCAACGAGCCGCACTTCGATTAGCGAGGGCAACCAGAGAGGGAAAAAGACAGTGTGGAGGTGGGGAGATGGGCAGGGAGGGAAATGGAACCCCATGCCCGGGCCGGTGCATGGTCCCCAGTCAGTGCCCTGCCCCAGCTGTCTAGGATGACAGTTCCCGTGAAGGACTCCCTCTTGAGTTTCTGGGGAAAGTCCCCAGAGGCGCTGAGACAGGGCCCAGTTCCCCAGCAATGGCATAGTCCCTGACCACACCTTCTTTCTCCTCTCCACTTTTCTGGGGACCTCTATTGTCCCCCACCTTCAGCTGACCCCTGGAGAAACACAAGCCCAGTAACCCCAGGGTCAGGAGAGAGTTGGTGGCGGCCCAGGGATGAGATCCCAGGTCCTGGGAGTCAGGCCAGGCTCCTGGCTCCTCCCCCAGAACACCAGGGCAGCCCCCACACCCAGACTGCAGTTCATCCAGTTAGCCCAACAAGCACTGCTCATGCCAGGAAAAAAGGAAAAGAGTATTTTAATTGACAAGCAGAACACGGACAATGATTCTTCCCACTTGTCTTCCAATCGTGAAGCAGAGAGAAGCATTCTTGCTGGCAGGCGGCGGGCTGGTCCAGCCGTTCGCTGAGCCCACGGTCCCATCGCTCTGCCCGCCACTTCTGACCTGGCGGCACACAGCTCTGAGCCTCCATCTCCCCACCTGTCAATAAGGATTCAGGGGACCTTCCAGAGCAGAGGGTTCTGATGTTAGAGAGTCTGTTGAAAATCCATCCCACCGCTAACTACCAAGAGCGATGCCTAGAAAAATGCCCCTGTCAGGAAGCTGCGCCAGGGAGAGCTGAATCCTCGAGAACCCAGGCAGGGACGCAGACAGTCCCCGCCTTGCAGCGCCCTCCCCGGGAAGCAGGGCTCCTTCTAAGGGCTGACCCTTGGCAGAAGGAATCCCACATCTGCATATCATCCCAGCCACTCACAGCCCCGCCTGCAAACCCATCTCTGGCATTGCTCCACGCATCCCATCTCTCAGCAGCGAATCCAGGAAAAGCTGCCTTCCAGGGATCAAGAAGTTTGGGGGTGGGATTAGGAGCAGGGCTGTCTACCACCCTGCAGGGGTCCCCAGTGCCCCCGAACACTTAGGTGACCAAGACTGCAGGAAACGCTGTCCCTGGGGAAAGCAGGGAGCCAGCTCAGCCTAGAGCAAGAGTGCCTGGGGGAAGTTCAGTGCTGGGGGTCCAGGTTTCTGGGATTCCCCCCACCCCAGGAGTCCCGGGATTTGAAGGGCTGTGACTCTAGGGGGCGGTCCTGCCCGGTTTTGAGCGAGGAAGTTCTGCTGTAGGGCTGTGTCGGCCCAAGCTGGGCGCCTGTGATGTGGGACAGAGAAGGAAGGTTTCGGGACAAAAGTTTGCCCGCCTCGTGGACAGCCCCTCCTGTGATCCAGCCCTCGGTCCATCCTCGGCTCGCGCGACAGCCCCACCCGACCCGCCCGTTTGGGGAGGGGGCGGCGGTGCGCCCGCGGGCATTGTGTCTGCGTGTCGTCATCTCGGGGGGGGGCCCCGAGCAAATGGCATTCGTGGTCTTGGCCCGTGCATTCCACAGGCCAAGGAAGAAAAGTTCTGCGGTCGAAGGCGCCTGGGGATGACAGCGGCGTCCGGGCCGCGCGCGCCCCATCCCGCAGCCCCGCGCCCCGGGCGCCCTTACCTGCGCGGCTCGGAGGCGGCGCCCACAGCAGCAGCAGCAGCAGCAGCAGCGGCGGGGGCAGCAGCGGGGCGCCGGGGCGGAGCGGGCTGCGCGCTTTCCAGCGGGTATGGACGTCCATGCCGGCGGGGCGCGGGCCGGGGCGCACAGGGGCGCTCGGAGGCGCGCGGGGACGCACAGGGGCGCGGGTCACGGCCCGGGCAGCGCTCTCAGCGGGGACCGCACCA
Organism: Rhinopithecus roxellana; assembly: GCF_007565055.1. Taxonomy (NCBI): domain Eukaryota; kingdom Metazoa; phylum Chordata; class Mammalia; order Primates; family Cercopithecidae; genus Rhinopithecus; species Rhinopithecus roxellana. Next base: position 11,521,141 of record NC_044564.1, read on the forward strand.
CTTTAGGAGTTCATGGGGACCTCGGCACCCCCCGTTCTTCTTTGTGGCGGCGGCTGTTCTGGAAGGGGCGGCTGGCGCGCTCGCCCACGGGCGGGAGGGCTCGACTTTGGCCCGCGGGGCGGCCGGGACCCGCTCGGCTCGCTCGCCCTCGCCTCCTCCTCCTCCTCCAACTCCTTCTCGCCTCCTCCTCGCCGCCGCCGCCCCGCGACCCGCTCCCCGTGGGCGCTCCGCTCGAGTGAGGTCCTGCGCCAGCCGCGGGGACGGAGAGTGCGGACCTCGCCTTCGGCGCCGAGCACTTTTTTCCCCCTTTTCCTCCCTCCCTCTCTCTTGGAAGGCAGCCGCTGAGGCTGTCGATCCCCAACGCCCGCAGCAAATCAGAGCCCGGCGCTGGGCTTGGCGAGGCCAGCCCCCGCCTCCCACTGGGCGCCGCGGGCGAGGGGGTGGGAACAGCGGGCGAGTCGCTGCGAGGAAGGGGCTGGCCCGGGGCGGAGCGGACGTGGGGCGGGCGCGGCCCCCTGTTCTTTCTCTGAGAGCCGGTAGGCGGGCGGGCCTGGGGCGGCCTCGGAGCCCAGAGGCCCACCGTGGTGCCCCCACTCTTCCCACCCCAGGTGCCCGCACCTGGCGGAGCTCCAAGAACCGGTGCAGAGGGGCCCCGAGGTTTGCTCATTTCGGGTTAAAAAGAAAGTTGCAGCTTACCCCGCCTAACTTCTTCTTTAACGTGGAGGAGTTCAGAGCTCCTCTTCTGGGTGGAGACTAAACGTCCCATCCAGCCAGATCAGGGCGCCCAAGACTGTGGCCTACGTGTCAACCCGGACCGAGGACCTGCCGCCTGACTGCAGACTGGCACGGAACCGAGCTGGGGTCTGACTTCCCAAGAGCTCCCGGGACCTCCATGTGCTTGGACGGGAACATCTGGGTTATTCATTAGGCGAAGTTTGGCTCTGCAGTCCCCAGGCCCCCACCCCTCACGCCTACCCACTCCCTGGTGGCCCCTCTGCAATAAAAAGGAAACCAAAGAAGGCATCCCCCTGGGAGTGACAGCTGGCGCAGGGAGAAGGCATTCCTGAACGGCTGCTCTCAGGGAAGAGCTGGGGCTCTGATACTCCCGCCTGGCTTCTTTAAGCCCCTCAGGGTCTCCTCCAGCAGGAGGCCCACCAGTCCCTGGGTGGTAGGTGGGCGTCTCTCCCTCCAGCTTCCCCAGGCCTGGCCTCCCTGCACAGCCTCCTGAATCCTGACCCACGCCCCTTCCCCAAGGGCTACAGGGCTAGTTTTTTAAAAAGAGGGAATCGAAATGAATTAAGAAGACTTCGCAAACCCTGGGCCATCCCCATTCCCTTTGAACAAACAATTTAGCCACGGATGCCAGACAGGGCTGGGACTCCCCTCTCCAGTTACGTCTCCAGACTGGGTGTGAAATTCCCCAAATGCCCTTTAATTCCCACCATTCTGGAAACAGGACGTGAGGGAGGCATCCGAGGTTAGAGGTTAGGTTTGCCGGGATAGCCATGGCAAGCTCCGGAGCTGGGTGATAGGTCGCTGTTGCTAACTTGGTGATGAGGCTTTTAGTCTCCGTATCTGCCACATGCATCTGCATAGGTATCAAATATTTCATAGGAAAAGAATGAGAAGCTCTTCACACACAGACGTGGGGAGGTGCTTGAGATACATTCAGTAAAGCAAATGTTCCTTGTTATTTGATTTTTTTGTTTGTTTTTTGGGTTTTTTTTTTTTTTACAACTTGTATAAAGCATATGTGATCGGGAAAAGTTCGTGTGAGTTGTGTACGTGTGTGTGTGTGTGCCTGTGTGCGTGTCTGTGCGTTGGTTAACCTGCAGCCACTGGCCCTTTACTTTGCCCGTGAGCTTCAGTGAATGAGATATTCCATCAAACCCCAGCCTCCGTGCCAGCCCTCGCTGTGCTTGGTCCTTGGAGTGCCTCCCACCCCCACCAGCAAGAAGGCCAGCTTCCCCCTGAAGACTAGGGGTGCTGACACAGGGCATGGCCTGGTTATCAGAAGAGAGTGCAGGCTTTCTGGTTCCAGCTTCCAGCTGGGATGTTATCTTTTTCCCCAAGTGCAAGTGGGGCTCCTCTCTGACAGTCCCATGTGCACATCCGTGCCCGTCAGCAAGCCCTCCTATAACTCAGAGCCGGCATCTAAACTTTGGCCTGAATTAACATAACCAGTGCCCTAAGAGCTGATACTCCAGTGACCACCCCAAGGTCCCCCAAAAGTTGACTTCTCAGCAGCGGTAAGATGGCTCAGGCTTGCAGCTCAAGCAGCCATAACAGATCCACTTTATCCTCTCTTGAAGAGCAAGTGGTGCGGTGGCTTGGAAAGCTGTCAAATGTGAGTTTCCACCCTCATCTGAGCGTTGAGTTGGGTGGAGAGACGAGTTTCTATCCCACCAGGAAACTCAAAGAGAAGTCCGCAGACTTGGCAACCTGATGTGTCAGTCAGGGACTATAGGAGAATGGCCTGGCAGTACCCATCAGGATTTGAATTCTGTTGTCAAACTAGGAATATCACACATTTTAAGGCTTTTGCCTCACACTCTTCACCCAGATGTGCATCAGTTCTCATGCACCGGTAAGGAATACTGGCATCTCTCCCATCCACAGATGAGGAAATCACGGGCCAGAGAGGGTAGGGGACTTATCCAGTCCATCCGTGACAGAGTCCAGATTTAGACCCAGGTCTCTGTGCTTGGAGCCCAGTGTGCACTGCCTGCCTCCCCATGGCATCCAGACCACACACCTGCCACCAGGACAACCCTGCCCAGATTCAGACACCAGCAACTGGTGCAGATGGTCCCAAACTCACCATCTTCCATGCCCTCCCACAACTGAGCAAAACGAGAGTCCTTGGAAAACTTTATTGCACGCGTACTCCTTGCCAACACTGCTCTAGGCTTTAGGGAGTATGTGGTGAGCAAGGTGCCTGGGTCCCTTCCACATTGCAATGCAGCAGTGACTCCCACACCCATGCAGAGGTGGCCCCCCCCCCTTTTTTTTTTTTTGCATGTGTGTCTTCCGTATCTTCTGCCATCCATCGTTTCCCATCTAGCCCTCCCTGGCTGCCTGCTCCTGCTCACAGCACTCACCGCAGAAGGCTGACCAGGTCCTGTACCCTGTGTACTCCTGGCCCACTGGGAGTGCCACCACCCATCACTGCATGTCTCCCACAGTGCCTAGCAGAGAGTGGAGCAGGCCAGATGCCCTGCATCTTACATCGAGAGTCCGATGGCCCAACTTCTCCTTCCAAGGCTGTGTTTCTTCTCATTTATTTTTTGAGCGGCAGAGCTGTGGTCTGGAGAGAGCAGCCATGGCAAGCATCAGGTGATGTCCTCACGTGGACCTGTTGGTTCATCACCAGCCCTGAGGGTCACATCAGCCTCCCAGAGTCATGTCTGGCTGGAAAATGGCCAGCTGCTTCCCAAGACAAAGGCCTGGAGGGGCAGCCAGATTGTCCCTTCTTCTCCTTCTCCTAGACCCATGGAGGAGGTGGAGGAACACAGGTTTTCATGGAGTGCCTGGAGGCAGATGTCTGCTTACCCTCCAAGTATTTATAGTCCAGAGAGTACTGAAGCGGGTCCAGGAGGGCCTGGGTGAGCCATGGCCCGGCAGAGTGGCTGGAGCTGCCCCACTCTGTCCCATGCAGGGGAGGAGGTCCCTCTAGCTGCCCAAGGAGAATGCTCTGAACCTGCATCCGGCACCTGGGGCTGCAGCTGTGTCCTTCGGCTGATGTCCTGGGGCCAGGCCAACTCCACAGTCACACAGACTTCCGTGAGAATCTCAGCAACACCAGTCACTAGCCACATGACCTCAGGCAAGAGGATTCTGTCTCTGAGCCTCAGTTTGTTATATGTGAATGCGAGGTGAAGAAACTGACGAGGGAGGCCTGGCCACAGTCCCCTCCCTCCCTGCTCCCAGCCGCTGGGCACTCACCCTCCTCTGCCTCCTCCAAGCCCCCTGCTGCCCTCCAGGGCTTCACCCGCTTACCTGCATCATCTCATTCAATGGAGCAACAACCCTTTGAGGGAGGAGGAAACTGAGACTCAGAGAGGTGGAACTATTCACTGGAGGTTGAACAGCAAGGGTGTGGTTGAACCCAGTAGCCCCAAACCCAGCCCTTAACCACCGTGCATCCTGCACACCAACAGCAGAGTGAACCAAGGAGGCGCCAGATCCGAGGGCCGGCCGGTGGCTGACCGTGTGTCCTGCCAGTTCCAGGGCCCCAGACCCCCACTGGCCCTGGTTTACCTTCTGACCCATTGGTCTTGACCACTGTTCCACGTGAGCTGTGACTCCTCAGCAGACCAGGGGCCACCTCTGTGCCCACAGAGCCAGCAGGACTCTCCCTACATACTGGGGTGGGGCAGATGGGAGGGAGCCCCTTTCAAGCCAGCCCTCTCTTTGAAAAATTACTTGGGGAAGGCCACCACTTTAAAGGCCTTGGACAAAGCGCATTCTTCATTGCCTTGTTTTTGCAGCTTTCTTCAGCCTGTGTCTGCCAAGTGGAGAGTGGAGAAGAGGGTGAAAGAGGGGCTGGGTCCATGCCCCAGGTCACCAGGCTTCCCGGGTGTGTGAGTCAGCTCAGCCACCACAGCAGAGTGCCACAGATGGGGCAGCTTAGACGGCAGGGATTCATTCCCTCACAGTCCTGGATGCTGGAAGTCCAAGGTCGAGGTGACGGCAGGGCTGGTTTCACCAGAGGCCTCCCTCCGAGGCCTACAGATGACATCATCTCCCCGTGCCCTCACAGTCATTTCTCTGTGTGTGTCTGTGTCCTCATCTCCTCGTCTTTTGGGAACCCAGTCGGTTGGATGCGGGCCCACCCTAATGATCCCACTTTAACATAATTATCTTGTTAAAGGCCCATCTCCAATCACATCCACATTCTGAGGTGCAGAGCTTCAATGTACGAATTTTAGGGGGACACAATTCATCCCCCTAACACTGGATTCCTGCAAAACAGTTCCAGTCCGTGGGCCTTTAGCAGAAAGCTGAGGATTGAGGGGCTCTGTTTTCTGGCACAGTAGAGACTTTTACCCAGCCAGGTGCTCTCCTGTTGTGGATTCTGACACCCCAAGGAGGGGGCAGGGGTGAGGGGTGCGGACTCTGGCCAGTGGGAGGGGACTCTGGCCAGTGGGAAGGGACTCTGGCCAGTAGGAGGGAACTCTGGCTTCTGATGAATGTGTACCACCCTGTCTCCTTGTCCATCTAGCACACAGGCTGAACCTCTCCTCGGTGGCACTGTCCACCCTGGGTGTGAGAGTGGGGCCAGCAGGAAGGCCCAGAACAGATTGCAGAGTCAGCATCTCCTCCAAAAGGTTCCAAGCCCACTCCAGAGTCTCCTCTCTTTGTTTCCCTCCCCACAGCAAATTGCCCTCCCCTTTCTGTGAGTGAGGTGCCCCCTGCCCACACCGCCTGTCAGGAGCACATTCTGTTCTGGATATGAAGGAGTGCAAGTGAATAAGTCAGTCTTTGGGACAGATGTGTCTGGGAGCAGGTGTGCATGGGAGCAGCCGTGCACAGGGGTAGGTGTGCATAGGAGCAGCGGTGCACAGGGTAGGTGTGTATTAGAGCAGCAGTGCACAGGGGTAGGTGTGTATTGGAGTAGCGGTGCACAGGGGTAGGTGTGCATAGGAGCAGCAGTGCACAGGGGTAGGTGTGCATAGGAGCAGCGGTGCACAGGGGTAGGTGTGTGTTGGAGCAGCGGTACACGGGGTAGGTGTGTATTGGAGCAGCGGTGCACAGGGGTAGGTGTGCATGGGAGCAGTGGTGCACAGGGTAGGTGTGTATTGGAGCAGCGGTTCACGGGGGTAGGTGTGTATTGGAGCAGCGGTACACAGGGATAGGTGTGCATGGGAGCAGCAGTGCACAGGGTAGGTGTGTATTGGAGCAGCGGTGCACAGGGGTAGGTGTGCATGGGAACAGTGGTGCACAGGGTAGGTGTGTATTGCAGCAGCGGTTCACAGGGGGAGGTGTGTATTCGAGCAGCGGTGCACAGGTTAGGTGTGCATGGGAGCAGTGGTGTATGGGGGTAGGTGTGTATTGGAGCAGCAGTGCACAGGGCAGGTGTGTACTGAAGCAGGTGGGTACAGAAGCAGGTGTGGCTGGGGGCACACAGTCAAGCATGGTATGTGGGGGCACAGGCCTTGGAATACTGTGTGGTCACATCTGTGGATCCCTCTGCTTCCAGAGAAGCAGCGGTGGGTCTGACCTCAGTCTCCTTAGTCCAAGCCTGCAGCCTGTGCTCCATCTAGATGTGGGTGAAAGGGAGTGGGGGGAGGTGAGAGTGGGTGAGAGAGGGTGGGAGTAGGTGGGAGGAGGTGAGAGTGGGTGAGAGGGGGTAGGAGTGGTTGGGAGGGTGTGAGAGGGGGTGAGAGGGGTGAGCTGGGAAGAACCTGGGCAGGCTGTGGTCCTGTGAACTCCAGGCCCCATGATTCCATTGAAAATGCAATCCGCTGACTCAAATGGTTTACCCTTGAAGCCCTCCCCCACACCTGAACTTCCACCGCTTTGTGAAGCTGACTCTTCCTCCTCCCCAACCCCCAGCCTTCCCCAACCCAGAGTCCAGCAAAGGAGCTACTCTCTTCCCAGAGCTCCCATCCTGGGACACCACGGTGCCAGGACACACAGTCCAGTTTATCAAGCCACACAAGCAGGACCAGACACAGCTGGCCGTGGCATCTGATCAAACATCAAACATGCAACTGGAGGTTGGAGGCGCTTTTCATCATGGTGGCTTCTCAAGCATGGCGGCTCCTGTTCTTTATCATGGTCTGATGGAGGGCCAGGAAGCAGGGCTCTCGGCAGCTGAGGGGCTTCCCCTTCCTTCAAACCCAGGGACAGAGCAGCATAAGTCACCAAGGGATGGAGCTGTGACATCGATGGCTGAAATAGCCTGGCTGTCCCTTGGCTGCGCCTGGCCCTCCCATCTCACTGGCCCCGCTCCGCTGTGCAGCGCAGCACTGTTTCCATGTCATGTCCACGAAGGCCTGGTTTTACTGGACCTGGATATCCCATCAGGTGCCAAGTAAACCCTGCAAAATAATGGAATTTCCAGGCAAGAGAGCCCATGACGAACACCAAACTAACTTTAGATATATAGAGTGAGTTTGCAATTAATTCAGGCCACAGTGTGCCAATGCACATTTCCAAACTGGGCCTGACTTGGCATGTCATCCTCCAAGAGAATATGTTAGAGATAAAGGTTGAGTTTGCAGCCCAAGAGAAACATCAGTTGGAAAGATCCCCGCTATTAAACCTTTTAAAGAAACATCTGCATAGGTGGAAAGAGATGCCTCCCAGTCAATGGGCTGTTCCCCAGGAGTCAACAAGATCACCCAGGTGAAACAGCATTGGAGGGTCTGTGACGATTCCCCACATAGGAATCCCATGGAAGCTTTCTCACCATCCGACGAAGGTGAGGGCAGGTATGATCACAGAGGCTGGAGCAAGCGGCGTCCTGGATATGAGTCTGCCTCAGCAAGGGGCCCGAGGCTGTAGCCTCCCGACGCTGGCTCAGGTTCTCCTCTGGAAAGGGGACAGCAGTGCACCCCTGCATAGAATGCTGTGAAGGTTATCCGAGATGACACACAGACTGTGCCGGGCACAGAGCAGAGGATCAGAAAAGGCTCCATCCGTCCTGCTTCCAGCAGCTTCATGATCGACTGCAGAAACTGAGCCTCAGAGGGTGAAACCACTTAACTCGGAGTTGTAGGAGTGGAGAGAGCCCCACCCCATCTAAGCACAGAGCTCTTTCCATGACCAACCGCCCCAGCGACGCTCCAGGACGCCACAAGCGTAAGGCAGTGGGACCAGCAGAAATGCCTGTTAGCTGAAGGCTTTCTCAGGAAGTCAGGAGCCAGTGCCCCACACTGTGGAGGGGGTTGGCCCAGACCCCCTCAGGGGCCTGACTCCCCTGGCCTCTGTCAAGAGTATGGATTGCCGAGAGCCCACAGCTGAGTTCCTTGCCTAAACTGCCTTTTACTGGAGGTTAGGCCCTTTCCCTGCTCAAGGGCAGCCCCCACCCAAGGACGGGTCAGGAAGAAGGTTCAAGGTCCTGTCCCTTTTCCTGAATGTGGGACAACTCAGAAAGGCGATCCCTGCTTCCGAGTCCTGCAGTTGCGGGCCTCTGTGAGGCCTCCGCAGAAACTGCATGCACCTGTGCCCCGGCCCGCTGCCCTCGCCCCCCACAGGCCTTGTTGTCAGAGCCCACCCAGAAAACCTGGAGCCCCAGAGTCAGCTCCCAGGGACCCTGACATAAACACTGTACTCCTAGACACTTCTCCCTGCAGACAGGGGTCAGCAGGGCCCAGGCTTGGGGCCCAGGGGTTCAGGAAGTAGGGGCGCTTGTGGGAGCATGTTCCAAAAGGACACAAGAGGAGGAGGGGCATCTTGGGGCCAGGTGCCACCCCTCACTGATGCCATCCTTGACTCTTCCCCCTTCTGCAGAGGGAATGCACATGCCCAGGCCCAGAGGAAGCCACAGAGGATCACCCCAAGGGGGCTGTGATGGAACAGGGAGGAAGCAGCCTGGGGGCTGAGGGGCTGGAGGCAGGAGGGCGAGGCGGCTGGCACAGGACAAGCCAGTCTAGGCAGGGAGTTTGTATCCTTCCCAAGGAGAATGGGGATGCATAGAGCGTTTTAAGAGGAGAAGGCTATATCACACTTGCATCCTGGAAAGCTCTCTTACTTCAGTGTTGAGAATTGCTTAGAGGGACAAGAGGTGGTGCCTGAGTTAGAGGCATCTATGGTTTCCAGTGAGAGGGGAGATGGGTGGGATGCCTTCCAGGACACAGTAGAGGAGGAGTCAGCTGGGACTCGCCGGCAGCAAGGGCAGTGGTGCCCAGGACCCCGCCCAGGCTGTGCCTCTCATCATTTGAAGGTCTTTGCCTTGGACACCATCAGCTGCAGAGTGCACCTCCAGCCAGGCACCACGCAGCCCCTCCAGCTCCCCCGCGAGGTAGGCACTGCGGCCCTGCCTGTTCCCAGACATGGTGTATTAGTCCGTTCCCACACTGCTATGAAGACATACCCGAGACTGGGTAATTTATAAAGAAAAGAGGTTGGATCGGCTCACAGTTCAGCACGCCTGGGGAGGCCTCAGGAAACTTACAGTCATGGCAGAAGGTACCACTTCACAGAGTGGCAGGAGAGAGAATGTGGCCCGGGAAAAGCAGGGAAGCCCCTTATAAAACCGTCAGATTTCGTGAGAACTCACTCACTATCAAAACGACAGCATGATTCAATGACCTCCACCTGGTCCCTCCCTTGACGTGTGGGGATTATTACAATTCAAGGTGAGATTTGGGTGGGGACACAGAGCCAAACCATATCACATGGGAACCATGGCCCCCAGCATTCAGGACCCTGTGTAGGGCCTCTCACAGGGAGCAGAAGACAGAGTCTATCCAGGAACCTCTCTTGGATATTATTTTCCATACCATCACCTCCTTCTCATGGTCTCACACATGGCAACCACCCGCTCCCCATTCTCCTGGCCCTTGGCACTAACTCCCCTGTGAGGGAAGCAAAGGTCACACTTCCCATTTCAGAGATAAAGAAACTGAGGCCTTGAGATGGGACTGATTTGTCTCAGGTAGGAAACCAGCGCGTCTGCCCAGGTCTGGCAAGAGCCCCCGCGAGTGACCTATAAGATTCAAATGGCGTGTTCTTCCCTCAGAGAAGCAGGGCTGCCTGCTGGTTACACACACCTTAACCATACTTCCTGGCCCACTTACGTCAAGCCTCATCAAAAATCCCCACTCTTGGGGCCCTGGGGACCTCCTTCCTAAGCAGGGTGCTAAGAGATTTCACGGATTCACTGTCTCATCCATCCCCTCACCATGGCCACGTAATGGGAGCCGACAGACACCTAAGACCTCCGGCATTAGGTGGCTTTGGAGAAGTCATTCTGCAGTTTGAAACGGGTCCCCCAAGTGCAGGGAGCTCCCCTTGACTTTTGGGCTTCACTGTGGGATGCACATTTACATGCACCCTGGCCCCCAGGCAGACCTTGAGAATACCTAGCTACTCATCTCAGGCAAGGCCTGGGGCTATTTGATGTCATGCGAGCACACCCTCCACCTCTCAGGGCAGTGTCCAGGTGGGAAAAGGATGCCCTGATCATCGACTGAAACAGCCAAGCTTCACTTGTTAAACATTCTAGTCCTTGAGCCACGCCATCTGCATTATGGTCCTTGCATCCAAGTCCTGAAGCTGCCATAAGAAAATACCACAAACAGGGAGGCTTAAAACAGCAGAAATGTTTCTCTCCAGGTTCTGGAGGCCAGAGGCTCGAGACCAAGATGTTGCAGGGCCACATGCCTCAGAGGCTCCTCCTGCCTGCTCTGATCCTGGAGGCTCCAGGCCTTCCTCAGCGTGGCTCCAATCTCTGCCTTCATTTCACAGCACCTGTCTTCAGGGCATGCTGTTGTTTTGACCTCCTCTGCCTCCATCTTACAAGGACACCGGGGATGGTATTTAGGGCCAGGCCAGCCTGGCTAATCCAGGAGGATATCCTCATCTCAGGTTCTTAAGCTGATTGCATCTGCACGGACCCTTTTCCAAATAAGGCCATCTTCACGGGTTTGGGGGCTAGGACATGGGAGTATATTTTGGGAGCCACCTTTCAACCCTGTATTAGTCAGAGTTCTCTAGAGGGACAGCACTAATAGGGTAACTGTACATATGAAGGGGATTTTATTAACTAGAATCGACTCACGCGATCACAAGGTGAAGTCCCGCCGTAGGCCATCTGCAAGCTGAGGAGCCAGGAAGCCAGCGTGAGTCCCAAAACCTCAGAAGTACGGAAGCCGACAGTGCAGCCTTCAGTCTGTGGCCGAAGGCTCAAGAACCCCTGGCAAACCACTGGTGTAAGTCTGAGAGTCCAAAAGCTGAAGAACCTGGAGTCTAATATTCAAGGGTGGGAAGCATCCAGCACGGGGGATAGATGGAGGCCGGCAGACTCAGCCAGTCTGGTCCTTCCATGTTCTTCTCCCTGCTTTATTCTGGTCACACTGGCAGCTGAGATGCTGCCCACCTGGGTTGAGGGTGGGTCGGCCTCTCCCTGTCCACTGACTCAAATGTGAATCTCCTTTGGCAGCACCCTCACAGACACATCCAGGAACAGTACTTTGCATCCTTCAATCCAATCCAGTTGACACTCAGTATTAACCATCACAACCCACTACATTCCGGGACACAATAAAATAGGCCTCTGTACCCCATGTCCTCCTGTGCTCTCCAGCTTTGGAGGCTGAGAAGACAGCGGGGTGGAGACAGCCATGGTTTGGAGCAACGGGGGGTAAATGGTGCCTGCTGTGCAGCTGGGTGTCAGGGGCAGAAACCTGTCCCAACAGGAGGGTTCAAGCTGGCAAGGGACACGAGGAGCTCAGTCAGAGGCTGCGTGCGGTGGCGCAGTGCTTATGCGAGACACACGCCGTCTGGGGCTGTTATTTTTTCCAGCAGGCTCTAGTTTTATTTGTTTTCATTTTTAGCATTAAACCAATGTTTTTAATGGAACTATCTCCCAGATTAGATTTTCTTCCATAAGAGGAAGTGAAAAGGGATACAGAATTTAAAACGACTCTCAAACTGGAATCGAACCCAGAAGCCATATGTATGCTGCCCTCAAAATCTTTGAGCCTGGTCCACAGGCTGAGCCTCCGGAGGGTTCTCGGGCCGCAGAGAAGTAGGAGGAGGAGACAGAGGAAGAGTCCACACAGGAGGCAAACACTCAGGCTTGGAACCCTAGAAGCAGACTGAGGGCCACAGCGCCCAGGAGGAGGAGCCACATAGGAGGAGGTGAGCACTCAGGCTTAGAGCCCTGGAAGCAAGCTGAAGGCCACAGCGCCCAGGTGAAGGAGCCAGGATCCCCTCCCAGCCCATTCCTCCAGGGCGCCGGCTCTTTCACTTCCACCTTCCAGCAAAAACAGGGCTGATCAGATGCCCAGGGCCTGGCAGGGGCACAGGACAGGAGCGTGGGCAGGGAAGCTCGGCCGTGGCAGGCCAACAGTGGCTTCTGAAGAGAGGCCCACACTCACGCCCCGAACCCCGGGATGTGATCTTATTTGGGAAAAGCGTCTGTGCGGGTGCAATTAGGTTAAGGACTGTAGGATGAGGCTATCCTCCTGCGTTTGCCACGTGGGCCCTAATCACTACCCCCAGTGTCCTTATAAGAGAGAGGCAGAGGAGATTAAATACCAAACAGGAGAAGAGCCGTGTGAAGACAGAGGCGGAGGCTGGAGCATGGCGGCCACAAGCCAAGGAGCACCTGGAGCCCCCAGAGCTGGAGAAGGCAGGAGGGTGCTCCCCTGGAGCCTCTGGGAGTGCAGCCCTGCCAACGCCCTGGCTGTAGACTCTGGGCTCTGGTGCTGAGGGAAGAGATCTGTCTCCAGCCTTCCAGGTTGTGCTCCTTCCTTCCTGTGGTGGCTGCAGGACTCACCCACACAGCCTTTTGAGCTCAGGGCTGAGTGGGCAGGCCCACAGCATGGGGCACCTGGAAGGGCTGGGACAACGCCAGCAGGGGAGGGGCTGGGGGCGGGAAATGCCAGGCGGCAGGTTGGGCAACCTGTGCCAAGACCCCTGTGCGACTGGGCCAGGGACTTGGCCCTCGGCATCTCTCCCATGCCTGGCCAGTGAGGCTGACCAAGGAGAAGGCATCAGGCCTGGGGCAGCCCCAGACAGGCTGGAGACAGAGGGCCAGCCAGGGAGGCCTACATGTCTACTGCGGCCACTCCGGGCTGGACTCCTGGAAGAAGAGGATGGGTTCAGAGGCAGGAGCAGGCAGGCTGCCCACCCAGTCCAGACAGGGAGCGGGTCACACCCATGAGCCATTTTCCTGCCAGGCGCAGGGCTGGGAATTCTCATGGATGCAGGGTAGGCCCTGCCCAGGATGCTATTCAAACACTGGGGCAGCGACTCTCAGACCGAAGTGCCCCAGCTGAGCTACAGGAGCAATCCCACCACGCCACAGGGGCCCAGGGGCTTCTGCAGCCAGAAGTGTGAGATGGGCAGGGGTCCGCAGAGGAGCTGCAGGGGAATGGGCCTGGGGGTGATGCACAGGGTGAGCGGTGGGAGCCTGTGCAGCCCCCATCCGAGGGGCACAGGGGCGGCTCACCCACGTCAGCCTCAGCCAAGGCAGCTCTGAGGCGTGAATTTCTGGTGAGGGTGAAGGGAGGTTCTCTTCTGATTGCTTTTATTTGGCTGGGGGTGGGGGTGAACAGGAAGGGGAGGAAAGGCAGGGCATGGTCCTCCAGGGAATGACCAGGGAAGGGGGGCCGTGCTTACTTCACTTGAGTGACCATGAGCTTCAGTGGAGACAGTCACTCAGCTGTGTGCCCTCCTCCAGCCACACATGTCCACATGGGGTTGTGCTGAATGGACAGAGGTTGGGAGCCAATCAGAGGCCACTGACATGAGTGTGGCACATGTGTTTGTCTCTGAGTACAATGTGTGGAGAGGGTCAGCGTGCCCCATAGATGTTCAAACGGAAGGCACAGCCATAACTGATTAGAATCGTGTTGCTGCTCGCATCCATTCTGCTTAAATAACCTTGAGGGAGAGCTATTTGCTCCAAGTCTTGTGCAAATTCCTAGGAAGAGAAATTTCTTACGTGTCTCTGCCTTCTATGTCCCTGACATATCCTACTGAATACCGTGTCCCTGACATATCCTACTGAATACCGTGTGGAGTGGGTTGAAGGGTGGTCCCCAAAACAACAGGTCCACATCTAACTGGAAACTATGACTGGGGCCTTACTGGAAAAATGAGTCTTTGCAGATGGAGATAAGGGTCTTGAGATCATTCTGGGTTATCCAGATGGGCCTTAAATCCAATGACAAGTGTTCTCATAGGAGACACGTAGCGGAGACACTGGGAGAAGAGGAGCGCTGGTGTGAAGACGGAGGCAGAGGCTGGAGCAACGCGGTCACAAGCCAAGGAAAATTTGGAGCCACTGGGAGTTGGATGAGGCAGGCAGGCAGGCCTCCCCGGGGGGCCACTGGAGGGCAGCAGCCTTGCTGACGTCTGGATTTCATACCTCGGGCCTCTAGAACTATGGGAGAGTACATCTGTGTTGTTTGAAGTCCCCTCGTTTGTGGCATATTGTGCAGGACACTAACATGCTGTTTAATGTAGGTTTTCCCACTTCCCCATCTACAGACCCAAAGCTCAATGCTGTAAGAGCCGGGCGGGGTTCCCACCAGGGGTGAGATGGTGATGTGGTGTCCACCCGCCTGTCAACACCCCACTCTCCTCTGCACAGTAGCTGCCACAGTCTTTCTGCTCCAGGGTGCAGCTGTCTGAGGTACCTGCGCTGTGAGCGGACCACCCATCCTCAGCATCTCAGACGTGCCCACCCACCTGCCTGAGCTCAGAAAGTGCCGTCTGTGCAGCCCGAGTGTGCCATGGGCTTCCACTCTGCGTTCACGTCTCACCTCTCGGCTTAGGAAAACCCACGCCTCGCGCCAAGGAACATGAAGCAGAATGTTGTGCAGCGTTAATGAGACTGTGGGCCTGGGCATCTCCCGGCTGCTGCCCCCTGGGGAGGCACTTCCATTCGCCAGGGCGCCCCGCCAAAGCCCCCGCCCGATGAGGAATTTTGCCCGCTTTGAAGCTGGTGGGCCTGTGCCAGTTTGGAACACGGGGATCCAGCTCCTTGCGGGAGAATAAAAGCAACTTGCAGACAGTAAATGCTGGCAGAGATTCGGTTCTCTTTATTTTTGTCAACAAGCAGCTTTGTTTTAATGGGAACCAGCAGATTTTCCACTCCTGCAGGTCTCAACAGCAGCAGCCTGTCTTCCACCCCAGGTGGGACAGCTGCGAATCTGGGGATGGTGGGGATAGAGGGAAGGATGGGGAAAGAGGGAGTGTGTCCTAGGGAGAAGGGGCCTCAGCAGCTGCAGAGCCGCTCCCGTCTCTCTCCTGGCCTTCTGCCCCATCCTGCACGTCACCCTCCAGCTCGCTGGACCTCCACTTTGGGCATCTGATGCCACTGTCCCCAATTGCAGTCTCCTCTTTGTGAACCAACCTCAGGGCGGGACGCTGACTCCTTTCCCTCCCTTGTAAGGAGGAGGGTTAAGGAACAGAAATGCTTCCTGCAAGATGATCACATATCTTAGCCAAAGTACTTAGCCTCTCTGTGCCCCGTTTTCCTCATCTGTAAACTGGGGAACCTCAAAGCATTGTCATGAGGATTCCGTGAGATAATTAGTGCCCTTATCACCTGGCCTGCAGAAGCAGCTGGATTTACACCTGCTAATATCAATCAGGCTTCAGCCTGCACGGGGAGAGCTGATCAGAGAGACTCTTGCTTGTGTGTATGTTTCTGACCCAGCCAGGGTGCAAACCTCAGACACTTACAGGCCTGGAGGCCGTTAACAGTCCCACAGCTGGACCAGGCTGCCCGGGCTGCCCCTCTCCTTTACTCTGTAGACCTTGAGGCCCTGGCAGCCCTCACCTTGACCCTGATCCACTGCTTCACCTGAGGTTGGTCCACCTTCCTGGCCTTAGGAAAGATCCAGGTGTTCCGGCTTGCTGCAGCCAACAGTGCATGTCTCTTCCAAAGTCTGTGTTAAAATCTGCCTTGGCCAGAGAGCTTACACCACAGAAATGGGCAGATGCAGCAAATTAAGGCCTTTTCCCTGAAGAGTGAGTCAGTCATTAAGCACCCGGCAGCACCCACTGTTTCCACCCCAGTGGGCTCCTGCTGACGTTGGCCTGCCCTCCTGGGAGGGAGCCGGGGTTCCTTCCCTGTACCCTCCCGGTGATGTGGCAGGCCCTGGGGGAGGATGGGAAGTTCAATCATCCCGTTATTCATTTTAAAAGCCCGGATTTCCTGTGGGGTGGCCATCTGCCTTCTTAAGAAGCTGTCTTTCCTAAACAGCTGCCTGCAGATATTTGCATGGCCGTCACGGGGAGCAGGATTATTCCATATGGGCCAGGAGGAGAGAGGGAACATCGCCACGTGGATGTTCGGGGAAGCAGTTTTGCTTTCACTCTGCATGTGTCGTGGGGTCACAAAGGCCCTTCCCAGTCCCGTTTCTCTTTTCTGAAGACCCCTCAATACTCCGCTCACTTAAAGAGTACGGAGATACTGCCGCTGCAAAGCCCCTGCTGTGTCCATTTACGAAGGGTGCCTATCCCCATCCCTGCTTCTGTCACCCAGAGGCCCTCCCCCTGGGAAAGGAGAATGCATGCTCAGCTCTTGACACAGGCCTGGTGAGAATTCAACGTCTGGCCATCAGTACATCCCAGGCCCACGTTCGCATCGAATCATAGAACTACTGGGAAGACTCAGAGGTGTCATGTTAACTTTCAGCAATGCTCTCCCCCCTCCCGAAAGGAAGCCAATTTCTTCATCAAAGCCCCCAGCTGAGGCTTGCTGAGTGGGGACGCCGTCCCTGCCTGCATGGGGTCCGGAGCTGCTTTGGTAAATGACCAAACTGTCGCTCTGCATTGAGACCGGCAACTGCACAGCCTGGATACAAAACATGCTGTTTTGTTTGTTTTGTTTACCTTTGAAACAAATTAAAACAATTAAGACTAGATTTAAAACTGCGTTGACTGACAGTCTTTGGGGGGTGGGGTCCGTGATCACATGTGCCTGACGATGAATCGTGAGTTAATGTCACAGGAAAAGGTTGGGTCTAATCTGGGGAATGTAAGTATTTCGCTTCCGTGTTGTTTTGGTTTATGCAGTGCTTTCAGACAGGCTCACGAGGAAAGTAAGTGCAGCACAGAGAAGCCACAGGTGGGTCCAGCGCGGCGCTCTGTGGGGCGAAACTGAGAGGAGAGCTCACGGCTCCTGGCCACTGCCTCCGTCTTCGTTCCCACGTGGAATGGCGACTTTTGCCTTTCAAAAATGAGAGCGTAGTTCAGTTAATTCTGCAAGTGGAGTGTCACATCTGCCGCGCACTCATGGTTACTCGAGACTCAAATTGCGGTCTGTAATTGCCACGGTCCTGGGAACGCGAATGTTGTAAGGCTGGAAGCTTGCGGGAGGACATCTCCAGGCCGAAGTTTGGACCACGCCTTCCCAGCTCCCCGGTCACGTTCCGTCTCTGTCTTTGCGCCCTAACACCTTCAGTGCTTAGGGAACTAACCAGCTCTCCCCTGAGCCTAGACCTCTTATTGGCTTGACTTGGGGTCAGAGAAAACCGGGCTTCTCTTTGAGAAGGAACCTGTAAGCTTCTGTTCACACATACAAGTAGGTGTGGATTTGAGAGGCTGCTGGGCCTGTATGAAGAAGCATTTGCTGCAGAGTCAGGAGAGCCTGGGGGTCCATTTATTGCCGAATCCAAATGACTGACCTACTTTCCCTCCTTCTCTTTGCAATGAGACTTACTCTCCAGAAAGGCTGTGCCCCGTCCACTGTACCCTCCAGGCTGCATGACTCAGTCGCAGGAAACTCAGTCCCTCCCAGTGATGAGCAATGGTGCTGGCGGGTGGGTGTCTGGAGGGACTGAGACGGCTCCCCTCCTCTGCAGAGAGACTGTTTTCAATGACCAGAGTGTGGGGAGGTCAACAGACATGCCTCACAGCCCAGCCCCACGGGCAGGGCCAGCTGGTGACTCAGGGGCATGCAGGCGTGCAGAATTTCAGGTAGGCGGTGGGCCCTGAGCTGCAGAGGCTGGGGCAAGCGAGTGCGGGACCCAGGAAGAGGCACCCCGTCGAGCAGTGTTTGAGCAGAGTGCCAGAAGGTAAGCTTGGATGGTGTTGGTCTTTCTGAGGCAACGTGGTGGCTGCTATGGGCTTCTGGAATGTCCTGGTGACTTCTGGAACATCGACCAGTCCCCTTGCACATAGATGCTGCAAGAGGCAGACCAGATGGCTGGTGGCTTTTCCCATTTCTTCTTACAAAAGCTGAATATTTTTTGTTGTTGTTGTTTTGAAGAAAGCATCTCAGAGAATTTGAATGCCACATAAAATAGAGCTGAAGCTGACTATATTCTTCTTACATTGCAGTGGGGGTCAGCAAACAGCCTGAGAGACCGATGAACAAACACTTGCACGTCAGTCCTGGCCAGTCACGTGACCTTGGGCAATTTATATCCCCTCTGAACTTCAGCTCCTCCTCCCTGGGCTCTGGTGAGGATGAAGGGGAGCAAGTCACGCTGTGAGTAACTCCCGTGCCGGGTATGGAGCAGCTCTGCGAATCTCAGCTGTCAAATGTAGACCTGACCCTTGTTCAGTGCTGCCTGAGGCCAGGGGCGTTGCCAGCTCGGCTGTGTTGCAACTGCACTGTGCAATGTGGTAACCGCTGGCCAGACGTGGTTACTTAAATATTCATTTAAAAGCCATTAAAATTAAATAACATTTAAATTCAGTTTCTCCTTCACATAAGCCATATTTCAAGTGTCAATGGCCACGTGTACGTAGTGGTTACCAATCGCCCGGCCCACATGTAGGATGTTTCCACTGGTGCAGAGTTCTGTTGGACTTCGGATGGCATTGGTCTGGAATCTTGGGGGACCCACAGTCAGCTGGGACACTGGCCAAAACTGCAGACCCCTGTACTGCCCTCTACAGATTCTACTCAGTGGAGACCCGGTGATGGTCCCCAGAGTGCCAGGACCAGATGCGGAGCCACGCCCGCCACGCTGACAGCTGCTTCCGCTGAGTGACACACGGAACCAAGAGGCACATTGACGGATGAAATAACTGAAGCCCAGAAACCTGCTGAGGCCCCATAGCCAGGGAAGGAGCTGCCCATTAGGCAGGGGTGGAGATGGAGGGTGTTCGGTCCTCTTTTTTTTCTTCTTCTTCTTCTTTTTTTTGAGACGGAGTATCACTCAGTCGCCCAGGCTGGAGTGCAGTGGCACGATCTTGGCTCACTGCAAGCTCTGCCTCCCAGGTTCACGCCATTCTCCTGCCTCAGTCTCCCAAGTAGCTGGGACTGCAGGCACCCGCCACCACACCGGGCTAATTTTTTGTACTTTTAGTAGAGACAGGGTTTCACCATGTTAGCCAGGATGGTCTCGATCTCCTGACCTCGTGATCCGCCCACCTCGGCCTCCCAAAGTGCTGGGATGACAGGCGTGAGCCACCGTGCCCGGCCTCCTTCTCTTATGAGTAGCCTCAGCCCCCATGCCTGCTGGGGGACAGGGACTGGCACCCTTGACTCCTTGGTCTCCCCAAATTACCGTGTGCTGCATTCTGGACACACAGCATGGTAGGGCCGGGCGTTTCAGTGTGAAGCCCAGTGATGCCGGAGCACAGGACCTGTCACAGACCCAGTGTGCAAGCCCAGTCCACTGAAAACCATCCCTGGCCTCCAGAACATCTGAATGGAAATGATTTCCAAATGGAGGGAACTGGCAAGGGAGCCAAGAGCCCGTTTCTTGCAAATGAATCATGTAGGGCTGGCTCCAGCCAGGCCCCGGGTTTGTACAGGACTGATGCTCGTTTCTGTTCATTTAGAGCCACAGTCAGTTCTGGATTCGCTCGAGTTCTGGAAAATTCATCAGCGTGGCCCAGAGGAGGGCTCTGAATACGCGTCTGTTGGACTGTAAGGCCGCCACCGCTGTTCTGCAACCTGCAGAGCCTCTTCCTGCGGCCCTGCGCATCCTCCCAGGCCACCATTGCCAAAGAACTTTTCCAGTTAACTCGGGCCCAAGGCAGTCTGCAGTCCCAAGTCAGTCCTTCACACGACTGTAAGCAGATGCCACGCCATGCCGGATGGTTCTGTGTCCCCATTCAGTCACCAGATCTCCAAAGTGCACCAGCTCTAGCCAGCTTGGCCGCTAGCACTGCAGTGACAAAGCGGGACAAAGCACAGCCTCTGCCTTTGCAGAGCTCCAGTTTGGTGGCAGTGACACCCTTGTCAGCAGCTGGCTACAGCCCACTGAAGACGTCCCATACAAAGCCCAAAGTGGTGTGCGTGCTGGAGAGGCTGCGATGAATCCTGTGGGAGCAAGAGGAAGGCAGGGAGAGAGGGGCAGAGAGAGGAGGGAAAGAAGAGAAAGAGGAGGGGGGAGGAAGGAGACAGGGATGGAGACAGGGAGGAAGGCAGGGAGAGAGGGGCAGAAAGGAGGAATAGAAGAGAGGAGGGGGAAGGAAAGAGACAGGGCTGAAGGAAGGGAGGAAGGCAGGGGGAAGGGTCAAAAAAGGAAGGAGGAAGGGAATGGGAGAAGGAGAAAGAGGAGGATGGAGAGGAGGAAGGAATGATGGAAAGGAGGGAGAGAAGGATGGAGGGCAGGAAAGGAGGGAGGGGAGAAAGAGGGCTTTGCGGAGGAAGAAGTACCTGTGCTGAATGAGGTGGGAGGATTAAAGGATACGTGGAAGCTCAAACTTTGAACAAAGCACAGGAGCCCCTTCCAGGGAGTTGCCCCCTCCGGGGAATTGCCCCCTCCAGGGAGTTGCACCTCCCAGGAGGTTGTGTGTGGGTCATCGGAGGATGGAGAGGCATGGAAGGCAATGGTGGGCAGCCGGGCTGCTAATCACCAAGGGCCTTGTCTGCTGTCACTGGTGTGATTTTTGTCCAGAATTGTCATTAAAATGAATTAAAAGCTCAAGCCAGCTTTTTCTGTGTAGCCCCTGCTCCTCAATATGGGGTGTGGAGCCTGGCACATGGGTGCCCTGAGGGAGACCCCAAAAGACTCAGGGCTCTCAGACCAATGCAGAACTATCTGTGAATCCAGCTGAATATACAGCGACCCCGGTGCCCCTGTGCAGCTGGCCTGCCCTGGGGCAGCTCTCCTCCTTACCACACACACAGTCTCGCCAGGTCCAGCTGCATCCCCCATCTCGGCAGCAGGTCTGCCCCGAGGAGTCACAGACAGGCGAGAATTGTGTGAATTTAGAGCGGGGCAGTTCAACCTCAGCACTACTGACATCTGGAGCCGAGTCGCTTTTTGTCGT
The DNA here is from genome assembly GCF_007565055.1 of Rhinopithecus roxellana. Taxonomy (NCBI): domain Eukaryota; kingdom Metazoa; phylum Chordata; class Mammalia; order Primates; family Cercopithecidae; genus Rhinopithecus; species Rhinopithecus roxellana. The sequence continues at coordinate 11,542,012 of NC_044564.1, forward strand.
GGGAGCTGCCCCGTGCATTGCAGGATGTGGAACAGCACCTCCGACCTCTGCCCACTAGACGTGGGTAGCATCGCTCCGCCATGTGCCATACAAAAGCATCCCCAGACGTGGCCACATGTCCCCTGGGGGACAAAATTGCCCTTGATTGAGAACCATGAATATGCATGGATCTGGGGGGTCCTGGACTGGACCTTCCGGCAGCCACAGGACAGATGCCTTGCACCAGCCCCTTCCTGAGGGAGGGGAGCCTCACTCAGCAGATACTCATAGGGCACACACCCTTAAAGGTTCAGATCCTTGATCTGGAAACATCAGAAACTCTCTCTGTAAAGCGTTAGCCAGGACATACTTTGGCCAGACAGGCACAAGCATTGGGGCGAATTTGGCTGGTGGCCCCTGTGGGCCTCTCCTTCTGCCTACGCATCAGTGGGATTGTCCAGAGACATGAGCCGTAAGTGGTATCCTTGACGGGCGTCCAGCCGCCCCGCCCCTACACCTGTGCCCTGCTGCCCCCTCCCACTTTGGATCACACACCCGGACCCTGGAAGGGGCCAGCCCAGTCAGCCTCTGAGCTGAGGCACACTTGAAGCTCCGGATCTCTTCCTGGTCAGGGTGGGGAGTGTCTGGTGAGGAGGGGAAAGAGATCGACATTAGCAGGAAAGAGCTGGATTAATTACTGCCCCGAGTTAATCCCACTCTGGGGGAAAGCCATCAGAATGTGACAGCAGGGTCAGGAAAAGCCCAGGGCAGGTGGCTTATCAGAACCTGGCCACTCCACGTATCTGGCAGGAGGAAAGATAACTCCATTGTCGGGGGCACGGAGGTCCTCCAGGGCCTGTCTCAGCAGCTGTGTGGTCGGCCCCAACACACACAGCTGGCCTGGGACACCTTCTCCCCGAAAGAAGTCTACCCCCAGGGACCAGGCTGCCCTATTTATAGCTCTGCCCAAACCTTCTCAAGATGGCAATTTCATGCCCACCCATAAATCTCTCCTTCCAAACGGGTACTTGTAGGTCAGTGGAGATGAAGCCAAGAACCAAAATTGCTGGACTCCCTATCGGGTTGCTGAGGCAGAGACACAATTAGGATCCCAGCAAGGCAGCGGCCTGGGCTTTCTCAGAGGCCAGGACACGTCAACTGTGGGCAAGGGTGAGGCCTGGCGGTCAGGTGGGTGAGCAGGGCACCGCCAGTCTCAGGGAGGACATGAGGGCAGCCTCTGTGAGCTCAGCTGGTCGAGCCATGCCAGTCGCAGGCACTCGAGTGAAGGCCAGATGTCCTGGCCCAGCACCATTGTGTATGTTTCTCTCTGGGCAAGGACCAGGTGCTGCCCCCTGATGTGCCACAGTTCCACAGTCACACACCCACCCCGAGGTGCACACAGCTGCCTGTCCTGCATCCTCCCAGCACTGTGGCCATACAGAGGCATGGGGCCTCTCACCCAGGATCCCCTGTCAGGCTAAAAGCTGGATGTGCCATGAAGATGCAGCCAGTACCCCCAACGTGGGTCATCCCAGAGGGGCCTGGGGACAATGGGAACCCAAGTCAGGTGCCAGGTGTCAGTGCAGCCTAGACCGGAGGCCTGGCCAGGTACCTCCCAGTGGCCAGCTGGCTGGGAGACCCTGGGAGCATCCATCAGCTCCTTTGGGCCCCAGTTCCCCCAACCATAAAGGGTACATTGGACTAGATGGGCCTGGGTCTCAAAGCAGTATCGCCAGCCAACTCTGCACTGGGTCCTTCTCCCATCGGCACACAGTGCTGGAGAGGATGTTATCCTCAGGAAGTTGACAGCACAGGGGGCAGGTATGGGGCTTAGGCTCAGACAACTCCAGGCTCAAGCCCTGGCTTCCATCTGATCATCCACATGTACTTCCTGAGCCTGCAAATTCAGGCGGCCCCAGACCTCAGCAGAAGCAATCCAGACTCCTGCTGGGCCACGCACTGAGGGCCCCAGGGGCAGGCACCAGACTGCTGAGTGGCACAGCCACTTCTCCTGGCTCTGCCTCCTCTTGGCCTCCTCTCTTCTCCCCTGGGAAGGATTAGAGCCGGGTCTGGTCTTCATGAAGCAGCGCTTTTTCTAATCCTGGTGAGGTCAGAGGCGGAAAGCCTGATGTGATAGTCTATCTCTCCAGATGACAAGTTCCCTCCACCCCACACACACCAAGGGTTTAGGCAGGGAGCCGCTGTTCACAGGCTGAACAATATGAAGGGAGATCACCCTGAGACCCCCCACCAGCTGGGAGACTCAGGATGTGGGCCTGTCCCATCCAAGCAGACTGCTTCTGTGATGGATAGACGTGGTCGCCACACATGGGTGTGGGGGCAAGGTGTGAGCTGTCACCCCCATGTCCCTACACGGCCTCTGGGACCCCATCCTCTCAGCACCAAGCCCCCGAGCCTCTGCCTGGAACTCACGTCCTTGTCCTCTCTGACCCTGGTGTAGCCTGTCATAGAGCCCCTGCCAGTCTTCACAGGCCACTCCTGCAGTTTACTGGGCTGACCACGCGCCCTGGGGATTCCAAGATGGTACCATGCAGCCTCCACCTGCAAGAAGCCCCAAGTCTGGTCAAGGAGAGAGACATGAGAATGGATCATTAGAGCCTACCAGGGTGGAGAAGGGCACCGTGGGAACAGGGGCTGGGTCTGGATCCACCCCCGAGGCTGCCTGGAGGGCCGGTGCAGTCCCACCGCCATGTGCCTGGAGTGCAGCAGCCCCCCTGGAGGGATAGAGGCATGAGACACAGCATCGCTGGAGAGGACAGCCCACCATTCCCCTGGGGTAAACGTCCACACAGAGGAGCAGGCGTCAAAGCCAGAGCACGGGGCCAGCTTCTCACCCGGCCTCGCTGCCCCAGGATCGCTGCCTCCTCACGGCACAGCTTTTTGCATACTTTTTCTTCCGCACACCCCTCTCTAGGAAGCTGGGCTACCCTTCCAGGAATAAGAACCCACCCCTCAAGTCCCATCTGACCCCCTACCTCCCTCAGCAAAGCAGCCAGGGCCCTCCCCTCTGCAAGACTCCCCCACACTGTCACTCTGAACAAAGTGGCAATGGGTATGGTCCCTCCATGGGTCTCCCGCGGCCTCATGTCCACCCTGGTCACCAGAGAGGGAAGCAGCAGGCAAGGCACGTCCCAGAATCCTGCAGGAGGGAAGTGAACGAGCCTTAGACAAACACATGCTGATGGGTCTTAGGAAATGGAAAACATCAAATCCTTTATCTGGCAGGAGAACCAAGAGAGGAGCTGGAGGAAGCCAAGGAGGTTCCGGCCCAGCCTGTGGGCTCCAGTGCAGACGGTCCAAGCATCAGGCAGAGAAGCCAGCCTTGGCACCTGTGTGCGTGGAAACCGACATGTGCAGGCTACACGAAGCTCATAAAGGCGGCCGGGTCTGGAGCTGGAACGTGGAGCAGGAAATGGCCTGAGTGAGCAGGCGGGGAGAGAGGTTCGCAGGCAGCCCTGCAGCCCTGCTTCTCGAACCAGGGTGCCCTGTTTGTCTGGGCTCCCGAGAGCCAAAAGCCAGGAGCTGGAGATGAGCTCCCTGGAGGAAAAGGAGGCTGAACAAGCAGGCCACGGACAGGGCCTGGAATTCCGAAGGCGGTGGAGTAGTTGGAGGAAGGGGGTTGGGATGTCACACTCAGTAGACAGGGGCTAGCGATCCTGCCAGGGAGTTGCATGAAAGGGAGCCCTATTCTTGACAACCAGGAGGCTCTGTCTACAGGTAACAGAGTGCTAACTAAGGGCCAGTACTGCGAGGAGCCTAGGTCTCAGGAGGGCTCAGGTCCTGCGGCTGCGGGATGGATTGGGCCAGCAGCTCACCCGTGCCTCTAAGGCCTTGGTTCTTCTAGTTCACCTGTGCTGCTGGCCAGGGTACAACGGCAGCCGTGGGCATCACATCCTACAAACCTGTATCCTGGGATGGAAGAGCACTGGGTCTTTCTGAGCTTTTATGAATGTTTCAAGAGCTGAGGGCCTTTCCTTTCCCGGAAAACCCCCTCCATGCCCACCCCAGCAGCATCTCCCTCGTGGTCCTTCCCCTACCAGTCAGAGAGAAGAACAGAGGCATGGTGACTGGCTTAAAGCAGGGATGATCCTGTTTCTGGGGTGGGGGATAGGGTCGCTGTGTGGGGTGACACCCAGGCACCCTCCCCCGGCTGCTGATCCAGTGGCCCCAAAGGGCTCAACTGTCTGCAGACCCTTCACCAGGCCAGCCTGACCCTGCGCAGCTTCCTGCCTCCCCACTCAGATGTCTCTGTCCAGGGAGGGCCTGGGAATAACACCAGACACCACTCAGTGCCCAGGCACGAGCCATCCGAAAGGAAGGGGGACTTCCTACCCTATAGGGGACACCTGGACCAACAGGAGCACAAGCCGGTGGATAAATTTTTCCCACTTTCTCCCCCTGGAGTGATGGACCCAAGACCAGGTGTAAGGCTTCCCAGAACCTGTCTCATGGGAGACTTACCCCACCCCCCATCCCGTGTCTGCTCCAGGAGGCCATACCCCCAAATAAATCTGTAGCATGCAGTCCTTCGCCGAAGGCTAAGACAGGCGTATTCTGTAAGCACGTGGGTAACACAGAAAAGGGTGAGCTCTGAAGCCAATCAGCCAACAAGAAAGAGAAATTTGTGTAGGCAACTAACAGTACTGCTAAAAGAGTGTATTTTAGGGCCAGGTGCGGTGGCTCACGCCTGTAATCCCAGCACTTTGGGAGGCCGAGGCAGGTGGATCACGAGGTCAGGAGATCGAGACCATCCTGGCTAACACAGTGAAAACCTGTCTCTACTAAAAATACAAAAAATTAGCGCAGGCGCCTGTAGTCCCAGCTACTCGGGAGGCTGAGGCAGGAGAACGGCTTGAACGCGGAAGGCAGAACTTGTAGTGAGCCGAGATGGCGCCACCGCCCTCCAGCCTGGGGGACAGAGACTCCATCTAAAAAAAAAAAAAAAAATCCAGTGTATTTTAATAAATTTGAAATCCAAGCAATGGGGAAAAGATGGGAGAGAAAAAACTTGATCTGAGTAATACCTTCAGAGAAAAAAAGGTCTGAGCCAAGACAGTTTTATGAAAGTGCTCTTTCAAATGTTCTAGAATTATGATTAGAATTTGATCGTGGTAGAAGTATGTATTCCCAGGCTGCGTAAGTGGTTCCAGGTCACAGAAGAAGCAAAAATTGTTCAACTCATTTCATGGAACTGCATCATTTTTATGTCAAAATCAAACACATAGAAAGTAAAAGCGAATGTATGAGTGCTTCCTTGGGTCAAACACCGTTTGAGGCCAGGCGCAGTGGCTCACGCCTATGATCCCAGCACTTTAGGAGGCTGAGACAAGCAGATCACTTGAGGTTAGGAGTTTGAGACCAGCCTGGCCAACATGGTGAAACCCTGTCTCTACTGAAGATGCAAAAACTAGGCAGGTGTGGTAGTGCATGCCTTTAGTCCCACCTACTTGGGAGGCTGAGACAGGAAAATTGCTTGAACCTGGAGGTGGAGGCTGCCGTGAGCCGAGATCATGCCACTGCTCTCTAGCCTGGGTGACAGAACAAGACTCCATCTCAGAAAAACAAAAACAAACAAACACACACACACACAAAACAAAAACAAAAACAAAAACACGGTTTGAAGCATTTTATTTGTTCCATGATAGGGATACAATTGTTATCCAGTTTACATAAGAGAAACTGAGGCACAAAAACATGAAGTTCCATGCTGAGGTTCACCTCCCAGATCAAATATGTAACACTTCCAGCACCCCTGAGGGCTCTGTCCTGCCCTCTCCAGTGGAAACCCACCTTAGAGACCAGCACTGCCATCCATAGACTCCTGCACATCAGTCTTGCTTATTCTTGAACTTCAAATAAATGAAAGCACACACCATGTGCACCTCTGTGTCTGACCTCTTTTGCTCCAGATAGTGATTTGAAAACCATTCCTGTTGCTGTGAACATCAGCAGATTGTTCTTTCTTTATTGCCAGAAAGCATTCCAAGTCTAAATCTATCACAGTTTGCTGAGCCCTCCTTGCTTGGTGATCAGTTGGGTTGTTTCTAGTTTGGACCTTGTGTGAATCAAGTTTCTATAAATGTTTTTGTACGTTGCGTGTGTGTGTGTGTGTGTGTGTGTGTGTGTGTGTTTGACAGAGTCTCGCTCTGTCACCCAGGCTGGAGTGCAGTGGCGTGATCTGGGCTCACTGCAAGCTCCACCTCCCGGGTTCACGCCATTCTCCTGCCTCAGCCTCCCGAGTACCTGGGACTACAGGCGCCCGCCACCTCGCCCAGCTAATTTTTTGTATTTTCTTTTAGTAGAGACAGGGTTTCACCGCATTAGCCAGGATGGTCTTGATCTCCTGACCTCGTGATCTGCCCGCTTCGGCCTCCGAAAGTGCTGGGATTACAGGCGTGAGCCACCGCACCTGGCCATGTATGTCTATGTGTGTTTTTATATGTTCACTTTTCTCGGATAGTTATCCGGAATTACCGCTGGGTTTTTTCAGGTTTTAGCCGTTCTGATGGGGGTGTGTATTTACCTCCCTTTATGGTTTACACTTGCCTTTTTCTGATGACTAATGATGTTGAGCATGTTTTCATGTGCTTATTGCCTATTCATTATCTCTTATAACAAAATTTTATTAGTTTATTTCATTTTAAAACTTAAGCTTTTTACCTTTTGATTAACTAGTTGTAGGCATTTTTGAATATATTCCGGTTCAATTCTTTTCTGGTGTATACATTGCAGATATTTTATTTTTCTCCTAATCTATCAATTACCTTTCATTTTCTTTGAATAGCTGACACTTTAAATGTTTATTAAATTCAATATATCGATTAGTGCCTTTGGTGCCTTCTTTAATCAATCTTTGCCTAGCTCAAGGCCATGAAGATATTGCCTGATATTACCTTTTAGAGAAAGTACAGTTTTAGTTTCCACAATCAGGCTTATAATCCATAGTAAAGTAATTTGTGTTCATGTGATGAAGTAGAGGATCAAGTTTCTGTTTTGTTTTTCCCTGTATCATATCCAGCTTCTTCAACACCATTTATTGAAAAGACTTTCATCTTCCCCACTAAATACAATCAATGCCTTTGTATGAGCCTATTTCTAGACTGCCTGTTTTGTCTTGTTGATCTGTACGTCTGCTGTCACACCAAAGTCATGCTGACCTAAGGAGTGTGCCTTTACAAGAAGCTGTGGAATTGGGTAGTGTAAATTCTCCAACATTCTCTTCTTCTCCAGATTTATTTTGCCCATTTACTTCTGGGCTGTTTGCATTTTCATGTAAATTTTAGACTCAAATTTTAAATTTCTATAAAAAATTATATTGTGGATCTATTTTTCTTCTGTATCAACTTTTTAGTTAAATGGATACCTTATAAATTACAATGTGTATTCTTGATTTATTAAAGTCTTTTAGGCATATCACTCAAAATGCTAAAAATCATAAATAAAACCTTACAAAACAGTCTGAGGGTGGGGGGCGTATTGTCTTCAAAAGAGCAACGGTAAACATGATGGCTGACTTTTCAGTGAAATGATGGAAACCAAAGCACAATTGAACAACATCTTTAGGGTGCTTAAAGAAAGGTGTCAACACAGAATTCTATAGCCAGTGAAAATGCACTTCACAAATTTAGATGAAATAAATATATTTTCATACAGTAAAAACAAAGCTTAAAGAATATGCCACCACCATACTTGTAGTACAAGAAGTACTGAAGGGAGTTCTTTAAGCTGAAGAAAAATAATACCAAATAGAATCATAGGACTGTACAAATAAATGAAAAGGACCCAAAAGGTAAACATGTGGGTAAATATCAATGAATTGTTATTATGTAACGCAATATCAACAACAATGTCTTTTTGGTGTTTATTATATGAAGGAAACAACAAAATATGTGACCATTGCACAAAGGGCACAGGGTGTGTGTGCATGGAGTAAAACTAATACAAGGTTCTTGCATTTTGGGGGGAATTATTCTAGTAAGGATTTTTTCTTAAAGTCTATTTATTGGTATTAATCTAGCTATGTCTTTTTGTTATTGTTTAGGCGCTTGGTCTATTAACTTTCATCCTTTACTTTTAACTTCTAGGTATCCTGATGTTTTAGATAGATCTTTTTAAAACAGCTTATAATTGAACTTTTTAAACGTGATTTGGCAATTTTTATCTTTTAATAGAATTTTTGGTTTATTTAAATTCATTTTAGTCACTAATAGGTGGGTTTATTTCTATTATTTATTTTGAACTTTTTATTTATCTTGCCTCTTCTGTTTCTTTTTCTTCTCTTTTCTACTTCCTTTGGATTGATTCGATATTTTTATTCCAATTTTCCCCCTTATAGTTATACTCACTATTTTCACTATTTTATTGGCTACCTTAAACATTAATATTTTAAAATGTACATTGAACTTATGAAACTTCAAAGTCAATCAACAGATTTACCCTGCTCCAAAACAACAAAGGTATAAAGCACTTCAACTCAAACCATTCCCTCCTGACTTTTGTATTATTGTAATTTGTAAAACTCCCTAAGTCATTTTCATTGTTTTCCATCGTCAATTACTAGTTACATTGGCCTACGTATGTAGTAACAGTTTCTTGGAGTTTTGCTCTTGTTGCCCAGGCTGGAGTGTAAAGGCACTATCTCGGCTCACTGCAACCTCCACCTCCCGGGTTCAAGTGATTCTCCTGCCTCAGCTTCTTGAGTAGCTAGGATTACAGGCAACTGCCAAGTTATCATTTCTTCTTGCATCTCACCTCCCACCTAAGATTACTTTCACTTTGCCTGACATACATCTTCCAGAATTTCCTTTAGGGAAGATAGATAGGTAGAGACAGGTTTGTTTATCTAAAAATACTTGTATTTTGCCTTTATTCTTGAAAGATATTTACTTTGAGTATCACATTCTTAGTAGAACTTTTTTTTTTTTTTTTTTTTTTTTTCGGCCAAGAAAATACAAACATATGATTTCACTGTCTTCTGGCTCCCTTTGTTAATATCGAAAAGTCGGGTGTCAGTCTCACTGCTATTTCTTTGTGGGAAATTTGCCTTTTCTCTCTGGTACTTTAAAGATATTCTCTTATTCTTTGTGGGGGTGTTCTGTATTTTCACTCTTGTCTCTAGACACTGTGTAATTTTTATTCATCCTAATTTGGACTTGATGGGCTTGATGAATATGAAGATCAGGGTTTTGTTTTTTTATCATTTCTCATCAGAATTCTTGGCCATTACTTCACCAAATATTGCTTCTTCCTCAACTAGATGTAAGTTAAAGCTTTTCTCTCTGTTTCTATGATGATTTATCTCTCTCTTATATCATCTGTGCTTTTATATCACTTCGTTATAGATAACAAAATTTGTTGTTTGTTGATATAAAAATGATCTTTTATATCATTTGTTTCTGTGCTGCAGTTAGAATAATTTCTACAGCTCTATCTCTCAGTTCATTGATTCTCTCTTTAGTTACGTCTGATCTGTGGTTAAATCCATCCATTGAGTTTTTAAATTCCGTTAAAATGTTTTCCCTTTCAGTGATTGTATTTGGCTCTTTTTCAAATCTGTTTGGTTTTTATACTTTCTTACTCCGACTCACATTTTCAATCTCTTCTTTTATTCTTTTAAACATATTAAGGATACTTATACTCCTGTCTAATAATTCCAGTAGGTGAAGTCTTCTGCTTCTGATTTTTCCCGTTGTTTCATTTTGTGTTTTGGGTTTCATCTGAGCCTTCTTCATAGGCCTCTGTTTTCTTGTGTGTAATGTGACTGAACTCAAGCCACTTGAAATGAGCTTATTTTGGGGAATACTTTGAGGCCAGATTTGAAGGGGAGTTTCTCCCAGAAGGATGTATCCTTACTTCTTTTAAGTACCTCAAGGTGCTGCAGACCCTGGCTACTCTAAACTGCATTTTCAAGTTGAGGCTCTTTGGACCACCTAAGTAGTGTGAACTCACGGTGCAAACCATGTAAGGGCTGGATTGAGATTACGAATTTCAGGGAGAACTTTTATCTCCATTCAGTGCCAAGTTGTTTATAGCTGGTTTTCTTGACTGCCCCAGGGCATACGGGAGGTATGTTCAATTCACCCTCACACTGATATGAATCCTTTGGCATTGCAGCGATGGTTCTGTCTTAGTCCATTTTCTGTTGCTTACAGCAGAATACTGGAACCTGAGTAATTTATAAAGAAAATGAATTTATTTCTTACAGTTATGGGGTTGGAGAAGTCCAAGGTCAAGGGACCACACCTGGTGAAGAATTTCTTGCTAACGGGAGGCCATCTGTAGTGTCCCAAGGTAGAGCCAGGCATCATGTGGCAAGGGGGCTAAGTGTGCTAGCTCGAGTCTCTCTTCCACTTATGAAGCCACCATTCCCACTCCCATGATCACCCACAAATCCAGAATCCACAATGAATTAATCTAGTCATGAGGACAGAGACTTGGGATGCACTCACTTCTTAAAGGGTCCACCTCTTAATACTGCCACCTTGGGGACTGGATTTCAACATGAGTCTGGAGGAAGCAAACATCCAACCACAGCAGACTCCTGTCCGAGTCCCCTCATTGGGCAAATGCTGGCCTTTTGTTGTTCCCTGCACCCTGGAAAGCCACAAACACAGAAGTTGACATTCACCTAAGGTTGTCATGGCAAAGACGTGTTCTGATATGTGGGGTATTTTGCCTCAGAGAATTCTTGCTTTCTTGCCAGGAGGGCCCTTTGACAAAGCGGTTTTAAAATGAACCTCAAAGAATAAACAGGTGAGAATAGCAGCCAAGGCATTTTGGGAAAAAATAGTGAGTCATAGCATATACCATCCCACATTAAAGCAGGAGAGAAAGAAGTCCATCTAATTTTACATGTATGGCACTAGCTCATGTCACAACTAGAGATCAGCAAAAATAAATAAAATGTCTAGAAATTGACTCTGTTAGAAGTAGCATTTTAAATCAATGAAGATAGAAAGAGTTTGTCAACAAATAACCAATGGTTGGTAACTGTTAGCCGTTTAGAAAAATGTTCAGTTAGAGTTTCTTGTCCATCAAAACACAATGCAGATGTATTAAAGAGTCAACAGTAAAAAGTGAAAACATAAAAGGATATTCAAAGAGAAAAATAATATTCAAGCAATCTCCAGGTGGGAAAGTCATTTGGAAGCATAAAAAGCAAAGGAAGAAAATATAAAATAAAATTTAAAATATTTAAACTTCTATCCATGAGAGAATGTGGTGACTGAAACTAATGGGCAAAGGCTAATTACGGAAGGAGATGGGAATCACAGCAGAGATCAAGATTTATATTGTTTGCCTTTAAGGAAATATTGCAACTTAATAAAGCAAAGGCTAGAATGTGGTATAAAAAGAAAACTATACAAAAAATTCTCATATTCACTAGTAATCAAAGAAATGTACATTAGAAGAAATATAGTTTCCAGACTCACCAAATTTTTTTCAATGATAACACTCTGTTAGCAAGGTTTGGGTAAATGGATGTTTCCTCTCCTGATGGTAAACTAAATTGTAATTTCTGGAAGACAATTTGGCATTCTGTATCAAGAGCTATAAAACTATTCCAACGCTTTGATGTAGCAATTCCCGTTGTATACTTGTTTTCTGAGGATAAATGAGATCCAGATACATATGCTTGTTATTAGCAAAACAGTAACAACAACAAAATCAATATCTAATAATAAAAACTGACTAAATACAGTAAGGCAAATCCAAAGAGTTGACACACGATGAAACAAATATTTTTAAAAATCAGGCTTTAGACAAAGGAGCAGAAGCAATACCATGGGGCAAAGATAGGCGAGAAGACAAATGGTGCTGGAAAAAACCACACATCCTATGTAAAGAACTGAATCTAGACACAGCCCTCACATCCTTCACAAAAATTAACTCAAAAAGGATCGTAGGGCCGGGCGCAGTGGTTCACGCCTGCAATCCCAGCACTTTGGGAGGCCGAGGTGGGTGGATCATCTGAGGTCAGGAGTTTGAGACCAGCCTGGCCAACATGGTGAAAACCCATCTCTACTAAGAAAAAAAAAAAAAAAAATTAGCCGGTCATGGTGGTGCATATCTGTAATCCCAGCTAGTTGGGGAAGCCAAGGCAGGCGAATCGCTTGAACTTGGGAGGTGGAGGTTGCAGTGAGCCAAGATTGCACCACTGCACTCCAGCCTGGGTGACAGAGCGAGACTCTGTTAAAAAAAAAAAAAAAAAAAAAAAAAGATCATAGACCTACATTTGAAAGGGTTAATAATGAAATCTACCTGGTAAAGTGGCTTTGAGGATCAGCTGATTTATTTAAGGTGGTTTACAAAGCTTCCACCTGAGCTGACCAAACACAAAACTATAGAACTCCTAGAAGATAACATAAGAGAAAACCTAGATGCCTTTGGGTAGAGCAGTGACTCTTTAGATAGAATATCAAAGGCACAATCTCTGAAAGAAATAACTGATAAGCTGGAGGTCATTTCAAATGGAAAACTCTTGCTCAAGACAATGCAATACTTTGCAAAAGACAATGTTAGGAGAAAGAGAAGACAAGCCACAGACTATGAGGAAATAGTTGCAAAACAGGCAAAGGATAAAGAATTGCTATCCAAAATATACAAAGAACTCCGAAAACTTAACAATAAGAAAACTAACAATCCAATTTTTAAATGGGCAGAAGACCGGAACAGGCACCTCATCAAAAAAGATGTACAGGCCAGGTGTGGTGACTCACACCTATAATCCCAGCACTTTGGGAGGGTGAGGCAGGCAGATCACCTGAGGTCAGGAGTTCGAGACCTTCCTGGTCAACATGGTGAAACCTTGTCTCCACTAAGAATACAAAAATTCGCCGGACATGGTGGTGTACACCTGTAATTCCAGCTACTCAGGAGGCTGAAGCAGGAGAATTGCTTAAATCTTGAAGGCGGAGGTTGCAGTGAGCCAAGACTGTAGCACTGCATTTCAGCCTGGGCGAAAAGAGCAAGACTCCATCTCCAAAAAAAAAAACAAAGGTACAGATGTTCAACATCACAAGTCATTAGGGAATTGCAAACTAAAACAACAAGGAGGCACCACTGCACACCTAAAACAGCCAAAATCCACAACATTGACAGCACCAGACATTGGTGAGGATGTGGAACAACAGGATTGTTGCTGGCAGGAATGCAAAATCCTGACAGTTTGGCAGTTTCTTGCAAAACTAAACATACTCCTATCATACAATGGAACAATCACATTTGTTGGTAGTTATGCAAAGGAACTGGAAACTTACATCCACAAAAAATATGCATACGAATGTTTATAGAAGCTTTGTTTGAAATTGTCAAAATTTGAAAGCGATCACGATGTCCTTCAGGAGGTAAATGGATACATAAACGGTGGAACATCCAAATAACGAAATATTACTCAGGGCTAAAAAGAAATGAGCTACCAAGCCATGAAAAGACGTGGAGGAATCTTAAGTGCATGTTACTAAGAGAAAGAAGCCAACCTGAAAAGACTACATGCTGTGTGATTCCAACTCTATGACATTCAGGAAAGACAAAATTACGGAGACAGTAAAAGGCTCGGTGGTTACAAGGAAAGGGGTAGAGGAGTGGAGATGAATAGGTGGAGCACAGAGGATTTTTAGGGCATTGAAACTATTCTGCATGATGTGGTACCGATGAATCCAGGTCATTAGACATTTGTCAAAACCCACAGAATGCAAAAACCAAAAGTGAGCCGTAATGTAAACTCTGGACTCTGGGAGATGATGACATGTCAAGGGAGGGCCCTCAATTGCAGCAAAGGTGTCTCTTTGCTGGGGAGTCTGTGCAGCAGCCGAGGTCCTGTTCCTTGCAGGGCAGGTCTACTCCACAGGCAGTGATCCCAGAGTAGCAGCTCAGAGGCAGGGCTGCAGGCATATTTATACCCATTTTAATCATATGCAAATCAAGGAGCCGATTATGCAGAAATTTCTAGGAAAAGAGTGGTAACTTTCTTTTTTTTTTTTTTGAGACGGAGTCTCACTGTGTCGCCCAGGCTGGAGTGCAGCGGCCGGATCTCAGCTCACTGCAAGCTCCGCCCCCCGGGTTTACGCCATTCTCCTGCCTCAGCCTCCCGAGTAGCTGGGACTACAGGCCACCTCGCCCGGCTAGTTTTTTTTTTTTTTTGTATTTTTTTAGTAGAGACGGGGTTTCACCGTATTAGCTAGGATGGTCTCGATCTCCTGACCTCGTGATCCGCCCGTCTCGGCCTCCCAAAGTGCTGGGATTACAGGCTTGAGCCACCGCGCCCGGCCAAGAGTGGTAACTTTCAAGTGGTCAGATTGTTGCCATGGTCATGGTAAACTGACAATGGCACATTGGTGGGTGTGTCTTACGGAAAGCTCCCTCCTCTCCATTCCTGTTTGAGGGCAGGGTGCCAAGGGAAATCTGTCCTTTCCTCTGAATTTTGCTGTGAACCCAAAACTGCTCTAAAAAATAGAGTATTAATTTAAAACAAAATAAAGGCGACACGAACAAAATTGATGCAAAACAGGCCTGCAGAGCTGTTGCGTCCTTTTTTTTTTTCTTTTTTTTTCTTGAGACAGAGTCTTGCTCTGTCGCCCAGGCTGGAGTGCAATGGCACGATCGCCGCTCACTGCAAGCTCCGCCTCCCAGGTTCACACCATTCTCCTGCCTCAGCCTCCCGAGTAGCTGGGACTACAGGTGCCCGCTGCCACGCCCGGCTAATTTTTTGTATTTTTAGTAGAGACAGGGTTTCACCGTGTTAGCCAGGATGGTCTCAATCTCCTGACCTAGTGATCCGCCCACCTTGGCCTCCCAAAGTGCTGGGATTACAGGCGTGAGCCACCGCGCCCGGCAGCTGCTGGTGTCCTTTTCCACAATGTAAGGACTCAGTAGGACGGTGCTGAGACAGGAGGCGGAGCTTGATTCAGGAGGTGGGGCTCAATTCAGGAGGTGGGGTTCGATTCAGGAGGCAGGGCTTGATTCAGGAGGCAGAGCTTGATTCAGGAGGCGGGGTTCGATTCAGGAGGCGGGGCTTGATTCAGGAGGTGGGGCTCAGACACCAGAGAAAATTGAGGACAAGCTAAATAAAACAGGAATGGAGAGGAGGGAGCTTTCCATAAGACACACCCACCAATGCCCCATTGTCAGTTTACCATGGCCATGGCAACACTCTGACCACTTGAAAGTTACCACTCTTTTCCTAAAAATTTCTGCATAATCGACTCCTTGATTTGCATATAATTAAAATGAGTATAAATAGGCCTACAGCTCTGCCTCTGAGCTGCTACTCTGGGCTAACTGCATATGGGGTAACCTCGGTTGCTGCTGTGCATGGCTGCTTCAATACAAGTTGCTGTTCAAACAACACCCGCTCACCCTTGAATCCTTTCCTGGGCAAAGCCAAGAACCCTTGTGGGTTAAGCCCCAATTCACCTACCTTGCTTCAGTACCTTCTATAAACCAGGAGACAGGTCCTCACCCAACACCAAACCTGTTGCCTCCAGAACTGTAAGAAATGAATTCCTGTTTTTTTTTTTTTTGTTTGTTTGGTTTGGTGTGGTTTTTTTTTTTTTTTTGAGATGGAGTCTTGCTCTGTCACCCAGGCTGGAGTGCAGTGGCAGCCTCTGCCTTCCAGGTCCAAGTGATTCTCCTGCCTCAGCCTCCCAAGTAGCTGGGATCATAGGTGCGTGCCACAACACCCGACTACTTTTTGTATTTTTAGTAGAGATGGGGTCTCACCATGTTGGCCAGGCTGGTCTCAAACTCTGGACCTCAAGTGATCCACCTGCCTCAGCCTCCCAAAGTACTGGGATTATAGGCATGAGCCACTGTGCCCGGTCCCTGTTTTTTTTTTAGTGATCTGATTTAAGGTGTTTTGTTATAGTAGACCCAGCAGACTATGATGGAAAATTGGTACCGAGAAGCGGGCTGTTGGTACAACAAACCCCTGGACATGTGGACCCAACTTCAGAACCGGGTAACAGGAAGAGGCTGGAAGAGTTTTGAGGTGTGTGCTAGGAAAAACCCACATCACTGTGAACTGACTGTCGGGAATGATTCTGGTGAGGGCTTGGGAGGAGAGCAGGAGAGCTGCAGAGAAAGCCTCAGTCTTCTTGGAGATGACCGAAGTGGCTGTGAATAGAAGGTTGGTAGGGATATGATGGGAGAGGCCATGACTGTGAGGTCTCAGATGGAAATAGGAGCACTTATTGGAAACTGGAGGAAAGGCCATCCTTGTTACCGAGTGGCAAAGAACTTGGCTGAATTGTGTCGTGTCTGGGTGTTCTCTGGAAGGTGGAATTTGTATGCCATGAAACAGGGTATTTGGCAGAAGAAATTGCTAAGCAGTGTAGAGAATGAAGCTTGGCTTCTCTTAAGGCTTGGAGTAAAATGCCAGAAGAGAGGAATACTTTAGACAGGACTCCTTTCAAGGTGGAATTTGTAATCATAAAGGAAGCAAAACTTTAACTTTGGAAAATTCTTTTTTTTTTTTTTTTTTGAGACGGAGTCTTGCTCTGTCACCCAGGCTGGAGTGCTGTGGCCGGATCTCAGCTCACTGCAAGCTCCGGCTCCCGGGTTCACGCCATTCTCCTGCCTCAGCCTCCCGGGTAGCTGGGACTACAGGCGCCGCCACCTCACCTGGCTAGTTTTTTGTAGTTTTTAGTAGAGACGGGGTTTCACCGTGTTAGCCAGGATGGTCTCGATCTCCTGACCTCGTGATCCGCCCGTCTCAGCCTCCCAAAGCGCTGGGATTACAGGCTTGAGCCACCGCGCCCGGCAACTTTGGAAAATTCTTAGCCTATCCTCATTGAAAAGAATGAGAAAGTGTATTCAGGAGAAAACACTCAGGGTGCAGCTGCATTCCCATCTGAGAAGGAGATAGTTTCACCATCTACATGGAAGCCAGGAGCTGTTGTCTAAGACAATGGAAGAGCCGACCCGAAGACCTTCAGAGGTTTCAGACTTTCAGGCACAGAGTGCGAGGGCCTGGGGGACAAGACGATTTAAAAGGGGCCAGTCTAGCTTAGAATCCGCAGGGCCCAGACCTGGCACAGGCCACACTGGCCCTGCTCTCTGGACCTAGGGGTGAACCTTTGCCGTGTCTGCACAGTGCTCTATTTGCCAGTTTGCACAGTGCATGAGCTATGGAGCTGCAGCTGCCTCCACCTAGATTTCTAAAGATGGAGCCAGCTGGAGACACAGGTTCACAACCCACAACAGAGGCAGGGCATGACTTCAAGGGCTGGGTCCCACAGAGAGGTCCACAGAGGTAATGCCTGCTGGAGCCACGGGCGCAGGGCTCCCTCTCCATCCTAGACCAGTAGGGCCACCGGCTTGTGATTTCAGTCCAGGAGAGTTACAGACACCGCCCAGCAATGTCTCAGGGGCCGTGCCAGAGGTTCCTTGCAGCCCAGTCACTGCCCCAGTGTGTGCGGAAGGTGGAACGGTTATTATTATTATTTTTTGAGACAGAGTCTCACTCTGTTGCCCTGGCTGGAGTGCAGTGTTGCGATCTCTGCTCACTGCAAGCTCCGTCTCCCGGGTTCACGCCATTCTCCTGCCTCAGTCTCCCAAGTAGCTGGGACTACAGGCGCCGGCTACCATGCCCGGCTACTTTTTTGTATTTTTAGTAGAGACAGGGTTTCACTGTGTTAGCCAGGATGGTCTCAATCTCCTGACCTCGTAATCTGCCCACCTCAGCCTCCCAGAGTGCTGGGATTACAGGCGTGAGCCACCGCGCCCGGCCAGAATGATTCTTCTTGAGTCTAAGATCGGTCTGCCTCGCTGGGTTTCGGGCGTGCGTGGGGCCTGTTACTCCTGACTTCTTAGTCGGTTGTCTCTTTTGGAATGCGAGTGTCTGTGCTACACTCGTCCCACCATTTAATTTTGGAAGCATAACGTGCTTGATTTCACAGGCTCCCAGCTGGAGAGAAATTTGCCTCAAGATGAATCGTACCTTCAGGGTCACTCACATCGGATCTAATAAATGAAAAAAAAAAAAAAAAAAACAGGCTTGGAGAACTATTTAGCTGCAGGGAAAATGTTCACAATGTAACGTAAAGTGACAAAGCACGATCCTAACTACAGCCGATTGATGATTGGCAATGATTGGCACACGGAGCAGCATTCGCTGTGTATCACACCCTGGGCCACACGCAGAGGACCCTAGGGTAGTTTATGTGGGGGGGGGGGGGGGGCGTGGAGAGAGACAGAGAGAGAGAGAGAGAGAGAGAGAGAGAGAGAGAGAGAGAGATTGGATTTGAGCATGGAATTGAAATTGAGTGTGCATGAATGGAATTTGAATTCCAAGACAAACCCATTCTAAATTCTCGCTCCTAGAGATAGTTCAGCCCTGCACAGTTCATCTAACCTGTTTCTACAAGGCAGAGTCTTTGGTGGAAGGAAGGTAGGGAAAAGCCTCCCTCAGAGGGCTGCTTGAGGGGCGCCCTAATAAAATGCTGATAGTCGAAGAGGCTTTGCAAGCTGTGAAGTGCTGGGCAATTGTTCCTCCTAATTTCCCGTGAGAATCACTTCCACTCAGTGTCTATCCAGAATTGGTATCAGCACCACACAAACCTTCTAAGCCTCCAGGACCCAGAGTGGAGCTTGGGAAAACTCAGAAGGGAGGCCATGACGGGAAGGAGCTATGGAAAAGGAGAGAGAGGGAACCACATTGCCGGTGAAAATTCTCCCCTGCCTTCTTTTCTTCCCTTCGCATTCCCTTCTTTTTCTCCCTCCCTTTTCCCTTCTTCCCCCTCCCCTCCTTCCTTCCTTCCTTCCTTCCTTCCTTCCTTCCTTCCTTCCTTTCTTTCTTTTCTTCTCTCTCCTTCCTTCCTTCTTTTCTTTCATTCTTTATTTTTTTCTCTTTCCTTCCTCTTTTCTTCTTTCTTTTCTTCATGCATTCAAACACCCATCCAGTATCCACTGTGCCCCAGGTCTATACCAGGCCTATAACATGAAGTTGACTCAGTCTGACCTCAAGGAACATCACTTGGGGGATAACAGCTTTTATCACGGGGGGATGACCGTTCACGTCCACTGTGTTATGTCTGCTTCGTGCACTCAGCAGAATCCCAGCCACACTCACATCCCCATGAGGACGTTCCCCCCATCTCATCCCTTCTGGGTCTCTCTCCCTGTGGTCCTCTGTGCTTAGATGTGGAAAGCTGGCCTTCTGTGCCCTTCACAATAGTGGCCTTGTTCCCTGGGTGCTGGAGGCCTGAGAAGGCCACTGTTTCTCCGTGGCCTTTATCTGTCATCGCTGTGCTCTGGGCCAGAGCGTGGTGCCCTTGTGCTCGCCCACGACGTCCTGCCTGCCAGGTAAAAGGCACCGGAGAACATGACATGTCTTTATTGTCATGGAGAACTCACACAGCAATTAACCAGACAAAAGTTCCTCGTTTCTCTCCTGGCTCTGCCAGAACATGGAGCTGACCCCCTCGGTGCTTGCAGGGGGCCACCCTGGCCATGGTGTTGGTGACCCAGGGCAGGGTGGAACACCCGCCATCCACGCACCACACCAGCAGGCTTTTCCTCTGAGAAGAAAGGAGCAGTGATGGGAAGGACGGATGATCCAGTCTTTGTCAGGAAACGGCAGTGATGCGGGCCTTGAGCAGGCCTGCGGGTTCCCACAATTGCTGGGCTCATCAAAGAAAATCCATCTAAGCAAATTTAAGAAGAGCCAGCCCCCTGGCTGGGAGCTGCTCAGGCCATTTGTCATGACTTCCTCCTGATAAGGCCAGTGTTTCATCCAGGAAGAATGTGGCCCACGTGTTCCCAGTCTCTTCTCGGGCCGTTCCGAAGGTGGGAGCTGCGGACTTCTCAAGAGTGCAGACGGAGCCCCCGGCTCTGTTTGCAGAAATTCCACTGCCGGTCTGGGCCGTGAATCATGCTCAGGGTTTGGAAAAAGTTGCAGCATCAGAGCCAACTGAGGTTTGGGGCTCATCCCAGATGCGGCGTCGGGGCTGGGGGAAGGGCAGTGTTCCTTCCAGAGGTTTCCCCATAGGCACTATCTGGGGACAGGGCGGGGGTGGGGGCCATCAAGCAAGGATGGGATTTAGTCACTGGTCAATGTTCCCAGAAACATGGATTCCTCCAGTTGACCAGCTCAAACCACAAACACAGCCTCTGCCTTCTGGTTCTACAGTTCTCTAAGGGGCCTCAAACAATTTCTACGAGTGTCCCCAAATCCCCAGAATAAAACTGTTCGTCAGCAGGCACACAAACCCTTTTACCATCACCCCAAACATCCAGAATGTTGGTGAGACACCAGGAGCAGGGAGTTGGGGGTGTGGGTTCTTATTAACAAATTGTGGAAGGACACCCCAGTCATCCGACGACAGACAGCTTCAAGAGACCAAAGGCCTTTTTTTTCTTTTATAAATAGAGAAATTGAGGCCCAACAGAGCAAAGGAGTCCCCTCCACCCCAGGTCTCAGAGCATTAAGCAGCATAAGCCACGGGACTTGCATCTACTCTAGAAATTTCCACCATTAGGGTCTCCTCCCATGTGACCTGCTGAGGACATATATGCATTTTTCCACTTTATAAGCAAATTTGCAAGACTTCACATGGAACTCATTCGCCACCGCCACCTCTCTCACCCCTTGGCCTCCTTTTGCAAGTCTTTACATCTTGCTCTCTGGCACAGCAGCAGTGCACCCCTCAGGGATATTTTTCCAGAAGTGTGTGCTGCCACTAGGAGCACACCCTTCTGCAGCCATCACGCACTGCTGGCAGCTCGCCGGGCATGGAATTTAGAGTCACGGTCTCTATCCTTCAGTGTGTGCTGAAGTGTTGTTCCAGTGGCATTTCATTTCATGCTGCAGAGAGATCTTGGGACCAAACTGATTCTGCTCCTTTGTAAATGAACTTTCTCTCCTTCTCAGGAGGACATGAACCCTAAGAACAAGGTTTTCATGTTTCCCATAAGAAATGAGTGCAGCTCAGCCAAGTTTCTCCGTAGGATCCAGGGTCCTGCCTGGGCCTGAAAACCTGGACTCTGACTTTGTCCTGTCATGAAGTGGGTTTGTGGCCTTCAGTTGTCACTTCACTCATTTCTTTAGGGAGATCATAGTTCCTTCCTGTAACTGCTAGCTCAGGCATGGTTATGCCGGGGAACAAGCATCCCCTAGCATCTCCATGGTTTAAAACAACAAGGAAGTATTTCTCGCTCCTTGTACCTTGAGGGACAGGGGGCTGTCCTGTACCTCTGGACACCTTCACTCTGTGGTCCTGGCTGCTGGAGCCTCCACCCCCTGGGAATATTGTCCATGGCCATGGGAACAGAGGAAACAAGCACTCCTTCTCTCCGTGCCTCTGCTCAGAAGTAAAATGATGGCTTCATTTGCAGGAGCAAGTCAAATGACCATGCTCCACTTCAAGGAGGGAGGAGGTGCTGCCCCCCTGCCCAGAAGCTGAGGGAGGTGGGCACTGGTGAGAAGTAGGAATGACAGCACGTTCCCTCCCAGGGTCCACAGGCAGGCAAGGAGACCCTGACCCCACAGCCAGCAGCACACCCCAGTGTAGGCAAACAGCAGTGAATGCAGGGCCCGGGGACTCTGCCCTGGGAGCTCCATGGTTGCTGAAGATTAAATATGGGAAGCTGGAAAAGCAAGAAAGTGGGTGATGGGGCTCTTTCTGCTCCAGGCCACCAGTTAGAGTAGGAAGTGATGCTCCCTGAAGGTGGCTCAGGGGCAGCATGTGCACCTAAAGGAAGAGGTTCAGGGAGGGACAGCTGAGAATATGGCCTGGCCTGGCCAGCTAAACAGGGACTGTGATCCTGTTTACTTCTCCAATGCCTGTGTAGTATTTTTTTTCTTTTTCTTTCTTTTCTTTTTTTATAGACTGGGTCTCACTACATTGTCCAGGCTGGTCTTGAACTCCTGGGCTCAAGTGATCCTCCTTGGCCTCCCCAGCAGCTAGGACCGCCAACAGGCACCACCACGCCCGGCCCATGTGAATTTTTTCTTCTCATCTCCCTTCATTTGATGTAGGTTGGGGGCCTTACTCTGGAGATCACTCATGGACATTCCTTTGAAAAGGAAGAATGTTGCAACCTGGCAAAAATGGGATCATCCAGTTTTCTAAATCTCCAAGTCCTTGGGATCCTTAAGAAGCGATCTTGCTTTATCTGAAGCTCCAGATGTAACAGAACTCAGGTGGGACAGTCTGGTTTCAAGTGCAAAGCCCCATGGAATGGGGCGTGGAATCCCCAGACCACCCCGTCCAGGGCAGCTGGGATTTTATCTTTACATTCTCTCTCTTTTCTTCCCTCTCCTTCTCTTCTCTTTCCCTCTCTCCCTCTCTCCTCTTTCTCTCTCTCCCTCTGTCTTCCTTCCTGCCTCACCCCCTTTCACCCTCTCTTTCTTCTCTCATTCCCTCTGTTTCTCTCCTCTTTCTCTTTTCTGTCTGTCTCTCCCTCTGTGTCTCTGTCTCCTCTCTCTCCTCTCTCTGTGTCTCTTCTGTCTCTGTGTATCTATCTCCCTGTGTCTCTCTGTATCTGTCTCTGTATGTCCATCTTTGTGTCTCTCTGTTTCTCCCTCTTCTCTCTGTCTCTGTATGTCTTTCTGTCTGAGTGGGTATCTCTCCCTTCTCTCTGTCTCTGTGTGTCTCTCTGTCTCTGTGTGTCTCTCTCTATGTCTCTCTTTTCTCTGTCTCTGTCTATCTCTCTTTTTCTGTATGTCTCTCTGTCTCTCTCTTCTCTGTCTCTGTGTATGTCTCTGTCTCTCTCCATATGTCTCTCTCTTCTCTCTGTCTCTGTGTCTCTCTGTGTTTCTCTGTGTCTCTCTGCCTCTGTCTCTCTGTGTGTCTCTCTCTTCTGTCTCTGTATATCTCTGTCTCTGTATCTCTGTCTCTGTGTCTCTCTGTCTCTGTGTATCTCTCTGTCTCTGTATATCTGTGTCTGTGTCTCTCTGTCTCTGTGTCTCTTTCTTCTTTCAGTCTCTGTGTGTGTCTCTGTGTGTCTCTCTCTTCTCTCTGTCCCTGTGTGTGTGTCTTTGTCTCTGTGTGTGTCTCTGTCTCTATATGTCTCTTTGTCTCTGTGTGTGTCTCTGTCTCTGTGTGTGTCTCTGTCTCTGTGTGTGTCTCTGTGTCTGTGTGTCTCTCTCTTCTCTCTGTTTCTATGTATCTCTGTGTCTGTGTGTCTCTTCTCTCTGTCTCTGTGTCTCTGTGTCTCTTCTCTCTGTCTCTGTGTGTCTGTGTGTCTCTGTGTCTCTCTGTCTCTGTGTGTGTCTCCCTCTGTGTCTCTTTCTTCTCTCTGTCTCCGTGTGTGTCTCTATGTATCTTTCTTCTCTCTCTCTCCCTCCGTCTTCCTGTCCAGACAACACCACATAATGTCACTTGGAGCCCAGCAGCCGCGTGTGTGATGCCTGAAGAACCCACATGTTTTTGGTGTTTTAGCAAAGAAGAACCCGCTTCCTCTCACGGGGACAGGGCAGAGCAAACGACACGCAGGGCTCACCCCGGCCCTGGAATAGATTCCTCAGACCCCTGGGACCGCACGCTGGGTGCCCCTCAGAGCTCTAAACCCTCGGAGTCCAGAGACTTCCCTGCTCATGGAAAATGAGCCTCATAGAGGCCGCCAAGGTCTCTCCCTGTCCAGGAGGCCGGTAAACAAGCTGGCGGAGTCAGTGGAGCCCAGTGGGCTGATGACAATCACAGGCCTGCTGGAACGGCTGGGACGCCTGGGACGCCAGCAGAGGAACCAGCCTCAGCTTCCCCTTCCAGGGCCTCATGTTTTCTGCACTGGCCTCAAGCGCCTGCCCGGTGGGCACACGCGGTGGGTCGCTGGCTCCCCTCATGGGCTGTGATCCACCGAGGGTCCCTGCCCTGGATCACACAGCACAAGGCCTTCCTGTTCGGTGGGAACCGTCTTTGGCACCAGATACACAAAACGTGTGTGTGCCCTTCTGCAGCTTAGGGCCGAGCCAGGGCCTGGTGACAGCTTCCACCGCCGAACGCGGCTTTTCCTGACCGGTCATTTGTCAGAGTCAGACGCGGACTGGAGTCCTAGGGATGTGCGTGGGTCCCAGGGGCAGGCCTGGAGGAGGCTGGAACCAAGGAGATTAGAGACTAGAGAAACAGATGTGCCTCTTGCTCTCAGTTTTACTGAACAGATTTTCAAGGCAGTAAAGTTTGACAATGGAAGGAAAAAGAGGGAAAAGCACAAATTCATACATTGCAGGTTCTCCCCTGCATGGTGAGGAACAGAGAAAAGGGCCAAGGTTCCCTTATCCAAAGGCAGGCAGAGCCACGTGCAGAATCTGCTCCCAGAGAGAAACCAAGCGTGTGGGTTTCTGGTAGGCTGAGGGGCCAGGACCTGCCTGAAAGAGGGGGGACAGCACACCCTGGACACCCCGAAGATGACAGAACAGGGAGCTTTAGCAGGAGAGACCACAGATAAGAGTCCAGTCTGCCCCTTGTTTTACAGATGGGGAAACTGAGGCACACACAAGGAATGACTTCCACGAGGCTCTAGTTTTATCCAGTTTCCTGATTCTTAGCTTAGATTTTTTTCTCTTTAAATCTTGGCCATCTGGGGAGAAAGCTGACTAGGGAGAGGACGAAGCGTTGTGGAGTAAGTGTGCAGCTCTCTTGCAACCACTGAGGCTGAGACAATGCGTCCTTGAGTGGGAAGCGCAGTGGGTCCATCCTTGGCTCCCCCGTGCTCCTGGATGGACAGGGTAGGAAGGCTCGGCCGAGCACTGCTTAAGAGGAGCAGGCTGTCACTGCATGACTCTAGAGGACACAAGTCACACGGTGTGGACAGATTCCTAAAGTTGTACAGTACACAACCTGCACAGCCGTCCACAGTGACCCTGAGTCTAACATATCCTGGTCACTTTGCGGCCCTGCATTTGGGGTTTTCACCCTGCTTACAGGGCCTCCGTTAACATATAGGTGAAGCGTTAGAATCCTAAACCGGTGAAGACAGACACTGCGGCCCAGGCATAGAACCTGGAGCCCCAGAGAAAGAAGAGACTTGCCCACCCATGGGGTGTCTGGTGCCTCCTAGGTTCAGAAACTGATTTTACCCTCTCTGCTGGCCCATCAGGTAGACCGTGCTGTCCTCAGTTTATAGGTGGACCAAACCGAGGCTCTGAGGCGAGTCCACGGTGAAAGCACTCAAATACCAGGCGCACTGGGCCCTGGGCCCCTGGCCTGTGTCTGCTGAGAGCTGGGGTCGGGGTGCTGAAACCGCACAGTGCTTCATAGGCACGCAGTGGGTAAGTGGTAACTGTGCACATCTGATGTCACTCAGCGGGGCCACCTCGAGCCTCATGCCACCTGCCACGTGTGACGAGTACAGGGCTGGCTCAGCAGCACTTGCTGGATGGAGTGTGAGCTTGGTGATTCATCCCAACTCCTCATGAAGTCCTGTGTGGGTCAGGATTCAACAGAGAAGCCACCAGCGGCAGTTATAAAGACTTCACAAGGAATTAGCTTACAGAATTGGAGGTGTATTAGCCAGATGTGGTGTATACATATCTCCAGTAGCTTCTTCTCATATATATGTATATGAGTGTATATATATATATGTGTATGTGTGTATATATATGAGTACATATGTTTACATATATTAGTATATGTGTGCGTATATGAGTATATATGTGTATGAGTATATATGTGTGTGTATATATGAGCATAATGTGTGTATATGAATAAACGTGTGTATAGATATGAGTATACATATATGTGCGTGTATATATGAGTACGTGTATATAGGTATGTGTATATATGAGTATATATGTGTGCATGTATCTATGAGTATATGTGTGTGTATATATGAGTATAATGTGTGTGTATGAATATATATGTGTGCATGTATATATGCGTGTGCATGTATACATGAGTATATATGTGTATATATGAGTATAATGTGTGTATATGAATAAACATACATGTGTATAGATATGAGTATATATATATATGCATGTATATGAGTACGTGTGTATATATGTGCGTGTGTATGAGTATATGTGTGTGCATGTATCTATGAGTATATATGTGTGTATATGAGTATAATGTGTATGAATGAATATGTGTGCATGTATATATATGCATGTGCATGTATATATGAGTGTATATGTGTATATGTATGAGTGTGTGTATATATCAGTATATGTGTGTGCATGTATATATGAGTATAGATGTGTACATGCATATATGTATGCATGTATATATGAGTATATGTGCATGTGTATGAGTGTGTGTGTATATAAGTCTGTGTATACATGAGTATATGTGTGTGTATATATGAGTGTATGTGTATGTGTATGTAAGTATATGTGTGTAGATATAAGTATATATACATGTGGATGTGTATATGAGTATATATACTTGTGTATATGTTAGTGTATATGTGTTCTTGTATATATGTGTGTATATATGAGTATATGTGTCTGTATACATGAGTATATGTGTGTATACATTAGTATATATGTATATGAGTATGTATGTATATATGAGTATATATGTGTATATATGAGCATATGTGTGCCTGTATGTGAGTGTATATATGTGTACATGTATATGTGAGTATATATGTGCATGTGTACATATAAGTGTATATGTGTGGATGTGTATATATGAATATATATATGTGTATGTGTACATGAGTATATATGGGTGTGCATGTATATGTGAGTATATGTGTATATATGGGTATATATGTGTGCATATGTGCGTATATAAATGTGTGTTCATATATGAGTATATATGTGCATGTGCATGTATATATAAGTATATATGTGCATGTATATATGAGTGTATATGTGTATATGTGAATATGTGTATGCTTGTATATATGAGTATATATACATGTGCATGTGTATATGAGTATATATGTGCAAGTATAAATGAGTATATGTGTATGAGTACATATATGTGTGCATATATGTGTATACATGAGTATGTGTGTATATATGAGTGCATATATGTGTGTATGAGTATATATGTGTCTATGAGTATATACATGTGTATATGAGTATGTGTGTATATATGAGTACATATGTGTGTATATATGAGTATGTGTATATTAGTATATATGTGTGTATATAAGTATATATACATGTAGATGTGTATATGAGTATATATACTTGTGTATATGTTAGTATATATGTGTTCTTGTATATGTGTGTATATATGAGTATATGTGTGTATACATTATTATATGTATATTAGTATATATGCGTGTGTATATATGTGTATATATGAGCATATATGTATGCCTGTGAGTGTATATATGTGCACATGTATAATGTGAGTATATGCATGTGTACATATAAGTGTATATGTGTGGATGTGTATATATGAATATATATATGTGTACATGAGTATATATGGGTGTGCATGTATATATGTATATATGAGTATATATGTGTGCATATGTGAGTATATAAATGTGTGTTCATATATGAGTATATATGTGTGCATGTATATATAAGTATATATGTGCATGTATATATGAGTGTATATGTGTGTATATGTGAATATGTGTGTGCTTGTATATATGAGTATATATACATGTGCATGTGTATGAGTATATATGTGCAAGTATGTGTATATGAGTACATATATGTGTGCATATGTGTGTATACATGAGTATATATGTGTATATATGAGTGCATATGTCTGTTTATGAGTATATATGTGTGTATATAAGTATGTGTGTATATATGAGTACATATGTGTATATATATGAGTATGTGTGTATATTAGTATGTGTGTGTATATATATGTGTGTATATTAGTATATGTGTGTGTATATATGAGTATATATGTGTGTATATATGAGTGTGTGTGTATATTAGTATATGTGTATATATATATGTGTGTATATTAGTATATGTGTGTATATGAGTATGTGTGTGTATATTAGTATATGTGTGTATACATGAGTATATATGTGTGTATATATGAGTGTGTGTATATGTACATACATAGACATATATATGAGGAGATTTATGATGGAGACCAAGAAGTCTCACAGTCTGCGATCTACAAGCTGCAGAACCTGGAGAGCCCCTGGTGTTTCATACAAACCTGAAGGGCTGAAGAACCAGGAGCACCAAGGTGAAGGCCAAGAGAAGATGGAAGCCCTAGCTCCAGGAGTAAGCCCCCTGGTCGGGCAGGTCCTGGTGTGGCCTGAGGTTTATGGATGATGGAACAGAGCCCCGGAGAGGATAAACAACATGGCTGAGGTCTAGTGGCTGGTGCCCAGCCACGCCGGGATGTGAACTCAGGTCAGCCCCAGGTGGGCGTTGCCTTGGCTTGATCTCGTCCTTGGTGCCAGGGGCAACTCTCAGGTGCTCTCACTGAAGTCCACCCCCAGAAGTCCCCACACAGTCTGCCCCCCAGGAGGCCACCAGCAGGCCAGAACCCCACACCAAGGATGCGGTGCAGCAGCGGGTGGAACAGACCCCACCTCTCTTGGGGGCCTCCACGCCCCCAGATGGACTTGAGACAAGTTATCCATTCACAGGCGGGTGGTGACCCCAGGTGCAGGACAAGGGGTCCCAACAGCTGGGGCAAGTGGAGGCTTCAGGCAGAGGGCATTTCATCCAGGCTTAGGGTGATGAGGGCCCAGTCAGCATGGGCTGCAATAGCCAATTTCCACAAAGTGGGTGGCCCAAGCCACAGATGTGGATTTCTCACTGTTCCAGGAGCTCAGGGGCTAGCAGCTTGGGGGTTGGTTGAGCCAGCACCCGTAAGGCCGCTTCCCATTGGCAGGATCTCACTGCCGCTGTGTCCTCTCTGGGCCAGAGGGAGCAGCAGGCACCCTACTGGCTTCTTCCCAGGGCACCGATCCTGGTGCAAGCGCCCCACCCTTGTGTCCTCATCTGCCCTAGTCATTTCCCTGAGGCCTCTCCTGCAAGCACCATCACACAGGGGATGAGTCTTTGGCATGGGGAGAGACGCTCAGTCCATGGGCTGAGTAGAGTGGGACCTCGGGTGAGTGGGAGGTGTGTGGGGGCTGGTGCTTGGGAGGGGAGCAGTGCAGGCCGGTCCCTTGGCAGGGCACCTGGAGGATTCCAGGACCCGGCAGGCAGCCCCCAGAGGGTGAAGTGGCTGGAAGAGGACAGGACAGGAGGCCACAGAGGGCCAGCTGGTAAGAGGTTCAGACTGCACCAGTCTGCCTGTGCAGTGTTGGGTGGGGAGGGGCAGGCCCCTGAGGACTGCTCCGCTGGGATGGCCATTCTGGAGCAGGTGCTGCTGGGGGGCACAGTGGGGTCCTGGACTCCTGCAAGGAGCACCCCCTGAGCTGGGCCAACCATTGCTCCTCCCTGAGTGTAGCATGAGTGCTCCTTGGGACTCCCTGGGGCGGAGTCTCTGGGCTGTTGAAGGATTCAGACCAGGGAAGGCACTTCTCTGGCTTCCTCCAAGCCCCAGCCTTCTTCCCGTCCCCTTGTGGGACCCTCGAAGGTCCAGCAGATGAGGTCCTGCAGCCACCACTTACGAGGACAGGGGAGGCCTTTCTCGGTCCCTGTGGAAGACAAAGCAGCGGCTCTATGACCAGCCCTGCGCTGGGCTGCCCGGGGAACACAGCCTCACTGCCTGACAGCCCCAACAGAGGTGTGGCAGGGGACATCAAGTCAGCCACCAGCCCCGGAAGACAGAGAGAAGGTTCCCGACTGATGCCTAACCCCAGCACCCCACAGGACATCACCCTAAAGCCAGAATTTGGCCTTGGGGTGACCCCAGAAGGCAAGATGCAGAGTAGACCCTGCCCAGGCCAGCGCTTCCCACACAGACCCGGGACTACCTCAGGAGACCTTAGAGAGGCAGAGCGGGCATGGCCCAGGGCATAGGGTGCACCTGACCCTTCAGAGATGCTTCCTGCATGCAAGACTCAGTCCTCAAAAGTGCTCGAGGTCCCCGTACTGATTCCGTCACTCAACAAATACGAATGGAGCACATTTTATGTTACATTCCATGCTAAACATTAGGGAAACCAGCCAAAAAAGAGAAAGAAAGAGACAAAGAAAAAGAGAAGAGAAGGAAGAAGGGCTGGAAGAGAGAGAGGAGGGCAGGTGACTGTAATGCTGTCACCTGGCTGCGCCCAGGCACTCCAGGCACGGGTGGGGAGGGTGGAGCCTCAGCTCAGCAGGGACCGCAGGCAGCGAGGGAGGACAACGGGTCCCCGAGGTCAGCACAGGGAAACACGGGCTTGCAGGGAGTAAATGACGAGGACCCCAAAGGGCAGTGCATGGCGAGAAGGGGCGGCCAGGTGATGCAGGGAGGGGTGAGCTGTATCATGAGGCCCCAAGGGCTGTGCTGGCAGAACCCAGCTGAGTTCAGTTCAGCTGGGAAGGGGGACTGTCAGAAGAGGTTTCTCCAGGTGGAGGGAGAGCCCATGAGGAGATCAGTGTGGCTGGGGCAGGGGTGTGGGGCTCATCATGGCCAGTGGGGGTCGAAGGTGGGTCCAGGTATAGCCCAGTCTTGTAATCTCTGCTGGCTGCAGGGTAAAGAATGGAATGAGAGAGTGGGGGTGGGGCCTCCTGACCAGGGACATCCATGGGGTGGAGAAGAGGGGATGGATAGGGGGTCCATGGGGCCACAGGGGTGAGAGCAGTGGGACCCCAGCCCCTGCAGCACCTCCCTCCCAGTGCTGAGTCCCCCGCCCGCCCACCTCGCCCTTCAGTGCTTTCATGCGGTGGTCCCTATTCCTCCCTCTGGGTGGTCCAAAGTTCCAGGGGCATCCGGGAGAACAACAGAGGAGGAGGATGGGGTGTGACTTCACTTGAACGTGGCGTCCACCCAGCCCAGCCTCTCCCAGGTCTGAGCACAGACACAAGGTGACCCTTCGCTTTCAGGAGAACCCTGGCTCCAGCAGGCTGCAGGGCCGGCCCGGGGTGGACCTCAGATCATCCAGGAGGCTTCCGGAGCCGTGCAGCCAGCTGGCTCAGCGCCTGCCCTGTTCGCTGGCCACGGCGCTGTCTACGTGGGGCGCCCCGGGACCCCCATCTCAGAACCCTGAGTCCTGGGCCTGGTGATGCACAAGCGTGGTCTGAGTCTAGGAACCCCAGAGGGGCCTGGAGGCCGGGCCGGGAGGGGCAGTGAGGCCAGTGGAGGATGTTTGCACAGTGAGTCAGCGCAGATGTGGCTCTGTCATTACACGCTTGTCCACGGAGGCAGGAGAAGGCCGCTGCTCCCCAAACCCCACACCCCACGAAAGCGGAGGCCCTGGGAGGGGGCAGGGAGCCCCGCCGCGGACAGAGTCCTCAGAAACGCACTGCCCATGGGCCCAAGGCCAGTTTGAATTAGTGAACATCTGAAATGAAGAAACTTTTGTTTTGTTCTCAGAACCCAACTCTGCTCGAACCTCCAGCCGCAGAGAGAAGCCGAGGCTGGCCGCCAGCTCAGCCTCTTGCTAGGCCCGCCTCGAGGAGCAGATATAAATAACTTCCTTTCAGAACTGGAGTGTTCGAAGGAACACAATTAAAGGGACGTGAAAACCGGCTCTCTCAGGTTGGGCAGCCGCGACCTCAGGGTCACCACCAGCTCTGTGGCCAACTACAGCACAGGGCTTGTTAAGCCAAGGCTGCCACCGCCTCTGGGTGTAGGGAGTAGGTTCTGCTAGGGAGGGCCTTGTGCGGTGGATCCGGGGCCCCGAACATCAGAAATGCCCCTCCAAGGACTCGCTTTCACATCGGCGGTGCTGTTTTCCAAACAGAAAAAACCACTCAGATATTCTCCTGTGGCTAATTTGTTCCAGAAGGCACCAGACTGAATATTGCTACTGTAAATAGATTTCTTCATTATCCTGGGGCCAAAAGACTAAGAAAAAAAAAAAAAACAGGAAAGAGTCAGTAAGCGTCTGGGCTCCCAGCAAGTCCCCAGCAGGGTGTGGGAGGACAGGCACAGGGGAGACTGGGGCCAGTGGCGTGTTCTCGGAGGGATGTCATCTGTGTGGCTGTGTTTATTAACGTGCTGGCCTGGCTGGAGGGTTCCGGGCTGTGCTTCTGTGAGAACCACGTCAGGAAGAGGCAGATGCTTAAACCCCCAGGAGCAAGTGCATTGGGCACTATTTCATGATGGTACCTGGGGTTTCATTTATGGAAGTAACCAGGTGATGATACAGAGAGGCCAATGTCATTGAAAGAAGAGTTTATTACTCACAGCTCCCAAGAAAAGAGGCGCACGCCACACCATGCAGGGCCACCTGGGGAGGCACCAGGGTCGGTCAGGAGGTAGCAGGAGTGAGGGGAGAGCGTGTTCCAGAACGCAGACAAGTCACAGTGAGCGCAGGACTGAGCAGTCTGAATAATTTTGGCAGGCTCTGGTCTACAGGGATGGTCTCTAGTTGCCTGGCACCTGGCCCTGGGGTGATTTAGGGCAGTGAAAATATTGGTTTGGGGTGTGAGAGTCAGATGAAGGAGACAGGGACACAGGCTCTGGAGTAGTTGGGATGTAGTCACGTTGCTTGCTGGCTCTAGGAATTCACCAGCCATGGGAGGAGCAGTCTCTCCAGGATTAGCAAGGCCCCAGGATGTCAAAGCATCATAAAATACAGAAGATAAGAAATGTGATTAACACAGGCAGATGGGCGCTTGCCGGCCCCACGCTTCTGGTGCCCTGGGGAGCAGGCGGCCGCTCCCTGCTCCTGGGAACTGCCACCCCCATCTCAGAGAGCCCCTTCCCTCTCTGTGGAGTCCTGGTCTCCCTGCAAAGCGTTCTTCTCTGGATGGTTTGTCACTGCCTCTCCTCAGGGCCTGGTCTGCGGTGGTCCTCTCCTATCACGGACATGCATTGAGTGGTCTCTGGGTGACATGCATAGGCTGAGGGCTTTGTCCCTGCCTCCATCTCACCCCCTCCTGAGCACCATATCTGTGTGTGGATCCTCCCAGGGCCTCTCTCTGTGGGCAGACCCTCTGTTCTCACCACGCCCAAGCCAGAGCCCAGGGTCTTTCTCACCTCCACCACCCCTTGTCCACACCACCCCAAACCCATGGATGACCCCCGTCCCCTTCTTGCATCCACATTAGTCCTTACCCCCGGATCCTAGCAGTGGCTTCCGACACTGTCTGTCTCCCCAGCTCCAGGCTTGGCTCCTTCTCCACCAGCACCAGAGCAATTTTTCTGGAGTCCCTGCCAAAAACTCAGGCACTTGCCCAACCATGGAGTCAATGAGTGCCCCTTTATCTTCTGCAGCTGGAGGCCCAGTCCCAGACCTGCAAGAACACTTGGGGGCTTTCGACTGCCCTCAGGATCCATGCACCTGGCTGTGCTCACCTGGCTGACTGGCCTCCCAGCCGGCCTTCCCCTTCCCTTGCCCAGCAGAACCACCCTTGGCCGGGCACCATGGTGCATGCCTGGAGTCCCAGCTGCTCTGGAGGCTGAGGTGGGAGGATTGCTTGAGCCTGGAAGTTTGAGTCTAGCCTGGGCAACATAGTAAGACCCCGTCTCAGAAAGAAAGAAAAATCAAGAACCATCCTTGGCTCCTGGAACTCATTCTACACCCACTTGTCTCTGTGGCTTTGCTCGGGCCTTTCCTTCTGATCCCCCACACCCCAGCCCCTCTGCTCTTGCCTGGCCGGCTAAGCTGTCCAGGCCCTTGAAGCTCACTGGAGTCTTCCTAGTTACTCAAACTGCCCTCCAACGGTGATGGCTTCTCACTCAACAATTTCACCCTTCCCAGATACGCAAGGTGGCCCTGGCTGGTGCCCCTGCCGCCAGGAGGAGAAAGACGAGAAGGTCACCACAGGAGCACCCCCATGTTCCAGGAGGAGGGAGCCTCTCAGAAGCCTCCTTGGGAAGGAGGCTGTCACCAGGAGGAGGTGGGCAGATGGGCCGTGCAGGCTGAGGAGACAGCCGGAGGGAGACTTCGAGTGTAGCAGCAGCCCCCACCCTGGACCCCCAGGAGTACACAGGTGAGGGGCAGGCAGAAAGAGCAATGCAGGGCACAGACTTGGGGGGCTCAGACTCCCCAATTCCACAGACTCTGGGAAGCCCTGAGAGGCACTGAGGAGGTACTGGAATAATCCAAAGTCCTGTTTTGGGAAGAATTAGCCAGATGAGTGAGAGGCAGAGTTTTTGCCACACACCCTCATCCTCCGGGCTACACAACCCACACGACCTGCTGGGGTAGGCGTGGTTGGCTGGCCTGGCCTCATCCCCACTAAAAGCAGGCCCGAGAGGACGAGATCCCTCTGCTGGCACTTGGGAGCCGCCAGCCACAGGGCTCGCAGGCTGGTGAGGCACACACCCTCTAGCCTGGGGCCTCGGGCATGCAGCAGCAGCCTGCAGACTCACTGCTGGGCCTCCCCGCCAACATCCATGTCCCGGCTGCCTAGGAGAGGGCCACGGTGGACTAGATATAACAGGGAGCCAGTCACATCCTTCCCCTTCCCCAGCCCAGCAGAGGCCTGGGTTAAAGAACGGCTCATGTTTGCAGCCACTGAGCTCAGGATGCTTTATTGGTGGAGCGGATGCTGGGTCCCTTGTTAGTGGGTCTGGTGGAAAGGGGTTAGTGGAGGCCAGGAAAGTAGATGGTCCAGCTGCCTCGCTGCGCGTTTGACCTGCACAATCCAGCTCAGCCTGGAAATGGATGGAAGTCTGGGAGCAGACCCCACGTGCTCATGTCTTGGCCTTGGGCCACCACTGGCCGGAAAAGGCTTGGTCACTCTGTCTGTTTTCAGAAATTGCACTTAAGACCAGGTAGCCGGCTATAAATTCATACTCCCGAACCAGACCCAGCTCAAAGACAGACCAGCGGGGTAATTCCTTGCCTTGTCTCCCAGCCGGGCAGTGCCCATGAGACCATTTGGCCCTCCTCGTCAAGGGTGGGGGCTTTGATCCTCACCCTGCTGTGCCTGCGACGCGGGTTTCAGAAACATCCTTGAGGTAATACTAGAACAAGAAATCCAGAAAACGAGAAACAACCGACTTCCCATAGCGCGAGTCCATCCAGGAAACTGGGAGCCACCATGAGACTTTTGCTGGAGACCTCTTTGAGCAGATGACGGCATTCCAACAGGGGTGAGAAACTGGAGTTGCTGGAAACCAGGAGAAAAGTTCTGAAGCCTTGACCCAGCCCTTGCCGACCCCAACTCCCACCTTGCCTGCAGGGACCCCTTCCATGTTTGCACTGGCTTGGCTGGGAGAACCTGCATCTCAGCTCAGCTGTAAAGGGGAGAGTGTACTAGAACTAGAGCTCTGGACCTAACGATGAAGGCTTTGGACCTTTTCCCCAGAAAAATGCCAAATGCATAAGCGCACACACGGCCAGCATGTCCCATGGGCTCCCCGTGTCTCACAGACCCTCGGAAGCCCAGTCCTGCTCTCCAAGATCCCACGTGCTTCTCCTGGCATGCAGCCAGCTTCCAGTCACCAGGGTGGCCTTCCTAAGGCAGTGTCAGTGTGCGGCAGCACCCCAACTCCCAACCCCACTTCCTCGAGGGGCTCATGCATCCCAGGGCTACCCACACAGGAAGCAGGGCCACAGACCCCGGAAGTCACTCCTGTGTTCTCAGGTGAGATGAGATGATGCCACCCACATCTGAGCTCTGGCCCAAGTCAGAAGCTACCTCACCGCCTGGGGTACACAGAAGGAAGTTGAGTCCTAGTGCAAAAAACAGGTGGAGGTTGCCACAGTGTGCATAGCCAAAGATGACCTTCATTGCCAGTTCTGCTCCATTCTGTTCGTTTATTATGCTAAGCAATCACTTTCCAAAACAAGAAGTTCAGGATGGAGTAGACACGGGGTGGACGCAGTGCGTGCCTGGTCTGTGCGGGGAGCACCGGTTCTCAGGACGTGTGGATTAAAAAAAAAAAAAAAATTAATAGGGCATTAGAAAATGATTTTGCCAAATTTGTCATGACTCTGAATTCTTGCTGTGGAGACTTCCTGAGTTTACTCAGTTTTTACATCTAAGATGAGTCCTGGCTAAGGAGAAATGAGACGTGATTATACTACTTTTTTCAACTGCAGGTTTAAGGAGTTCAGATTTAATGTCCAAAGTCACACAGATCATGGAATCTGTCATCTTCTCATACAGTGTCAGCCTCAAGTACGTTTATTGACCTTTTGGGGCTGTCCATTTTCCACTAGGATGAAGATTTTGGCCGGGCACGGTGGCTCACGCCTGCAGTCCCAGCACATTGGGAGGCTGAGGCAGGTGGACCACTTTGAGCCCAGGAGTTCAAGACCAGCCTGGGAAACATGGTGAAACCACGTTTCTACTAAAAATACAAAACAAAACAAAACAAAAAAAACTAGCTGGGCACATAGTGGCGTGCACCCGTAATCCTAGCTACTTGGGAGGCTGAGATGGGAGGATGGCTTGAGCCCAGGAGACAGATGTTGCAATGAGCTGAGACCATGCCACTGTACTCTAGCCTGGGTAACAGGATCAGACCCTGTCTCAAAAAAAAAAAAAAAAAAAAAAAAAAAAAAGATATTTAACAATGTAATTCCCATTTTTTTTTTTTTTGAAACGGAGTCTCACTCTGTCGCCCAGGCTGGAGTGCAGTGGCTGGATCTCAGCTCACTGCAAGCTCCGTCTCCTGGGTTTACACCATTCTCCTGCCTCAGCCTCCCGAGTAGCTGGGACTACAGGCGCCCGCCACCTCACCCGGCTAGTTTTTTTTTTTTTTTTTTTTTTGTATTTTTTAGTAGAGATGGGGTTTCACTGTGTTAGCCAGGATGGTCTCGATCTCCTGACCTCGTGATCCGCCCGTCTCAGCCTCCCAAAGTGCTGGGATTACAGGCTTGAGCCACCATGCCCGGCCGTAATTCCCATTTTTATTTATTTTGAGTCACTCATAATTCGGGGATAGTGGATCTTAGTGTGGTGTTGCCTGGAGTGGGGAGATTTCATATTTATAATCAACCTGTGGGTTAACATGTTTTTTTGAAATCCAAGCAATACACAGGAAATTTAAGTAGAATAAAAATTGCAGCCCATTTTTGAAATGTCAGCATGTGCTGTGTTCAGTTCAGGTTTTTGTTGTTTGTTTTGTTATTTTTTAACTAATAAGTTGGTTATCAGTGGTGGGTTTTCAAAATGTATGTATTCTAATAAGTTATACAATGAAATAAATCAGTGGCATTCTCTAGATAATGTGGGGGAAGGTTAGAATATTTTCTGGCCTCCTGTGAGTAGCAACCCAGAATCAATCTGAATTAGTCCTATTTTGGTGGAGTTTGTACATTTTAAATCCTATAACAAAAATAATCTAGCTTTCATTTCCTTCCTAGCCAGATACTAATTTGCCTTTTCAAATGATCCTGTCAATAACCCAAACGCTTCTGAGACTTGGCCCGTGTGTCTGGACGAGAAGCCATTCATCATAAGGGTGCAGAAAACTTGACCAAGCTGAATTGCAAACAGCCTTCACTCTATTTTTAAATGTACAGGTCCAATCGTTTCTATAGAAATGGGTTTATCTAAGAAAAGTCTTGGTATGTCTTGCTGCTGTAAAAGGTCTTTCCGAACCCCTCCTTTTATTCCTGTTCCCCGTAGGGTGTAGGTAGAGTTGAGGACCTACTGCATGTCTGTTCCCAGGGCCCCGGGGGAAGGAAGGCAGTGCCTGCTCTCCCTCAACTCAGCCCGTCATCTGAAATTTCGGAAGTGAACCAAGGGTTAGACACCAAAGGTTGGGCTTCTGTTAACAGGGGTTTCAAAACATGAGCCTTATGAGAAGTAGCCTTAAAAAAGGAATGGGTGTACACAGTGACTTCCGATTGAAATCTCCAAAACAATATTCCTAAGTAGCAATGGGGTTGGCTCAAGTCTTTGTTAACAAAAAACATTCTCTTTTGTCTATAAATAAATTCTTTTTTTTTTTTTTTTTTTTTTGAGATGGAGTCTTGCTCTGTTGCTCAGGCTAGAGTGCAGTGGCACGATCTCAGCTCACTGCAAGCTCTGCCTCGGGTTCAAGCGATACTCCTGCCTCAGCCTCCCGAGCAGCTGGGACTATAGGCACCCACCACCATGCCCAGCTAATCCTTCAGTATTTTTAGTGGAGATAGGGTTTCACCATGTCAGCCAGAATGGTCTTGATCTCCTGACCTCTTGATTCACCTGCCTTGGTCTTCCAAAGTGCTGGGATTACAGGCGTAAGCCACAGAGCCCAGCCAAGAAATTCTTAAAGATGCGTTGACAGTGTTGAATTACCAACAGCCTATGAAGATCAGTTCGACCGGCATGGACACGTGCTGGTTAAGAGCTCAGACCTACGTGGGCCTGGTGGGATCTTGATCATGGGACTGGTGTATGGATGCGCCATCAGATTCTGTCTGCAGAGTAGGACACAGGGGGCCGTCCCAACCACCAGGCCTCCCTGCTGTCCTTTAACACAGGCAAAAGAGGTTCACGGCAATATAACAGTCAATGAACTTTCAGTTTAAATTGTGCACATTTTTAAATTGTAAGATTTTTACTGTATATTGATGCATAGTGTGATTCAATAAATTGCTCATAATTTAAAAACTATTTAATATTCACAATAAATATAGTTATGTATTTATAAAAATAAAGAACACTTACCTATCCCTACAGTCATGAAAGTGGTTATCTTTTAGAAAGTATATTGTTTTATGTTTTACACTCAGCTCTACAAACCACCTAGAACTGTAAGTTTCTTTTCTTTTTATCTTTTTCTCTCCATGTGGCCCAAATGAGTGAACACCATACTTTAAAAAAAAAAAAAAAAAAAAAAAAAAGTCTTTTTTCCATTGCTCCTCAGAACCAGCTGATCATAAATCAAGGGATCATATAGATGGGTCTGTTTCTGTACCTAACCCTGTTCCATTGGTCCATGTGTCTATTCTTGAGGAAATATCACACTATCTTACTGTAATTCTATAACACATTTTAGTACGTAGTAAAGTAACTCTTAATATTTTGTTTCTTGTTTGGATTGTCTAGGCTACTCCTCTTGGCCCTTCACATTTCCATATAAATTTTAGAATCAGCATAGAAATTTCCACAAAATGTATGCGGGGATTTGATTTCAATTCCATTGAAAGTAGATACATTTGGTGATGAATGAACATCTTTACATAAGTGAGTCTTCCATTCATGAATATGAAACATCTTTCCATTTGTTTGGGTTTTCTTTCATTTTTCCAGACAAGGCTTTGTAGTTGACTATGAAGGTGTCTTCCATATCTTTTAATGCCTTTATTTTTTGGAAAACTGTATGTATTTTAATACCATTATAAATGACATCTTAAAATTTTATTAAATGTTAGTTAAGGATGTAGAGAAACACAATTTTTTTTTTTGTCTTTACATTATATTCAGTGACTTTGCTGAATTCACTTGTTAATTCCAATAGTTTATAAAATATTCTTTTGGATTTTCTATGCAAATAATCATACAGTTTGTGAATAATACTTTTATTCCTTCCTTCCTCATCTTCACACCTTCCATTTGATTTCCTCGGAAATCTCCAGTACAGTTTGGAAAGACATGGTGGTAGCAGACGGCTTGGTTCCAGCCCCAATCTCAGAGGAAAATTTCAATATTTCACTATTGAATAAAATATTTGCTACAGATATTTTTCGTTTCATTGGTTGGTTGATTTGAAAATTCTCTTTTCAGATTAAGGAAGTTTCCTGTATTTCTGGGTTACCCATAGATAATAACTTGTTTTTTTCTCCTTTGTACTGTTACTTTGGTGAATTACATTGCTTGATTTATTGAATGCTAAAATATCCTTGTGCAATACTTTTCTTGGTTATGATGTATTAGCCTTTTATTATTTCACCAGATTAAATCTGTTAAAATTTGATTAGAATTTTCACATTTATGTTCACGAGACAGACTGGTTTGTACTTTTTCTTTTGTGTAACATCCTTATCAGATTTGATGTCAAGGATATGTTGTCTTCACAAATGGAGTTGAGAACATTCCATCTTTTCCTATTCTCAGAAAGAATGCATGGAAGACAAGCAGTAGTCTTCCATGAATATTTGGAAGGACTGACTAGTCAAGCCATCAGGCCTGAAGATCTTTTGTAGGAACATGTTAAATTAATGATTCAATTTCTTTACTAGTTACATTAAATGTTACTTCATTTCTTATATCTCTTTTGGCAAGTTGTATTGTTTTTCAGAATTTTTCCATTCATCTAAGTTTTTAAATGTATTGGCATAAAATTGTTCAAAATATTCCTTTATTACCCTCTAATATCTGTAGGATCTGTAGTGATGTCCCATTTTTTCTTCCTGATATTGGGTATTTGTGCTTCTCTCT
Source organism: Rhinopithecus roxellana (assembly GCF_007565055.1). Lineage (NCBI taxonomy): Eukaryota > Metazoa > Chordata > Mammalia > Primates > Cercopithecidae > Rhinopithecus > Rhinopithecus roxellana. Next base: position 11,582,198 of record NC_044564.1, read on the forward strand.
CTCATTGGAGGTTTATCAATTTTAAGAGTCTTTTCAAAGAATCAACATTTAACTTTGTTGATCCATGCTATAACATATTTGCTTTTTTACTTCATTGATTTCTGCGATTGTCTTTTCTTTTCTTCCTTCAGTTTTGCAATTTGATTGAAGATACTGTTCTAGATTCTTGAGATAGATACAAAAATCACTAATCATTACTTTCAAGTTTTCCTCTTTTCCAAAAGGTACTTTTGTTTGACTATAAACTTTCCTCAAGGTATAGCTTCAGCTGTATCCAAAATTGTAAATATGTCGTATTACCATTTGTTTTCCATTCAAAATATTTTTAAATCTCCATTTCTATTTCTTCTTTTGCCCACTTCTGAAAGCATTTTGGTGAATTTCCAAATACTTAGAGATTCTCTAGTTATATTTTTATTACTGATTTCTAGCTTAATTCCACTGCGGTTAAGGGAAGATATTCTGTGTACTATTTCAACTATCAGAACTCTGTTGAAAGATGACTTATGGACCGGCTTAGTGTCACTTTTGGAAAGTGGTCTAGTACACCTGAAAAAGGATGTGTATTTTGCAGTTGTTGGATGTAGTTCTCTATATGTCAAGAAAGTCATATTTATTAACAGCATTTTTCAAAGCGTTTATTTTCTTACTGAATTTTTGTTTGATTAGAACAATCCAATTACTGATAGGAGGTATTCAAACCTCTCAATAATAGGTATATGCAAGTTTAGAATTATATCTTCCTAGTAGGACTTGATCCTTTTATCATTACAACTCCTCTTAATCTCTGGCAATCTTCCTCATCCTCCTTCTTCTCCTTCCTTCTTCCTTCTTTCCTCCTTCTCTTCCCCCCTCCCCTCCCCCTCCTTCTCCCCTCCTCCTCCCCTTCCCCCTTCCCTTCTCCTCTTCCTCCTCCTCCTCCCCCTCCTACTCTTCCTCCTCCTGCTCCTCCTCCCCCTCTTCCTCCTCCTCCTTCTCCTTCTCCTTCTCCTTCTTCTTCTTCATCAGATAGGGTTTTTCTCTGTCACCCAGGTTAGAGTGCAGTGGGATGATCATAGCTCATGGGTTCAAGACATCCTCCCCACTCAGCCTCCTGAGTAACTGGAACTACAGTCACACACCACCACAGCTGGTTAACTTTTTATGTTTTTTGTTTTTTTTTTTTTTTTTTTTTGTAGAGACAAGGTCTCACTATGTTGCCCAGGGTAGTCTTGAACTCTCCGTCTCAAGCAATCCTGCTTCTGCCTCAGCCTCCCAAAGTGCTGGGATTATAGATGTGAGCCATGATGCCCGGCTAGCAATGTTTCTTTACTTTGATATCACCAAAACTATAGTAGCTTTCTTATAGTTATTATTTGTGTGGTGTATGTTTGCTATGCCTTTGCTTTCAACCTTTCTAAATCCTTATATTTACATATAAATATTTTTAGTAATATAGAATAGGTTGTGCATGAGAGAAATTTTGGCTTATATTTGGAGTATTTTTCCATATACATTTATTCTATATAGCTAATATTCACCCATTCTTTCTGATTCTAATCCATTATTTTACACTTTTTTCAGTAATGCTAAGACTGGGACTCTGGAGGTTACAGTTCTCATTCCTCCTTGCTAGCTGGTCTTTTGTTGGGATTCGTTCATAGAATGGCCTAGAGAGAGACACAGGACTTGGGGTGAGGGGGCTTTCTGTTTTTTCCTGTCCCTTTCGGCATTACTCCTGTGGCAGCAACAGTTGGTTCTTGCTGTGGATATCTTCTTGCACCCCATTCCATGCCCTTGGAAGCATCAGCAGTAGCCAGGCCACAGCACTCTTCCCACCTCCTCCCTTTGGTTCCTCCAGACCTAGGAACAGCAAAATCTTTCTGCAGTTACCATCTTTGTGTTATCTCATTGCTTCTCTTTTGTTCTTCAACAACTGTGTGATCAATTCCCTCGAATAAATTCCCTTTGTTTGAAATAACTCTCGTGGTTTCTGTGTCCCTGACCAGACCTCAACTCACATTCTGTTATTACTATTGTTATTGAAATGGAATTTCACTCTTCTCATCCAGGCTGGAGTGCAATGGTGTGATCTCAGCTCACTGCAAGCTCTGCCTCCTGGGTTCAAGAGATTCCCCTGCCTCAGCTTCCCGAGTAGCTGGGATTACAGGCACCTGCCACCATGCCTGGCTAATTTTTTGTATTTTTAGTAGAGATGGGGTTTCACCATGTTGGGCAGGCTGGTCTGGAATTCCTGACCTCATGATCTGCCCTCCTTGGCCTCCCAAAGTGCTGGGATCACAGGCATGAGCCACCGCGCCTGGCCTCTGTAATTATTATATATCGAGCTTTAAATCAACCATGTCACTCTTTCCATATGCTTCATCTGGCCTGTTTTCCTTTTTGTTTTCTTTCTTGCCTTGTTTTTTATTGTTTCATTTTTTGCTCTACCTAGTCAAATTAATTAGACATTATTTTCTACTCTTTTAGTGGTCACCCTAGAGACGGTAGCATGCATTCTTGACATTTTGAAGTCTGGTCTATATTCGCACCTTTATCACTTCTTGAACAAGGAAAGGACCTTACAAGACTTCGTTTACCATTTCCTCTCAACTTACGTGCTTTCATGGACATAGTTTATTCTCTATACATTTGAAGTATCACAAGATATTAGTATTGTTTTATCCATTGAGTTCTAACCACATATTCACCTTTTTCATTGTTCTTCATTCCTTCTTGCATTTCTGTTCTGCCATCTGGGTTAATTTTCCTCTGTCTGAAGAGCTCTCTTTAGTATTTCTCTTAGTGTCAATCAGCTGGTTCTATCAGGTTTTGATGGTCTGGAAATGTCCTTGTTTCCTCCTAATTATTAAAGGATATTTTCGCTGGGTATAGAATTATAGACGGGCCGCTTTTTCTTTCAGTCCTTTGAAGTTATCGTTCCATCATGTCTGGCTTCCATCATTTCTGTGGATAAATTAGCAATCCATCTAATGTTAACATTTTTTAAAAAAACAGTATGTCTTTTTCTTTGGTTGATAATAAATTTTGTCTTTGGTTTCCAGTATACTTATGATGATTTTACAACATGTAGTTTCCTTTGGATTTATTCTACTTTGGGATATCACTTCTTGGATATGCGGCTTCTTGTCTTTCTTCAACTTGGGAAATTTCTTTACAAATACTGCTTCTGTCTTATTCTGCATCTTCTCATATTCCGGGACTCCAATTTCATGTATTAATCTATATCACCATAGCCTGTATAACTCTTATGTTCTTTTCTACATTTTCCATTGTTTTGCCTATCCATGGAAACTGAATATTTTTTAGACCTATCTTCCAATTAATTAATTCTCCAGTCTGCTGTCTACTGCTAAATGCATCCATAAAGGTATCATCTTATTTTTTTCATTTCCAAATTTTCTATTTTTTAAATAGTTTCTGGAATTTTTGCAAAATTATTCATCTTAAATTTTAATTTCTTATATAGATCATAGTTTTTTAAAATCCCATATCTGATGACACCATTGTGTGTATCCCATGGAGGAGTCTGTCTTTGCCGATATATCTGTCAGAAGGGATTCTACCGGCTTCTAGGAAGCAGGAGTCAGGAGTCACATCTTTGGATCAACAGAGCCAGTCTCTAAGCCTGCAGGAGCAAAGCCAGTCTGTAAGCTAGCACCCTTCAGAGTGTCTATGACCTCATCATCATCATCTCCTCATATAACACACACATGGTTAGCTCCTGCTCTGCACCTAGCAGGGCTGGGGCCAGGCAGGACAAACATGAGAAGGACATGGTCTCCGCTCTCAGGGAGCCCATCATCCATCAGGGAGTGACAATTTTAATGGGACCTATGAAATACTGAGGCTGGGCTTACCCTGAAAACAATGGAGGCATTGGTGGCCAAGGTATGGGATCCTCAAAATGCAGGGAAATCCTGAGTCTGGAAGAGAATGATGTTCGAGACATAAGCCCAGAAGGCACAGGAATGCTCGTCCATCCCAGGAGCTGCAATCCTGTTCCTCAGGGATGAAGCAGACATCAGGCATCTGCCAGGGAGGGGGCCAGGCAGGGTTGCAGGGGCTTTTCAGAACCCTTCCTTTTCAGGAGCATCAAGGTCATGACCTCAGAGACAAAGCGGGTAGCACTAAAGGTGAGACTTCCGCTATTATGGCAGGTGAGAGGAACAGAGGCTTGGGGTTCTCCTCAAATTGCATGTACCTTTCTGTATGATATACAGTTGGCTCTAAATCCATAGCAGTGCCATTCTCTGCAAAACACAGCCACTAGAGAAACGAAGAATCCACGGGTGCACCTTCCAGTGGCCAAGATAGAAGCAGGCAGTCACGTTCTTCAGAGATGCTGGTTCAGGCCAGAGAGAGCTGGACTTCACCATGGGTGCAGGGTGGAGTGCAGTGTGTGAGGTGGTGGCCACAAGAGGGTCTTGGAGATGGGAACCAGGAACTCTTCCTCTTGTCTTCTCCAGCAACTCTCACACTGTCATCAGCCCACGTCTCAGCATTCCTTGGATGGCCCAGCCCCCTTCCTGCCTGGGCCTCCCCCAACTGTGGCCGCCCTGCACCCCCTCTTGTCCCTCCAGATCCAGACCTGCCACAGAGCCCCAGTTCCCTCACCCACAGCTGTCATATGACTTAATCCTTGTCTCTGAATCTGTCTTCCCGAACTGGAATCTCCCAAGAGACAAAGGCCTATGCCAGCCTCATTCCCTCCATCTCCCAGCACCTGGACAGACTCTGATCAGCTGGGTTAAATTTGTGAACAGGCTCTACTGTGGGCCTCGTGCTGGGCACCCCACTGGGTGCTCCCAGGGGACCTGAATCCAGGGCTAGGGAGGGAAATTTGGTTCTTAATTCCTTGGCATTTCCAAGAATGCAGCCATCCCTCCCCTCCCCTTGGGGCCCCTCGAGGCAGGCTGTGTTTGGAATTCCTGAGGTAGGGCAGGTTTACATTGGCCACTGGGGCACTGAGGCTGCAGGGAGGTGCCCAGGCCAAGGCAAACAGCAGAAAGGATTCCGATGACTGACGAGCGGAGGTTGAGGGCAGCCCCAGCCCAAGTGGGAGCCGTCAGGGACACCCACACTCTCACATGTCCTGCCTTCAGTGGGTTAGTTACCAAGGAAGGCCCGCCACACAGCGAACCACCACAGAACAGACAGGAGACAGAGAGGGCCAGGTAGGTTCCCCGGGGGTTGAGAAAACTCAAAATGCTCCTCTGAAACCAGAGTGCACCAAGTACGCAAGGCCCCAGCGTCACCATGGTCTCGTGAAAAAGCAGGACAGGTGCACTGTGCCGATTGATCGGGGAGGAAACTGAGGCGCAGAGAGGTCTGGGGCTTGCCACAGCCCTCAAGCCTAGTGACTCCAGCCCCAACAGAAGGGCACACGGGAAAGTCCATGACGAGGGAGAAGAGCTGGATCTGCCCAAAGCACCTGAGCCTTTTCCTCCAGCACCTCCATGGTTCCCCTGGTCAACTGCCTTTCTGGGTTGAACCTTCTCCCTGTTCCATGTTCCCGTGGGTCCCTGGGAGCACCCCACATGGGGTTTTCTATGTGGTGCTGGAGGTGGGTGTCTCCGCCCATGTGCCTTATCACTCAGCAGTGCCCTGGAACATCCAGCACAGGACTCACACACAGTAGGAGCTCACAGGCGCCCCCCGACACCCAGGCAAGGACTCACACACAGTAGGAGCTCACAGGCGCCCCCCGACACCCAGGCAAGGACTCACACACAGTAGGAGCTCACAGGCACCCCTCTGACATCCAGGCAAGGACTCACACACAGTAGGAGCTCACAGGGGCCCCTCTGACATCCAGGCAAGGACTCACACACAGTAGGAGTTCACAGGGGCCCCTCTGACACCCAGGCAAGGACTCACACACAGTAGGAGCTCACAGGGGCCCCTCTGACACCCAGGCAAGGACTCACACACAGTAGGAGCTCACAGGGGCCCCTCTGACACCCAGGCAAGGACTCACACACAGTAGGAGTTCACAGGGGCCCCTCTGACACCCAGGCAAGGACTCACACACAGTAGGAGCTCACAGGGGCCCCTCTGACACCCAGGCAAGGACTCACACACAGTAGGAGCTCACAGGCGCCCCTCTGACACCCAGGCAAGGACTCACACACAGTAGGAGCTCACAGGCACCCCTCTGACATCCAGGCAAGGACTCACACACAGTAGGAGTTCACAGGCGCCCCTCTGACATCCAGGCAAGGACTCACACACAGTAGGAGTTCACAGGCGCCCCTCTGACATCCAGGCAAGGACTCACACACAGTAGGAGTTCACAGGGGCCCCTCTAACACCCAGGCAAGGACTCACACACAGTAGGAGCTCACAGGGGCCCCTCTAACACCCAGGCAAGGACTCACACACAGTAGGAGCTCACAGGGGCCCCTCTGACACCCAGGCAAGGACTCACACACAGTAGGAGCTCACAGGGGCCCCTCTGACACCCAGGCAAGGACTCACACACAGCAGGAGTTCACAGGCGCTCCTCTGACACCCAGGCAAGGACTCACACACAGTAGGAGTTCACAGGGGCCCCTCTGACACCCAGGCAAGGACTCACACACAGTAGGAGTTCACAAGGGCCCCTCTGACACTCAGGTAAGGACTTACACACAGTAGGAGTTCACAAGGGCCCCTCTGACACCCAGGCAAGGACTCACACACAGTAGGAGCTCACAGGCGCCCCCCTGACACCCAGGCAAGGACTCACACACAGTAGGAGTTCACAGGCGCCCCTCTGACACCCAGGCAAGGACTCACACACAGTAGGAGCTCACAGGCGCCCCTTGACACCCAGGTAAGGACTCACACACAGTAGGAGTTCACAGGCGCCCCTCTGACACTCAGGTAAGGACTTACACACAGTAGGAGCTCACAGGCACCCCTCTGACACCCAGGCAAGGACTCACACACAGTAGGAGCTCACAGGCGCCCCTTGACACCCAGGCAAGGACTCACACACAGTAGGAGTTCACAGGCGCCCCTTGACACCCAGGCAAGGACTTACACACAGTAGGAGCTCACAGGCACCCCTCTGACATCCAGGCAAGGACTCACACACAGTAGGACTTCACAGGCGCCCCTCTGACATCCAGGCAAGGACTCACACACAGTAGGAGTTCACAGGGGCCCCTCTGACACCCAGGCAAGGACTCACACACAGTAGGAGCTCACAGGCGCCCCTCTGACACCCAGGCAAGGACTCACACACAGTAGGAGCTCACAGGCACCCTTCTGACATCCAGGCAAGGACTCACACACAGTAGGAGTTCACAGGCGCCCCTCTGACATCCAGGCAAGGACTCACACACAGTAGGAGCTCACAGGGGCCCCTCTAACACCCAGGCAAGGACTCACACACAGTAGGAGCTCACAGGGGCCCCTCTAACACCCAGGCAAGGACTCACACACAGTAGGAGCTCACAGGGGCCCCTCTGACACCCAGGCAAGGACTCACACACAGTAGGAGCTCACAGGGGCCCCTCTGACACCCAGGCAAGGACTCACACACAGTAGGAGTTCACAGGCGCTCCTCTGACACCCAGGCAAGGACTCACACACAGTAGGAGTTCACAGGGGCCCCTCTGACACCCAGGCAAGGACTCACACACAGTAGGAGTTCACAAGGGCCCCTCTGACACTCAGGTAAGGACTTACACACAGTAGGAGTTCACAAGGGCCCCTCTGACACCCAGGCAAGGACTCACACACAGTAGGAGTTCACAAGGGCCCCTCTGACACCCAGGCAAGGACTCACACACAGTAGGAGCTCACAGGCGCCCCCCTGACACCCAGGCAAGGACTCACACACAGTAGGAGTTCACAGGCGCCCCTCTGACACCCAGGCAAGGACTCACACACAGTAGGAGCTCACAGGCGCCCCTTGACACCCAGGTAAGGACTCACACACAGTAGGAGTTCACAGGCGCCCCTCTGACACTCAGGTAAGGACTTACACACAGTAGGAGCTCACAGGCACCCCTCTGACACCCAGGCAAGGACTCACACACAGTAGGAGCTCACAGGGGCCCCTCTGACACCCAGGCAAGGACTCACACACAGTAGGAGTTCACAGGGGCCCCTCTGACACCCAGGCAAGGACTTACACACAGTAGGAGTTCACAGGCGCCCCCCTGACATCCAGGCAAGGACTCACACACAGTAGGAGCTCACAGGCGCCCCCCTGACACTCAGGTAAGGACTCACACACAGTAGGAGTTCACAAGGGCCCCTCTGACACTCAGGCAAGGACTTACACACAGTAGGAGCTCACAGGCGCCCCTTGACACCCAGGTAAGGACTCACACACAGTAGGAGTTCACAAGGGCCCCTCTGACACCCAGGCAAGGACTCACACACAGTAGGAGTTCACAAGGGCCCCTCTGACACTCAGGTAAGGACTCACACACAGTAGGAGCTCACAAGGGCCCCTCTGACACTCAGGTAAGGACTCACACACAGTAGGAGTTCACAAGGGCCCCTCTGACACTCAGGCAATGACTTACACACAGTAGGAGTTCACAGGCGCCCCTCTGACACCCAGGCAAGGACTCACACACAGTAGGAGCTCACAGGCGCCCCTTGACACTCAGGTAAGGACTCACACACAGTAGGAGTTCACAAGGGCCCCTCTGACACCCAGGCAAGGACTCACACACAGTAGGAGCTCACAGGCGCCCCTTGACACCCAGGTAAGGACTCACAGGTAAGGACACAGTAGGTACTCACAGGCGACCCTCTGACACCTAACCCAGGACTTGCATGCAGTAGGTGCTCAACACACACCCCTGAATGAACAGAAAGCATCACTGGGGAAGGCCCTCAGTACAGGATACAGAGGAAGTGTCCTGGCCCCACTCAGCAGTAGACGGGTGGGACCACTGGGCTCTGCTGCTCCCCGTGATCAGGCACAAGGCCGGCGGCGGGACTGTTGGGTCACCTGGGCCCCTATCCGCCCCTGAGTTCTCCACAGCCTGGGAGAAGATGGCTCGCCCCCCATCTTTCCTGGTCCCATGACCGAGTAGAGTGGGGGTCCCAAGCAGGTTTGCTATAGGGCAACTTCAATTTCCAGCAGCTGCCTGATCACAGACACCCCAACCCCCTGCCCGCTGCCACAGGGAGGGCTCAGAGAACCCCACTGCCTTACAGTAGCTCAACACCTCTCTCTCCAGCACCTATCCGACCGGAAGTCAAGCCCCATCCACACTTGCAGGGCAAAAGTCTAGTGGCGCGAGGTGTTTGTCCAGGCAGTCAGACCTGGCACACTGGTGCTGCGGCGGGGTGGGGGTGGGTAGTGTGGAGAGGGGTGCTGCTGAAAAGGGGAGAAGGGATACACAGCCAGCTTCAGGGCATCCCGACAGCCCGCCCCAGCCTGAACGGAGAGTGTTTCCTGGGAGATGAACCAGTGCCCTGGGAAGAGGGGCTGGGTTCCCTGAGGGGCTGCCGAGCAGGGCCAGGCCTTCCCCCCGCGGAGGGGAATGATGATTCCATCATCTCACACCATCTATTCTGGGAACTTCCTGGAGAAAGGGGCAACCATGGGTGGGTGTGGTCAGCTGGATAATGGTCCCCAAATATGCCCATGTCCTTATCTCTGAAACTGAGGATGTGACCTGATAGGACACAGGGGACCTCACAGCTGTGATGAAGGATTTTGAGATGGGAGATCAACCCGGTTCAACTAGGTGGGCCCGGGGCAGTCACAGTGCTCCTTGTAGGAGAGAGACAACAGGATTGGAGGAGTCTGAATCAGGAAGGGATGGGCCACAGAAGCAGAGATTGGAGGGTGCGCTTTGAGGACAGAGGAAGGGGCCACAAGCCAAGGAAGGCGGGAGGCCGCTAGAAGCTGGAAAAGGCAGGGTTACGGATTCTCCCCCAGAGCCTCTGGGAGGAGCCAGCTGACACTTTGACTTCACCTCCATGAGACTGACTGCGGACTTCTAGCCCCCAGATCCGTGAGAAAATAAACTGTATTGTTTTGAGCCACTACGTGAGGGGTCATTTGTCACGGTGGCAGCAGGACACCCGTATGAGGGCAGAGCTGGCAGGGGCAGGAAGGGTTGCCTCGCCATGGGCTGGGGGGAGATGCCTGGGAGAGAGGGTGTGGATTTAGCTGCAGAGGCCCAGGATGTCCGGATGCGGAAGGAGGGTCTCCACTCGTTCCCTGGACTGGGCCACAAAATGAGAGCATCCAGCCTGGCCATAAAGCTTTGACAACGATCCCAATAACATGATATCCTAAACAATTCCACCTGAGACCTGAAATCCTCATCAGAAGATGTGGGACATGAGTGAACGGAAGGGTCCTCGGCAGCCTATGAGTCCTCACCGGCTCAGTGACCCTGGAAATACAGAAAGCAGGATAATCCCAGCAGCAACCGCGGTGCTGACAGCCGCCGTGTGCCGGGTGCCAGGTATGAGTTCGGTTCTGCACCAGCACCTGCTAAGCACGCGAGGCTCACAGCAACCTCCTCCACGAGTCTCACGCTCCACTTCCCAGGTGAGGACACGGACTTGGAGTGCTTTGCATTTCTAATCCTAAAGCCTTTTCTTTCAGCCCTGATACTTTACTGCACTTGTAACCCCCCGGGGGCCCCAAAACCACAGACTCTCACTAATTTGGACACTAACTCCGATTTTGCAAACATGGGGCCTTTTCTTAAGGAAACATTTTCTCGTGGGCACCACAAATTCATGTCACCAGCACCACTGCCAAGCAAGCTCTGGAATAGCCTGAGAAAATGTTTGACCCACTCTCAGAAACCTCTCCTGACTGTTTACCCAGAAGGAAAAAACAAATCCAGCTATTCACTTGAACTGGTCCTTTAAGGATCTCAAGAAGACAACTTTCAGTGACCTTCACCCACCGTTTCCAAGTGATCAACACACACACCGAGTCACACAGCTGTACTTACAACCGCAACTCGATTCAGACTTCTCCAAAATCCACTCTGGCCACTCTCCTAATTCGAGGAAGTGATGGCGCCTCCATCTACCTGACCCATCTCCCGCCAGCCCCTCTGTGTGCTGGCCGCCATCTCCCCACAGAGGCCGCAGTGTTTGCTCACAGCACTGAGTGCAGCCAACAGGAAACCCAGGTCCCTAAGGAGAGCCACAGATGCTCCGCTGGGGCATTGCCCAGGTGCTTCACAGGGCAGCCTACATCTGCCAACTCTGTTGATTGCCCCAGAGGAACAAGGCACAACCATCCGAAAGCAGACACTCACAGGAGTGCCAGAGACCTCCCTGGAACTCCTAGGCCTGATCCCCGCCAAGGTGGCAGTGAGGAGGCAGGAGGAACCAGGAGCATGCTGAGGGCACCTGCCACCCTAGCTCTACCCTCGGCATCCACCTGGGTCTTGGCCGAGTCCCCGGCCCCCTCCCGGCCTGGTGTGGCTCACCTCTGCACCAGGGAGGTGGGTGAATTAGCTCACAGACCGCCAAGTTTGGGACTTTTGTCTATCAGTAAAATTATCCCCCAACCCTCAAAAACAGAAAGGCAACCTAGGAGTTGCCAGTGTTTGAAAACCGTTTAATAACCCCCCTGTCTCCCGCCAATAGAAAGAATGTGATCTCAGAATAAAGGGCAGGATAAATGGAGCTTCATGAAAGCCTTGGTGTGTCATCCTTGTTTGGTTTATTTTGCCCCGGGTCTTGCGGAAATACCGCCCACACTGGCATCATTTGGGACACGCAGGGCTGGGTGGCTCTAGGGCCTGCCCAGCTTCTGACCCTTTATGAGTTGTAGGAAATCCATGTTGAGGCCAATTTCACTGACCAGGTCTCCTCGTCCATCTCCCCGACTCACATAAACTTTTGAGGGCTAAAGATGGCATTCGATAATTTTGAGAGCCTGATTTCCACTAACGACAATTTGCTGCATGAATACAAAACTGTGTGCATACCCGGGTAAAGTGATAAACCGTGACCACACTGACCATCATGTTGACTGTAGGTCACCTTGGCTTCAAGAGGTTAAAAGGTTTAGGGCATTCGTTTGCATTCCTTCTTTTATGACTAGTCTACTTCTGTTCTTTATTTTTCTCTTTCAGAAAATGCAACTTACCACTTTCAACGAGGTCTTTATGGAGAAAATGGACTCTCCTATGTCACTTTCAGTAGGCATGGCTCCCTGCTGCTAGTCACTTTTTAATCTAGAAATGTTCATGTCTCTGTCACTTTTAATTTGTGTTTCCTCTGTGACATTTATCTAACTGATGCTTTTGTTCCTCTCTCATCTTTGCCCTTTGTGTGTTTTCTCTGGATTAAAAACATGCTTCAGATTGTTTTGTTTTGCTTTTTAGCTAAAATACTTTACGAATTTTACATATTAATGTTTCAAACATAATTTTTCTTTTCTTTTCATGTTAAGCACACAGTCTTTTGTTAGGCCTTCAAATAGTCTATGGCATGTGTATATACGTAAGAATCAGGCAGAAATTCAACATTTGCATTAAAGCAAACTTAGTCTGGTGATCGTTATAAACATTTGGTGCCAGAGTTCTAAGAACAGAACTCAAATTCCATGCACAAAACACCACTACGCCCAAATTTCAACACATGAACATTTGCCTAATTCCAGTCTTGTCACTGTTACATACACACACACACACGCGTGCACGCACACACACACACTACTTAATAATAAATGATTCAAATATCAAGCTTAGCTGAATAGAGTCAGCTTTGGTTTCTAAATGTGATCTTGATTTAAGGTGCTATAAAAGAAAAATAGCAAAAGATCAAATATTTGGGATTAAGAATCATAAACAAGAATTTTACAGTGTGTGTATTGATTCAAAGTTCATTCAAACAAGCTAACCCCACTCCACAGTCTTTGGGCTGGCTAGGGGAACCTCCTTGGGGTCAGAGGGGCTCTAAGGCCTTAACAGCCTCACAAAATATAAGAAAATGCCTCATCTTGGAAACAGACTGATACTTGTTCCATCTTTGCTCCTTCCTTGATGAAAAGTGAGGTAGGCTGGTGCTAACCCCACATTCAGTCCAAGAGTAAGGGTCCTGCAACCCAACTCCCACTCCAAAATCTGGGGGTGGACAGGGGACAAGGGTATCTGGGGTTCCAGGGAAGACAGTCCAGGCACCACAGTCATGGGACAGTAAGGAACTGACCCTGTGATCCTCTGGCCAGACCCTTCGGTGAACGTGGAAGGGCACCGAGGCCCAGCAGACCCCAGGTTATGACACAGGGCTGGGGCTCCGGGCCCGGAGATTCTTCCCTCTGCACTGTAAGGCATTTGACTCCAGGGTCTGCTGAGGGCATGTGGGCCACAGTGCAGTCAGGTCTGGGTCTGACCCAACTGGGGTGAAGGCTGCTCAGAGCTGCCCTGCCAGGAAGGGTGGTGGACAGCGGCCGGGACTAGTTTCTTAAGCTACATTCCAGGAGCTAATACAACTTCCACAGGGCCATTTTGGAGGTGAAGAGGGAAGGTATAGAGGAAGGAAATGTCCCTGCAAAACGTAGTGATGAAAAGAGAAGGGCAAGTGTGAGGGGCACCTGAACCCATCGGGGGATCCTAACCCAGGTGATTCCAGAATCCTGCTGCAGGAAAATATCATTGTTCAGACAATCGTAACCAATATTATCGGCAGCCTCACTCAATCAGAAAGTACCACAAAATCCTTTATTTTAAAAGTCACACTAATGTTTCCTTGGAAGGTTTAGTAAACCTTTAGTAAAGATTTTAGTAAAATCTAACAATAGGTTCATGAAACTTACTCCTTTAAAAGCATTTGATAGGCCGGGCGCGGTGGCTCAAGCCTGTAATCCCAGCACTTTGGGAGGCCGAGACGGGCAGATCACGAGGTCAGGAGATCGAGACCATCCTGGCTAACACGGTGAAACCCCGTCTCTACTAAAAATACAAAAACTAGCTGGGCGAGGTGGCAGGCGCCTGTAGTCCCAGCTACTTGGGAGGCTGAGGCAGGAGAATGGCGTAGACCTGGGGGGCAGAGCTTGCAGTGAGCTGAGATCCGGCCACTGCACTCCAGCCTGGGCGACAGAGCGAGACTCTGCCTCAAAAAAATAAAATAAAATACAATAAATAATAATAATAAAAGCATTTGATAGAAGGAATGGGGAGAGGGTTGGTATGAAAAATGTCAAATCACCCCAGAGAGATAAATAAAAGATGATGATGGTAGAAAGAGGGATGATAGATACATAGATGACAGATAGATGATGAATAGATAGAAAGAGAGAGATAGCTATAGATAGCTACAGATAGGTGATTGATGGATAGATAGAGATATATATGATAGATAATAGACAGATGATGGATTGACCGATGAAGAGATAGATAGGCCAGTCAATCGATTTCCTATTTCATTGGTCAATACCCAAGAGGCTGTGTGTGTTAAGATGACGTGGAGATTATATTTTCCACAGATGAATGTGACACTATCTTCCCTCCCACACACTCGTCTACAGTGTGACCTTACAGCCCTTCCATCACGAGGTGGGGTCTAAATTCTTTCCCTCTGAATCTGGGTGGATTTGTGGCTGTTTGGGCCAATAGCATCTGGGAAGAGTGATGCATGTGGCATCTGGTCACTGGGTCACAGGGCCATGTAGTTTCTGCTGGGTCTACTGGTCCACTCGCTTTTGGAGCTTGGAACCACCAGATAAGAAGTCTGGCTTCTCTGAGGCAGCCATGCTGTGAGGACACTCAAGGTGCATGGAGAGGCCGCATGCAGGAGCTGTGGTCAACAGTCCCAGCTGAGCTCCTTGGCATCTGCTGGCATCAACCACCACACAGGGAGCAAAGGCTCCTTCAAATGGTTCCAGCCCCCAGCTGCCAAATCTTTCCAGAAAGAAGGCCCCAGAGCTGGTGAATCAGAAACATGCCCAGCACACCCTATCTAGCTTCCTGCCTCACAGTATCATGAGTACACAATAGGGTTGATTTGCACACACAGCAATCACTCCTGGGACACATACGGCTTAGCATCTTTCTTTCTCTAACCTCTCTTTTTAAAGTCCCTCAGAGTTAAAAACTCTGAAATGCTGTGATTTTCTTGTTGGAAAAGTGGCCATCACTGCAAAGCACATACATTTGTTCCCCTCCTCAGAGCTGGCAGGCAGCTCTCAGATTTCCCCGACTCCAATCAGACTCCTTAATTCCACACAGCTTCTAAGCGGGAAACTGCCAGACATACACACGCTGGTTGGGCAAAGCCTGACGTTAAGAGGTTGTGGAGAAGCCAGAACTGGCCCCAAGGTAGCCAAGGGGCCCAGAGGCCTGGTGTGAAGGTCAGGAGGACCCTGGGGAGGGGAAGAGGGACCCGCCAAGCCAGGATCTGTCAGCAGTTACCCATAGCTGTAAACTCTGTGCAAATCTATGGGGTGCTCCAAAACTTCTCAAGCTCTGCGCTAAGAGCTATGCATGCGGGTCTGTGCAGTGCCAGCTCTTTGTGTTTCACTGCCTAACGGTACTCCACGGGTGATGCCATGTTCATTTCTTCATTCGCGTTCCTGACTGTGGGTCACTTCTGGATTTCCATGGTCAGACTCTGTTGCAGCTGCCTTCCGAGGCTTGGCTCCAGATGGGCACACGGGAGTGGCTCAATGCCCATGGTCAGTGATGGAATAGGGGGAAGCTGAACTTCTTTTTGTTGCTGTGGTTCAGCTGTTTTTTCAAAACAGCTTTCTTGAGATACAATTTACAGACCATGCAAGTCGCCTCTTTAAAACGTACAGTTCAACGGTTTGCGATGTCTTCACAGATACGTGCAACCATCACCAGTCAATTGTACAGCATTTTGGTGATCTCAGAAGGAAACTCTATGCCCTTCAGCCACCACCCTTGTTCCTGAACGACCACAGCTCTGTCTCTGCAGATCCCTGTCGTGAACATGGGATAAATGGGATCATGGGCTGTGTGATCTTCTGTAACTGGTGTCTTTTGCTTGGCAACTTTTCAAGTTGTAGCCGCGTTGCAGTGTGTATCGGTACTTCATTCCTTTTTACAAATATTATTCCATTGTGTGGCTGTAGCACAGTTTACGTATTCATTCATCCATTCATGAAGACTTGAGTTGTTTCTACTTTCTGGCTATTACAAATAAGGTTGCTACAGACATTTGTGTACAGGTTTTTGAGTGAATGTAAGTTTTGTTGTTGTTGCTGTTGTTGTTGTTTTACACAGAGTCTCTCTCTGTCTCCCAGACTGTGAAGTGCAGAGGGGCAATCTTGGCTCACTGCAACCTCTACCTCCCTGGTTCAAGCGATTCTCCTGCCTCAGCTTCCTGAGTAGCTGAGACTATCATGCCCAGCTAATTTTTGTATTTTTAGTAGAGACGGGGTTTCACCATGTTGACCAGGATGGTCTTGATATCCTGACCTCATGATCCACCCGCCTCGGCCACCCGATGTGTGTGAGTCACCGCACCCTACTGAGTGAATGTGAATTTTCATTGCAGGAGTGGAATCGCTGACTTTATGTTGCATTGTTGGAGCCTCTGCTTCCCACAGCAGTTGCACTATTTCACATTCCCCAGCAATGTGTAAGAGTTGGATATGTGCTTCTGTAACTTGACAAGATGCCACCAAACTGTTCCCCAAGTTGGTGAGTCATTGTATCCATCAGCCCCTCTGTCAGGATGTATAAGTCCCTGCTGTGCCCCTCTTCACCAGCAAATGGTATTGTCAGGCTTAAACCTTTGACACTCGGATGGGTGTGAGGAAACTCAAATGGGTATGAGGACACTCGGACGGGTGTGAGGACACTTGGATGGGTGTGAGGACATCAGACGGGTGTGAGGACACTTGGAAGGGATTGAGGACACTCAGACGAGTGTGAGAAAACTCGGACGGGTGTGAGGACGCTCAGATGGGTGTGAGGACACTTGGACAGGTGTGAGGATGCTCAGATGGGTGTGAGGACACTCGGATGGGTGTGAGGACACTTGGATGGGTGTAAGGACACTTGGATGGGTATGAGATCGTGGCTTACTGTGGTCTAGCTCAGACTTCCCTGAGTTCTAGGATGGAACCATGTGAAAGCACCAGCATTCAACTGTGTTGAGCGGCTGAAAGTGGCAGTTTCATAAGGTTCAACCTCATAGCAACATTGAGCTTCTTTCCATGGGATTTCTCTTTTTTGCCCGTTTTGATGTCTTCCACTGTGAATTTTCTGTTCATATCTTTTGCCCTTTCTTCTACCTTTTTAAGAGGGTGAGATCTTTTCCTTGTTGATTTATTAAAATCATTTATGCATTCTGGATATTAATCCATTACTGCACACACGTTGAAAATACCTTCTACTGCTCTGTGGCTTGTCTTTTCTTTTTGTGTATCGTATTTCTTGACAATCATAGGTTTTAAATTTCAATAGAAAGGACTTTATTAAACTTTTCTTTGTCTGTATATCCTCTTTGTGTCTTGTTAAGAAATCTTTCCCTACACTGGAATCATAAAGGTCATCTCCTTCTGTATTAGTTGGGGTTCTCCAGAGAAACAGAACCCATAGGAAATACCTATCTATATTCCATATTTATATCAATACCCAAATCTATGTATGGACACAGAGAGAGAGATTATAAGAAATTGACTCACACAATTATGAAGGTGGAGAAGTTCCACCCTCTGCAAGCTGGGGAGACCCCAGAAAGCTGGCAGTGTCGTTCTGGTCAGAGCCCAAAGTCCTGATAACCAGGAATACCAATGGTATCAGCCCCAGTCCAAGGGCTGAAGACCAATGTCCCAGGCTGGTGGAGAAAGTAACTACTTCTTCCTTGGCCTCGTCATTCTACTCAAGCCCTCAATGGACTGGGTGGTGCCCACCCATAATGGGGAGAATGAGCTTTGCTCAGTCCACTGATGCAAAAGTCAATGTCTTCCAGAAACACCCTCACAAACACACCCAGAATCAATGTTTAGTCAAACATCTGGGCACTCTGTGGCCCAGTCAAGTTGACACATTAGAATTAATCACACCTTCCTTCTCTTCTAGAAGTGTTAAAATTGTGCTTATCTCACCTAGGCCTTTAATCCACTGGGCACATACCTTTTGTGAGCAATCTGGTATAGAAACCCAGTGTAACTTCTTTTCTATACTGATAACCCATTATCTTGGCCCCATTTCTTCATTTGTCCTTTCCTGCCACAGTTCAGTCCTCTGCCACACCAGTCTCCCTGTACAACTGGGTCTCCTGGGCTTCTGTCCATCTGATCCCTCCGCAATGATCTACATTTTTTTGACCTAGCTTTTAAAGACTTGATAGTTTAAGGTGCAAGTGACCACACCTCGCCCTTCAAAATTGCCTTGCTGACATTCCAGCCCCCTCCTTGCTCAATACTACACCTTGTAGAGTCGGCCGATCAAGTGTCACTAAAAACAAACACAAACATATTTGAGATTTTATTGGAATTTTATTGAATGAATAGATTAAGTCAGGACAGATGATATCTTCAGGAAATGGAGTGCTTCTACCCATGAGCTGAGAGTATTAGCTCATTCTTTCTTTCCAGCTGCTTAGGATTTCATTCTGGAGAGGAACCAAAAATGACTTAAGCAGGTCCTGACTGACCGAGTGTTCAGAGGGAGTGCAGGATTTTCTGTTGTAAACAATGCTGCAGTGAACATGGCCATGCAAGCGTCTTGGAATGCGAGTGGGAGGATGTCAGTAGGGTGAATCCCTACCAGTAGAGCTGCTGGATATGGTGTGAGCACTCTATGTTTAGGAAAGAATGCCAAATTTCCTTCTGGAAAGATTATTCCAATTTACATGGCAAGGAATCAGACTTCATGTGTGAGTGGTGGGCTCAGGCTGGTGGGATGGGGTTCATCCTGACTCCCTTACAGGCCTGCAAATATCAAGGTGTCCTGCTGTGACTTAAAAGCAGCAAGACCACCCTGCACTGGTCCCTCTGCCCCTCTCATGGATGGGGTTCTGAGGACAGTGCTGGGAAGTGCAGTTCCTCCTCCCACTTTACTCGTAGACCTTGAGTAAGAGCCAACCTTAACTCATGACTCCAGAGCTTACCTGCATTCTTCCATAGGGTGCAGATTCTGCAAGGGACAGGGGTTGACCCTTGCCCAGAGCTTGTGCCCAGTAAATACTTGTTAAACTAATCGGGTTAGTAACATGTCCAACTGAAGGATTCACATTTGGCAGAGGCTTTCCTAGTCCTATTAGCAAGACACACCCTGGTTTGTTCCTCAATGCACTTTCTCCAACCTTCCAGAGGCACCTGACTGTGAGCCTCCAGCACATCCCGTGACCCAGGGAGCCATGTCTCCTCTGTAATCTGGCTGTGGAGCCGGTGACCAAGTCTGGGTGGCTGATGTCCCAGGAAGCCTTCCAGTGTGATCTTCAGCAAGACCTCAGAAGTTCTTAGACCTTGCTTCTGCTGCGTTTTATTGGCCAGTGCACTCAGATTCAAGGGGAGGAGCAATACAATCTACCTCTTAGTAGGGAGGTGGCATCAATGTGCGGCGGGGAGGGAACTGATGGCGCCATCTTTGGATCTAGCGGCCCGAGACATTGGCCATAATGTAAACACCAACAATCACAGATGCCACTTGTTAAGGTTTAATCCGTGCCAGGCACTGGGCAAGAGACTCTTTTCAGCTGCCTTTCTGGGTTCCTTTTCTATTTTTCTTATGTTATGGGTTGGTTAATAAGATTCTGAAAGGTTTCATGTCTTGCCCAAGGCATTATATGCACTATAGTAAGGAGCGTCGCCAGGGATCAAACCCACTCCTTTCTCGTTCCAAAGAGTGTGCCCTTTCTACCACACTGTGGACCTCTTTTTATTATTTTCTAGGATATTTTTTCAAAGGCGCCAAACTTGCCTCAGCTTTCCCATATATCTTAATTTAAAAACAAAAAACAAAAAACATTTTTTTCTTTTTTTTTGAGACGGAGTCTTGCTCTGTAACCCAGATTGGAGTGCAGTGGCACAATCTCAGCTCGCTGCAGCCTCCGCCTCCTGATTCCAGCGATTCTCCTGCCTCAGCCTCCCAGGTAGTTGGGATTACAGGCACACCACCACGCCCGGCTAATTTTTGTATTTTTAGTAGAGATGGGGTTTCACCATATTGGCCAAGCTGGTCTCGAAACCCTGACCTCAGGTTATCTGCTCACCTCGGCCTCCCAAGGTGTTGGAATTATAGGCGTGAGCCACCACACCTGGCCTAAAAATGATTTTAATTGTGAAATATAACACACAAAAGAGTATGTATATTGTTATAAAGCAAACATCCGTGTATTCACCACTCAGGTCAAGAAATAGGCAACGGCCCACACGCAGACGCCCCCGTCTCGGACATCCTGAGCTCCCAGCTGCCTGAGCAGGGCCTCCTCCCCTTCCGGAGATAACCACCACCTTGATTCTTATGGTAAGCGCTTCCTGCTTTTTCTTCTGAGTTTTACTATCTAATTATGCTGCCCTAACAATGTAGTTTCGTCTGTGTTTGAGTGTTATATAAATGGAAACATACAGTAAGAACTCTTTCATGTCTGGTCTTTTTTCTCCCTCAATATTATGTTTCTAGGTTGATCCGTGTTGTTCCCTGGGTTCGGTTTATTGGTTTATGTGTGTGCTTGGCGGACTTTGTGGGTTTCGGATTTTTTTGTTGCACGGTGTTTCATCGCATGAATCTACCACGCTTCAACCCTGTTTCTCCGGATGGGCATCTGGGCTCTGGCAAAGCGCTGATGAGCCTCCATCCCTACGTCTGGGTGCACCCGAGCTCAGGTTTCCACAGGAGGCAGGTGTTCCTGGAGTGGAGGCCCTGCCTTGTGGGCAGCCATGGTCTTGACTTTCCCAAGTCAGACAAGCCCCTTCCACATGTCCACTTCTTCCAGTGAGGATATGTTTTTCCATGGCTTTGTCTTCTTGCCAACACCTGCTATAGATAAATATTTTAATTTTTATCCATGTGGTGGGCACCTCATGATGTCTCCATGTGATTTTTATATTCCGCAGCATCCCCAAGCCAGCCTCCAAGGGCATGAGGCACACATATGACTCCGAACAACCCTCTCCCGCATCTCGGAGTGCAGTCACAGAGCTCGGACAGCTTCGAGTCCAGCCCTGGGCACATCTGACCTCATGGCCCATGGTTTCTTCTCTGACTCCACCTTCAATAGTCTCAGGAGCCAACCAGGATGATTGATGTCAGACTACGCACAAACGTGGGCAGGGCAAGCACCCCTGAATTCTCCACTCAGTGGCCAGGTCCTTTGATAAGTGGTTTGGATGAAGCAGGGCCGGAGGCTGCCATTCATTGTCCAAGCCTTCAACTACACACAGGAATCGATCGTGGCTGAGAGGATGGAGCTCTGCTAGGTGCAGGTACTGTCTTCAGCATTTCCATATGCGTTCGCTTTTTTTTTGAGACGAAGTCTCACTCTTGTGCCCCAGGCTGGAGTGCAATGGCGCGATCTCGGCTCACTGTAACCTCTGCCTCTCAGGTTCAAGTGATTCTCCTGCCTCAGCCTCCAGAGTGGCTGGGATTACAGGTGCCTGCCAATGTACCCGGTTAATTTTTGTATTTTTAGTAGAGATGGGGTTTCTTCATGTTGGCTAGGCTGGTTTTGAATTCCTGACCTCAAGTGACCCGCTTGCCTTGGCCTCCCAAAGTGCTGGGATTACAGGCGTGAGCCACCACGCCCAGCCCGTATGAGCTCATTTAACCCTTACACACACTTTGAGGTATAGCAGTTTTCCCATTTGACAGCCAAACCACCAAGGCACAGAAAAGTTAAGAAAATTAGCCAAGATCTCACAACTAGCAGATGGTGGAGGTGACACTGTGTTTGGGGCATTCTGGCCCCAGAGCTGGCACACAGAAGCTCCGTGCTGTGCCTCTCCATGCACCACGTGCTCAGGGCACCCAGAAACAGCCCCAACCTCCCCAGACCCAGGAGGACTCCTGCTGCTCAATTGCAAGACACTGTAAAGCCACAGACCACATGATGGTGAAACGGTACACACAGATCAATGAAACAGGAGACAACGCCCAGAAATCAAGCCACACAAATACACCTAACTACTTAACAAAAAAAGCATTTAACAATTTAAAATGGGCTTGAATTTACAGAAAAATTACAGACTGTAGGGAGAGTGCCAGTGGACCCTGCACTGCTTTCCCCATTTTTAACACCTTACTTTCCGATGGTGTGTTGGTTATAACTGAGAGACCAACAATGGGATGTTATTAACTGAACCGGCCTTGGTGCTATTCACTTCACTCTTTATTCTGAGCCCGCCAGTTTTCCACAATGTCCTTTTCTGTCCCCAGAGGGCCTCCAGGACACCGTGTCACCTTTGGTCACCATGTCTCCTTAGCTTCCTCTGAGCTGTAGCAGCGTCTCAGACGTTCCTTCTTTTTGATGAACTTGGCAGTCTGAAGGTGTTTCAGTCAAGTCTGTTGTGGAGCATCTCCCAGCTGAGATGTGTCTGGTGTCTCTCTCTTGATTACACCAGGACTACGGGTGTTGGGGAGCAAGACGGTGGAATGGAAACGCCATTGCAGTCCCATCGTGTCAACATCACTTACCACCACGGAGTTGACCTTGATCACCTGGCTGGGACAGTGGGTGCTGGTTTCTCCACCGCTGAGTTCTTTCCTTCTCCTTTCCATGCTGTGCTCTCCAGAAAGGAGCCACCAAGTGCAGCCTACACTCCAGGCTGGGTGGGGCCGGAGGCGTAACTACATAAAGCAGAGCTCTAGTGTGCAGGGGCTTGTCTCTCCTCCCCATTCACTGACTTACGGGATCATTTATTACATCACTGTGGAGTCATGGGTGTTTATTTTATAATAATTTGGGTTATACCCCAATACCTCGTTATTCGTTGTTTGCTCAAATTGTTCCAGCCTTGGCCACTGGGAGTTCCTTCAGGCTGGCCCTGTGACGTGCCGTATCCTTTTTTGCTTTGAGTTTGAGTTCATTATTTTTGGGCGGGTGGCAGTTTGGGTTTTTTTTTGACAGAATCTCACTCTGTCATCCAAGCTGGAGTGAAGTGGCAAATGGCATGACCTTGGCTCACCGCAACCTCCACCTCCTGGGTTCAAGTGATTCTCAAGCCTCAGTCTCCTGAGTAGCTGGGATTACAGGTGTGTGCCACCACGTCCAGCTAATTTTTGTATGTTTAGCAGAGATGGGGTTTCGCCTTGTTGGCCAGGCTGGTCTCGAGCTTCTGACCTCAAGAGATCTGCCCGTCTCCGCCTCCCAAAGTGCTGGGATTGCAGGCGTGAGCCACCGCGCCCAGCCTTGAGCCTGTCTTTACTTTTCTGGCACCACACGGTGCTCCCATCTCACGTGTCTACTCCCTCCCCAAGGAGCTCTGGTCCCTTTGACTAGAGGATGGAATCAGAACCCTAGATCTGGGCTCTGGAGTGTTTGCCACAAAGGCACCCTTGCTTCAGTCTTGCTTAGCAGACGGTGTTAGGAAGTTTGTGGAGAGCCCATGTATCCGTGCACAGCTAGATCTCTTTCCATACCCATCCACCTCTAGCTATGGGACGCTGACGGGTGTTCACAGTGACGTCCCCAGTGCCCGCGGCTGATTCCAGTCTTGCATCCTTGCTCATTCAAAACCTCCCTCACCAAGAGCGAGGAGCCCAGCTACTGTTTCGTCCCCGCACACACGCACGGCAGCTTCTCACCCGCACTCCCGTGAGAAATAACTGCACCAACTGCAGTGTTTACGCATGGTTCCCTTTTCCTGTAGTCTTACAGATTCTCATCAAAACACCGTTTCCCGAAGTTGCTTAGGTGAGTGCATCCACCATGCTTACCGGGGCAGAGGAGTCACACCACGAGGGCCATGCAAAGCAGCTTTCACCTTCCCTACCTGCTCTTGCAAATCCCACAGAGGATTCTTCAACCATCACCCTCACCCCACAAAGCAGCAACCTGTTCCCAGGAAGAAATGAACCCAGGAAAGACAGAAAGCAATGACAGGGACCCAATTGCATATGGCGGCTGAGCACTCCCAGTGTGGCAGCCCAGAAGCAACTTGGCTTTGGGGTGAGAAAGGGAGGAAGCGTCCACCCTCTGACACACCTACTGTTCCCACACAGAGGCCCCTGCTGTCTCCAGCGCACATCTGCGAGCCAGTGGCTATTCCACAAAGCCAGCTGCCAGGGCCGGGGCCTCTTCATCACAGTGCGTGCAGCCATGGCCCAGCCTGCTCTCTTCCTGCTGCATTAGAACATCTCCCCCCTGGGGATTCCAGGGCCCTGAGCATTCTTTTGCAAATCTGTTTCCTTGCAGAGCACAGATCTCAGGCAGACACAGAATGTATAGAAAGAGCCAGGCCATCTGGGCTGCAGTCCACAGGCACAGGGCTGATGTTGTTGCAGTGCTGGACACGCTGTTGACTCCACACCCAGCTGAGCTGGAAGGTTTGCCCTTGTATCTCCCAGCCACCGCTGATGAGAGGTCCCTGACGAGAGGTCCCTGCCCAAGTCCAGCCCAAGGCACCCCCGAGGGTTTGGCAGGAGTGGGGCACAGAGCCTGCTGGTAGGGAGAAGGGGCTCTGGGCTCAGGCAGCCTGGCTTTGAAACTGCTGTGTCCCTCACTCGCCATGGAACCTGGAGAGATGGAAGCTGCCCCTGTGGGTCTCCATCTGCTCATCTAGGAGAAGTAGTGATAAAAGCTGCCTGATTTGGTTTTTTGGGGTTGGTTGGTTTGAGATGGAGTTTTGCTCTGTCACCCAGGCTGGAGTGCAGTGGCACGATCTCCACTCACTGCAACCTTTGCCTCCCAGGTTCAAGCGATTCTCCTGCCTCAGCCTCCCGAGTAGCTGGGATTACAGGCGCCCACCACCACACTCGGCTGATTTTTATATTTTTAGTAGAGATGGGGTTTCACCGTGTTGACCAGGGTGGTCTCGAAATCCTGACCTCAGGTGAGCTGCCCGCCTCGACTTCCCAAAGTGCTGGGATTACAGGCATGAGCCACCGTGTCCGGCTATGCCTGATCTGTTGAATGGACTCAGAGAGGCAGTGAGAGGTGAGAGCTCAGTAGACGATGCCTGCAGCAGGGCGATTCTGTGGGTCCCTGCCTCTGGTCCCCCAGACATGCTGGAGCCTCCGCCCCAGGCCCTGCACCAGGCACCTGACAGGATGAGATCACCTACCATTTCAGATGGGTGGGCAGGACCCCCATAGAGCTCAGACACTGCCCCTGACAGGGGGCTGGCATGCAGTGGGTGCTCTAGGAAGCCCCCAGTGGGCCACAGTCTGATGGCTACCTCCTGACCTTTCCCCGTGAGCTCAAAGCTCTTTGAGGGAGGAGTGTGCCCCAGAGACAGTCCTGCAGGCGGCAGGTGGGTTCAGAGAGAACCCTGCCCTTTACTCTTTGGAATTAGACCCTCCCAGTCGGAGCCAACATCCTGGGACCCTCGGCAAGTCCCTACCCTCCTCTGGGTCTCCCATTCCCATCTGGAAACACAAGGGTCAGCTTTCCTCTGTAGCCCCCGCTGGCTCTAAGAGTCTTCCTTCCAGAACCTGGTAAATAATTTATCAAAGGCTCTCAAAATGCCCTGTCCTCTGCCCAGCTCTGTGGCTCAGAGAAAATTCCTGTGCTCTTTCCATGACTTCCTGCAATGCCTTCCCACATGTTTCCATATCACTGGGTCCTGTTCCCTCAGCTGCCCTTGCAGCTGTGCAGTTTTAACAACTGCTGGCCTAGAAGGCAGCATCCACTGGGACTGTGACCACTGAGGAACACAATAGACTCAGAAACGGGGAAACAGCCGCCCAGAGAGGGCAAGCAAGTTGCCCGAGGCCACACAGCGTAGGATGGGTGCTGGGATGCGGTCACGCCCTCCCCCCACCTCACTATCCTCAGGGGCCTCCCTGAGATCTCCCAGGCTTCCTGTGCCCAGAGCATCCACGAACCCAGGACCTGGCACAGCCACCAGCCACTCTGCACAGCTGGACCCGTCATCTGAGGACCACTGAGCCTTTGGGGTTTCTCTGGATGATTCCAGCCCCACCCCAGCTGGGCCCAGGCTGCTCCAGGGCCTTGGGGAGAGCGGCTGGCCCAGCATGTGGATGAGCTCAGCCTTCCGCGTCTGGTCCCCAGATGCCCCAGCGAGACCTCCTCTGCCTTCTCAGGCGATCTTCCTCTGATCCCCACCCAACACGCTTATCCTCAGGAGACAGAGGTCAGCTCGTGCTTGGCCTACAGAACCCAGGCCATGGAAGGCCCAGCCAGGACAGCCAGTGGAGGTCGCCTTGCAAGCCTGGGGGGTGGGGCCTCCATGGCTGGCTGCAGAGCCGAGTGGGGAGGAGGCTAAGGCTGTGAGAGCAGGGAGGGGCTGATGATGCCTGCCATGGCATAGATGGGGGCAAGGCTCACCGTGTGGACCATGATGGAGGTGCCCTTGAGTCACTGTGGCACTTGTCCACCTTAGGGCTTGTTTGCTGGTCTGGATGGGTAGGGGGGCAAGGGGGCCCTGTCAGTCCGGGGCTCCACCTGGGCAGCACTCCACACAGACAGTGCCCAAGGCAGGCGCAGCGTCCACACCAGCGGCGCTTCCTCAGTCTTGCAGAGCTGGACACCTCAGCACCCGAGATGCTGTCACCCAGACCGTCTCACCTGAGCCTGCAGCAGTCGATGAGCGCAGAGCAGGGGGAGTCAGCCTGTCTCTCAGATGAGACACTGACCGCCAGGGCAGGGTCACAGTCAAGCGACGGGTCCCTGCGGAGCCACCTCCCACCAACCCCAGCGGGCTGTGCCTCTCACACCTCCTCTGCGTCCCGGCAGCCTAGATGCCTGGCACCCTAGACGGCCACCTCCCACCATTGTCCATCTGTGGCTTTCTGTTTGCTGGGCCCCCGGACTGCCCTCCATCCACAGGGTGTCGGCCCACGTGGGCCTCCTGAAGTGTCTTCCTGCCTCCTCACCTTCCCAGCCCCCTGCTCACTCTGCCAGGCCTGCAGGACTCCCAGGTTCTGCATCTCCCTCAGACCCACCCAGGCCCCCTCGGGCTGACAGCCCCCATCCCCTACTGGGAAATGAAATCCCCCTCCCCAGTCTTCCTCTTCCTCCCCTTCTCTTCTCTGCCCTGAAAGGCATTCGGCAAGAAAGTGAAAGGAGAGGCTTTCTCTTATTAACCTGGAGCTGTGTTGGGGGCGGTGCCAGAAACTGTAAAACCATCGCTGTCCTCACGTTTCTCTGTGCAGACGGAGAGAAACAAAGCCCTCCAGTGCCACACAGGAAACCCCGTCGGGGATCGGACGGCACCCCGGGTGAGCTGGTATTCCACAGGGAGCACTGAGGGGCTGGAGAACCTGGGGGAGGCAGGAAGATCACTCTGACTTTGCTGGGAGTGGTGTCTTCACCATCACAGCCGGGCACCGAGGGGGCACTTGCCAAAAGTCTGAGAGCATGGGGGTGGGCTCTGCCCGGCCTCCTGCCCGGACCTCCCAGGAAGCTGGGAGTCCAGGAGGACGGGGTAGAAAGTGTGGAATGCAGACCTCGGGCCCCTGCTCTCCTCTCCCCAATCTGCCTGTCCCAATAAGGAGGCCTGGTCCACACTCGCACTGGGCCAGCCAGGCCACGCCGGGCCTGGCACATGCTGGGCACTCGAGAAGTGCCCACTGCATGAAGGTCGGGTGAGTGCCATCCCCGAGCAATGCTGTGCCTACAGACCGCGCAGGGTGGCTCTCTGGACACAGCCCACAGTGACTTCTGCCCCAGATCAAACGGCAGCTGCTCTGCTGCCGAGAGCAGGGAAACCCCTTGGGACCCAGGAGGAGGCCTGGTGGGGACCTGACGCCACTGAGGCCCAGGCTGAGCTGGAGCCCTGGGTCAGCCCCAGGCACTGCATCAAGGGACACAGCTGATTGTGGCTCCTGCCTCCACTACCCTGACCCAGCCTCTGGCCCGCCCCTTCCACTGCCCGAAAGGGAAAGGCCACAGTCTGGCTCCGCAGAGGGGAAAGTACACTTGGTCAGGAGTGTCGGCAAAACCAGAGCCTGAAATGCTGAGCCCTCTGAGCTCAGAACTTACTGTTCAAAGGCTCACCAAGTCCTGAGGTAGCCAGCAGCAGGGAACCAGCTGCAGGGACCCCAACCGAGGCAAAGGCCCAGCCCTGTCCTGGGGAGCCACAGGCCAGGGCAAGCATGGCTGAGGGACACGGGCACAGGTGGTCCCAGTCCTCAGCTTAGCAGGTGCTGGCACCGGGGCCCCAAAGGACTCCCGGGGGAGATGGTGCCTAGGGTGTGGTTGGCGGTTGATCTGGGGTTACTGGTCCCCTTTTCAGGTCACTATAGTGGGGTTACATGGAAGCCTCTAGTCACACTCACCTGGAACCCCCATTCTGTTCCTGGGTGACCTGCACACCTGCAGAGAGATTTCCATGCCTGCCCCACCCAGGGAGGTGGAAGGAGACAAGGCAGCCTCCCTCTGGTCCTTCAGACTCAGCCGGATCCCAGTGTCAGCAGAGCTGGCCACTGAGTAGTACCAGTACTAGTACTACACATGTACGAGGGGAACCAAAGCCAGGGCAGGGACCCCAGGCCACCCCCACCCTCACGTCCTCTTGTTCAGCTGGACTGGCCAGGATCTCCCTTCTCCTTGCCATTTCAATCATTTCAGGGCAATTTCCTTTCTCATCTGAACTCTGATTTCTCCCCAGATGGCTTCCTCCCTCGGTCCCCCTCTAGCAGGTCTGGGCCAAGCCCTGTGGCTAAGGAACATCACAAGCCGTCGCTAGGAAGGGCACCACGGCGGGTCGGCCGGAAGGCTCTGGCGGCAGCGCGCGTGCTTGGAAAGGGAAGTCCTCCCGCGGAAAGGCCCGGGCTGGGGCTTGGGGCCCATCCCACCTAACCAGGCTCAGTGGCCACAACTATGCCATATGCACATTTTTAGACTGTGAGTCAACTGCTAATAGAGTGATTTTTATAATCACCCCAGAAGGAAGGCTGATTTATAGCTTGTCTCGGTGGAGCAGAGTAAGCAGAAGGTGGGTCTGAAACAGACTTGGGGTGGGGGGCAGGGGAGGGATTCCTCCTACACCAGCCACTGGCTGGCATGAAACAAGGCAGAGAAGGCTGCACAAACCTCTTGGCCCCTTATCTACAAGGAGTCTGGCCTTCCTCAGATGAGGAGCAAGACCAAGTTTGCTGTCCTGTCAGTCAGGACACTGAATGAGATCTCCTACGGCTGCATTATATTACTGTCACTTCAGCGCTTAGTTACCAGGGAAAACCCATCAATCACAGAAATCATTGTCTGTCTCCCCATCCTGTGCCAAGCCGTATGGATTTGGGGAGAAGACGACCAACCTTTTGTGCAGGAAGGGGGCCACATGCAGGAAAAAGACAGTTCCAGATGTAAACAAATAATGGCCCATAGGTCTCATCTGAGCCTGTTGAGCAGGAACTCCGCAGAGAGCGGTCCCATCAGACCAGCCTGTTTGTGTGTCGAACGCTGCAAGGGATGCGCGTACGCCTGGACCATTCAACCAGCGGCTGACACGGCAGAGGCTCTGAGCCTTCGCCCTCTGCCCCATTCAGGTGGAAAGCCAGCTCCCTTGCCTGCGGAGGACGCCAGGTCATGGCAGGGCTTCTGTAGGGCGGCTCCCAGGACCACTGGGGTCTCTACTCGGGAAAAGGGGCATGGGCAGGGAACCAAGACCCAGAAACTCAGCAACTCAGCCTTTTGCGTCTCCAGGACAGGGGGAGCCGCTGCACAGAGGACCCCTTCGATTCCACCCTTACACCCAGTTGACAACCAGCTCTGCCCCACAGCTGCAGCCCTGGGGAACAGAGCTGCCCCACCACTAAACTGAAGGTGGGGCATCTAGATACAAAGTAGGGCAGGCGTGGAGAGGCTGAGAGACGTAGGTGCTGAAGCACCATCCAGTCCAAGGACAGCAAAGAACCAGCGTCCACCCGGCCCCCTTCCCTCCTATTCTCACGACACACGTTGCTGGTCACCCCTCCCTCCTCCTGATTTCAGGCTGCTCCTCAGAGTCCTTCTCAACACAACCCTCTGGGACACCACGTGGAATTGGCGAGGATCGTTTGTGAAACAAATTCTCTGTTTCTCTACATTATAAATAAAACTGAAACTCAGAGGGGCAAGGACCTGCCTGAGACCACTCAGAGTTGGAGCAGGGTAGACACGTGGCCGCAGTCAGGGCGGGGGCCGAAGGCAGAGTCCGGGGAGGCGGGGGCACCTGAACCACACAGTGCCAGATGGGATGGGGGCTGCAGGGGCATCACTAAGGACACGTGTGCTTGTTGAGTGGATGAAGGATAAACATGAAGTCAAAAAGGCGTGGGGTGGGGGCGGCACAGGAGCTGAGAAGGTGGAGTGGAAAAACAGAGATGAGAATCCATGGCCTGCAATAAAGGTTATTGTCATTAGAAAGCAAATCTTTTATAATGGTGGGAAAAGAATATGGGAGAGAAGGCCCGTGGTGAACGCCTCGGCTCTGTCTGTCGTAACTGGAAGGAGAGGGCGGCGGCTGCCAAGTGCTTTACCAGGCCCCACTTACCACCCTGGG
Source organism: Rhinopithecus roxellana (assembly GCF_007565055.1). Lineage (NCBI taxonomy): Eukaryota > Metazoa > Chordata > Mammalia > Primates > Cercopithecidae > Rhinopithecus > Rhinopithecus roxellana. Next base: position 11,612,718 of record NC_044564.1, read on the forward strand.
GCATTGGAGGAGTCACCCGTTGCTGCCCATCTCGGCAGATAGGGGCAGGTGACCCCGGAGCATCGCCCCTCAGGGCCGGGTTGTGAGTTTTCTTCCCACGGAGGCTCAGGCCATTCCCAGCGAGAGGAGACCGTGTCTGCGTGGCACGTTCTAACGTGTGCTGAGTGTGATTGTAATCAGTTGTCCAAAAGCCATGGGGATCAACTGTTCATTGACTCCCTTTCAGGGGCTGTTGGAAGAATTAACTGCCGCGGAAAAAGGCTGAACTGCTTCTCAGCGTGTATGTGGAATTCTTAACTGGGATTTGCAATATGGTTCAGAGCCAAACTTTTCTTTCTCTCGGAAAACATCTGAGAATCTCCTGAAAGCCGGTGAGAAAGTAATCCCATGTACACGCTTTCGGCAAGCCTCGGGCTGAAACGGCTCTCACATGTGGACTCGGGCCTGCCGGGACGCAGACGGGTTGGAGACAGATCTGCTCAAAGGCGGCCCAGCAGGAGTGAGAAACCCACCCTTCCCCACCCTTCCAGAGCTTTCTGCAGCCCCTCAGGAGCCCACCGAGGAGGCTCAGAGGCTGCTCTGGGACAAGGAGCGGCCAAGGTGGGACGCAGGGCAGTGGGCACGCTTCCCCGGGCAGCGACCCCAGCACCCCTGCTTCCAGCATCCCCGTCTCAGTCCCCTTCATATGCAGAGCTTCCTCATGTGATTAATGTAACAAAGGGGCCCTGTGGCCAAGGAAACAGCAAAGCATAGGACGGTCACATAAACGCCAGCCATGCTTCGGCAAGTGCCCCATTGGAAATACAGAAGCGAGATGGTGCGTCTGCAGTCACGTGTCCGTCGGGTACCGAACCACCCAGTTCCATGCTGGGACGACATGGATGGGGAGGGGATACCGTGGCCACCCCCCAGGCGTTGCTCAGTCATTCTTGTACGGCATACAATCGCTCGTTTATAGGAAGAATGCTGACTATATATTCTGGTTTTCCATGCACAATACTTCACTAGGAAAGAATGCAGAACTCACCAGAACGAGTACACGCTGCAGTTTTCCTTCCCCATCAACCAAACCTCTTCCCAGTCGTCGGGAAATAGGATGACGGGGCTCTCCTGCCCTCCCGGCGCCTAGAGAAGGCACAGGTGGCCCCAGCAAGGTCTCAGACAGACAAGAGTCCCAGAGATGGAACCATAGGGTCTTCCTACCTGAGACAGGGACATTTGACAAGGCAGCTGTGAGTCTGGAACCTGTAACCAGGACATGGCGCCTCGGCACTCCACTCACCCTGCAGAATGAAATCTCAACCCGGGGTGGACAGTGGAGGGAGTGCTGCCTCTCACTGGTGAGGACACAGCCTCACCCAGTCACAAGGCTCTCTGTGACACAGGCTGAGCTCTGGGTCCTGGGGGACGGCACACACGCTTGCAACGTGAGGTTTCCTTGCAACACAACGTTCAGATTTAGGAGGGGAAAGATGAGTTTCAGATGCTAAAACTAGTCTTCGGGGACTTTTCAAGGAAAAGCGATGGCCTGCTGCTGGGCCGGCCTTTGGGAAAGGTTTTCATTCTCGATTTCCACCCTGACGGATGCTGCATCGTGCTGTTGATATGTGAAATGTGGCCTGTGATGTCCTGAGGCCTGGAAATTCAGATGTTCCCCAGTGTAGACTTCACAACTCAGGCAAGTGAATCTTACTGAAATACACATTGGAGTTTTTAAGAACTGTTTTTAAAGAGACATGTAACAAAACGTGACTCAGTGAATGATCACAAAGTTTGCATCCAGGTGACGGACACCCAGGTGAAGAGGCACAATAGGACCGTCTCCCTGGAGGCCCTTTGTGCCCCTCCCACCCTCATTCCTTCCCCCTTCCCCAGAGTGGCGGCCGCCTGCCTGCTCACGCTGCCTCCGTCACCAGGATCCTGCTGTGGGTGAATCTGGACTCTGGCTCCTTTTGCTCCATGTGGGCGGACTCCCCTCTGCTGCTGGGCCTGGCTCTTCTTCATTCACTCCCATTGCTTATAAGCACATGGATGCTTTTTTTTTTTTTTTTTTGAGTGGAGTGCAGTGGCCGGATCTCAGCTCACTGCAAGCTCCGCCTCCCGGGTTCACGGCATTCTCCTGCCTCAGCCTCCCGAGTAGCTGGGACTACAGGCGCCCGTCACCTCGCCCGGCTAGTTTTTTTTTTTTTTTTGTATTTTTTAGTAGAGACGGGGTTTCACCGGGTTAGCCAAGATGGTCTTGATCTCCTGACTTCGTGATCTGCCTGTCTCGGCCTCCCAAAGCGCTGGGATTACAGGCTTGAGCCACTGCGCCCGGCCAACATGGATGCTTTTTAAAAGGAGAAAAGAAAATTAGCCTGTTGTCTGAAGGCAACAATCCTGCCTTGTCCAGCTGAGAACATCTGCTAGGAGAGCTTGGGGCTGTGCCGTGCAGGGAACCGTGAGAAGCAGGGTAGGCGGGTGTCTGTCAAGGGAGAGGAACCAGGGATTAGGCCAGAGAAGAGGCGGAACAGGGAGACAGGCAGGACCAACACCATCTTGGAGGCTTGGCCAGACCGGCCACTCATCTCCACCAAGTCTGACGCCTCCAAGGAGCTGGACCCTGGAGAAAGCTGTAGGGCCAGGAGCCTCTGGGACTGAAGGACCCCACCTCCGGGACGGCCCACTCTGGGGTGGGACAATGGCCTCCTTTGCTGCCCTGTGGACGATGAATGGCACTCATGTGTGACTCATGCCGCTTGTATTTTCTGGCTGATTCCAGTGAGCCGAAGGCAGGAACCTTAGTTAGTAAAGGCTGCGAGTCAGCAGCTCCCTGCAGCTGGTGAAAGCGGGCGCCGCAGGACAGCGCAGCCCTGCCCCGGCACTTCTCCAGATTTCACTTTTCTTTTAATACTATGAGGATGAAAGGACAGAGGCTAGTCTAGGATTGAAAACATGGGCCGGGCGTGGTGGCTCACACCTGTAATCCCAATACTTTAGGAGGCCAAGGTGGGCGGATCACCTGAGGCCAGGAGTTTGAGACCAGCCTGGCCAACATGGTGAGACCCCTGTCTCTACTAAAAATGCAAAAATTAGCTGGGCATAGTGGCACATGCCTGTAATCCCAGCTACTCAGGAGGCCAAGGCAGGAGAATTGCTTGAACCCAGGAGGTGGAGGTTGCAGTGAGCCGAGATCACGCCACTGCACTCCAGGCTGGGTGACAAAGGGAGACCCTGTCTCAAAAACAAAACAAAACAAAACAAAACAAAAAAACAGAAAACATAACACCCCTTCCTGGCACTTCAAACACCACTACGACATCTGTGTCCCCTGCCCAAGTCCTGTCCTGCACAGAGAGGGCGGAGAATCCACATGCGAGGCATGGAGAAGCCGCACGGGCTCAGCGAGGGGGGCGGCAACGCCCACCCCACAGAGGCCATAGGCTCAAAATCCCTCCACCACAATCAGCTGCTTTCCCATCAAGAAACAAAAGCCTGCAGCACGTGCAAACGAAGAAGAGAGCGCAGATCTAAAACGCCAAGACATTCAAAGTAACTACGGATGTTTAACAAGAAACGCACAGGCCTACATGAAGAAAAGTTAGAAACTCTATTAAGTAACCTAAGACAAAAATGGAAAAAAGAGGAAATTCCTGGTGCATAGGGGACTCATTAAAGGTAAAACTGGGCCAGGCACAGTGGCTCACGCCTGTAATCCCAGCACTTGGGGAGGCTGAGGCGGGCAGATCACTTGAGGTCAGGAGTTTGAAAGCAGCCTGGCCAACATGGCGAAACCTTGTCTCTACTAAAAATACAAATATTAGCCGGGCGTGGTGGTGTACACCTGTAGTCCCAGCTACTCAGGAGGCTGGGGCAGGAAGAATCTCTTGAACCCAGGAAGTGGAGGTTGCAGTGAGCCGAGATTGTGCACTCCAGCCTGGGCAAAAGAGCAAGACTCTATCTCAAACCAAAAAAAAAAAAAAAAAAAAAAAAAAAAGGAAGGTAAAACCGTCATTTTCTCCTAAAATTATCTACAAGTTCAATTCAATTCTACTAATTAAAATACTTCTAGTAGTATTCTCTGCGGTGGTGGAGGAGGGCACTTAACAGATTATTTTTATTTCAAATAAAATAATTCATGAGAACAGACCAGAAAATTCTGCTCCTGTAATGAATTGCCTAAGTAGCCCTTTGTGGTATCAAGGTCACCTTGGTACTAGAGCCACTGATGCGGCTGAGCAGAGTCCAGAAATTAGCCCAGAGAGACATGTGGGATCTTAGATTTTGACAAATTGAGGAGAGAAGACAGACTGTCCCATAAATTGTGGGGAGGCAAATGCCCCGTCATTCGGATAAACAAATCTGAAGGAAGAATTGAATTCTTACCACCCTCCTTACCCCAAAACAAATTCCAGAAGGAGAGAGTTTAAAACATGAAAAATGACACATAAAAAAGTAGGAAAAGGCCACGTGTGGATTTAAAATACAATCCTGGAGCGTGAAGAACGATTCTAGATGATACCAAAAAAATGATGTCAAAATGTCTATTGATTGGAGTACATGAAACGTAAAGGTTCTGTATGGCACACACACACACACATATGTGTATACACACCTGTAAACACACGTATGCTACATGTATGTGTGAATGCATGTATACATACACACACATATGTAAGTATTTCACATATTATTCAAATACAATGACAAACTGGACAAAAAGAAAAATTGCTACAGGATAGACCAAGGCTTCAATTCCGTAACATACAAGAGCTTGTACAAATCAATAGGGAAGACAGTGGACAGGAAGCAATTCACAGGAAGGGAAAACAATGAGGTTATGTGCATTGAGAGACGCAAACTCAATTGATATGGCTTGGCTGTGTCCCCACCCAAATCTCACCTCGATATCCCCATGTGTCAAGTAAAGATAATTGAATCACGGGGGAAGTTTCCCCCATACTATTTTTTTTTTTACTTTATGTTCTAGGGTACATGTGCACAACATGCAGGTTTGTTACATATGTATACATGTGCCAAGTTGGCGTGTTGCACCCATTAACTCATCATTTACATTAGGTGTATTTCATAATCCTATCCCTCCCCCCTGTCCCCACCCCACAACAGGCCCTGGTGTGTGATGTTCCCCTTCCTGTGTCCAAGTGCTCTCATTGTTCAGTTCCCACCTATGAGTGAGAATATGCGGTGTTTGGTTTTCTGTTCTTGCAATAGTTTGCTGAGAATGATGGTTTCCAGCTGCATCCATGTCCCTACCAAGGACATGAACTCATCCTTTTTTACGGTTGCATAGTATTCCATGGTACATACTATTCTTGTAGTAGTAAATAAATCTCACAAGATCTGATGGTTTTGTAAATGGGAGTTCCCCCGCACAGGCTCTCTCTTGCCTGCTGCCATGTAAGATGTGACTTTGTTCCTCCTTTGCTTTCTGCCATGACTGTGAGGCCTCCCCAGCCATGTGGAACTGTGAGTCCATTAAACCTCTTTCCTGTATAAATTACTCAGTTTCGGGCATGTCTTTATTAGCAGTGTGAGCACACACTAGTACACCAACTCGAATTATTTTTGACTCATTCTACTGGCAACAGTTAAGAAGTTTTGAATACCTGGCATTGGTGTACAGGAGGAGAGGTGACCTTCATGCTCTGTTGCGATGCCACACGGGCGCTCACTGCCAGCCCAGTGTGGTCCTAGATTGACATCTAAACTGCACATACCCTGCACCCTCAGCATTAGAAACTCTACTGCAGTGGAGTTCATCTTTTCACAGAGTCAGCCAAGATGTACCCAGGAGAATGGTTACCACCCCATTGCTTAAAATGTGCGATGTTGCTCAGACACTTAGGGCTCGAACGGTGAGTACAGCTCCAGGTCCTCTGGGAGCATTAACTTGATCCTCACAGCTGCCTGCGAATTAGGTACCCTCCTCATCCTCATGACACAGACGAGGAAACAGGGGCACAGAGAGGTTCAATAACTGCCCAAAGTCACATAGCAGTCCCACCTTCTCGCCAGTCATGGCAGGGCACAGTGAAGGAGGGGTGTGAGCCTCATGGTACAGAGCCTGGCGTGTGGTAGGTGTCCAAACCCTGCCTAGTGCTACTGTCATCACGGTGGGCACGGGGTGCTCTGGGTAGTAGTTCATTCCTTGAAAGGACTTAGATCTCCCTCTCAAAAAGTTTGAGGTTGATCCTGCTTCGCTAAGCACTCTAACAGCAAATTGTAGGGTGGATCCGACGCAGGGTTGCAGTGCTGTAACCACCAGGCGGATCTGATGACTCTGCTGTGTCCTGAGACCATCGCTGTCCCAGGAGGATGCCACAGGGAGATCCCAGCTTTCCGAAAAGGACTGTTAATACACAATTGCCCAGGGGATCCTGGATTCTGGATGAGGGGCCTTTTCCTCCCCTGCAAAGCCACAGCCCCTCTGGACCATTGAGCCTAAGGCCACGTTGGCCAGGCGGCCTGTGACAAGTGTGACCCTCCTCCCCTGCATGGAACATTGATCTCCAACGAGGCCAAGGGGACCACGGACTGCGCTCGGCCATTTCCAGGAAGTGATTTGAAGCCAGCCGTAAAAGTTGGGAGCATTCCCCCTCCGCTGGGTTCCGGCTCTGGAACTGGTCCAGACCAGCTCCCCACACCCTTGGCGGAGGTTCAGGAGGATTTTTCCCTCTCGTTGAACCGGAGAATCAATAGGGGGATTGTCCCACAGATGAGAAGATAGGTCCCGGGGTCGCTGAAACGATGACTCTGGTGCCTCCCCAGGCAGCGTGGAGGTCACTCTGGAGGTCAGGGCCTGGGGAGGTCACGGCCTCAGCCCCCAACAGCTACAAAGAAGGCAGGAGCAGATGCCTCACACATCCATGGTTTTGGGTTTTTTCACCCAGGAAGTTCCAGGTTCCTTCCCTGGTGCCAGCCTTGGACCATCCATAGGGCCCTCAAGCACGTGGGAAGGGGGTGTCTCCAGGGGCCACTCTGGGGATCCCCGTGGGAGTGTCCAAGCCCAAAGCTTCAGGGCCCTGGGGCTCCCTCTCCTGCCAACTGCTTCACCCTTCCTGCTGGTAGGGGAGCACCCGGTCCCCAGGTGGGACCCTCCTCTCAGGAGGGACCCACAGCCTAGCTCCAGCAAGCCAGCGAGTGTGTGTTTGCAGCATGGGGGTGGGAAGGCCACTCCCTTGATAAGGCAATAATTGTCTGTAGTTATTCCCGGTGCAGCCAAGACCATCTTGTGCATTGACATTGACGCCCCTCTAGAAACATAACCTTGAGGTCGGTGAGGGATGGTGGGGTAGGAGCACGTCAGCCTTTCAGGGGAAGCCTGCACTGGGCCATTCACTCCCCAAGTCACCTTAGACAGCTCCCTTCTCACTCAGTCCTGTTCCCCTAACCAACCAGGTCTCATAGTTCCTTCCAGCTATGCCTTCTGGGCTCCCCCAGGTCTCTTGGGGCATCTCCTTGGGGTGTCCAGGTAAGGTGGTGAGAGTACAGCTGGCCATGGCAGGACCATGGGGCGACAGTGAATTTCCCTGTGGGGCAGGGAGGAGGTAGGACACGGGAGCAGATGGGCTGGGTGGGGAGGTGGAAGAGGGGGATGTCCATGGAGGGGCTGCGAAAGCGTCTGAGGTAGGGACCTCCCGTGGCCCAGCACACAGTGCTGAGCGAAGGGCAGGGGAGGGCACCCAGGCAGCACCCCCCAAGCTGAGGCACCCCAGGAGAGGTCCCAGAAATCAAGGGCCCAAGAAACCCAGCCCTCCAGGAGGAGGACAGCACACCCCTGGCCCCAGCCTCAGGACCAAGTTCCCAACAACAGTTCCCATCCTTCTCCCTCGGCCACAGCTGGGCAGCAGCTGTTCGTGTCTGAAACCTTCCCCTCTCCCCCCACATCCTTTGCTTAGAGTGCTTTTCGCTCCAGTTGAAATTTTGTTCCAAATGGTAAATATTTTATTTCCATCTGCACGCCTCCCATACAGATGACTTTAACACAATACAGAAAATACCTTTTGCTCCTCAGTTCAGCCCAGGAGTCGAGATGAGTTCTCTGTGCGGCCAGAGGGCACGCTTTTGGCAAAACATCCCACCTTCCTCTGGATCACGATAAGCCCAGGGAATGCGCTTCTCCACTCCTGCCCTCCAGGGCCTACTTTTGGGCTTGTGAGATGACATCATTCGGGCAGGGAAGCAGCATCCACATGTGGGTTTTCATTCTAATCCTATCTGCCCGGTGTTGGCATGCACCTCTGAAACTCCTGAACCAAATGCAGCACAGTGGACAGCAGTCTGGACAAGGCTGCTGTGCTGCTTTGGGAAAGTCACCTCCCCTCTCTGATCCTTGGTTTTTCCTTCCGTAAACTGGAGGCGAACACAACAGAGCCCATTCCACAGATTCTTGCAAGGACAGAATAAAATAATGCTTATGAATTGCTTAGCCCACTGCTAAGGCTGTTACAATAGCAGCCACTATAAATATGGAATCTTAGAAATGTAGTCCGCCCCACTTTAGCTCACTGACGGGGCAGTGGTGCCAAAACCGTGCTGGCCGATTTGCCTTTAGCGACTTGGATTACAAATGAAGCAAAGGCTGTGGGGCCCGGGAGGGGCCCTGGCACATCAGAGCACCCCCAACACTGCATCAGCACCGCGTGCCCCACATGCATGGAAAGACCAGCCCCTGTGGATGTCCCTGTCCTGGGAGAATGAATCTAGGGACCAAGTGGCGGCCTCTCTGTCCACCCCAGCGTGGCGCATGCTCAGGGCCCTGGTACCCAGAGACCTTTTGCGGGTTCATTTCCAAATAGAAGGTTCTGCTGAGAGGCGGGTTGATGGCAGCAATAGGGTCGGGGAGGGGCTGCTCTGCACCTCACCCCTGGACCCACTGGTCCTTTAAGAAAGTTCACACCCGAGAACAGCTGCCTCATAAATTCGGTTTTCATTAATTTCCTGGCAGATGATGTTTTAATTTCCACATGGTCAGCCTTGGGAGACCTGGGGAAGGAAGGCCGAGTGTAGAGTGGGTCCTCTGCAGTACCTGGCACCCTTGTTTTTACGGATTCCCACACTTTCTCTTTAATCATCTCCAGCCTACAATTCTGGCACCCAAAGGGACAGGAGCAAGCCGATGGAAAAACCCCGATTGCTTTCTTGGAGTGAGAACCCAGCTTAGAGCAGCTCCAAGAGTCGCAAAGGGGGAAGAACGCAGAACCCCACAAAAGACAGCCAGGCCCCTCCAAGGGCTGGACATCGCTTCCCTCCTCTGAATGTCCATCCCAGGGAGAAGGTCGCTGCAGCCCACGTGGCACAGGGAGGAGGAACCTTCAAACATGCAGCAACAATGCTGCGTTCGGAGGGAGACAGACTCTGCCCAATTCCGAAAGTTCGTAGTTTTTTTATTTTCTTCAGGTTTCCACAAAACCTCCAATAAACAATAGGCTAGCAGGGTCATTTTTAGTGTGAGGCTGGGGTGTGGACGGGGATGAGGTCATACAGCCTGGGCTGCTGGGATCCTGGACACAAAGAGAGCTGCCTGGTGCAGTCCCGCACAAGCAGAGTGCAGAGACTGCTGCATCTCGGTGGGTGTCAGGCTGTGGGGCCAGCGGGCCGAGCAGGGTGACACAGGTTGAGGGCTCCAAACACTTCCTTTAAGATACTGCCTCCAGCTAAAGTGCAGGTGGCCCCAAGGTAGCAGCCCAGGGACCTGAGTCTCTCTGGACAGATCCACAGATCATAAGGCCTGGTGGTAAGGTGCACAGACTCCCAGCCAGACCCCAACTGACCGTGTGACCTTGGTGAGGTCACCTATCCTCCCTGCCTCAGTTTCCCTACCTGTAAAGTGAAATTCACAAGACCGCTCACCCTGTGGGGTTGCCATACCGATTCAATGACCTAAACTCTGTAGGCGTTCAGAAAGGGTCATGTCACGTGGCAAGTCCTTCCGAGGAGCTGGCAAAATTCAGCAAATGCACCGGAGGCCCAGCCAGGAGGAGGACAGCGTCCTGACCCTGTGGGAGACCAGAGCCCCCACTTATTTCAGACAAGAGGAAACCGAGGCCCAGGGGCCTTTTGGGCTTGTCCAGTTGCCCAACTGGTCGGCCTGAGCCCTGCTCTGTGGACAGGGTGTCCCCGCTACCCCCGCTCCAGCACGTGCTCTGCTCCTGGAAGATGGGAGGGGGCACAGAGCCCCCACTCAGGGTTCGCCTCTGCCTGGCCCTGCGTGCCCTCTCCAGGCAGCCTGGTGCTTGGAGCTGTACCAGCCTCTGGGCACTTTACAGACCCTATGGCCTCCTGAGTCTTCACGTCCCAGCTTTGAACCCTGCTCGAAGCAGTGCCTTGACCTGCCCCACCCGGGACAGCCTCGTCCATGTCCCCAGACCCACCCAGCTCTGTAGGGGCCACATTCCAGACTGAGAGGCTGAGCCCCAGCTTCAAGGACTCGGAGTCAGCTGGTTCAAGCCAGCACGGCCAGCACTCCCCACCGATCAGCCCCCGCTGATCCTGGCCCTACCAATTCTTCCCCCACTGCACCTGTGCCACTCTCACACTCCAAAATGGCTTGTTTTCATTGTTCACTTTGGAGTTCTTTGGGACATTTATTTTTATTTATTTATTTATTTATTTATTTATTTATTTATTTATTTATTTATTTTTTGAGGCAGAGTCTCGCTCTGTTGCCCAGGCTGGAGTTCAGTGGCCGGATCTCAGCTCACTGCAAACTCCGCCTCCCGGGTTTACACCATTCTCCTGCCTCAGCCTCCCAAGTAGCTGGGACTACAGGCGCCCGCCACCTCGCCCGGCTAGTTTTTTGTATTTTTTAGTAGAGACGGGGTTTCACTGTGTTAGCCAGGATGGTCTCGATTTCCTGACCTCGTGATCCGCCCGTCTCGGCCTCCCAAAGTGCTGGGATTACAGGCTTGAGCCACCGCGCCCGGCCTGGGGCATTTTTTTAAGTACAAAATATAGAGCAGCAGCACTGTCCAGTGGAGCTTCCCCGATGACGGACACGTCCTAGATCAGCCCTGTTCAATTCGGTAGCCACTGGTCTCTTGAAATGGGTCCACTGTGCTTCTGGACCCGCATTTAAAGTCAATCTTATTTTAATTCACCTCCATTTAAACAGCCAGGTATGGACCGTGGCTTCCGTATCGCACAGCACAGGTTTAGAGAAGGTGACTTGGAATTAACAGATCTCACTTTTGTTAAGTTTCTGTGACATTTCAGTTTCCCCAAAGCAGCCCCTGACATGAGGACCTGAGGATGGAGAGAATGCTGGCGGGGGACAGGGGCCACCAGGGAGGGGAGTAGCCGTTGAGAGAGCCTGTGCAGCTCCACAGCCGGGTGTGTGCCTGGAAGAACTGAAGACACGGACTCCAACAAGTGTGTGTTCACTGAGGTTCCTAGAGCACAATTCATAGAAGCCAAAGGTGGAAGCAGCCCAGATGCCCCTCAGCAGAGAAGGGGTCCACACACGGTGGTCTATCCGGACAACGGGATGTTCCTCAGCCATGTAAGGGAATGGAGTTCTCACACAGACGACCACACAGCAGAGCCTCAGAAGAGAAGCCAGACCCAAGCCCACATGTTGTGTGATTCATCTCCATGAAATGTCCAGAACGGGCAAATCCTCCAAGACAGAAGGCAGATCTGCGGTCACCAGGGGCTGGGCGCTGGAGCGGGAATAACGGGGATGATAGCAGACCTGCGGTCGCCAGGGGCTGGTGGCTGGAGGGGGAATGACGGGGGTGATAGGAGACCCGCGGTCACCAGGGACTGTGGGCTGGAGGGGGAATAATGGGGGTGATGGCAGACCCGCAGTCACCAGGAGCTGGGGGCTGGAGGGGGAATAACGGGTGATGGCAGACCCACGGTCACCAGGGGCTGGGGGCTGGAGGGGGGATGATAGGGGTGATGGGACATGGTACAAGGTTCTCTTTGGAATGATATACGTGTTTTGGAACTGGACAGAGGTGGTGGCTGCCTCACATCATGAATGTACTAAATGCCATTGAACTGCTTACTTTAAAATGGTTACCTTTACATTACGTGAAGCCAGTTCCCAGGGAGGGTGATGGGGAGCCCTATGCGGATGCTCTGGAAAAAGGGCCCAGAATTCCCCTCCCTCTCAGGGGTAGGGAGCTGGGGTATGTATTCACCAATGTCCATCTCCAGCCCCACCATGATGGTGAGGTGTGCCAGGGACACAGAGATGCAGCCACTGGGGGCCGGGCTGTCAGAGGGGGTCCCTGACGGGGGTGGTTACAGAAACTGCTACCCTTGTTTCTTAATGCAACAGTGATAATAAAGCTGTCCAGCCTCAAAGAAGCACCCTGTATGCCTCCCCTATGCCATCTCCCCTCCCCAGAGACCCTATTCTCCTGGGTGCATGTTTGTGATTCATCTGTGTGGTAGACAGAATGGTGGCCTCCAAAGGTGTCCCAGTTCCTGCAGGTGGGAATACGTCACCTGATTTTGCAGATGTAGTAGAGCAGTGAGTCCAGTCTAATTAATCGGGTCGTTACAACAGAGAGGCAGGGTGGTCAGAATCAGAGAGAGAAGATGTGAGGATGAGTGAGTCCAGTCTAATAAATCAGGTCCTTACAACAGAGAGGCAGGGTGGTCAGAGTCAGAGAGAGAAGACGTGAGAATGGAGACCAAGGTTGGGGAGAGAAGATGCTGCTGGCCTTGATGATGGAGGTTGGGCTTGAGAGCCAAGGACCGCAGGTGGCCCCTAGGTGCTAGAGGAGGCACGGACAGGGACTGCTGTCCAGAACCCTGCTCACACCTGGATTCTAGACCAGGGAGACCAATGTTGGACTTAAGACTTCCAGAGACATAAGATAATCAATGTGTTGTTTTAAACTATACATTTTAAATTTACGGCAATTTGTTACAGCAGCAGTAGGTATGGCATTTGTGAGATGTATGAAACTGAATATACATATCTTTCTTTCCCTGACTTTTCTCCCTCAATTATATTTGATTTTCATCCATGGTGAGGTACACCTGGGGGCACCCGGAGCCATTATCCGCGCATCTAACTGCCATGTAATATTCCGCCACGTGGATACAGCCCCATACCTTTGTCCAGCCACCTGTTGATGAGCCTCTGAGCTGTGTCCATTTTCTTGGCTTTATAAGCCATATTCTTACAAACATTCTTTCCCGTCTTCCTGTTATATAAACAAGGGTTTCTCTGGACTACCATGTTCTGTTATTTGTTTATTCAGCAAATAGTTCTTGTGCATCTGTGCTCTATGCTGAGTGCAAGCCGGGGCTCCACGCAGCTGGGATCCGCCACCCACACACCCAGGACATTGTCAGGCTCTTCACAGGTTCCTCAAGTCCCCTTACCTGGCCCTACATGAGCAGAAAGCTCTTCCATCCCCCACAAACATGGAGAGGAAGCACCACCTACAGGATCATCACATGAAGCTGAGAATATCCCATTCACAGGTGGGCAGCCGAAGCCCCCTGCCCAGGTAAGCCCAAGGTGGGGCTGAGCCACGACCTTGTTCTTCCCAGACTGCAGAGCCTCCACTGCTCCTCGGCCAAGCGAGCTTCCACCTTTCATGGGGCTGTCCTCAGCACCTAACTGTCGGTTTAAGTCCCTTTTATAGAGGAGAGAGCCCTCAGGGAAGCCGGTCTTTTCTCCACTCAGGCCCAAGGCCAGAAACTCCACGTTTCCAACGTGCTTAGAATATATGAGCAACTATTGAAACAGTGAGGCCATTCTTTCCTGTGTCCGAAAGAGCCCTACTGACCCCTGCGTCCTGCTGGGCACTCGGCTTGGGGAATACGAGGAGGGGAGCCCCTGCCCCTCCAGCTTCGAAGGCACATCCAGTCCAGAGCACACAGGGGCTGGGGGCTGATTGCAGCAGGAAATGGGGGACTCGCTCCAGCCCAGATGATTCAGGGACCGCTGATTTACAAAAGGAGTGTTTGCAAGAGTGTGGGTGAAGGGAGCCCCAGGAGAGTGCGGTCACGGGGCTCTCACCACGGGTCTGGTGGATAGGAGGGAGGCAGCATTTCCGATCCCCATGGAGACACACCTTGGGAGGGCTGCCACCTCCACGCAGCTGCACGGCCACCCTGAGACAACCTCACAGGCAGGGCCCTGGGAACGCCCTGCCTTCCCTCCTGTTACCCCGCCCGGCGGCTGAGCCCAACCTGGAATCGGAAGGGAAGGGGGCCTTTGGCACTGTCTACCCAGGACCACGTCCTATTACAAAGCAGAGAAGAGAAAGGTGGAGGGTGGGTATTGAGGGGCCAAACAGACCCACCAGCAAATGCAACATGTGCAGTTGCAAACACTGCAGTTGTTCCTCAAAAAGCTAAACACAGAATTACCAGGTAACCCAGCAATAATACTCCCAGACACAATCCCGATGGAATTGAAAACAGGGGCTTGAGTGAGTCCACACACACACACAGGCTCCCAGCAGCCCTATTTCCAATTCCCAAAATGCACCAACCACCCACGTGGCCATCCGACAGGTGAACGGATAAACAAACTGTGGTCTTTCCATACAACGGAATATTACATGGTCATAAAAAGGAATGGGGTTCCATACAATGGAATATTAAGTGGTCATAAAAAGGAATGGGGTTCCATGCAATGGAATATTATGTGGTCATAAAAAGGAATGGGGTTCTGATTCCTGCTACAACATGAATAAGCCGATGAAAAACACCACACCACACACTGTAATTCTATTTCTTTTTTGAGGTGGAGCGGGGATGAAGTCTCACTCTGTCGCCCAGGCTGGAGTGCAGTGGTACAATTCCTGCTCAAGGCAACCTCTGCCTCCCAGATTCAAGCGGTTCTCATGCCTCAGCCTCCCAAGTAGCAGAGATTACAGGCACACACCACCACGCCTGGCTAATTTTTATATTTTTTAGTAGAGATGGGGTTTCACTATGTTGGCCAAGCTGGTATCAAACTCCTGACCTCAAATGATCTGCCTGCCTCAGCCTCCCAAAGTGCTGGGATTACAGGTGTGAGCCACCACATCCAGCCTATAATTCTATTTCTATGGAATACCTAAAATAGGCAAATTCACGGAGACAGAAAGTAGATGAGAGGTTACCAGGGTCGGAAGAGGAAAGAATGGGGAGTTAACTGCTTAGTGGGTGCAATTTCTCTTTGGGTTCATGACATTTGGAAAACAGATAGTGGTGGTTACACATTGCCAATGTAATTAATGCCACTGAATTATGCACTTAAGATGGTTGAAACGGCAAAAGTTATTTTGGGGATTTTTTGTGGTTGTAGTTTGAGGTAGGGTCTCACTCCGCCACCCAGGCTGGATACAGTGGTGCAATCACAGCTCACTGCAGCCTCAATGTCCTGGGCTCCAGCGATCCTCCTGCCTCAGCCTCCCTAGTAGCTGGGACGCCAGGCCTGTGCCACCACACCCAGCTAATTTTTTTATTTTTTGTAGAGACGGGGTCTCACTATGTTGCCCAATCTGGTCTCAAACTCCTGGAATGCTTAAGCGATCTTCCTGCTTTCGCCTCCAAAAGTATTGGTATAACAGGTGTGAGCCATCACCCCGGCCACAAATTGTATGTTTTATATATTTTACCACAATTTTTAAACATATAAAATAACAGACCAAAAAACATTGACTCATACACTTTAAATGGGTGAATTGTTTGGTACATAAAATATATCTCAATAAAGCCATTTAAAAAAAGAAAAAAACGGCCGGGCGCGGTGGCTCACGCCTGTAATCCCAGCACTTTGGGAGGCCGAGGCGGGCAGATCACAAGGTCAGGAGATTGAGACCATCCTGGCTAACACGGTGAAACCCCGTCTCTACTGAAAATACAAAAAACTAGCCGGGCGAGGTGGCGGGCACCTGTAGTCCCAGCTACTCGGGAGGCTGAGGCAGGAGAATGGCGGGAACCCGGGAGGCGGAGCTTGCAGTGAGCCGAGATCACACCACTGCACTCCAGCCAGGGCAACAGAGTGAGACTCTGTCTCAAAAAAAAAAAAAAAAAAAAAAGAAAAAGAAAGAAAAAAACACCCAATACATTCCACCCCTTTTGCCCCTCAACATCCATGGACTCCTGTCCTTCATCTGGCTGAAAACTTGGTGTCCTCCACGTGCTGCCATGTTGTCATGGGTGGTGTCGGAACATGGCTCCTCATGAGACGTAACGGATCAGCTGCCACCAAGGCCCTTCGCATAAGTAGAGGGGAAAAAGCAGAGGTGGGAAGGACATGACAGGAGCAGAGCTGCCGCCACCCTGCTTCCGGAGCTGGCCTCACACCCAGATCAGCACTCCTAGCTCCTTTCTCCCAACACAGGTTCTGCGTTCCTCTTGTCCTCCGCCAGGGCTTTGGCTGGCAGGGTGACCCAAGGCTCCCCACTGACAGACCTAGGTCCTGCCTTGATTCTCTCTTTTTTTTTTTTTTGTGAGACAGAGTCTCGCTCTGTCGCCCAGGCTGGAGTGCAGTGGCTGGATCTCAGCTCACTGCCAGCTTTGCCTCCCAGGTTTATGCCATTCTCCTGCCTCAGCCTCCCAAGTAGCTGGGACTACAGGCGCCCGCCACCACGCCTGGCTAGTTTTTTTGTATTTTTGAGTAGAGACGAGGTTTCACCGTGTTAGCCAGGATGGTCTCGATCTCCTGACCTCGTGATCCGCCCGTCTCGGCCTCCCAAAGTGCTGGGATTACAAGTGTGAGCCACAGTGCCTAGCCCAGTTTGTTTGTTTATTTATTTTTACAATGGAGTTTTGTTATCACAAGGTTTCTTAAGAACACAACCAATGTATTCAGACTGCAAGATTTCTTTTTTTTTTTTAGACAGAGTCTTGCTCTGTTGCCCAGGCTGGAGTGCAATGGCACGATCTCGACTCACAGCAACCTCCACCTCCCAGGTTCAAGTGATTCTCCTGCCTCAGCATCCCAAGTAGCTGGGACTACAGGCACCCGCCACCTCGCCCGGCGAGTTTTTTTGTATTTTTTAGTAGAGACGGGGTTTCACCATGTTAGCCAGGATGGGCTCAATCTCCTGACCTCGTGCCGCCCATCTCGGCCTCCCAAAGTACTGGGATTACAGGCTTGAGCCATCGCGCCCAGCCGATTCTCTTTCCTTATGAGAAACTTCTTACGAAAACAGCACATACCTGGGTTTTATATGTTTTTCCAGCCTGTCAATTTCCTTCTGTTTTTCCCCTCTGCTGTTTGGCAGTAAACCATTCTATTTCTGTTTACGTTTAGCTGTTGTCCTTACCATTCTGACGTGCATACCTAAGCCTGAAATTGATTTCTCTACCTTTCTCTTAAACAGTAAAAGGAACCCAAGACACTTTAACTGCCACCAACTCCTCTCGCCTCCTGTTAGCTGCGGCTAATATTTTAGTTTAGTATTTTTGTTTTTCAATCTTTCAAACTGGATATTATTTAATGCAGTCAAAGTAGACAAGGCTGATACATGGCCAAGCCTCCGCTTTATACCATTTCTTGAGCACCCTCTGGCGTCAGTGAACTTTTGCTTCCAACAGCAGCAATTCTAGGTATTTTTCTTTATTATTTTATTTTTTGCCCTTGGGATATTGCAGCCCATTTTCCCCATAGGCTGGAAGAATCAGAGGGAACAGTGGCTGACCTGTACCGACTCTTGACCAGCCCTGAGGGTGGGAAGCATAAAGACACAGCCCCTCCCCAGAGTGAGGTAACAGCCAGGCCGAAGCCCTGCTCTTCACTCTTCAGGCTTTGCTGAGAACCTCCCCCTTGGCCACCTCCCTTTCTGCTCTACTCCCTGCTCCCCTGCTGACCTCCCAAGAGCACTTACTCAGTTGGCCTTGGATGAATGTGTGAGTAAATCTAAACGATTCCCTCGCATGTCACTCCTTCTGGCATCTCATTCTCCCTTCTGGAATCATTTTCTTTCCTCTTGATTTATATTATTTACAAGTTGTTTTAGAGTGGGTTCTGTGAGGAGGATCTAGCTCAGCTTTAGTTTGTCTGAAATGTTCCTTATCCACCATGATTTCAGTGACATTTATCTAGTACAGAATTGAAGTTAACAGTTCTTCTGGAGCACTTTGAAGATATTTTCTAATTGTTTGGGGCTTTCTGTTTGGAACTTTTTTTGTGGTTGTTGGAAATTGGCTGGCAGCCTAGATGCTCTCTGATAGGGAATCTGTCTTTTGTATGGTTGCTTATAGGATCTTTTCTTTGCTTTTAGCACAAATTTACTATGTGTCTAAATGTCACTTACTTTTAATTACCCAACTTGCCTTGATGGGGCTTCTGGAATCTGAAGATGCATGTCTTTCATCAGTTACAGAAAACTCTCAGCTACCATTGCTTTAATTACTGCCATATCCATCTTCCCCAGTCTCTCCTTCTGTGGTAGCTGGCCTCCATGATGGGGGGGGGCCCCTCCACACAGAATCAGAGCTGACCTGCATGACCAACACAATGTGGCAGGAGTGACAGTGTGTGACATCCAAGACTGGGTCTAAAAAGCCCTTGCAGCTTGCCCCAGCATGCACACACACACACCCACTTGAATCTCTCACTTTAAGGAAGCTGGTCACCATGCCTCCCTCCCACTCTGAGGACACCCAAGCAGCCTACAGAGAGGTCCAGGTAGAAAGGAATTAAGAGCCCTGGCAAGCAACCTACACCAATTTTCCTGCCATGTGAGTGGATCCTCAGCCCCAGTTGAGCTTTCAGATAATGGCAACCCCAGTCATCAACTACCTTCAACCTTATGAGACCCCAAGCACAGCCCAACCAAGATTCTCAGTTTCTTATGCACAGAAACAGTGAGAAACAAAAAGCAATTGCTGTTGTTTTGAACCATTAATTTTGGAAGTAATTTGTTATGCAGCAATAAATAACTAAGCCATCTTCTGAAATGTCTCTCAGTCCCTCTTCTATACTTTCTGTGCTGTCTCTCTCCACTATTTTCTGAATAATTTTTTGGATATATCTTCTAGTTCACTAATTCCCCCTCAGTGGTATCTAATCTTCTTTTAAGCCCATCCAATAAGTTTTGAATTGAATATTTTCTATTTCTAAAGACCTATTTTGATTATTTTTCAAAAATTTACTCATAACTGTTGATATTTTCTAATGTTTGATTTAATCCTTTATTTCTTTAAACACACTCATTTTATCAGTGTGTTTTATATCTGATACTATCAATATCTGAAATCCATAAGGCTTGAGCACTGCTGTTGTTTTCTCTGCTGACTTGTGCCTGAGGTGGTTTGCCTCCATCCATGGTCTCCAATTTTGGATTGTGAGTTAATTTTTGGCTGGTATTAATCTTGGGGAAAACAGAGGGACCTGTAGAGCGTGTGCATCTGCCATCATCTTAAACATTTTAAACTTCATCCCCAAGTTAAGAATTTCATAAACTATATAGTTGGTGCAAATTTGAACACTGAATTCATATGAGAGAAGATGTATCGTCATGAATTCTCAGAGGCAGAGCAAAAAGTTTTAAAAAAAATAACAAAAGGAGGTCACAGCCAGGTTCTGTGGCCCATTCCTGTAATCCTAGCTCACTAGGAGGCTAAGGTGGGAAGGTCACTTGAGCCCAGGAATTTGAGACCAGCCTGGACAATACAATAAGAACCTGTCCCCAAAATAAAGTAGATCGGCACAATGACAAAACCTAGAGAGAGATAAACTGGACTACATCAAAATTTAAAACTCCGTGCTGTAAATAATAATGCCAAGAAAATGAAAAGATGACCCACAAAAATAGGAGAAAATCATTGCAAATGACATTCCTGATTAGGGACTTGTATATTCAAAATACATAAAGAACTCTTCAACCACAATAAAAACACAAATAATGTAATTTTTAAAAGGAAAAAGGATCTGAATAGACATTTCTCCAAAGGAGATTTGCAAATGGCCAGCAAGCACATGAAAAGATGCTCAACATCATTCACTGTCAGGGAAACGCAAATAATCAAAACAACAATGAGATACCTCTTCACACCCACTGAGATGGCTGTTATGGAAAAGATAGATGATAACCAGTGTTAGTGAGCGGGTAAAGGAATCAGAACTTGTATAGACTGCTGGAGGGAATGTAAAATAAAGCAGCCACTGTGAGACAACAGTCTCATAGAATTTAATTCCTCATAGAATTAAACACAGAGTTAGCACATAATCAAGAAATTCAACTTCTGAAATGAAAACATCCGTTCACATACAAGTTTGCACATGGGTGTCCATGGAAGCACTATTTGTAGCTGCCAAAAAGTGAAAATAACCCCAGGTTCACCAATTGATGAATGGATCAGTAAAATGTATTACACCCATACAATTGAGTATTAGCCATCAAAAGGCCCAGCATGATTCACGCTACAGCAAGAATGAACCTTGAGAGCATGACACTGAGTGAAAACAGACACAAAAAGCCACATACTGCCTGATTCCCTTTATATGAAATGCCCAGAATTGCAATTCATTTATGCCTTCGGGGGGATGTTTGTTGCAATTTGTCCAGACCATCTAGGTGTTTGGGCGATGTCCACCAGAGCCTCATCACAGGACAAAGGCTTTGACACGGACAGAGGAGGGTTCAAATCCCAGCTCCACCACGCAGCAGCGTGAGGCCATCAGTGAGTTACTGAACCTCCCTGGACATCACTTCCTTATGCACAGAACGGGGATGCTTCCTCCTAAGATGATTGATGAATGGATAAGCAAAATGTATTCCACCCATTTGATGGAGTATTACTCAGCCATGAAGAGGAACGGAGCTCCGGTTCACCCGTCAGTATGAACGAACCTGGAAAACATGATGCCAAGTGAGGAGGCACATGTATCCGCTCGGCAGTTGCTCCTTCCTCACAAGCTAGATGCCTATGTGAAGCCTCCTGCACTTGCTGGTGGTTCCTCCTCTTCCCAAGGGAAGTCCCCAAACCCTGCTCCCAACAAGCCTTGGTCTTCTGAGACCGTCTGCTATGTATCTCTGCATGGGGATGGGGCTGCCCAGGGGAGAGGCTCTGATTATTTTTTTTTTTTTTTTTTGAGACGGAGTCTCACTCTGTCACCCAGACTGGAGAGCAGTGGCGCAATCTTGGCTCACTGCAAGCTCTGCGCCCCGGGTTCACACCATTCTCCTGCCTCAGCCTCCCGTGTAGCTGGGACTACAGGCGCCCGCCACCACGCCCGGCTAATTTTTTGTATTTTTAGTAGAGACGGGGTTTCACCGTGTTAGCCAGGATGGTCTCGATCTCCTGACCTCGTGATCCACCCACCTTGGTCTCCCAAAGTGCTGGGATTACAGGCGGCTCCAATTCTCAAGCTGGGCTTCCCCGATGTTCTTCCCCTGAGTGGCCCAGCCCCTCCCTCCCAGAGAGCGCAGCAGCCTCCGGCCCTCATCACCCTTCCTGCACACACAGAGCTTCCCTGGATCCAGAAAGCTTAGGGAACCTCTGCTGCCATCTGATGTCCCCTCTCCATCGCCCTGGGCCTTCCACCCCTTCACTCAGTGACTCGCCTCCTTGCATTGGACATTCCACTCCATTGACCCATAGGTCTCTCTTCTTAGCTTGTTCCCAGTGCCCCGTCTGGGCCCTGCGTGGTCCCACAGCCCCATTTCCCACGAGGTTGTGTGAAATCTCTTGGAGATGCACTGCCTGAAAACTTCCACCTGGAGGAACTCACGTTCCTGTCCCCATGAAGAGGGACAAGTATACGGGGGCTTCCTACAGGAGGGGCTCCCTGAGGGTGGGACTGCTTTGGTTTCATCATCAGTGTCGTGTCTCTAGCACAGGGCCCGGCACGTAGCAGCTCAATTTATCTTTTCAGAATGACGGCAAATGGACAGTTTTCTTTTCCTTTTGGCTGCGGGCAGAAGAGGGGGCCGCGAGCCACAGCTCCACCCCGCCAGCTGGGAGGACTTGGGCCCGGCTCTCTCTTCTTCTCCCTGCTCTAGTTGGAATTTTCCCCAGCCCAGAGTTGTTTTCTTGTTTTGTTTTGGTTTGGTTTTTTTTTTTTAATTGCAGGAAAATACACATAACATAAAATGTAGCATTTTAACCACTTTGCTCTGTGCAGTTCGGGGGCATTTAGCAGATCCCCAAGATTGTGTAACCATCGCCACGCTCCAGTTCCCGAGTGTCTGGCTCAAGGATTTCCTAGCATCTTCTCACTTTAATTCTTCACCGTACAGTTTCCCGAGAACCACCTCAAATCCTCATGGAGTGAGATAAGATTTCCACCAATGAAACATTGAGTTTAAAGCCTTAAAGTTGGGCCCCTTCGAACCTGTGGCACTCCTGAAAACTCACGGTGATACAGGGTGGGTTGAGGGTTCCTGGGGCAGCCTCAACCCCTCGTGCTTTCTATATTCTGGCAGCCTAGGAACTCCTTCCATAGACACCACCGAACCCTGGGGGCTCCTGTTCTCGGGGGACTGTCCGTGGCAGCGGCATGCCCAAGAGCTGCTTCAGCCTACAGATCCTCGCTTCCTCGGGCAGCACACAGCTCTGTCCCCGGGCTCTGTGCCCTGGTTCTGTGGTTACAAACGACGGGTGCTCAGAAGAGCCATTAGGAGCCTGCATCCCTGGAAAGGTCTCGGGCCAGGGCTTATCCAAAGGGACCCTCGCGGAGCCCCGACAGCAGCTGTCTGAAGGGCAGCGGCTCCCATCTTCCCGCCGTGCCCAGGCAGTCGCCTTTCTCCGCTCTTGTCCTCCTCCTGGTGGTGCCTTTGCCAAACCCTGAGTGGAAACATCTGGGCCACTCCGGCTGGCTCTCAGGGCTGGGATTCGAACACGGTGATTTTATCCTCAGCCACAGCGCAGGCTGCCGCCGGTCAGCATGCTAGACATGGGCTGCTATTCTCTGCACCATCCGGCAGTGCTTGGACTCATGGTGGCTCCCAGGAACAGGAGGGAGAGGTCAGTGAACTGGTGAAGCCCTGGTGGTGAAGAGGCACTGCATCTTGCCGCCCACTGGTGCTTTGTTTTAACCGTGACCTGATTGTCAGTGCCCAGGAGGCTGGGCTCCGTCAGGCCTGGAGGAGCACACGGCCAACAGAAAACCGCAGGCCACTGCCTCCCCACCAGACCAGGCCCCCGACCAGGCACAGCGTCTCCAGGCCGGGAGGCCACGCAGGCCAGAAGACCCTGGGCATTGCCTGTCTACTGTCCAGCGAAGAGCCTCGGTCAAGGAAGGGAAAGAGGTCACCCTGTGACCCCCCAGCATGGGGCGGGGCCAGGCTGCACGAGGGCATTGGGCCCTGTTGACCCTGTCTAGCAGAGCTGCAGACCAGGAAGCTGGGGTTCTCATCTGATGGTAACCTCAGGCTCCTCAGTTGTGAGCTGGGAACACTGAGTCCCCTTCTCTCTGGGATCACGTGAGGCGGGAATGTTTGGCATTTTGGGATTTCGCAGGTCTGGCAGCCCGGGGAAGTTTCACCAGGTAAGAGGGTTGTTAGCTGGAAGTGGGTGTGAGCTCCCCGTGCACACCTGGGCCTCCTGAAGCCACATTCACAACCTCAAGGGGGGACGCTGTGGGCAGGGCTGGGCCCATGCCACTGGTCCTGAGGCAGCAGGAGCCAGGGGGGGTTTGCTGAAGGAACCCACTGGCCTTAGCAACGCCCCTCGCAGGAGGTGACGTGGCCTCAGCAGCAGGACTATGTAGGGAGTGCTCTTCTCTGAAAGGTTGACCTGACCCTGAGTCAACCTTTGGGGGTGCCACACAGGGGAAGGGGGGACCCCGCAACAGGACAGGCTGCCAGGCACTGGCTCCGGCCTCCAAAAGTCAGCGTCGTAGGGAAACAGAAGATGGGTACGTCCTGGCATAAAACAGATTCCAAAGCTGAACCAGACACACCAGGTGCAATCACGCACTGCCTCAAAAATAAGCACAAGGGACCGTTTTGAACAATTAGGAAATTCGCATGTGGACCGGATCCCAGGGGATGGGAGGGGATGGGAGGGGATGGTCAGGTGAACAATTAGGAAATTCGCTTGTGGACCAGATCCCAGGGGATGGGAGGGGATGGTCAGGTGTCTTGGGTGCTGATGCTGTGGTTCTGAAGGAAACTGTCCTTATTTTCAGGAGAGGGATGTCCGCCTGTTTGGAGGTCAAGTTTCGGGACGCCTGCAACTTTCTTCCAAGTGGTTATGAGACCAGAAAGGAGGCAGGAGGAGGAGGAAGACATGAAAAGAGAAAAAGAAAGGAGGAGGGAAGAGGAGCAGGGCAGGAGGAGGAGACACAGAGACGTCGGTCAGAAGGCCAGTCCAACTGGGTGGCTGGGGACATGAAGTGGAGGGACAGTTTACACACTGTCTGGATGGGGTTAGGGACCTGAGACAAACAGTATGCCTGCAGTGCTAGTGACAGTGGAAGCCACAACTCCCACCCGCTGGTCTGAAGAAGGAACAGGAAGATTCTGGACTCCAAGAGAGCAGTTCTAGGCAGAGTCCCTTGAGAGCAGCTGCGGCCTCCAGCCGAGGTGCCACATCCCTGACCATGCTGCAGAGAGAGAGCCAGGAGCAAACGCGATGAGTGCACTGTGGAATCCAGGTGGTGGCCGTATGGGTAATCATGGTTCTATTTTTTCAATCTTTGCTTAAAATGTTGAATGTTTGAAAACTTTCATAATAATAAAAAAAATGGAGCCAGGTATGGTGGCATGCACCTGTAATCCCAGCTGCTCGGGAGGCTGAGAAAGAAGGATCGTTTGACCCCAGGAGGTGGAGGTTGTCGTGAGCTGTAATTGTACCACTGCACTCCAGCCTGGATGACAGGGCAAGACCTTTTCTCATTAAAACAAAAAATGAGGAAGGCATGAGGAAGCAGCCCAGAAAGAAGAGAGGTGAAAGCAGACCCCAAAAAGAGCTTCTGGAGCAGCGGCCCCCAGGCAGAGACAGAGCGACAGCCACTCCCCTAGGGAGGATGGCACAGGTTTCCAGCTCTGGGAGCACTGTGTACCTCCACGTGGGGCCTCCCAGGAGCCCGGGACCTTCACAGGCAGGCCAAGGGCTGGCTCCCCCAGGGAGCCGAGCAGGCATGTGTCTGGGGCACCCAAAAACAGGTAAAATATCAATAAAAGGGGCTTCTGGCGAAAAAACGGGGACAAAACCAAGCTGTCTTGGACAAGTTGGAGTGTATTTCACAGTTCATCACTGTTTCACTGGGATTCCATGAGCGTCGGGGGTGCTCCGTGCTTGGCCTCCTAAGCAGCCTCTGCCAGGCCCAACGCCCATAGCAGACGTTGAGCACAGACCCACTCATGGTTCGCAGCAGGTTAGACGCACCAGCCCTGTGGCCGTCACACAAACACAAGGACAAGAAAACCCAGGTCCCAGACAGAGGTGGAGACCTGGTCACTCTGGTGAGGCCCAGCCAAGTCAGCCCCTACAGGAAGCCCAGGGGCTCTGGTTCGTGTCTTGGTTGCTCAGCAACCAATATGTCGTGCCCTCATTGGCACATTGAGGAGACACAGCCCCCAAGCCTGGGGAAGTGGGAGCGGAAAGAGAGAAGAGGCCTGGGGATGAACCAGCGAGAAGCCAGGGCACCCCCACCTGCGGAGAGCCTCCTTTCTTTTTTTTTTTTTTTTTTTTTTTTTTTTTAAGACAGAGTCTTGCTCTGTGACCCAGGCTGGAGTGCAGTGGCGCAATCTCGGTTCACTGCAAGCTCTGCCTCCTGGGTTCACGCCATTCTCCTGCCTCAGCCTCCCGAGTAGCTGGGACTACAGGCACCCGCCACTACACCCGGCTAATTTTTTTTTTTTTTTTGTATTTTTAGTAGAGACGGGGTTTCACTGTTTTAGCCAAGATGGTCTCGATCTCCTGACCTCGTGATCCGCCCGCCTCAGCCTCCCAAAATGCTGGGATTACAGGCGAGAGCCACCGCGCCCGGCCGAGCCTCCTTTCTAACAGGGACAAACGGCAGCTCTGCCTCGTGTCTCTTGTAGGAAATTCAGGGGGACGAGAGTCCATGCAGAGGCGCTTGGTGAGCCATCATCAGCTCAGTGAAGCTCCCGCACCTCACAGGCTCTGGTTTCAGGGGCCGGCCCATCCTCCACTCTGATAAAGCAAACCTGGGGGTTGCCGTCTCTGGCCCCACCCCTCAGCAGGGGACCCCACTCTGAGCAGTACATTCTTGAAAGTCCTCTGGCTTCTGGGGTTACAGCAGGTGCTGTTTCTGCATTGGCTGGAAAAACCAGATGCTACCATCCCCGGACTCCTGGCACTGCCCCAACTCCCCGGCCCCCAGAAGCTAATAGCCCAGCCCTGAGGAACCCTTACTAGCCCCTAGAGCTGGAGGTTTCCAGCCAAAAGGAGCAGAGAGCTTGGGCCTGGGACAAAGGGGCTAGGGTCCAGCCCCAGCCTGTCCTACCCCCACTGTGGGACCAGGACAGGTTAGCTCACCTCTGCAGGCCTGGTTCTCCCATATTTAAAATACTTAAAAAAAAAAGACCTGTCTCCACAGTATAATAATATTATCTATGAGACCAGACTTTATTTTTTTACACACTGAACTTCCCCATCCTCCTTGGGTGGGGCAAAGCAAGGGGACACAAACCAACCACCAGGTCAGGGCTAGATGGGTGCTGTGTCCGTGCATGGTGGTTGGTGCAGTTTTGCCCACGTGCCAAGCCATGCTTTGTTGCTGACGACAGTACTTTGAACAGATCATGACATGACATGACATGAACACGCATGCCCTGCAAAGGAGATGGATGACTATTTGTTATGTCTGCCCTGCCTGTCAAACTCACCCAGATCTCTCAAGGAGATTTGTGCACCTGTGTGGAGAAAGCTCTTCAAGGATGTTCACCAAAAGGTAGAGAGCAGTTGTCATAGCATATTTGGATGTTAGAGGATTTTCATGTTTTTAGCTCTAACTTTTAATGTTATGAAAATTTTCCACAATTAGTGTCAGCTTTGGACTTCCCCCAAATTTTATCTTCATAAATAAAACAAGCATCTGATGGCACCTTTCCAACTCCAGGGTCTGCATCCCGAGAAAGGAGGGTTTCCCATAAATAACAGATGGCGGATGATGTGGTGTCCAGCACACAGCTCCTTGCAGGGAAACGGGCACCATGTGGGCAGTGTGGCTTTCTTTAATGACAAATGAGCAAAGCTGACCAAGGACTGAGACAGACCTCACCTAAATCAAGCAGGAAAGAAACATAAGGGGAACATTGTACTCCTTCTGGGGAAAAAGAAGGCATATCTCCTTCTCTATTAATAGTTAAAGCATGAAAAAGACACTTTCAACAAAGCCAGGCCAGTGGGAGGGCAGAAGCGCACTCACCCGGGCTGGCGGTACACAGGGCAACTCGGCCCCTGAGCACATTTGTGAGTCTGTGGAGAGCCAAGCAGATGAATGGAGGGTTATAATGGATCCAATTCAGTGACACCCCTGAGGTCTAGGAAGACACCTTAAAAGGCCAATAAAGGCTCAACCTATCCTAAGGAAAAAAATAGTAAGTATTTTTAGTGGGTGGGAAAGCTCTATGCACGAAGACGTTATTTGCAGTATTAATTAGGACAGGAAAAATTCAAAATACCTAAACGTTCAGCCGTAGGGAATCGTCAGTCTGAAATGTCTGCCCAATGCCATAGCCCACAGATATTTAACATGCTATGGGAAACCCACATCATGAAAGACCGTGTCTGCTGTCTGTCATGTATAGGAAAACCATCCGACTCCCCAAGGGACTGGCCAATAGAATCATATCAACTAAAGACCAGGATAGCAGACAAATGGTGTGGCCACCATGACCACCACAGTGTGACACATGAAGGGAAAAACACCTGGAACGGGGCAGAACAAAGGCACGTGGCAGTTATTTTAGGGATAAAAATACACGTATGTAAAAAAGCACACGGAGCAGCCAGGTGGGTGTGGAAGGGTGACGGGGACACAGAGCCGGGCCACAGTGTCACTTCCAACCTGACACGTGAGGTGTGAGAGTCCAAGACACCGGTCCAGGGCCCAGCACCCTGCCAGAGCCGCCGGTCATTCACGGCATGCCTGCATGCAGCCCTTCTCCCAGAAAGCCCTGCAGATGTTTAACGTGGGTACAGGGAGAGACCACATGAGTGTTCGTTGCCAACCAGAGAACAGGAATGCAATGCATGGGACGCGTCACTGTTCAGGGAAGACCCTCAGTCAGCCCACTGGGCCTTGCTGCCCAGCTCCACACCCCCAGGCTGGGCCCTGACTGTGGCAGTGCTCCATAGTCCTGACACTCACTTGGGGACAGTGTGCACCATGCAACCTCAGGCTCCCACCCCGCCCCCTCCCAATTCCTCAAATGTGGTATCCCGGGCAGATCTGTCACCTCGTCCTCCTGATGTCTCTTTGTAAGGAGAGGACACGGTGGCTCAGGAACCATTTATCCCCAGAGCTACACAGTATGGACGGTGCAAGGGCCCAGAACCCCTTGATCAGCCAGGAAGAGCCAGCAGGCAGAAGCCGAGAACACATCTTTGGGTCAGCCAGACTTGAGTTCAAGTCTCCCCTCCATGATGCGTCTGAGTCTCCACATCTTATCTCATAGGGTCACTGGGAGGATTAAATGCACTGATCTGCCTTCATGAGCTCACTGTGGGATTACTGCGTCAGCTCATAGCCTGACTATATACACTGGTGCCAGGGCAGCCATAGCCAGAGCCCAGCAAGGTCATCCTGCTTGGTACAAATGCTCTCCTTCCCAAGTCCTCAGTTCCCTCACCAAGGGCTCTGATGGTTTGTCCTTCGTGGGTCTCAGGCCTCTGTGGAGGACACAGCCCAACCCCACCTGCAGCCCTTAGCTGTGTGGACGCTCGGAGCCACATAAGGCCCTGGTCCTCAGCCTTGCCCACAGCCACAGGTGGGCAACAGTGGATTAGTCCCTTCTCACACTGCTAGAAAGAGCTGCCCAAGACTGGGTAATTTATAAAGAAAAGAGGTTTAACTCACTGACAGTCCTACATGTCTGGGGAGGTCTCAGGGAACTTACAGTCGTGCTAGAAAGGGAAGCAGCTGGTCTTACATGGCGGCAGGAGAGACAGAATAACTACCATTTATAAAACCATCAGATCTCGTGAGAATTCATTCACTGTCATGAGAACAGCGTGGGGGAAGCTGCCCTCACCATCCAGTCACTTCCCCCCAGACCTGTGGGGATTACAATTCCGGATGAGATTTGGGTAGGGACACAGAGCCAGACCATATGAAGCAGGGACAGGTGAGCCCCAGTGGCTGGGGAGAAATGGCTCCCCTGTCCAGGCCTGGGGGCCTGGCCTCAGCAGACGGTGCCCAGGCCTGCCAATTCCATGGACTCTGCATTGAGCAACAGCTCAGCAGCACAGCGGCCCATAGGCCAGGCCCAGAGCTCCTCAGTGAAGCACCTCCTAGAGCAGGAGAAGGACCACAGCCCGAGGTCCCGGTCCCAGCTGTGCCCACCCCGCTCGGGTGCAGTTCCTTAGTGAATCACCCCACCCCACATTCCTGCAGGGCCTGGCCGCCCTCTACTCTGCCTGTTGGGGTCAGGCCAGGATTCTGCGGAGGAGGCCGTGGTTCTGGGATGAGAGGCGGCAGCCCCACCATGGCCGCAGCAGCCATGGCCCCCTCCTCATTAGCTTGGGGCTCCCAGCTGAGCTGTCACTGGTGGCCCGGCGCCAGCGCCCGCCAGGCCGAGCTGCAATGACATCATCTTGGCCCGGGAGGCCGCTAAGTGGAAACAGACGGCGGCCTCCCTCCCAGTCCAGGAGCACCTCGGGAGGCACCCCGCGAGCAGCCCACCACTGCGTGGGCCCAAGGGGACAGAGGGGTCAGGACAGCTGCCCTATCACTGTTCCACCCAACCGAGCCATAACCGCTGTCTGCTTTATCCCCCCCCCCCAACGGCTCGGCCCCATGAGGGCAGGCACGGTACCCACCTTGCTCGTGTCATTTTCAGCCCCCAGCGTGGTGCCTGTGCATACTTGGTGCTGGGGAAATACCAAATGAAAGGCCGCCCTGCTGTCCCCGAGGACTTGGTGGGACTCTGACCCCCTCCCCTAGAGCCTTTAGGTGGTGCTTCCTGCCTGTCCAGGCTCCCTGAAGTCCCCACCACCCCCAGACATGAACCACTGCCTCTTGCCTGCTGGACGGGAGTGAGATGAGCCACCAGCAGCTGGTGAGACAAGGGACAAGAAATCTACCTGCATGAGGTTCTGAGGCGCCATCCGCCTCCCTGACCTCCAACGTTCCCTCGGTCCACATGGGGCGGGACCTGAGCTGGGTGAAGGCGTGGCAGGACCAGTTGGCGGGGGAAGCAGTTGCCAGGTGGGGGTGTCCTTGGGGCACAGGACACCCCTCAGGCCAGGGTTGGCACCAGCCAAGACAGAAAAGCAGAGCCGAAACGGGGCCGCCAGTTTTGTGGGAGCCAGGCTGGGTTAGGGCCCCAAGGAATCCCACGTTGCAGAAGGGGCCACGTATCAGCCATGAGTGAGCTAGGCCCACAGAGATGAGCCTCAGACCCATTGTGCTGAGTGAAGGCAGCCAGGTGCTGCACGACTCTACTTATACAAAGCGTCTGGAGTAGGCAAATTCACTGATACAGAAAACAGACTGACAGCTGCCGGGCTGAGGTGAGGGAGAGGAGGCGGGAGGGGAGGCAGGTGGCTGAGGTGTACAGGGGTGCCTCTCAGGTAACAGAAGCATCTGAAATTGATGGTGGAGACCTTGCCCAGCTGTGAATATTCTCAAAGCCACTGAATAGTACACTTTAAATGGGTGAATTGTATAGTGTCAATTACATCTCAATAAAGCTATTAAAAAAAAAAAAAAAAAACAGTCACTTGGTTGTTGTGTAGAAAAGACCCAAGGACTGGGGCAGAGGTACCCAAGGGGCTCTGCTCCGAGGACACCCCTATTTGTAAAGTACATTAAGGCCGCCTGGTGGGGGCCAAGGGTGTTTGCATGACCCCCGTCTGCCTTTAAATGGGGCCTCCCCTGCTGCTAGTGGAGATGGACAGAGACCAACAGCTCACTCTTATCATCATCATTCTTACAGTTACCATCCGTCTAATGCCTAAAGTGGAGGATCAAGCACTTGACTTGGGTCTCATTTGCCCCTTTAAGAGACTTAGACCGATGGTGTCATTGTCTCTTGTATAAATGAGGGAGCTGAGGCACAGAGGACCTCAGCTAGGGCAGGGGTTAGGTAACCCATCTGAGGACCCACAGCCGACAGACGGCCACGGGGGGCATGAGACCCGACACCAGACACTGAACCAGGCAAGGACCCACTGCACAGCAAGCAGCCGCAGGTTCTGTCGCTGTTCTCGGAGGCTGTCAGAGTATACTTTTCAGAAAGAGCAGGGCTCTTGTACAAATATAAAATGAATGCACATCAAAAATGTATGAGCTCTCTAACACAGAAACTCATAAGATAGGAAAGCCCATTCCTGGAGCCGTTTGAGGACTTGGAAGGGCATTCTGCCACGCCTTTGCCCAGTCAGAAGTAAAACTGGTTAATATGCTACAAGGCAGTGGCTGTAACCCTTTTCTTTTCTACCAGATACAAATCTACAGGTTAATGTAACTTTACAAAGTCTGAATCCTTAATTAATAGGAAACAGCAAAGTCAAACACAGGCACTGTGCGTGTCTCTACATAAGTAAATTCTCTGCGTGTCATGCAACGTCCCAGGATGACTTGGAAAAGATACTTGAAAAAGGATGCTTTTCCTTTTCTTTCCTTTTTTTTTTTTTTTTTTTTTTTTTGAGATGGAGTCTCATTCTATCTCCCAGGCTGGAGTGCAGTGGCACAATGTCAGCTCGCCGCAAACTCTGCCTCCTAGGTTCAAGCGATTCTCCTGCCTCAGCCCCCGGGGTAGCTGGGATTACAGGCACATCCCAAAACACCTGGCTATTTTTTTTTATATTTTTGGTAGAGGCGGGGTTTCACCAAGTTGGCCAGGCTGGTCTCAAACTCCTGACCTCAAGTGACCCACCCACCTCAGCCACCCAAAGTGCTAGGATTATAGGTGTGAACCACTGCACCAGGCTAGATTATTTTTCTTAACAGGGGAGAGAGTGGGGCTGAATCACAAACACCGCGTCGGATCTGGAAATACATCCCGCCCACTGCCTTCTACCAAAAGCCTGTGTGGAAACTGGAGGCCGCTAAGCCCCATCCCTGCCTCCCGTGAGCAGCACGCAAAGAGACTTAGTGCCCTCATTTATCCAGCAAGCATGACCTGAACAGCTACTGGGTGCAGGCATGGTGTGGGTGCCGAGATGCCTGTGAGCCTCCACTTTACAGGAAGCTGGACAAGCAGGTTCATCAGGGAAGAGGTGCTAGTTTCCCATGGTGAGCCACAGCAGTCAAGAAAGAAGGAGAAGGTGGAGGTCAGAAAGGAGCTGACGGGTAGGGCAGGGGAGCTGAGAGGGCTCTCGGAGGACCTCTCTACAAGACAAGATTGAGAAGGGCCTGAAGGATGAGACAGACCCAGTCTTGCGAAGTGATGCAAAGTGCAAGAATAAAGCGGAAGAACCTTCTAAAGTGGAAGAACCTTCCAGACTATGGGGAAAGGACCAAGATGGGAAAGAGCTTGGCATGGGCGAGCCAGGGCACAAAGGCTAAGGCAGCTGGTGAGTGAGCCGTGGGGAGATGGGGTCGGAGGACTGGACAGAGGCCAAATCCCAGGAGACTCAGCCGCGGTGAGGGAATTCGTTTTCATCCTGACTGTAGTGGAGACACAGGAGGGCTTTCCACAGGAAAGGAAGGGGCTCCGATTTGTGTTTTCAAAGTCTCTGACAGGTGGGGAGCAAGGGTGGCTCCAGACAGCAGTAAGGAGGCTGCTTCTGAGACTGGGGTAGGACAGGGAGTGGCCATGGGGTGGGGCAGCTAGTGAGGGCAACGGGACAGGAAGGGCCCTTACCCCAGAGCTCGGCCGACTTGCTGATAACGGGGATGTGGAAAGCATAGAGTGAAGGAACTAAGTCCTTCCCTTAATTTACATTTCTGGCAAAGCACCAGGTTAGGTTAATCAGTTCAATCACTCGCCGAGGAACAAAACTGCTGAAAACAGTATTTTTAAAAGCAAAGAGGTGACCAGATAGTAAGGAATCAGCAGATGCCTTCTTTTTTTTTTTTTCTTCAGATGGAGTCTCACTCTGTCACCCAGGCTGGAGTGCAGTGGCCAGATCTCAGCTCACTGCAAGCTCCACCTCCCAGGTTCACGCCATTCTCCTGCCTCAGCCTCCCATGTAGCTGGGACTACAGGCATCTGCCACCGCATCCGGCTTTTTTTTTTTTTTTGTATTTTTTAGTTGAGATGGGGTTTCACCATGTTAGCCAGGATGGTCTCAATCTCCTGACCTCGTGATCCGCCCATCTCAGCCTCTCAAAGTGCTGGGATTACAGGCGTGAGCCACCGCGCCCGGCCAGTAGATGCCTTCTAAAGGGAGGTGGGGCCACGAAGAGGTGAGCAGGGCCCGGCAGCGCCCTTCATCGTGAGCCTATGGCAGAACCAAGTGGACTCAGAGGCCATATGCAAGGCACAGAGCCAAGCCCAGGGCCCGCTCGAGGAGGAGGCCAGCGAGAGGCCTTGCTCGCAGAGCCGGGGCACAAGGAACACACCCCTCAGATGCAGGTTAGCCAGAAACAAACCCACCCATGCCCCACCTCAGGAGACCACCAGAAATGCTGCCCTGGTGCTAAGCTCAGGGTGGGGCTGGGGTGGGCATGTCACTGAAAAATGGCAACCACAAGCCAACTTTGCAGCACAAGCCCCCATCTCCGGGCCAATTAAAGATGCCTCCAACAATGAGTTTGGAGCAAGGTAACCCTGGATCTGCGGTGGCCCAGAAGAACCAAACACAAATCCCATCCAGGAAAATTCACCTTCATCCTAGGCCTCAAAGAACCTCCACATATTACATACTAAAGAACACAGGCAGGTCTCAGTACAAGGACAAAGGGGAACAAAATCCAATGAGTGAGAGACCAGAGAGAAAACAGAGAGCAGAAACAGACATGCAGACTTCAAATACTAAAGAAATCAGGCACATATCATAAAACGACCTGCTTTTATTGAGCTTAGAGAAAAGCCAAACTGAAAATAGTACGCAGAAAGCTAGAAGCAGGAATTAACCTGGTGAAAAAGGAATAGAAAACTAAGGTAAAAATATAACTAAGATTATGGATTGAATTTTTATTTTCATAGTACGTTCAATTCAACTGAAGAATAATTGATAAATAATTATTAATTATTGATAATTAATATATATAATTATATAATTAATATATATAATTATTGATAAATAATAATTGATAAATTAAAGATAGGTTAGGGCCGGGCGCAGTGGCTCATGCCTGTAACCTCAGCACTTTGGGAGGCCAAGGTGAGGTCAGGAGTTTGAGACCATCCCGGCCAACATGATGAAACCCCATCTCTACTAAAAATACAAAAATTAGCCCAGCGTGGTGGCATGCACCTGTAGTCCCAGCTACTCAGGAGGCTGAAGCAGGAGAATCACTTGAACCCAGAGGGCGGAGGTTGCAGTGAGCCAAGATCGCGCCACTGCACTCCAGCCTGGGTGACGAGAGCGAAGTTCTGTCTCAAAAAAAAAAAAAAAACAAAAATGAAAAATAAGTAAAGACAGGTTAGGTTAGAAGAAATTCAGGGAATGCTGCACAGTGAGGCAAGAGGATGGGGAATCTGAGAAGTCTGGAGGCACGAAGAAGAAAGTGAGAAGGTCTCGTGTCATCTCATCAGGTTTGCAGAAGGTAAGAAGGGGCGATGGGAGCAGCGTGATATTTGAAGAGATAACGCCTGGGGATTTCACAGAACTGATGGGATACAACTGCAGATGTGAAAAAGCCCAATGGGCCCAGGTAGAATTAATAAAAAGCCATCCACACTTAATAAAAAGCACCCACCTTGGCCTCCCAAAGTGCTGGGATTTCAGGTGTGATCTTAGTGAAACTCATCTTAGTGAAACTGCAGAAACAAAGAGAAACATCTTCAAAGCAGCCAGAGACGGAGACAATTATCTGCCTGAGAGGCAGACTGACATCTGCCTTGTCAAACACAGGAATGAAAACCAGAAGCCCATGACATGGCGTCTTCGATGAGCCAAAAGAAAACCCCACTGAAATGCCCTCCGAGAAAGAGGGCAGAATAAAGACATTATCAGAAAATCAAAACCCGAGAGAGTTCAACAACAGAGTGTCTCTAACCAAAAGCCTAAAGGGTAAACTCCAGGCCCAAGAAACATGATTCTAGGTGGAAGAACTGAGTAGAGGGGGCATGGATCCTGGCAGAAGTGGGTCAGTCGAAAGGAGCTCTGGCTGCAAAAACAAATAAAGCCTGTGGGTTACAATAGAACAGGACAGAACTGAAATACCTAGAAATCAGCGAGGAGTACATGGGGAGCCCCAGGGTTCCGTGTGGGATTCCTGTGCTGTCGGGGTATTGATTAACTCTGTGTCTTGGTAAGTATAATGCAGTGCGTAGGGTCCCCCAAAGTTCATGTCCACTCAGAACCTCAGAATAAGACCTAAATTAGAAACTGGGTCTTTGCAGATGCACATGGTTAAGGACCAAGGTAAGATCATACTGAGTTAGGGCAGGCCCTAAATCCAATGACTTGAGCCTTTAGAGGAAGAGAAGAGGACACGGAGAGACACAGAAAAGAGGCCACATGAAGACGGAAGCAGAGGTTGGAGGGATGCAACCACAAGCCAGGGAATGCTTGAAGCCACCAGAAGCTGGAGGAGGCTTCCCTAGACCCTCCAGAGGGAGTACGGCCCTGCTAACACTTTGGTTTTAGAGTTCCGGCCTCCAGAACTGGGACAGAAGAAACTTTCTTTGTGTTAGGCCCATGATTAGTTGATTTATTATAGCAGCCCTGGAAAACTCACAGAAGCTAAAGATGCATATCGCAACTACTAGATAAACCACAAAAAGACCAGCAATCGTACAGAACTCATACACTAATAGAATAGAAAACAGAAATAAAAAAAGACTTAAATCCAAAAGAAGACAATATAGAACAGAAAAAGAAACATGCAACAGCTAAAAATAAAAAAAATGTAGTCTATTTGAACCTAAATATAAGCAATCATATTAAATTTAAATAGACTAAACACTGCAGTGGAAAGACAAAGGCCGACAGACTAAGAGGAGAAATCAAACCTCATGGTGTTTTCAGAAAATGCTCAAAACATAAAGGTCTGCAGAGGTTGGAAGTAAACGGATAAAGAAGATGCAACAGCAAACCAGAGGAAGCCAGACAGAGTATCTGCAGACAAAATGCACCACCAGGAATCGTTGCCTCGCTACGATGAAAAGTTCAATTCACCAGAAAAAGAAAACAAAAGCAGTCTGCACAGACTTAAAACACAGCCTGAAAGTTAAAGGTAAAAATCAAAAACCTCCAAGAAGAAACCGGCAAACCCACAGTCCCAGAGGAAGACTTTGAGAGGCGTCGGGTAGGCAGAGAAGAGGTGAGCAAAGCAATGAGCGACACGGTTCTGTTTGCAGGGAACTGCACTCACAAACCCTTCTGAAGCAGGCATGGAACCCTGAGGAAAGGGGACTATATCCTGAGGCCTTCGTGGACCTCAAACAACCTCAAAGAATTAAAATAGCACATAAATATTTTCTTACCACAGTGCAAGATGATTAGACAATCCTCATATGTTTAAAAACTAATGAACACTTCTAAATAACCTATTTTCAAAGCAAAATTTAACAAAACTTAGAAAATGCTTTTACTGAATACTACAAATTCATGAATGTTATGAATGCAAAATGCTACATAAAGCAATACATTAAAGACACTTAGAGTCATAAGTGATTATACTAGAAAAAAAGACAGATTGACAATTACTCAGCTAAATCCAGATCTCAAGAAAACACAGCAAAATAATTCCAAGAAAGTAGAAGAAAAAATAAAATAATGAATAAGTGAGTGAATTAAATAAAAAGAACTTAATGAAATAGAAAACTATAAAGTAGAGAGAATAAAAAAATCAAAGTCATTTTCTTAAAGATAATAAATAATAAGCCCGGTGTGGTGGCTCACACCTGTAATCCCAGCACTTTGGGAGGCCAAGGCAGGCGGATCACGAGGTCAGGAGATCGAGACTATCCTGGCTAACCCGGTGAAACCCCGTCTCTACTAAAAAATACAAAAAACTAGCCAGGCGAAGTGGCGGGCACCTGTAGTCCCAGCTACTTGGGAGGCTGAGGCAGGAGAATGGTGTAAACCTGGGAGGCAGAGCTTGCAGTGAGCCGAGATCGTGCCACTGGACTCCAGCCTGGGCGACAGAGCAAGACTCCGTCTCAAAGAAAAAAAAAAGATAAAAAAATTAGAAAAGTTACAAATTACCAATATTGAGAATGAAAAAAGAAAATCACTACACATATTATGATACAGCAATGTTATAATAAGAGGACATTACAAAACTTTCACTAATAAATATTAGAATTTGACAAAATAAACATGTCCCTAGAAAAATATCAGAAACTCAAGAATAGAACCCCACGTGGTCCTATCACCACTCAATAAACTGAATCACTAGTTCAAAATCTTCCCACAAATAAAACGTCAGGCCAAGAAAAATTCATCAGTAAATTCTCATCACTCTGCCCGGCGCGGTGGCTCACGCCTATAATCCTAGGACTTTGGGAGGCCGAGGCAGGCGAATCACGAGGTCAGGAGTTTGAGATCAGCCTGTCCAACACGGTGAAACCCCATCTCTACTAAAAATACAAAAAATTAGCCAGACGTGGTGGTGCATGCCTGTAATCCCAGGTACTCAGGAGGCAGAGGCAGGCAAATTGCTTGAACCCGGGAGGCAGAGGTTGTAGCGGGCTGAGACCGTACCACAGCACTCCAGCCTGGGCAACGGAGTGAGACTCATCACTCAAAAAGCTCTCAAAAAAAAAACAAAAAAAATTCTCATCATTCACAGATAATAGAAAAGAAGGAATTATTCTATGACCCCCAAGCCTGACAAGGACAGCATGGGAAATGACCATCATGGGCCAGCCTCACTCACAAACATAACTGCAAACACAGTCTTAGCAAACTAACACCAACTACATATGCAGAATAACACACCATGGACAAGCTGAATTTATCTAAGGAATGCAAGGCTAAATGATTGAACATTCAAAAAAATTAATACGACATACTACATTAACAGATTAAAGATTTAAAAGTCATAGGCTCATCTCAGTGAAGACGGAAGAAGATATTTGAATTCAGGATACATTCAGGATTTAAAACTGTTTTTCAGTGACAAAAATAGAAGGAAACTTCTTTAACCTGATAAATAAATAGTAAACTTCTTTATAAAAGAAAACTTCTTTTTTTTTTTTTGAGATAGAGTCTCGCTCTGCCGCCTGGGCTGGAGTGCAGTGGCTGGATCTCAGCTCACTTCAGCTCACTGCAAGCTCCGCCTCCCGGGTTCACGCCATTCTCCTGCCTCAGCCTCCCGAGTAGCTGGGACTACAGGCGCCCGCCACCTTGCCCGGCTAGTTTTTTGTATTTTTAGTAGAGACGGGGTTTCACCGTGTTAGCCAGGATAGTCTCGATCTCCTGACCTCGTGATCCACCCGTCTCGGCCTCCCAAAGTGCTGGGATTACAGGCTTGAGCCACCGCTCCCGGCCAAGAAAACTTCTTTAACCTGATAAAGAGTGTGTGAAAAACATCAACTGTAAAATCATATTTAATAATGAAACTTTAAAGCTATCCTTTGAAATAGGGCATAAGACAGTATGTCCAGTCTCACCACCTCTATTCCATGTTATATTAGAAGTCCTAGCCAGGACAGGAAGACAGGGGCATAAAAGCTACCAGCATTGAAAAGAAAAAAAACCAAACAGTCACCATGTGTTGATGATATGATTATGTACATAGAAGAGCCATATGAATGTGGAGCTATGCCAATAGACAGAAAGTTTGGCAAAGTTGCCAAATTCAAAAATTCATGCACAATTTAGAGATAAATTTCTACATGACAGCAATAAATATTTATAAATGAAGAAATATAACATTGATAATATAAAAAAATATGAACTTCCTATGAATATATTTACTGAAAGACATTTATGAAGAAAATAATGTATATTTGGAGAATATAATGAGACTTGGAGCCATATTACAGAATATATAAATAAGTGATATAACACATTAATGGATTGGAAGATTCAGTATTGTAAATATGTCACCTGTCCCCAAAGTGGGCTATAGATTCAAATTCACTAGACTCAAAATCCCAAGAGAATTGTCATCTGTGGAACTGGCAAAGTGATTTTAAAGTTCATGTTTAATTGCAAAGGGCCACTTATAGCCAAGACATTCTTGAAGGAAAGCAAGGTAAAGAACTGTCCCTTCTTATTGTCAGGATTTCTAATCAGGCTGTAATGATCATGACAGTGTGAAATTGGAACAAGAGCAGATAAATCTCCAAGAGAATAAAATCAAAGGCTCAGAAAGAGACCCAGACACATGGACACTTAGATGGATTCACAGCTGGGTTCTACCACAGGTACAAAGAGGAGCTGGTACCATTTCTTCTGAAACTGTTCCAATCAATAGAAAAAGAGGGAATCCTCCCTAACTCATTTTATGAGGCCAGCATCATCCTGATACCAAAGCCTGGCAGAGACACAACAAAAAAAGAGAATTTTAGACCAATATCCCTGATGAACATCGATGTGAAAATCCTCAATAAAATACTGGCAAACCAGCAGCACATCAAAAAGCTTATCCACCACGATCAAGTTGGTTTCATCGCTGGGATGCAAGGCTGGTTCAACATATGCAAATCAATAAACGTAATCATCCATCATATAAACAGAACCAAAGACAAAAACCACATGATTATCTCAAAAGATGCCGAAAAGGCCTTTGACAAAATTCAATAGCACTTCATGCTAAAAACTGTCAATAAACTAGGTATTGATGGGACGTATCTCAAAATAATAAGAGTTATTTATGACAAACCCACAGCCAATATCATACCGAATGGGCAAAAACTGGAAGCATTCCCTCTGAAAACTGGCACAAGACAGGGATGCCCTCTCTCACCACTCCTATTCAACATAGTGTTGGAAGTTCTGGCCAGGGCAATCAGGCAAGAGAAAGAAATAAAGTGTATTCAATTAGGAAAAGAAGAAGTCAAATTGTCCCCATTCGCAGATGACATGATTGCATATTTAGAAAACCCCATCATCTCAGCCCAAAATCTCCTTAAGCTGATAAGCAACTTCAGCAAAGTCTCAGGATACAAAATCAATGTGCAAAAATCACAAGCCTTCCTATTCACCAATAACAGACAAACAGAGAGCCAAATCATGAGTGAACTCCCATTCACAATTGCTTCAAAGAGAATAAAATACCTAGGAATCCAACTTACAAGGGATGTGAAGGACCTCTTCAAGGAGAAATATAAACCACTGCTCAACAAAATAAAAGAAGACACAAACAAATGGAAGAACATTCCATGCTCATGGATAGGAAGAATCAGTATCGTGAAAATGGCCATAGTGCCCAAGGTAATTTATAGATTCAATGCCATCCCCATCAAGCTAACAAAGACTTTCTTCACAGAATTGGAAAAAAACTACTTTAAAGTTCATATGGAACCAAAAAAAAAAAAAAAAAAAAAAAAAAACCCGCATTGCCAAGACAATCCTAAGTCAAAAGGACAAAGCTGGAGGCGTCACGCTACCTGACTTCAAACTATACTACAAGGCTACAGTAACCAACACAGCATCATACTGGTACCAAAACAGAGATATAGACCAATGGAGAAGAACAGAGACCTCAGAAATAACACCACACATCTACAACCATCTGATCTTTGACAAACCTGACAAAAACAAGAAATGGGGAAAGGATTCCCTATTTAATAAATGGTGCTGGGAAAACTGGCTAGCCATATGTAGAAAGCTGAAACTGGATCCCTTCCTTACACCTTATACAAAAATTAATTTAAGATGGATTAAAGACTTAAATGTTAGACCTAAAACCATAAAAACCCTAGAAGAAAACCTAGGCAATACCATTCAGGACATAGGCATGGGCGAGGACTTCATGACTAAAACACCAAAAGCAACGGCAACAAAAGCCAAAATAGACAAATGGGATCTAATTAAACTAAACAGCTTCTGCACAGCAAAAGAAACTACCATCAGAGTGAACAGGCAACCTACAGAATGGGAGAAAATTTTTGCAATCTACTCATCTGACAAAGGGCTAATATCCAGAATCTACAAAGAACCCATACACATTTATAAGAAAAAACAAACAACCGCATCAACAAGTGGGCAAAGGATATGAACAGACACTTCTCAAAATAAGACATTTATGCAGCCAACAGACACACGAAAAAATGTTCACCATCACTGGTCATCAGAGAAATGCAAATCAAAACCACAATGAGATACCACCTCACACCAGTTAGAATGGTGATCATTTAAAAAGTCAAGAAACAACAGGTGCTGGAGAGGATGTGGAGAAACAGGAACACTTTTATACTGTTGGTGGGAGTGTAAGCTAGTTCAACCATTATGGAAGACAGTGTGGTGATTCCTCAAAGATCTAGAACTAGAAATACCATTAGACCCAGCCATCCCATTACTGGGTATACACCCAAAGGATTATAAATCATGCTGCTATAAAGACACATGCACTTGTATGATTATTGCAGCACTATTCACAATAGCAAAGACTTGGAACCAACCCAAATGCCCATCAGTGACAGACTGGATTAAGAAAATATGGCACATATACACCATGGAAAACTATGCAGCCATAAAAAAGGATGAGTTTATGTCCTTTGCAGGGACATGGATGAAGCTGGAAACCATCATTCTGAGCAAACTATCGCAAGGACAGAAAACCAAACACCGCATGTTCTCACTCATAGGTGGGAATTGAACAATGAGAACACTTGGACACAGGGCGGGGAACATCACACACTGGGGCCTGTCATGGGGTGTGGGGAGTGGGGAGGGATAGCATTAGGAGAAATACCTGATGTAAATGACGAGTTAATGGATGCAGCACACCCACATGGCACATGTATACATATGTAACAAACCTGCACGTTGTCCACATGTACCCTAGAACTTAAAGTATAAAAAAAAAAAAGATGTGTTTCACAGAGATGCCATTTGAGATCAGTGGGGAAGAGATAAATTAATTCAATCAACGATTCGGGGACAACTGAATACCCACCCACCTGCAGGGGGAAGTGAAATTGACACTTGACCTTACATTGCACACAAAAACCAATTCCAGTGACACAAAGACCTGAACATGGCAAACGCAATTCTACAGCTTTAAGAAACTGACTTGGGAAACATCCCTCAGAGCACAGAAGGATTTCCCAAACGAGGGACAAAGGTCACAAACCATAAACAGAAAGAAGATAAATGTCCCTGTTCAGCAAAAGACATGCTAAAGAGAGAGAAAAGACAAGCCAGGGAGTGGGAAAAAGCTGGAAGCCCAGAACCAAGTCAAGGGTGCAAATCCAGGATATATAAACAACGCCTATAAATCAGTATTTTTAAAAGGCAAACATTGCAATACAGAAACAGGCCAAAAAAATTGACTTTCAGGTCATGAACCTGCAGTAGCCAGAAAACATATCTCAAGGAACTCCAGCACATCAATATGAAGAAAATTTAAGTTAAAACCACAATATACTATTGATTACCCACCAGACTGTCAAAAAATGGAGATGCCAATTATCGGTGAGGTTTCAGAGCAACAGGAATGCTCATTAGCTGCAGATGTGGGTGTCCATTTGTAAAAACCCACTCTG
The DNA here is from genome assembly GCF_007565055.1 of Rhinopithecus roxellana. Taxonomy (NCBI): domain Eukaryota; kingdom Metazoa; phylum Chordata; class Mammalia; order Primates; family Cercopithecidae; genus Rhinopithecus; species Rhinopithecus roxellana. Next base: position 11,655,491 of record NC_044564.1, read on the forward strand.
GAAAGCAATTTGGAATTGTCTCCCACCTTTGAATGTGTGGAAATCTTACAACTCACCAAATCCTCGAGACGCTCCTGGACTCTCAGCAGGAAATCGGTGCAAGCACAAATGCGCCATTTTATTCACAGGATCCCTGGACAGAAGCAATGCAGGTGAATTGCGGAGTAGTCAGAAGATGAAACATTACATAACAACGTACAAGAACCAGTGACAGTCCCTGCAACACAGGGGACCCGCACCCACCCTATCCACACGGCCTGGCCACACAGGGGACCCACACCCACCCTATCCACATGGCCCAGCCACACAGGGAATCCGCACTCACCCTATCCACAGGGCCTGGCCACATGGGGGACGTGCACCCACCCTATCCACATGGCCCGGCCACACAGGGGACCCGCACCCACCCTATCCACACGGCCTGGCCACACAGGGGACCCGCACCCACCCTATCCACACGGCCTGGCCACACAGGGGACATGCACCCACCCTATCCACATGACCAGGCCACATATGCCCTCCGAGGGCTCAAAGAGCATCTCTCATTTGCCAACATAGCATCTTGCGTGAGGTTGCCTCTGGCCGAGGGACCAGCTACAGTGAGAGGTGGCACAAGGACTGTGACCCAGGACAGAATTTTTAAAAATGCATGATTGCATTTATGTGCATCGCAAATTGGAAAAAACGCAATCGTTTAAGAATGAAGACCACAACAAAACAAAACTAGCTGGGCGTGATGGCTTACGCCTGTCATCCCAGCACTTTGGGAGGCCAAGGCGGGCAGATTACCTGAGGTCAAGAGTTCAAGACCTGCCTGGCCAACATGGCGAAACCCATCTCTACTAAAAATTCAAAAATTACCTGGGCGTGGTGGTGGGTGCCTGTAATCCCAGCTACTCGAGAGGCTCAGGCAGGAGAATCACTTGAACCCGGGAGGAGGTTGCAGTGAGCCAAGATTGTGCCACTGCACTCCAGCCTGGGTGACAGAGCAAGACTGTGTCTCAAAAAAACAAAAACAAAAACCTACAGTCATCACAAAAAAACAAATCAGTTGCAATCTCTGCAGCGAGGGGCAAATAGGATTGCTTCCTGGGGGGTGGGGGGCATCATTTCTTCAGTCCTCAGTGGCAGTTACAACTTTCCCCTTTCACAAACCCGGAGACAAGGTCCTTCTCACTGGCTAGGGGAACTTGGCCTTCACCCGCCTTCCCTGGTCCTCAGTTTCCTCATTTGTAAATGGAGAAGATGAAGGTAATGACCTCGTCTCTCTGCAGCTATCCAGAGGCCGAGTGAGGAACCAGCTGTGCCTGGTGTGCCACCGGCATTCCGGTGCTGGTGGCCAGTGGATGGCTGCTGCTGCTGGATTTTCCCAGCAGGAAGTCAGTGGTATTCCTGCCGTACTGATGTGGGGACAGCAGAGCCAGGATTTGAACCTGAGACTGACTCCAGAGCCTGTGCTCATTAACCTCTGCCCCCGATAGGAGGAGTGGGAGAGACCCAGCCCATGGTTCAGCAGGGGATACAGCCAGGGGGCCCAGCTACCCTTCCTAGCGCAGCTGGTCAGCCGGGATGAGGCCTGGGCTGAGGCTCCCGGCAGTTGTGGGCAGGTGTGGGAGGAGCCCAGGGCACTGGCTGGTGGGGTCTGAAAAATGGCAACTTTACAGAGTCTAGTGTGAAAGGTGCCTCTCCCCACTTGCAGTGATGGGAAACCGAGGCAGGGAAGGTAGTTGAAGGAAGCTGGCTCCTTGGCATGAGCTGGTAGGTCAGATCAGCGCCTATCTGAAGGCATAGGGGAAAGGGTCCGACAGACGTGTCTGGGTGTGAAAAGGACCAGGATGTGAGGCCTGGCGTTGGCTGCTTAGTGTAGAGGAGTGGGGTGCCAGTAGACCTGAAGGATGAGGGGCTCTAAACCCCCTAGTCTGGCCCAGTTGCCACAGAGCCCACCAATTCTGGAATGTAGGCTGGGTGCTGGAGCACAGTGTTCTGGAAGCCGCCTCCAGCTTAACAGGAAGGAGCACCACTAATTGTGGAGAGGGTAGAGCTCATTGCCTTGTGCCACCATTGCCACCCCAGGCCACCTCGTCTCTCAGCAGAAACAGCGCCAGGTCACACTCTGAAAACTCCAGGCACTGGTCCCAGGAGCTTCAGGACCCTGGGGCTATGTCTTAATTTCTGTGAGCCTCAGTTTCCCCATGCCGGGCCATTGTATCAAGAGGAAAGGTGACTGTTCTCCAGCCATGCAGCCCCCACTAGGGTGACAACTGTCCAGTTTTGCTCAAAACTCTACCACCGCCAGAGCTGAAAGGCTTGAGTCCCGGGCAAGCGAGGGTGGTGGGCCACCCTAAGGCAGGCAGCGTGGGTCAGACATGGAGGCGGCCAGGGCCTCACCCCTCCGCGCCCGGCCTGCGGCCCATGACACCTTTTCCGCTGTGAGTGCAGCCCCCTCCCGGGCTTCCACGCTGTGATTTCGTCATAACGCAGGGATAAGCCCGGACTCTCCAGACAGCTGGGCCTGCTCCACTCAGCTCCCAGCTCCGAATGAGTCAGCCCCAGTCAGGCCTCCCACAGACAAGGCTGGCCAGGGCTGCGGATGCCACGTCCCCACCTCAAGCCTGCCCCTAGGCCCCAGGATGGCCTCCCTGGCTCAGGCCCAACTGCAGGCAGCAGCAGCAGGAGCCAGGGAGAGCTCCTGGCCTGAGGGACAGGGAGGCACCAAGTTGGCTCCCCAGCCACGTGGCCTCACTGCTCACGGTCCTCTTGGCCTGTCCTGGAAGGGGGCCCGTCCATGGACACCCCCACGAGAGAGAACAAAGGCGGAGGGCAGGAGGGCGAGGACGTGGCCTGGTGGCCTCTCGCTGTACCCACCTCTCACCCCAAGGCCCCTTCACCGAGCCCTGTCGGCCATAGCTGGCACTCAGACTCCACCAGGGGCTGGGCCTGGTTGTCACCCACCCTCATCCTCCAGTGAGCGAACAGGACTCAGAGTGGGCCACATGGCCAGTTGGAGCCACCAGGTCCCCTGTCCCCCACGACCTAAGCTCACCCCTCCGTCAGCCCCACGGCATCTGGGTGCAGAGAGCAGGCCCAAGCCTGCTCCTGGCAGGAGGAAGGAGGCTGCAGAGCTGCCGTTGAGGCAGTGGGGAGGCAGAAAGGGAGAAGCTGGGGTTGGGGGGGTGCCAGCTGTACGTACAGGGAGGAGCTCTGCGCCCAGAAGCCCATGGCGGTTCCCAGCCACATGGCTTGTCCCCCACCCCCAGGGTCTTCAAGGACCCCACTCACAAGGGCAGCCCTGCAAAGAGAAGCTAGAGAGAGGGTGTGACGGGAACGGATGTGACGGGAGTATCGGGACCCCCAGCTCGAGGGTGGAGGGTGGGGCAGTCCTGGGGGCAGGTTGGGGAAGAAGTCACAGACACCCCCACCCCACCCCATGCACAGAGCTGTCCTCCTAAGGAGGTTGCCAGCAGTGGGAGAGAAGCCCCCAGCCCCACCCTTCCTCTCACCTGCCCTCCTCTCCTACCCCCGGAGAAACCGGAGGCCAGCGTGCAGGAGCAGAGCCGGGGGCCTGGGGCAGACGCAGTCTCTCCTCCTCCCAGCCACTCTGGAGTCTGCAGGACCAAAACCTCCCAGCAGCCCCCTCACCTTGGCAGGAAGAAGAGGGCTGAAGGCTGAAGCCGCGGAGGGGGAGTTGTGATTTAGATTGGACTAGGCTCCTTATACCCCCCACGAGCCTGCCCTGACACCTCCGAAGTGCCCCCAGGACCCACCGGCCCACCCAAGTTGCCCCACAGGGGTAGGGAGGGAGACTCAGCAGGGGTGAGGGGGCGGGTGGGAGAAGAACCCTTCGCTAGGGACACACCCGACCCGCTTCGAGCCCTGCACGCAGCCCTGATATACTTAGCACGACTGTGATTGAAAACCACGCCAAGAGTTCTGGAGCCCATGCCCTGCCTGGCCGCCTGGCCTGGGTGGGCCAGGGGGATCCCCAGAAGGTGTGTTTGAGCTGAGTCAGGACAGAGGAGGATGGGCAGACCAGGGGAGCCAGAAGAGCAGGAAGGTCCCAGGAGTACAGCCAGGGCCCCGAGGCTGAGCACCGGCGCGCACAGGTTTCCCGAGGCAGAGCGCAGGCGCGCACAGGTTTCCCGAGGCAGGGGATTGGCGCGCACAGGTTTCCCGAGGCTGAGCGCCGGCGCGCACAGGTTTCCCGAGGCAGAGGATTGGCGCGCACAGGTTTCCCGAGGCTGAGCGTTGGCGCGCACAGGTTTCCCGAGGCAGAGTATTGGCGCGCACAGGTTTGTCCCTGCACGTGTTGATTGATTCAATCACTCACGGTGAGCGGGACTCTCAGCTGGCAGGTCCTGGCTGCGGGGCCTCTTCCCATGGGGTTGACAATCTAAGGATGGGAAGGAGGAGAGAGGAGGAAAGGGTCAAGGGGAGGGGTAAGGACCCAAAAACAAATAAGAGGGGAGGAGGCGCAGTCCCTCTCCTCACCCCCAGCTGAGTGACCGCGTGGTTCATCCCCAAAGCCAGGACGCCTAGGATTTCTCCTGGCAGGGCACCAGCAATCATTAAATTCATAAAGGCTGGAAATGCATATTTTAGTGACTCGCTGGGTGTATGAAAATAGTAGCTCCATAAAAGATAGCCGGCCCTTGAACCATGAGGCGGTCGGGGCACCCACCCCTGTTGCAAGTGAAAATCCATAGAAAGTTTTATTTTTTTTTTTTTAGACGGAGTCTCGCTCTGTCACTCAGGCTGGAGTGCAGTGGTGCAATCATCGGCTCACTGCAACCTCCACCACTCAGGTTCAAGCGATTCTCCTGCCTCAGCCTCCTGAGTAGCTGGGATTACAGGTGCCCGCCACCACGCCCAGATAATTTTTTGTATTTTTACTAGAGACAGGATTTCCCAAAACCTTAACTGCTAATAACCTACTGTTGACCAGAGTCTTACTGATAGCAATTAACACATATTTTGTATGTTATATGTATCTATACTGTATTCTTACAATAAAGTAAGCTAGAAAAAAGAATGTGATTATGAAAAGCATGGCTGGGGACGGTGGCTCCGGCCTGTAATCCCAACACTTTAGGAGGCCGAGGCAGGCAGATCACCTGAGTTCGGGAGTTCGAAACCAGCCTGACCAACACGGAGAAACCCCCGTCTCTACTAAAAATACAAAACATTAGCCGGGCGTGATGGCGTGCACCTGTAATCCCAGCTACTCAGGAGGCTGAGCCAGGAGAATCACTTGAACCCGGGAGGCGGAAGTTGCGTTGAGCTGAGTTCACGCCATTGCAGTCCAGCCTGGGAGACAAGAGTGAAACTCCGTCTCAATAAAAGAAAAAAAAAGAAAGAAAACCCATAAGGAAGAGAAAATATATTTACTATTCATTACATGGAAGTGGATCTTCATAAAGGTCTTCATCCTCATCGCCTTCATGTTGAGTGGACTTAGGAGGAGGAAGTGGGGTTGGTCTTGCTGTGTCAGGAATGGCAGAGGCAGAAGAAAATCCACGTGTAAATGGACCCGTGCGGTTCAAACCCGTGTTATTCAAGGGTCAACTGTAGGTCTAAACTACTTTCAAAAATACAATGTGGCCAGGCACAGCGACTCACGCCTGTAATCCCAGCACTTTGGGAGGCTGAGGTGGACGGATCACCTGAGGTCAGGAGTTTGAGACCAGCCTGGCCAACATGGTGAAACCCCGTCTGTACTAAAAATACAAAAATTAGCCAGGCATGGTGGTGGGCGCCTGTAATCCCAGCTACTCGGGAGGCTGAGGCAGGAGAATCACTTGAACCTGGGAGGCAGAGCTTGCCGTGAGCCGAGATCATGCCACTGCACTCCAGCCTGGGAAACAAGAGCGAAACTCCATCTCATAAATAAATAAATAAATAAATAAATAAATAAATAAATAATGCTTTCTACAAATATGAAAATATATCTGTGTATACTAAAGCAACATGAAGTAACATCTTTATACTAATTATTTTTGGCATATAACCAGGCATTCCCATCAGTGTCTCAGACACTGGTCTCCAATACTTGTCGCTGGTGTTTGTTTTCAATATGGCATTATTTCTTTTTTCATGAAATGCCTGACAAATCATTCGATTTATGTTCATTAATTTGAATTTTTTGATGCCCTCCAGAGCCAGTTCTCTGGAGATAAAATAGCGTTTTTATTTGAGAAAAATACATTCTCACCGGATGCTGAGCTCAAACCTGATGACCGTTTCTGCTGAGTCAGGAATACTGGCGACCCCAGGCTGGTCTGTTTAGGGGTTTTTGGTTTGTTTTTTGATTTTATTTTGCTTAAATGTGTAAATATTTCCTCCCAAATATTCTCACAGGTGCTGTATATAGTGTGCCCTTCTTCAACAAATATATTTGTGAAACGAAATTCAAATAGGCCATCTCTGCATAGGATTCTTTTGAATGACCTTTTCAATTTTGTTCTGCTTAGTTTCAGAATATAAATGTATCCACTTAACACAAAAGCACCAACAAAGCATTCTTCCTACAAGTAAAGATTTTCCAGAGCACAGTTATTCCATTTTGAAACTGAACATTGCACACCCCCTGGGCCTGCAGTTACATTTGTTCTGCTTCCTCCTTGCTTTCATAGGGATAAGCCTGTGTTGAACTCGCCTTTGCAGAAAAAGATGCAAAAGCTCAAGTGTTTTGACACTGTCTGTCAAATCGCTTAACGTAAAACCTCCACATGGTTTTAAATAAAATGCAACCAAATTTAGAGACTCATTTTCTTTTCTTTTCTTTTTTTTTCTTTTCTTTTCTTTTCTTTTTTTTTTTTTTTTTTTTTTGAGACAGTCTCGCTTTGTCACCCAGGCTGGAGTGCAGTGGTGTGACCTCGAGTCACTGCAACGCCACCATGCCCAGATAATTTTTGTATTTTTAGTAGAGACAGGGTTTCACCATGTTGGCCAGGCTGGTCTCAAACCCCTGTCCTCAAGCAGTCCTCCCATCTTGGCCTCTTCACACATCGTGCTGGGATTACAGGCGTGAGCCACTGTGCCCGGCCTGGAGACTCATTTTCAAAAATGTTCAAGACCGTCATGTTGAATTACCAGGTAATTCTTCAGTGGCTCAAACAAAAAGTTCATGCCTCCACGTGGAAAGGTTTTTCCTGCACATATCACTCTGACACAAACCAAACTACAGTTGAGTTACTCTGTTTATATATAAAAATATATGCACACTTTGAGAACTACACCCTCTATTTGTACTGGTTGAATATCAAGCTTGTTTAAACTCAGTGAGGAGTTTCGTACACCACAACCGGTTCCCCTTAATGGGCTTCTTAATTGAGTCAGAACACTGCATTGTTACCATGCTGCTGTGGTCCTCCAAATTTCATCTCCCTGTCACCATCATCAAAACAAATAAAATGCCAATGTTGACATTTTCTTGCTGAATTTGTGGCAGTATTGACTGTATGTCAGAGGTTTCACATGTGATAAAACACACTTCCAGATGCTTCACCTAGATTCCTGCAGCTGAATAGGAAAAAAAAAAAAAAATCAAAGCATTATTGACCTAATTTAATTGATTTCCTGCTTGACACATCTGATGAGCGAAGCTAAACAGGCATCAATGAATGGTTTGTAAAGTTCTGAGAATCCATGCACAAGAAAATGTGGAATAAAAGGCAAGCAAAATTCATTTAGAGGAGCAGACATTTCATCTGAATAAGGCAGCAGGCTCCACAGAGTCCTGTGTTAGGGCCCCTCAGCCAACCTCGTCCTCAGCCAGTCCTCTTAAAGCAACAGTTTGAAGGACCAACTCACTCCCCCGGTTCTCATGTGTGTCACTGCAGCCCCCATATTGGATGATTAATACCAACACTAAGTTTATATATCAGTTCATCATCAACTTCCTCAAGAAAGAGAAATAAAAATTTAATGTTATTAAGCATGACTTTTTTTTTTCTGCTTGTTGCTGCTAAATGGATTTATTGCAAAATTTGAAAAGCATTACCAAACAGTCAAAAAATAGCTGTGGGTTTACACTATTCAATAAATGACAAAACCACAGGGTAGTTGAGGCGATTGTACGCTCACACTCAGGCAGGCCCTCTGCCTTTATTTTCCACGCACATTTCATGTTTTCTTCACATGGCATTTCCACTGCCCCCCACACACTCTGGCCACCCGTGATTTCGTGCACGTGCCAGGCCATAGCAGCGACCAAACTTCAACCCTCCTCTCTCGGAGTGGCCCTGAAAGGTGGAGCTGCCAGCAAGACGCCTGACATCCACGTTGCATGGAAGGAGACATGGACAGAGATCTGGATATGCTGTGAGTCCTGGGCAGTGGTCAGTGGCCTGGAAGGATGGTCGGGGTCTGGAAGGGCAAGACTGGAAAGCTGGAGACAAGGTGGCTTCGGGGAGAGGTGTGCAGGTGGACTGGGAAGTGTGTGAAACTTTGTCTGGGACCTCCTGGTTCATGGGTATGAGTGTAGCTGGGAGGACAGATGCTGGGCCTGTGAGTCAGCAGCGAGTCAGCCTGCCTTCTCTGCCCCCCAGAGCTGCAACAGTGAGCGCACAGCCCCAGCAGCATGGACGGCTCACGTCCGGGAGGTCCTCTCACCCAGGCTGCCCGTGTCTGCCAATGCCGCGTACCAGCAGAGCAGAGAGCCACTCGAGCTGTCCAGAGGAGGCTTCAGTTCTCAAGGAGACCAACCAACACCTTCATGACCGATGACTTGTCAGAATCCACCTGGCCCTGCTGCCCTGGAGGCCACTTCCTTGGTGACACATCAGAACCCAGCTGACCCTGCCACCCTGGAGGCTACTTCTCTGGTGACACGTCAGAACCCAGCTGACCCTGCCACTTGGAGGCCATTTCCTCGCTGGGTGAACCCACATCCCAGGCATGGCTCACCTGCCCTCTCCACATGGCCTTGCCACCTGCACCTTCCAAGGATTCATAGAGCATCTCATTTGCCAACACGGCATCTTGCATGAGGTTACCTCTGACAAGGGACCTGCTACTGTGAGGGAGGTGGCACAAGGATCGTGACCCAGGAGCACCATGGCACTCAGAACCTGCCAGCCTGACAGAGTGGGAAAGGCTCCTTAAAGTCCTTAGTAAAGGCTCCGGGTGGGGACGGCCTCTGCACCAATATACAGAATGCCGTGGCCCAAGGGTGGGAGCCACCCAAACATCCAGCAATGGTGATGGAGAAACAAAACCGGCCCATCCACACAGTGGGGTGTGATTCGACAGGAAGGAGCAAAGCTCAGAGGCACACTGCAACAGGGACCTGAAGGACATGGGGCTCAGGAAGACGTCAGATCCCAAAGACTCATTTTGTAGGATCCTATTTGTATGAACTAGAATAGGAAAAAGCAAATCATACAGACAGAAAGGAGACTCGTGGTTGCCAGGGGCTGGGGAGGGACTGTTTAATGGGTAAAGAACGCTCCTTTGGAGTGCATAAAAGTTTTAAAATGAGAGAGAGGTGGCGGTTGCACCTGGTGAAAGATACCGATTGCACACTTTAAAGTGGGGGAGTGTAGGTTATGTGTATTTCACCTCAATAAAAATAAAACAGAGCCTCACACCTATAATCCCAGCACTTTGGGAGGCCGAGGTGAGCAGATCACTTGAGGTCAGAAGTTTGAGACCAGCCTGGCCAACATGAAACCCTGTCTCTACAAAAAATACAAAAATTAGCCAGGTATGGTGGCAGGTGCTATAATCCCAGCTACTAGGGAGGCTGAGGCAGAAGAATCACTTGAATCCGGGAAGCAGAGGTTGCTGTGTGCTGAGATCACGCCATTCCACTCCAGCCTGGGTGACAGAGTGAGACTCTGTCAAGAAAGAAAGAAAGAGAGAGAGAGAAAGAGAGAGAGAGAGACGAAGGAAGGAAAGAAGGAAGGAAGGAAGGAAGGAAGGAAGGAAGGAAGGAAGGAAGGAAGGAAGGAAGGAAGGAAGGAAGGAAGGAAGGAAAAGAAAGAAAGAAAGAAAGAAAGAAAGAAAGAAAGAAGAAGAAAGAAAGAAAGAAAGAAAGAAGAAAGAAAGAAAGAAAGAAAGAAAGAAAGAAAGAAAGAAAGAAAGAAAGAAAGAAAGAAAGAAAGAAAGAAAGAAAGAAAGAAAGAAAGAAAGAGAGAGAAGGCGGGCAGGAAGGAAGGAAATGTTTTGAAACATCACCCTTAAGTAAATAAAGTAAATTAATAAATAAAACAGAAAAGAAAAAAGGTAAAATGTATATATTTTAAAACATCACCCATCAGGATATGATGTATGTTTGAACCCATGGATTACACTGTGCTGTGTCCCCAGTAACCAGAAGACATGGGCCAGGAACCAAAGGATGGAGGCAGGAGGGATGCTTCTCTGTAGGGTGAGAGGTCCTGGTGCCCGGTGCGCGGCACCTCCTCCAGGGACCATAGTGAGGACCCCGCCGACCTAACACTGTGACTGCTGCCTGGCCACACAGGAAGCAAAGAAAGCAAACCCTCCCTTGCCTACCAGGAGGAGCTGTGGTCACTGCTACGTCAGGGGACCTGGATTCCAGGCCCTGCTTGGTGCCTGCAGGGAAACAGTAATGGACAAGCCCAGCAGCCGGGCCTGGCCAGGGCAAAGCCAGCCCTCAAGGAGAGGTATTCATCACTTCAGGGCAACAACCTCGGGCTGGAAGTGCTGGTCCAGGAAGAGGCACCAGTGCGGGATGGAGGGGAAGGTGGTGATCTCAGCTGCGAGGCTAGAAGCCTGAGGGCCGCAGGGGTTGCAGCGGGATTCACAAGCTCTCCTGATTGAAGAGTTTGGGGAGGAATGCTATTAGCCACCACCCTGAAGAATCAAGGGCAAATCAGAATGGACTTGGCAGGGGCTTCAGGGGATTTGGATGAAGCCAGGGTGGACTCCAGCAGCCAGCATCAGTGTCTGACCCAAACCCCCACCCACCTCCCATCCACCCCGAGATCACCTGTAGGCAGTCCCCGGATAGCATCCCCACTTCCCTTTTCCTTCCTGGAAGGGTTTCCCTGGCCATGGGGGGCTGCTGAGTCCGTGAATGAGGGGGACTGAAATGCTGGAGCGCCAGAGCCCCTGAAGGACCCCCAGAACAGTTGGGGATGGGAACGGTAGCTGAGCACCCCAGCGCCATCCACCACCCCAGCGCCATCCACCACCCCATCGCCATCCACCACCCCAGCGCCATCCACCCTCCACCACCCCAGCGCCATCCACCACCCCAGCGCCATCCACCACCACAGCGCCATCCGCCACCCCAGCACCATCCACCATCCGCCACCCCAGCACCATCCACCACCCCAGCGCCATCCACCACCCCATCGCCATCCACCACCCCAGCGCCATCCACCATCCACCACCCCAGCGCCATCCACCACCCCAGCACCATCCACCCTCCACCACCCCAGCGCCATCCACCACCCCAGCGCCATCCACCACCACAGCGCCATCCACCACCCCAGCACCATCCACCATCCGCCACCCCAGCACCATCCACCACCCCAGCGCCATCCACCACACCAGCGCCATCCACCATCCACCACCCCAGGGCCATCCGCCACCCCAGCGCCATCCACCATCCGCCACCCCAGCACCATCCACCATCCACCACCCCAGCGCCATCCGCCACCCCAACACCATCCACCATCCACCACCCCAGCGCCATCTGCCACCCCAGCACCATCCGCCACCCCAGCGCCATCCACCACCCCAGTGCCATCCGCCACCCCAGCGCCATCCGCCATCCCAGCGCCATCCCCCATCCCAGCGCCATCCGCCATCCCAGCGCCATCCGCCATCCCAGCGCCATCCGCCACCCCAGCGCCATCCACCACCCCAGTGCTATCCACCACCCCAGCGCCATCCGCCATCCCAGCGCCAACCACCATCCCAACGCCATCCGCCACCACAGAGCCATCCGCCACCACAGAGCCATCCACCATCCCAGCGCCATCCACCACCCCAGCGCCATCCACCACCCCAGCGATATCCACCACCCCAGTGCCATTCACCATCCCAACGCCATCCACCACCCCAGCGGGACCACTCGGCACATCATGGGCCTCTGTTCTCAGAGGGTCCCCAGTGGGCTGAGTTGCTTTGCGGGCCCCCTGCTTCCCATCCTGCTTCGCCCAGTGCCTTGCAGCAAATCCTAGACTCCCCTCCAGAACAGTCACTTGTGCCCAGACCCTTGTCTCAGGGTCTGCTTTGCAGGGAAGTCACCTGAGACTAAGGACCCTGCAGGCTGTCCTGACAAAGGCTATCCTAACAAGGGCAGTGTTAGTCGCATCTGAAAAAGAGAAGGAAAGTGCAGTTGGCTCCAGCTGATGGTTTTCCAGAATGAACCACAGATGAGACCATGGCAGACATTGCAGGTGCAGCGGCTAAGCCCCGCCCAGCCTGTCTGAAGGCAGCTACTAACTAGACTTTCTTAAGAAGTGAAAATCCAGGGCAAGGCTCAACAAACGGGGTGCCTGGAAAGAGGCTTCAAAGGGGACTTCACCAGGCAAAGGCTGGGGCAGCCCCTCCCTGGGCACTGCCAGGACGCCACTCCCTGGGTCCGTCTTCCCCCCATCACCCTGATCCCAGCACCCAGCACCTTCTCTCATCCACAGGATGGCGGAAGCCTCTGACCTGGTGGTGCATGCTCTGTCCTCACCCTGCTGTCAGGGGAGATTAACCGGGTGGCATCTGGTGACGTCCCTGCCCCACCCACATCCCACCCCACACTCTCTACTCACACTTCGAATCCTGCCATTGTTCCCTAGGGCTTCAATGCAGCTAGGCTGCCGGGACCGCTGGACCAGGGTTTCAGATATTGAAATATTGCCTTACAGGTTGGGGTGAGTACGCAGTCACTTCCCCACTCCCATCCCCCAAACACCGGTGTCTCAATGGGACTAAAGGGTTAACTCCACAAATGGCTCCAGGACATTACCGCAGCCTGGCTCCCAGTTCTCCTTCTAAGGGAGAGGTGGTGGTCATTGTGGAAATCTTCTCGGTGCTTCCACCATGTGGCCCTGCCCCCTGGCCCCACCTCCTCCCCGCTGTCCTGGGTCACCAACTCCCTGGCCTGTGCAGAGCCCAGGTGCTGCCCCCACTCTCTCCTGCCACAGAGCAGAGCCTGTCTCCTCTGTCTTGGAGGCTACGACCCCAGCTCTCCACCTCACTAACTCCTACTCAGCCCACAAAGCCTTGACTCAGATGCCGCTTCCTCCGGGAAGCCCTCTCTGACTTCCAAGGCAACTCTGGCCCCCACAGAACTGAGTGCCTGCCCTCTCGACACTGCCCATGTTACTCTTGGTTCTCAGGTCACTTGGCTAACACCTCCAGGCTGTTCGCTTGTTGGGGCCAGAGCAGACTGGGTTGGGTTTGTTCTGTTTTGGTTTTTTCCCCACTGTATCCTCAGCCCTGCGCAGGGCACCCAGCCCAGAGCAAGAACCAGGCTAAGGGAATGAATGGACTAGTGAATGGAATGCCGTCCTCACTGGCCCCGCGTTCCCTGCAAGCTCCCCACCCAGGAGGCGTGGGCTCCGCTCTGACTCCGGACTCCTGGGACTGCTTCAGCTGCACAGAGCAATCTGCTCAAAAGCCGAACTGGACTCCTTGTCTTAAAGGATTGCACAAAACCCTGGAGCTCGCTTTAATCCCAGCTGTCCATGGAGAGAACACGCAAACCATCAGTGCTCAGGGCCCAGGGGTGAACTCACTGGTCCTTAATCAGCAGCAGATGCTGGGAAGGGCGTGAGCAGACTTTTCTGAACCATATGGACTATTTCTTAATGCTTATGTTGAAAATTCTTCAGAGGCAGATCAGGGCTTGCTGGCCACACAGGCTTTAGCTGGAGGCCTATTCTTCTCTGATCCAGCACGGTGCTTGGGGTAGGGTCCATTCCTCCTCTGACCTCTCAACCTCACTGGTCAAGACTTCCAGGGGTAGCCCAGGGAAGGGCCAGGCAAGGGGCACCTCCATCAGCCGCCAAGAAAATGCAAGTCCTGTCTTCTCCGGCAGCTTCCCCGACATCCCGAGCCCATAGCCCATTTTCCCGTCAGGACTTGGGCGGAGTTAGCCATCGCTTGTCCTCTGACTTGATCAGGCAACAAATACTTACCCAGCACCTCCTGCACCATGGCTGGAGGGCCTGAGAGGCAGGCGGAGGCAGGAAGAAGTGGTTGGGGTACCGGAGTGGTTACAGTAGCCCTGGGGTCAGGCGTGGGTTCAAACCACAGCAAATCATTTTACCACTGATTCCGCAGTCCCCTCATCTATACAATAGGAAACACAAATTCTCCTTTCAGAGAGTCAGCAAACGCGCTGCGCCCGGCACCTAGTAGGCCATCCATATGTGGAAATGACTTTGTGATGTACCCCGTCCAAAAGGCTCTGGGCTCAATAAAAGACAGCCCTGATGGTGGCCGCTAGCCCCGGCTGTCCCAGGGGCCTGATTTCTGACCACAGACAGATTCTGCTTCTAGCTCAGATTGTGATGGTGCCCCTTCTTGGTCCACAGAGAGAACCTAGACCCAGGATTGCAAGCATGCCGACGAGAAAAGAAAGATGGGCGAGTCAGGCACCAAATTCACAGAGCAGGTCACGCCCCAGGAACAGGCCAAAGAGGCTGTCGCTGTTTCTGCAGTTCCCTCGGATAAAAGGAAGCAACGTGGCTCACGTGCTCTGCTGGAAGGTTCCAGTGAGCTCTCAGGTGAGAGGGAGTGGCAGAGCCCCCAACACGCAGAGGCACACAGCACAAGACAGGACGGCGTGGCACACATGGAGATACAATAACAGAATACTCCATCCCTGTCTCTCTTTGCATTATTCTTGGATACCCTTTTTCTTTTTTTTTTTTTTTTTTTTTGGTCACAGAGTCCCTCTGTTGCCCAGGCTGAAGTGTAGTGGTGTCACCTCGGCTCACTGTAACCTCCGCCTCCCAGGTTTAAGGGATTCTCATGCCTCTGCCTCTCGAGTAACTGGGATTACAGGCACCTGCCACCATGCCCAGCTAATTTTTATGATTTTAGTAAAGACAGGGTTTCCCCAAGTTGCCCAGGCTGGTATGGAACTCCTGACCTCAAGTGATCCGCCTGCCTTGGCCTCCCAAAGCGCTGGGATTACAGGCATGAGACGCCACACCCAGCCAATTCCTGGGTATCCTTAATGAGCAGTTACTCTGGCCAGCTCCCCGGCTAAATGTTCTCCACCCCGTATCTCACAGACTCCTTCTTCTTTTTTTTTTTTTTTTTTTTTTTTTTGAGACGGAGTCTCGCTCTGTCGCCCAGGCTGGAGAGCAGAACAAATCTCCGCTCACTGCAAGCTCCGCCTCCCGGGTTTATGCCATTCTCCTACCTCAGCCTCCCGAGTAGCTGGGACTACAGGCGCCCGCCACCTCGCCTGGCTAGTTTTTTTTTTTTTTTGTATTTTTTAGTAGAGACGGGGTTTCACCGTGTTAGCCAGGATGGTCTCAAACTCCTGACCTCATGATCCGCACGTCTCGGCCTCCCAAAGTGCTGGGTTTACAGGCTGGAGTCAACAGACTCCTTCTAACAAGAGAACCTGATCACCAGGATTGTGCACATGGAAGGCGCGGAAGTGCCAATCACGTGCCCAGGGTCCCAGACAGAGCAGTGAAGATGTGGACACAGGCCTGAGGTCCGTCAGGACACTCATGCAGAAGAGAGGCCTCCGCGCCAGAACAGAGGCTCGTCCTCCACACACACAAGTGGAGCCCAGAATCCTCTGCAGTTCTCAGGAGGCTGATTCTCAGGTCCCCACTGCCTGTCTCTTCTAAAGATGGGATGTAACCATGTCGGAGTTGACTTCAGAGTGTCCGCCCCATGATATCCCTGCTATGGTGCAGGCTAAGCCATCTGCAACTTCCATTGTCCCCCTGGGACCCGGAGGGAAGGAGCCCCTTCCTCCCAGGGGCATTGGGTGTCCGTATCTGCACCATGCAGACCTCTCCTCCCTGTCACAGACAAGGCACTGGAGCCCCTAGAAGAAATGGCCCCCAGTAGTAAGGGGCTGACTCCAGTGTCTGCCACATGCTGGTGCTTTGCATCATTGACCCTCTTCAAACTTCCCAAACTGTGTGACATGGTGACCTCACCCCAACCACCCTGACTCACAAGTACACAGGCTCCTGGAGGGGACCTGACCCCGGGCGGTGAATTTGGATTTGAACCCAAGTTGGTGGCTCCAGAGGCTGGGTTCTTCTCATCATAAGGCCTTGTGGTACTCCCAGGGGATGTTCCTGACCCAGCCCCTTTCCTCTGGAGGCAGCCACACTGGGGAGGGTGGCTCCTTGCAGCAGGATCTCGGTCCTTTCTTTACACCGGCATGATCAGCCCATCCAAAGCAGGGCTCTGTACCAATGTCTTTCTCTCTCCTTCCTGCATCCACCTCAGGGTGAGAAATGAAGCAGGTGTTCCAGTACGACCTGGAATCACCCCGGAGTGAGTGTGGCCCCGTGCACGGAGGGAGATGTGCTCCTTCTATGAGGAATGGTGAATAGGCTTCATCTCGGAAGCTCCCTGCAACTCAGGGGTAGTGCCCCTCCCAGCCAGGCGAGAGGTTGTGTACACAAGTTGGCAACGGCCAGATCGCATATAAAAACGACTCTGACCCACAGTCCGCAGCAACCCACCCAGGACACAACACATTACCCACAGTAAGCAGCCCAGGAAGCCACCTGCAGCAACCCACCCAGGACACAATGCATTACCCACAGCAAGCAGCCCAGGAAGCAACTCACAGCAACCCACCCAGGACACAGTGTGTCACCCACAGCAAGCAGCCCAGGAAACCACTCGCAGCAACCCACCCAGGACACAATGCGTTACCCACAGCAAGCAGCCCAGGAAGTCACCTGCCACCCGTAAGTCAGCCTTGCAGAGAAAGTCAGACCACTGTCTCTTGCAAACAGTCCAGGAAGCCAAACGGTAAGCCCTGTAACAATCCGCCCAAAGCGGCCTGGACTTAATGAATAACTGATACGTTTCCTAATGTTTTCCTTCCTTCCAACTTAGGACCAACCAGAGAAAACTCAAGCCATATCCCTAGCCCATCACAGAGGACACTGCTTCTAGTCAACCACCTCCAGCTTCCCGACGCCAACAGCCTCCAACCAGGGCTCACCTGAAGTCTTCCCTTTTGTCCTCTATGGTATCAGGTTTTTCTACTTCTCTGCCTGCCTGTGAGCCTCTGCTAAAACACAAGTGACAGCGGCCGACTCCCGTGCTAGAGTCAGATCTGAATAAATAGCCTCTGCTTGTTCTCGCTTGGGTGGTCTTCGTTTATTTTCACCAAGGGCACTATGTAAAGAAGAGATGTGAGACTCCTGGGCTCGGCGGCCAGTTAGCAACGTCTGCCCCGGTACAGGCGGTGGGCAGGGGGTGACCTGGATGTTCAGATTCAGCCCCTCCAAGGGTATTTCCTCCTGCTTCCACCAGAAAGATGCTTCTGTCCGAGCACCCTCCTTCTGCTTCCCTGATCCCGGGGGACTGGGTGAAATGCAGGAGGAGCAGCTGGTAGGGGAGCGAGGGAGCTTGCTCACCCACAGAGCTGACGGAAACCATGGCTTGGCACTGGCAGTTTTCCACGTCCCCTCAAATCACACTGGAGTGAAAGATGCAGTGGAGCTTCGGCAGGCAGACAGTAGACGTCCCCAGACTCTGATCGTTTGACCACGAAATCCACACAAAACTGATGAGATCACAGATGGTTAAAATCCCCCCAGGAAGGGCAACGAGGCAGGATCCCAAGGACGGAGCTCAGCAGAGGTGGCCGGCTGCCCATCAGGCCCTGACTCCCTCTGAGGCACAGTCCCTGTGGGAAGCAGCTGCCCGCAGGGACATTTCCCAGCGCCCTCGTCGCTGGGTGGCACCGAGGCACCGGTTCTCAGCGGTGGAAGCCGTGAAGTGATGGAAGCACTTCCAGGTGGAGGTGGGTACGTGCAGACACCAACGTCTCCATGCACTCTCCGTAAAGGGCTCAGAGAAGCCACCAGACAAAGGGAGCTGGGTTTTTACACAACTGCTCAGAGGAGAATTGCCTGAGCAGGGGCAGCTGCACCGGGCCCCGCCTGAGTGAGGCTCCATCCTCTGTGTCCACTGCCACTGCCACGCTGTGCAAGGCCAGGGAACCCGGTGACCACCACCCACTGCAGTCGTATTTGCATACCTGAAGGCATGAGGCATCCAGCATGAAGGGGCATCCTCCGTCCTGGAGGAGATAAGGCACACGCCTATAATCCCAGCACTTTGGGAGGCCGAGGTGAGTGGATCACTTGAGGTTAGGAGTTTGAGACCAGCCTGGCCAACATGGTGAAACCCCATCTTTACTAAAAATACAAAAATTAGCCAGGTGTGGTGGTGTGTGCCTGTAATCCCAGCTACTCGGGAGGCTGAGGCAGGAGAATCGCTTGAACCTGGGAAGCAGAGGTTGTCGTGAGTTGAGATCAGACCACTGGACTCCAGTCTAGGCAACAGAGCAAGACTCCGTGAAAGAGAGAGAGAGAGAGAGAAGAAATAAAGAAGCAAGAGAGGGAGGGAGTGAAGGAAGGAAGGAAAGAAGGAAGGGAGGAAGGGAGGAAGGGAGGAAGGAAGGAAGGAAGGAAGCTAAGGAAGGAAGGAAGGAAGGAGAGAGAGAGAAAGGAAGAAAGAGAGAGAGAAGAAAGGAAGAAAAGGAAGGAAGAAGGAAGGAGGACGGAAGGAAGGAAGGACGGAAGGAAGAAAGGGGAAGCAGGAAGGCAGGAAGGAGAGAGAGAGAGAAAGACCGCAAAGAGCGAGAGAACGGAAGAGAAGAGAAGGAAAAGGACGGATGGACGGCGGAAGGAAGGAGGAAGAAGGAAGGAAGTCCTCTTCTCCCACTGCCCGCTAGAGAGAAGAAGGATAGAAAGGAGAAGGAAAGAAGGAGGAAGAAGGAAGGAGGGAGGGAAGGAAAAAGGAAGTCTTCTCCAAGAGCAGACGCTCACGCAGGGGGCACGTGGGAATGAACGTCCCTGCCTACTCTTGGTAGAGGTGGGGCTGGGTTGCTTTTGCAGAGGTCATTTGTCAGTAGGCATCAAAATATAAGAAAAAGCATTCATTCAGAATCTGTAGTCCTGACCTGCGAAGCCAGCCTCGGAAGGAACAAGCCAAGTTCACAAGGTTCAGGGAACATTACTGTATTAACAAATCAGTGGGTATCCCCTAAATGTCCGTCACCAGCAGACTGGAGGAAAGAGGGTTTGCTGTGCTCGTGGCTGTGGGGCACCCATATGGTGCCCTAGAATGTGGGGGACTGCCAAGTTCAGCCCTGCCCACCGTCCCTGCTCACTGAGGAAGGGGTGCGCACAGGAGAGATGAGCCCCAACGGTCAGTGTACCCGGCTTCTTCCCATCGGGGCTGTGGTTCCATGCTGCCTGATGGGAACTCCAGCAGAGCAGACTGGGGCCTACGATTTGGGCTCAAACCCAGATCTGGAGGTTCTCCCTCTCCAGCTAACTGGTGGTGCAGAAACTCAGGCATGACCATGCTCTAGGGCGCAGGGTGGGGAGAAGGGGAGCAAGAGGGCTGGACCCGTGGGGATGTGGGCTCAGCTCACAGCTCTGCCTGCATGGAGCAGGGGAGGGTGAGTGACCCAGCTGGGAGGGTGCTGAGGTCCCTCCACCTGAAGAGCAACAACATGCTCGTGACAGCGGTGGCCATTGAAACTACTGATGGACAGACACACGGACGGTGAGGAGCGTGGGCCACGCAGAGTTCGCTCGCCATGGATTTCCAGGCTGGGGCATTTCAGCGGAGCTCTGTCTCTGTGTGATCATTGGGTGTGGGGAGATTTTCCCTCCCATGTGAACCTGGCTCAAATGTTTGAATCGTCCACAATGAACACGGGTGCTCTTTGTAGAGAAACAAACTATTTGTAACGAGTTGGCAGAGAGGCTGGCACAGAAGGAATCTCCAGTGAGGTTGGCAGAGGCAGTGTGGCATAGACACCAGGAGAAAAAAGGCCCCCACACTGGGCAGAGCCTGGTCCTGGACAGGAAGAGACCCCCTTCGAGGTAGGACAGAACCACCACGCGGTTCTTCCCAGCATCCCCACAAACACTTGCCGGCAAGCACCTCCCTCCAGCTTGTCCCAAGCCCGCGGGCACGTGGCAGCCTGAGACTCCCTCACCCACCATGCCCTGGAGAAGGCCACCTGGCACTGCCCATTTTGTGTGTGTGAAAAAGTCCCGGCCTGGGTCCCTGGGTCCCACCACAAGCGGCTGCGAGGCGTGGACACGCCCCTCCCTGCCTGGGCCACTCTCCTGCTCTGTCCAACAAGGAGAGACCGCAGAGCCCCCTCCGTGGTCCCACCTAGCCCCAGGAATCCTGTGATTTCATAAGCCCATGGTTATTATCCCTGGATAAACTCTCCAGCCCACAGCATCACAGGTCGAGGAGCCAATTCCAGAACCGAGTGCGGTGTAGGTGTGAGGCGCACGTCCGCAGTGCCAGCCCGGCTCTGTCTTCCATGGAAAACCCACATCTGAAGGCCTGGCCGGGGCACCTAGGACTCACCAGCCTCTGGGCACTGGGTCTGGGTAGAGTTTAGGAAAGTCTCAGGCTGGGGGACTTCCTGGAACAATGGCACCGCTCCCCGGCTTGCGGGGCAAAGGTGCTGGGCCAGCCTGGGTGCAATCCCCATTGCCAGGAGACTTGGACACACCTCATAACCCCTGCCAGGCCCTGCCAGGCTGAGCTTGGGAAATCCAGTGAGGTAGGAGGGCAGGAGGACCCCTGCCCAGGAGCGGCCGGGCCTAGACACAGGCCGACTCTGCCTCTTCCTGTCTTCACAGCCTGGAGCATGCTGCTTTACCCCCATTAGCCTCGCCT
Source organism: Rhinopithecus roxellana (assembly GCF_007565055.1). NCBI lineage: Eukaryota > Metazoa > Chordata > Mammalia > Primates > Cercopithecidae > Rhinopithecus > Rhinopithecus roxellana. Next base: position 11,676,347 of record NC_044564.1, read on the forward strand.
TCTCATCTGTACGGTGAAGGGGCTTCAGTGAAGGTCTCAGCAAAGGCAGCAAAGGCTGACGCAGCCTGCAAGAGATGGAGACCCTCAGTCCCACAAACACCAGGAACCGATTCTGTCAATGACCACGAACACGGGGGAGGGGATCCCTCCCAGCCCAGCCAGGTCTGCAGATGAGACCGAAGATGCAGCCGACACCCCGATGGCTGCCTCTGAGATCCCGAAGATGAAGACCCTGCAAAGCTGTGCCTGACCTCAGAAAACTGAGATAATAAACGCGTGTTGTTTTAAGCCAATCACTTTGCGGTAATGTTGTCACACAGCACTAAGTAGCTAACAGGTGATTTGGTACCTGGAAGTGGGGGCTGCCATAAGGAATACGTAGAAATATTGGGGCAGCTTTGGAACTGGACAAGGGCAGAGGGTGATCTGGGAGTTTGTGGTAGAGAAAGCCTAATTTGCCTTGAGCAAACTGTTGGTGGAAATCTGAGCTTTCAGATGACTGCCAGAGGCCGGGCGCAGTGGCTTACGGCTGTAATCCCAGCATACTGGGAGGCCAAGGCAGGCGAATCACCTGAGGTGAGGAGTTCGAGACTAGCCTGGCCAGCATGGTGAAACCCCTACTAAAAATACAAAAATTAGCTAGGCGTGGTGGTGCACACCTGTAATCCCAGCTAATGGGGAGGCTGAGGCAGAAGAATCACTTGAACCTGGGAGGCAGAAGTTGCAGTGAGCTGAGATCATGCCATTGCACTCCAGCTGGGGCAACAGAATGAGACTTCATCTCAAAAATAATAATAATAATAATTTTTAAAAAGATCACTGCCAGAGAGGACTCGGAAGGAAGCAAGGGCAATGTCACTGAAAACTGGAGGAAGGGAGATGCTTGCAAAGTCCTAACAGCAAGTTCAGCAAAATCGTCACCTGCAGGAATGCGGCAAGGAGGATGGATCGAGGCTGGCTGGGTTACTGAGCTAAAGAGGCTTCCCGGCAAAGTCTGGGAGGTACTGTTTGGTTTCTTTGTGCTGCTTACAGTACAGAGCAAGAGGAAAGAGATATATTGAGGACAGAACTGTTAAAAAAAAAAGAGAGAGAGAGAAAAAGAAAGAAAAGAAACAGGACTTGATGATTTTGAAAATTCTCAGCCCCTCTCAATGGTAAATGGTGCTAAATTTAAGAAACATAGCACAGGTGGGGCCACAGGGAGTCTGCTGTGCTCCTGGCTCCTTCTGCCAGTGCTCCTTGTTCTGCAGCTGTACACAGCGGCTCCCCCACTCTCCTGGGCTTCCCCCTCTCCTGTTTTCTCAGGGGCACACCCCAGGCTGTTCCGGGCCACACTTTTTTCTGACCTTACATGTTAATGACCAAGGGATGACCTTCAAATTCATGGTATCTAATACTGTCAGCTTCAAGTAGCAATTTACACCTAAACGAAATCTCATGGTCGCAATCACTAGGAGTTTATTTTTCTTACCCAGCAGTCCTGAGATAAGTGGCTGCTGGTAATGATTCTCACCTAGGTGTCACCACAGCTGCATCTCTGTGAGTCTGTGGCTCTGTGACTACTTTTTTTTTTGTTTACGTGTGTTTATTTTTTTATTGTGGTAAAATACACATAACAAAATTTACCATTTTAACGATTTTAGAGTGTACAAGTCATTGTTTTTTGTTTGTTTGTTTGTTTTTCCTTTACTGTGATTTCTTTTTTTTTTTTGTTTTTTTTGTTTTTTATTATACTTTAAGTTCTAGGGTACATGTGCATAACGCGCAGGTTTGTTACATATGTATACTTGTGCCATGTTGGTGTGCTGCACCCATCAACTCGTCAGCACCTATCAATTCTTCATTTACATCAGGTATAACTCCCAATGCAATCCCTCCCCCCTCCCCCTCCCCATAATGGGCCCCAGTGTGTGATGTTCCCCTTCCTGAGTCCAAGTGATCTCATTGTTCAGTTCCCACCTATGAGTGAGAACATGCGGTGTTTGGTTTTCTGTTCTTGTGATAGTTTGCTGAGAATGATGGTTTCCAGCTGCATCCATGTCCCTACAAAGGACACAAACTTATCCTTTTTTATGGCTGCATAGTATTCCATGGTGTATATGTGCCACATTTTCTTAATCCAGTCTGTCACTGATGGACATTTGGGTTGACTCCAACTCTTTGCTATTGTGAATAGTGCTGCAATAAACATACGTGTGCATGTGTCTTTATAGCAGCACAATTTGTAATCCTTTGGGTATATACCCAGTAATGGGATGACTACTTTTATCCCTGCTTGTTACCCACACTCACAAGTTGGCTGCTGGGTTCCCAGCCAGGACATCCACATTCAAGGTGGGGAAGAGCAGGGGAGACAAAGAGAAATGCCTTCTGAGCAGCCAGGAAAGTATGGCCTGGAGGAAAAGCTGAGATTGTGACTGTAAAAACTTCTGCTAAAATTCAGAGAAACCAGAAACTAGAAGTACCAGGCCACACAAACAAACAGTCCTGTAAGGAGATGAAGGCCGGCCTCATGGATGCTCTCAGTGGAACCACAGAACCTCTATGGAGCTTAAACGCATGGCCCCTTGACCATCTCAGCAAGCGCCCAAGGCAGAGAAGAGCTTCTTTTAAAAAGATCTTTGTGTGTGGCCTTTTCTAAGGGAGTGAATCCAAGGGAAATGTACAGGAGACCACAAAATTTCTGAAAAAATTGTCTCAGCAAAAATACTGCCAGTGTGAGCTAAAAGGAACCTAGAGCACACAAAACACAAAGATGCCATCAGATCCCCAAAATTCTACCAGCAGAAGCAGGCTGGCAAAGCTCCTTGGTGGCAAAGCTACGTTTAAAAAAGGAAAGGTGACTCCGTGGATAGAACCGTAAGTCTTGGGGGCAAAGCCAAGAGCCAGGGAGAATCATTGCCACGACTCACAACCTCATAGAGAAGTCCCAGCATTCTCCTAGCTGGATTTCAGAATTGCTGTGGACCCACGACTCCTTTGTACCCCGCAGTGCTCTCTGTTTTGAACAGGAGTATCTGCAGCTGTGGCCTAGGCCTGTCCCACCATGGTGTGTTGAGTCAGGGAGGTGATCATTCACTTGTCTCTGTTTTATAGATTGATGGATGGGGGGTACCACACCCAAGGCACCTTGCATATACCTGGACCTGATTAGATGATGAGCAAATGCAGTCATGGATGAGACTCTTGGGAACCTTGAGAAGAGACGAATGTATTTCACATGTGGGAAGAACATGACTTATTATGGGGCCAGAGAGCCAACTGTGATGGGCAGATTACAAAGTGGCCTCCTGGATCCCATGCCCTTTGCACTCTGCTCCCCTGAGTGGGGGCTGGACCTGAGACTTACTTCTAATCCTTTGGATATGGCAAAGGTTGTGGAATGTCACCTTCAAAACTGCATCACACCATCTCCTAACACCCATCTTGCTAGGAGACGCTCTCCCTCATGGGCTGTGATGAAGAGAGTGCCATGCAGGAGAGGTCCACATGGCTGAGAGAGGCCTGGAGGCAGCCTCCAGCCTCCAGCCAGCAAGAAACTGGAGCCCTTGGGGTGACAACCCTCAAGGACCTGGGGCCTCTTGACAGCCACGGAAGCTTGAAAGCAGACTCTTCCCCAGCTGAGCCTCCAGATGAGACCCCAGCTCTGGCCAACACCTTGGCTGCAGCCTTGCAGAGGGCCCAGTCAGGTCATGTGCAGGCTCCTGCCCCACAGAAGCTGTGGAGTAATAACTGTGTGTTGCTCTCAGCTGCTCATCAGGGCCACAGTCATGCAGCACTAGGTACTAGACCCACTGCAGGGAGGCCACACACTTGGTAGCAATAGTGGAGAGATGATTTATATACTGAAGTGTTTTAAATAAAATAATGTCTGCAATTTAAAGGACTGCACTGGAAAGTGCAAAACACTATTCAAATATTGGAGAGAGCACTGTGGCTCCCAAGACCCATTACCAAGAGAGAGGGGCCCAAACCCCGAAACACACTCAGGCCCTGGATTTCTGAGCCATTTGTGATGTGGGAACCTGCCTTGGCTCAAGTGGGATATGTTACCCCTTTCTTTTTCCAAGTTTCCAGACCACCAAAAGATTCTTAAGCTCAGCTCTCCAATGGCTAGGAGTCAATGGGGCCATTACGTTTGCTTAGCCAGAGTCATGAATCAGGAAGCTTTAGCGTCGCTCCTGGCTCTCTGAAACCGTTTGGTGGAGACCTAGTTCGAGAAGCATTAAGGTATTTGGACCTGTCTTCTTCTGCTCGGGTGCCCATAACAGACATCACAGACTGAACGGCTTAAGCAATAGACATCTACTCCTGGGAAGTACAAGATCAGGGTGCTGGCCAGTTGGTTTCTGATGACGGCCATCTCCCTGCCTCATGTCCACACACAGTGGAGACAGAGAGAAAGAAGAGGGAGCCCTCTCATCTCTTCCTATAAGGACACTAATCCTATGGGATCAGGGCCCCATCCTTATGCCTTCATTTAATCGCCTCCAGAAAGCCCTCATCTCCAAGCACAGTCACGCCAGAAGCTGAGACTTCAACATGAAGGCAGGGGCAGTACACAGTTCAGCCTGTAACAGACCCCCTGACCATCTGCAGAGGAGGTTAGAGGCCTCTCCCTCGGCCATGGACAAGCATATGGGTCCTGGGCTTTCTCTTATTTCCCTCAACTATAGACAGAGTGGCCAAAACACTGTCCAAAATCGTTTTCCGTCACACACAAGCGTACACACAAGGGCAACGGATATTTGAGAACAAAGGAGTCCACCGGGAAACAGGTTCAGAGTGACTGGGTCCAAGCAAGAAGGACAGGTCTCCCCAGGGATGGCCCACATGAGCATCGTGTCCTAGAGAGGCCACCAGACTCAACCAGGACAGACCTCATTGGCAGACGGGGTGAGGACGGTGCCTCCAGCCCAGACACCACGTGGCCGCTCGTCCTTCTCAGTCCAGCCACTGCACTGCTCAGTCATGCTGTCGCCAAGGTGAGTCAGAGCCTGGCGAGGAGGCCCACCTACCCTGGCAGACAGATTCCCCCCAGGGGAGCCCCGTGCAGGTCGGTGCGGGTGTCTCCCACCCAGCGGTTCCTCCCGAAATCACATTTTATTACTGCTTTATACAATGACTAAAAGGTCACTACTCCTGCCAACTCATGAGCAAACTGAAACAAGAAGCTCTTCCTTCCTTCACACGTCTGAAAGGGCATCCAAGGTCTCATCAGCTGTGCCCGCCTCCCTCTGGGTCTCAGCACGCCGAGCAGCCCGGCACGTGGGCACACCCGAAGAAGGACCTTCCACCACACCTCACCCTGCCAGGGACAGCAGGACCTCTCAGAGGGGTGGCTCTGCTCATCCATCTGCCCCTCAGCAGGTCGTCTGGCAATCCCTGGCCCCTGGGGGGCTCAGAGAATCCCAGCTGGAGTTCCTGTGGGCGCAGGAGCCTGTGGAAGGTGGCGGCTGCAAGCGCCAGGTGTTTCCTTGGTGGCAGAGCTGGCAGGAGTTTGATGAGAATGACCAGGCTGTGCACGCATCCAGCCCTCCTCTAGGAAAATCATCAGTCTGGCACACAGTTGGTGCTCAAAATAGAAACGGCTAAGCCATTCCCAGACATGGATACAGTGGCAAACAAAATAGACATCGCAACCTACTGCATGGAGCAGCTGCCCACGGGAGGACAGACCAAAAACAGCGCTCCAGCCTCGCTAAGTTCCATCTCCTTCCACCGCGTGGGTGCTGGCCGGTCCCTGGGAAAGGCCCTTTCACACCTTCTGACCTCAGTTTCAATACCTGTAAAATGGGAGTGTGGAGCCTGCCTTCCCGAGAGTGATCAGTCCGGCCTCTCCATAGGGCCTGCTGTGGTTGGCACAGGAACAACTGCCCTGGTTTTCCTTCAGGAGGGACCTGCCGCCCGGCCGCGGGGAGTGGTTGGCACACAGCCTCCAGCTGGCAGCTCCTCCGCACCCTAGGTCATGCCCCTTCCCACGCTCCGTGGGTGAGTCACGGCCGTGTGCCACAGGACACCAACAGGTGGGACACAGCATGGCGCAGGACACTTTTCTGGTGGTTCCCGGAGGGCTGGACCAGGCCTTACGAGGCCCGCACCACTGTGCAGTCGCCTTTTCCACCCAATCCGGCTTCTTCCTTCCCTTCTGTCTTAGTCCATTTGAGCCAAGATAAAAGTAAACTACCCCCAGACTGGGCAATTTATAAAGAACAGAAATTTATTTATCACTATCCAGAGGCTGAGAGGACCGAGCTCAAGGTGCCACGAAGTCCTCTGGCCAGCAGTCTCTAGAATACCCTTGGTGCCTGGTGAGGACTGCGCTCTGCTTCTGGGATGGTGCCGTGGCACCACGTTCCCACCCGGCAGAGGGCAAGAGGGGCGCAGGGGCGAGTTTCCTCCAGCCCTCTCGTGAGGCCCGAATTGTTCATGAGTGTGGCAACCTCGTGGCTCAATAACTCCGCCAAAGGCCCCACCTTTGAATGCCACCACAATGCGGGGCAGGGAGGTTTCAACAGGAATTTGGGTGAGGACACATTCAGACCCCAGCACCTTCACCACGTGGACGTGAGAATCCCTCACACATTCGCAGCTTCCTGAGCTCACCTCAGCAAATGCTTCCAGAGCTTGGAGCCTGAGACCGCGGGCCCAAGAGGCCCGGGAGGTTTGCCTGGCCTTTGGGAGCCACTCACGGCCCCTTCACTGCTGGGGTGTGGGGCACAAACAGCCCCCATGGAAGCTAGGGGTCTAGCCGTGACAGCTTTGGCTGGGGAAGAACTGGAGCTCGTACCCCAGGAGGGACAACGGTACGTCTGGGTGGGTAAGGGAGCGGGTGGACAATGGGCAGCATATCCATGCACCACAGGAAGGGCTGGAGCAGGAGGTGGGACCCAGGTGCTGGAGGGCCAGGGAGCCTGCAGAGCTGGGGGATCCCACGAGGACCAAGCCCAAGACTCAGTGGCTGGACGTCAAAGACAGTCAAATGTCCCACAAGACGGGTCCAGTCAGGAAACCCTGGAGCCACACATGGGCTGGAGACATGTGAAAAGCTTGGCTCTCCAGTCCCCTGGGAGGCCGTGGAGCCTGTAGATGTGGCCACCCGTCGCTGTAAGAAGCAGACCACCAGGGCCCCCAGTCCCACTGCAGAGGCCTCTCCTGGTCAAAGAACACATGCCCTGCAGTCCCCGCCTAGAACTAGGGTTAAGTCACAACTCAGCCTCAGCAGGGAAAAGGTGACTGCGCCTCAGAGCAGTGGGGAACCCAGGTCACAGACAGACCAGGAGCAGCCGGGGGCACATGTAGGATTCAGCTCCCAGGTGCTGCAACAAGGGACCGGCTCATCAAATCAGACGGGGACCAGTTCCACCTGGCGCAGTCACCCAGAAGCAGAATTTGTCCCCTGGCTAGGAAAACACACAAGAACCAGTGGGACAGACACAGTGTGGAGACCCCCAAGGTCCCAGGGCCCTCTTCAGGGTAGGAGTATAGTCCTCCGGGGAAGCAGCCTGGCAAAGACTGCAGGCCAGGTTATGGGACCCCAGACCTCCCCGTCACAGGCTCAGGCATCGCCAGCACCAAGCCTTTCTAAGAGGCAGCAAGCCTTCTCAGATGCCACATGGGCAGGGCCAGAGGACACGAGCAAATTGCAGGTGCCCGGCCCCCGGCCCCCGGCCCCCTCCACGGTGGACAGCACCCACCCTCGGCTCCCTCCTTGGGCCATACAGGAGGTCCCACACCCGAGCTGGGTGCCAAGTGGGTTGGCTCAGTCTGTGGGTGCAGGTGAAGCTGGACAGCAGGCTCACCGCAGCCTCACCGAGGCAGGCCTTGGACCACAGTGGCAAGACCCTCCCATCCCCTCCACAGCCGGAGCCCCTGTGGAGGCTGATCTCACCCCCTCAAATGGCTCCTTCCTTTTAGTAAGAAAAAAAAAGCTCCCTGAGAGCCACGTCCTGGGAACCTGCCCTGACTTTTCCTCAAATACTGAACACACACAGAATATATATATTTCCATTTCCTTTGAAAGGAGGATCAAAAAACTGCATCCGAAAGCATTTTTTAATTCATGCTGCAACTGTGGCAAAACCTAAAAGCTAATTTTGTCCACCTGGCTTCTGTATTTCCGAAATAAACCTTCCCAAAGGCCTAGAATGTTTTCTCATTCCAAAGTGTGCCTGGGCACATTTATAAGGGCGGCCCGCGTGGTCCGTGCCAGAGTGTGGAGGGGAGAGGGAGGGAGGGAGGGAGATGGAGAACTCTGGGAGGCAGGAACAGCCCGCGACTCTAATCCCAGTCCACAAGCTTTGCCTGCCCCAGGTTCCTGGCTCCAGCCCGGGCTCCATCAGGAGTGGGGCGCGTCTGTCCTTCCAGACCTGGACTGGGGAAATTACCTCAGCCCTGGCCTGCCCCACCCTCCTGAACTCCTGGGCTCCCTACGAGTTGAGTCAGTTGGTGGTGGAGACGAATGGTGGCGTCCAGGCCACAGCTCAACCTAGACTGCTGATGGCAGGGCTGGAGAGCACAGGCTGTCTCCGGGTTGACACCCGAGAAGCTAGGGCATGATGGAGGCATCAGGATGTGGCTGGAAGACATCCCTGTCCTTCCGTCCTCCTCTCAGGAGCTTGGGGCTCTAGCCCACAGAGCAGGAGCTCATAGGTTCGTGCCAGCACCAGGCTCCAGTGGAGGGGCCAAGGCCAGTGGAGTCCCCATGAAGTCCCCTGGCCAGCAGTCTCTAGAACACCCCAGAGAAGGCAACTCGGGAGCTCTGGGTGGGCGAAGTGGCTACAGCAGCCCCTCCTAGCAGTGTCAGGCTCCATGTGGCCTCTCATCCACCTACTGGTAGGCAGGGAAACTGAGGCTCAGGCAGACTTGGCCACACTGGAACCCAGATCCTCAGCTGTCCAACACTAAAGCCTGTATCGTAACCCATACAGCTTGTGGAGACCCATCTCAGGGCCATCTTCACGAAGATGGGCAGACTGAGGTCTAGAGTGAGGGACTGAGGCCTAGAGTGAGGAACTGAGGCCTAGAGTGAGGATGCAACGAGCAAATCCCAGTACCAGTCGCGGGTTCGGGGCCTCCAGCTCCGAGCGCAGAATGCACTCGTGCTCGGTGCCCGAGAAGCTCTGGGGGCTCTAGGGATTTCCAGGGAACCCCCTTGGAATGTGTTGGGGCTAGAATGGCGGCTGTCCTGGCTGCAGCCCCAAACCCAGGCTCTCTGCAAACCCACACAGGCTCTGAGCTTTGGGACGAGCAGAATGGGGAGCGGCTTGTGCAGGCTGAAGTTGGAGCCAAGCAGAGAGGCCAGCAGGAGGGGGACCCCACCAGGGCCCCAGCACAGCCCCCGCCCCACCCTGGCTGGGGGCTCACCGAGGAACGATTGCCTGGCCAGAGCTGCCTTCCCTCCTACAGCCCAGGGCCCCGCCTCCCAGGACACGGCCCAGAAAAGGAGGAGGAAAAGCTCATTTCCTGAACACGCCTGGAGAAAGAAGTGTGCAGCCCTGTCCACGTGGCAGGGCTTGCAGATGCCACCGGCCTCCCGCAGGCTCAGGTTAGAGAGGCATCCTGTGTGGAGCGCAGCGCCCCTCCTTGTCCAGGTCCCTCCTCCTTCCCCGGGGATCTGTTCCTTCCCTGGGCCCCTCCTGCTCCCCAGGGATCTGCTCCTCATTCTCTCAAGAGAGCAGGGCAGCGGGTTCCTGAGGTGCCGATCAGAGTCAGGGGATGCCCACCAGGCCTCTCCAGGCAGCAGGAACCCACCCAGCTCCCCGAGGCCCAGGGAAGGAACAGATCCCAGGGCAAGGCTTTCTGGCGGCAGCCAAACCCACATCTTGTCAGCTTCCTCCACTTGCTCAGTGAGCCCAGGCCCCAGGGAAACAGCTGAGAGCAAAACACATAACGTCTCTGCAACGTCCTCCAGCACCCAGAGGGAGGATGCAACGAGCAGGAGCCAGATCGGTGTAGAGCCGTGGGTGGGCACCGTCCCCTAGTGCCCTCTGAGGAGGCCCCAGCCAGAGGCAGGTGCAAGGGCAAAGCCAAGTGCCACAAGCCCCAGGCGGGTGCACCTGGACAGAGGGACTCCTGGGGTGTGGGAGGGAGTGAAGCAGGGGCTAGGGATGGAGCAGGGGCTGGCTTGGGGCCTCCTCTTTTCCCATTGGTAGCAAGACACGCTCCTAGGGGTCCACCTCAGGGACATCTGACTGCTGCAGGGAGAGCGGGCATGCCATCCACTCAGCAAACACACACTGAACCCCAGCTGTGCGCCTCACCCTGGGGCTGGGGGCTCATCTTCAGCAGGCCCAGGTCTCAGCAGGGGCGAGTGCATCAGCCAACAGCCCCCTCCAGGGAGGATCCAGCAGGGCCAGGGCCTGCAGGGTCACCAAGCTCATTCTTGAAGAGTCTCAGAGTCAGCCTTCTAGTGGCAGACAAGCCCTCTGCCTCCATGTTCTGCTGTCAAGACACAGGGAGATGCTCATGGCCCAGCGTGGCCTTAGACGGCAGCTCTGCACAGCACGGGCGTTTTTCTGCCCCGTTTTGGCCTTCCTTCAGCAACTGCCCTCCTCGCCGCCAAACGGGAGGCACTCTCTGCGGAAGCCCACCATGATGGAGCACCCAGGAGGCTGCTCTCAGAAGGTTCCAGGGCATTTCCCAGAGCCCCCACATCCCGTGGGATCTGCAAGACTGTGCGGTTTGGGCTGCTCCAGCCAGCGGAGGCTGTGGGAATTGAGCCTTTTGGAGGAGTCGTGGGACTCCACAGGGGTCAGCAGAGGAGCTGGACTTCACCCTAGGGACAGTGGGGGAGGCCTGGTGGCCACGCTCAGGACACACTGTCTTGCAGGAAGAGACAAGTCCTCACCCGGCCCTTTCTGCTCCCTGCCCTCCCAGCCCACTTTGCTGCAGGCACACTGGCCCCCCTGGTGATCGTCCAAAATAAATACAAAAGTCCTAACAGCTGCATTGACCGGGGCTGGCTCGTACACCCGTGCACTGTGTGTGCGACTCACATCAACCCAAAGCGGGGAGATAGCCACCCCTACAAGCCTCTCAAGTCACCAGCTCCAGGGGCCCCACAGACACCAGCCCAGGTCAGCCGACGGCAGGCCGAGCCTCCAACCTCCACACCACACTCTGGCACACGGACTGGGCCACCCGGAGCCCAGTGCTTTCGGGATGAACGCAAGTCAGCAAGAACTAGAGGACCTCAGAGCTTCTCCCCAAAAGCCAGCGAGGTTCCAGCATGCAACAGCCTCACCAGAACAGGCATGGAGATGTCGGAGACTTCAGAGGGAGGGCAGTCCAGGCAGGTTTCCTGGAGCAGGTGTGGGACAGGCCTGTGGGCTGGGAAGAGGAGGTGGAAGTGAGAAAGGAAGGGAGGCAGAGCCATCCACCTCAGCAGGAGCACCGCCCAGCCTGCCTCGCCTCCGAACCTCCAGGACGGAACTTCTTCCAGCACATGTGAGGCTGCCCATCCAGCAGCTTCTCCCATCAGGGCAGTGGCAGGGGTAGCCCCAGGGCCAGGCCAGATGAGGGAGCCCACAGCCCTGTGCTAGGGCAGCTCCAAGAAGCCGAAGTGAGTGAGTACGGTCTCTGCTGCCAGTGCCACTGAGGCTCATCTCTGCATGATTCCCAGAGAACATCATTCAATTCCAGACTTAACTGGCATTAAATTGGACATTCTAGTAGAATAGGTTGAGTTCCAAATCGTCATTATGCAAAACATCCACTGCAGCTGATGGGACCGTATGAGCCAAGAGAAGTTCATTTGCATCAGAAGACAGCAACTCAGGGTCGGGCATCTTCCAGGAGGGGGACCGGGCCTCCCTGGGGACACGGAAGACAGGACTCTGTGCACCTTGGCCAGGGCTATGGTGCTGTGAGGGGCAGGCCGTGGCTTCCTCCGTGGGCCCCCTCTGAACCTCTGGTTGGAAGCCAGAGCCCTAGCTCTGTGTCCCTCCTGCCTGGGGAGGGGTGTACTTATTCGCTCTCCAGCCCCCTGGAGAGGGAGGTGAAGTCGAGAGTCCAAGCCAGAGTTCCACGGTGCTATGACCCGGGGTGTGAGACTCAACACTGGGGCCTCGCCTGAGAGAGGGTGGACCTGCCACCTCCTCCAAGCCCAAGGGAGAAGGAGCCAGGAGCCCAGGGCCATGCAAACACAGGAGGCACTCAAGGGACGTGGAAGCGGCGCCTGTAGTGAGCCCAGCCCTGGCCATGATCAGGTACTGTTCGGACCCTCAAAGAGGGAAGCCCAGGCCTCAGACCACCCAGCCTTTCCTCGGGAAAAACTGACAGTGGAAAGGCCCTGGGGGTGGGGTGGGCCAGGGCCCCCAGGGCTCCAATTCCAGCTGGGGACGCTGGGGATGCAGGAACCCAGGGAGCCCACAGTCCCTTCCGGGCCTGAGTGAGAGGGGCCCATGTCCCTCACCCATATGACCAGCCTTTCCAGGCTCCGGACCAGCCAGATGTCTCTTCTGCTGCTTGGCAGGTGCTAAAGGAAGGCCTCTTGGAAACACCCCGCTGGGGAGGTACTATGGCTCCCCAAATTCCAGCAGGGAACTGGGGCTCCCAGAGGCGCAGAGTGACCTGCCCCAGGTGAGTAGCTCCAAAGGGGCAGGTCCAGGCCACTCCTGCCCCACCAAGGCAGGCGTTGAGACTCAGACGGCTCCGCCGAGCCCAAGGCCTCCAATACCACTGAGGAAGGTGGTACCCCAGCCAGCCTCCTGCCTCTGACCAAGCTCCTGGGCTGCAGGGGCCAGGTCCCTGCCCAGAAAGCCTCTCCTGCCCACTACTGTCAGTAATTCCAGGGCTGGGGCTGCCACCCACAGGGCTCATGCCCAGCCTGGCTCCCACCCCTCAGGGACAGCCAAGCAGGAGGCTAGAGGATTCTGCCAAAGCTCCCTGCAGCCAGCCTCAGGGCCAAACACAGCCAAGACCTCTGCACCGCCCCACCACTAATGAACAGCGGGTCTGAGCAGTCATCGGGGTGAGGAAAGCTATAGACCAACAGGCTGTGTCCCCACTGTCCCAAAGAGACCACACTCAAGAGGGGCCAAGCTCAAGAGACCTGAATCACAGGACAATGAGTTCCAGAGGACCCGGTCTCAGGAGGACCCCAACTTCAGGAGAACCCAGGCTCAGGAAGGACCCAGGCTCAGGAGGACCAAGGCTCACGAAGACCCAGGCTCAGAAGGACCCAGGCTCAGGAGGACCCTGACTCAGGAGGGTCCCAGGCTCAGGAGGACCCTGACTCAGGAAGACCCCAGGCTCAGAAGTTCCCAGGCTCAGGAGTACCCCAGGCTTAGGAGGACCCATGCTCAGGAGGACCCAGGCTCAGGAGGACCCCCAACTCAGGAAGACCTCAGGCTCAGAAGGATTCCAGGCCCAGGAGAACCCCAGGCTCAGGACTACCCAGGCTCAGGAGGGTCCCAGGCTCAGGGAGATCCCAGGCTCAGGAGGACCCCAACTCAGGAGGACCCAGGCTTAGAAGGACCCCAGTTCAGGAGGACCCAGGCTCAGGAGGACCCCCAACTCAGGAAGACCTCAGGCTCAGAAGGATTCCAGGCTCAGGAGAACCCCAGGCTCAGGACTACCCAGGCTCAGGAGGGTCCCAGGCTCAGGGAGATCCCAGGCTCAGGAGGACCCCAACTCAGGAGGACCCAGGCTTAGAAGGACCCCAGTTCAGGAGGACCCCGACTCAGGAGGACCCCGATTCAGGAGGACCCCGACTCAGGAGGGCCCCAGGCTCAGGAGGACCCAGGCTCAGGAGGATCCGAGGTTTAGGATGACCCAGGCTCAGGAGGATGCTGATTCAAGAAGACTCCAGGCTCAAAAGTTTCCAGGCTTAGGAGGACCCAGGCTCAGGAGGACCCCAGGCTTAGGAAGATCCAGGCTCAGTAGGACCCTGATTCAGGAAGACCCCAGGCTCAGAAGTTCCCAGGCTCAGTAGGACCCAGGCTCAGGAGGACCCCAGGCTTAGGAGGACCCAGGCTCAGGACTACTCAGGCTCAGGAGGATCCCAGGGAGCCCACAGTCCCTTCCGGGCCTGAGTGAGAGGGGCCCATGTCCCTCACCCATATGACCAGCCTTTCCAGGCTCCGGACCAGCCAGATGTCTCTTCTGCTGCTTGGCAGGCAGGCTGAGGAGGATCCCAGGCTCAGGAGGACCCAGGTTCAGGAGGACCCTGACTCAGGAGGCCCCAGGCTTAGGAGGACCCAGGCTCAGGAGGACCCTGAATCAGGAAGACCCCGACTCAGAAAGACCCCAGGCTCAGAAGTTCCCAGGCTCAAGAGGACCCAGGCTTAGGAGGACCCTTGCTCAGGAGGACCCAGGCTCAGGAGGACTCCAACTCAGGAAGGCCTCAGGCTCAGAAGGATCCCAGGCTCAGGAGAACCCCAGGCTCAGGACTACCCAGGCTCAGGAAGATCCCAGGCTCAGGAGGACCCCAACTCAGGAGGACCCAGGCTCAGGAGGACCCCAGCTCAGGAGAACCCCAGGTCAGGAGGACCCCAACTCCGGAGGACCCAGGCTCAGGAGGGTCCTGTAGTTGGTTTAATGCTTTGTTGCTGTCCTCTTAAAATTCGCAGTCATTTCCATCTGGAATGTGGGGCCTCTATTTTCTCTTTGCAGAGGCACTACACATTCTGTAGTCGACAGCTCCCAGCCCCCACACTGGGTGGGTCAGAAGCCTCATCTCCCACCCCAGCACTGTGGCTGCCCATCTGTGAAATGGGTTTAGTGCTCACTTCCCAGGGTGGTCTGGGGTGGCAAGAGAAACAGCGACAGAGCTTTGATTTCCTGGGGTGGGTGGTGAGGGGCGGGATACAGGGAGAGCAGGCAGGGCAGGGAAGGGACAGGCTCCCGCCTCAGTCTAAAGTCTCTCACTCTTTTTCATATGGCCGCCCTCTTCACTGCCTCCTGGCCAGTCCTCAACCCTCCCCAACAAGTCAGGAAGACTCGGCATGAATCCCATGGAAAAGAAGTGGCTGCACATTTTCCGAGATGTTTTAAACATTGTTTTGGCACGGCGGTGGCTCCTCCGCGGCCCAAGTCACCCTGACATAAAACAAGCCTGACCGGAGCCAGGGCCCCAGCCCGCCAGCCTCCTCCGGCCAGCCCAGCTCTGGCTGCCATGTACTGGTCACCTTCCCAGCCCTGCCCCTCCCAGATGCGGGGCACACCGGGTGGGGGAGGCTGGCCTGCCTCTTCAAACGGCCTCTTTTTAAAGCCAAGGAATGCCTCTTGATGAGTTTGTTTCTGCGGTTGCTAACCAGCAGCATCGCACGGTCTGGGAAGCCAGAGGGATACCTGGGTCACTGGTTTCATGCTCTGCACAAACTCTGTGGGCCAAGAAGGAGCTCCAGTCAGCTAGCGTAGCCCCTCGTGGTGCAGGGGGAGAAACTGAGGCCCAGAGACAGGGGAGGAGGTTGCCAGGGTCCCAGATCAAATGGCCATACTGTGGGTGGGTTTTGAGTCTTGCCTCTGAGAGGCAGGTCCCCATGCTAGCCTGGGGAGGCCGCACAGGCATCGAATTCCTGAGGGAACATGCATGTTGGGGGGAACGCAGGCAGCCTCTGTCTCCCCCACCTCATTTCTTGCCCCTTCACATCAACCCTGTACAGCAAGGGATAGCATTGTCTTTACTTTGCAGACACAAAATTAAGACTTGGAGAGGTGAGGTGACATGCTCATCACAGGCTGCCCCAGGTGGAACTGGGGTTCCATGGGGTTGATGTCTGGAGCTGGGTCAGACCCCGCCTCGTGGGCAGTCCCACTCTACAAATGGACAGGCCTTTGAGGTGAGTGCAGAGATCCCAGCCTCCACCTGCAGGGCCCTAGGATCCTGGGGTGGATGTAGCAGCCTGGCCTCAAACCTGCTGGGGCACTTGGGGGAAATCACGCCATCCCTCTAAACCCTCAGCTCCCCAATCTGTGAAGGAGGACACAGGGCCATAAACATTAAGGACCTCATCGTTCCTAAACTACCTGGCCCAGGACCTGATTCAGGAACAGCAACAAAAGCCAGCCGCCTCTTCTGGAAAGGAGATAGTGCCTGCGAAGGACTTGAACGTGGAAATAGGAGTCGATCGTGCTGGCCAGGCCGAGAGAGGACCCAGGTGTTCGTGGAGAGACCTCAGCCCAGCCCCACCCGGACATAAGCAGACCTCCCTCCTCCCCGAGTCTCGGGTCCCCTCAAGGGGCCAGGGGCTCCAAGGACAGTTCCCATAGGGATAAAGGGCTCTACCATCTCCGATGATGGCATTGTGTCCTGCAAAGTAAACGAACAAGAGGCAGATTAGGAAGAGGAAAAAATGTTTTCATGTGGAAACGTACATGGGAGACCACAGGAAAATGGGATTCAGAGGAGTGATTAGAATCTGGGGCTTACATATCCTCTTAGGGGTACACAAAACTCCGGGGAGAAGGAGAAGGGCACACACAGGAAAATGAATGGCTTTTTGGACAGGTAAATAGGCCCTGAGGTGGACAGATGGGACCACGCCCGTCTCCGTGTGCTGTGGAGGTTTCTCATCACTGATTGTGATAAGAGTCCATCTTCCGGCCGGGTGCGGTGGCTCAAGCCTGTAATCCCAGCACTTTGGGAGGCCGAGACGGGCGGATCACGAGGTCAGGAGATCGAGACCATCCTGGCTAACACGGTGAAACCCCGTCTCTACTAAAAAATACAAAAAACTAGCCGGGCGAGGTGGCAGCGCCTGTAGTCCCAGCTACCCGGGAGGCTGAGGCAAGAGAATGGCGTGAACCCGGGAGGCGGAGCTTGCAGTGAGCTGAGATCCGGCCACAGCACTCCAGCCTGGGTGACAGAGCGAGACTCCATCTCAAAAAAAAAAAAAAAAAAAAAAAAGAGTACGTCTTCCCTGGTTGCTCCAGGAAGGGATGTATGACAATTGAGTTCTTTCGAGTTCTTTTGGGAGTCTCTGGTTTTCGGCAGATAAGGGATTTCTGAAACTCAAATACCTTCTGCACAAAATAATTTTATGCCCCAGCGGCGTGTTCTGAAGTCCCTCCCCCTCCCCTTAGACCTTCCATCTGGCAGGTGAGCATCTCTACTTTGTACCTAAAGAAACAATGGCTCAGAAAGGTTCAGACCTGCTCAGCGTCCCTGAGGGAGCACCATCAGCCACCCAGAGCCACCTCGCCCCAAGGCTGCAGGCCCCAGAGTTTGGGAGCATGGCTGCTTGGTGCTGATAGGACAGCACCCCCGGGGCCTCCAGGATGGCCAAGCCGCCTGGGAGCTGCTCAGGGACAGAGTCCTCCTCTGCTGATGCACCCTGGAGCCTCCGGTTCTCCTAGTATGACTCCAGGCTGCTGGTACCAGAGTCTTCCCACTTTCCTCCCTGCCCTCTCATGGGTCCCCTCTGGGCTCTTGGCTCATATCCCTGCATGCAGGTGGGTGTAGCAGGGTGGAGGGGTCCCTAGAATGGGGCTGGGGGAGGAGAAAATCAAAGTCCACCTCGGAGCTCTGCTCTGCTTCCCGCCTCCCTGAGATGGGCACTTCTGTAGGGCCCAGGTCATCGGCACGCTTCAGGGGCCCAGCACCAGGTGACCCCATCTCCCAAGTGCAGGCCTGGAGTGGGACATGGGAGCCGAGGCCAGGAGGCCCATTGGAACTGAAGCAAGGGACATGGGCAGTGGCGCATGTGGTGCAGAGTGGGCACTAATGGGAGTGCCGGCCGGGTGAGCGGGGCAGAGGCATGTGTGGTGCAGAGTGAGTACTAATGGGGGGAGTGGCTGGCAGGGTGAGCGGGGCAGAGGTGTGGGGAGGAGCAGAGGCATGACATGGGGGCCTCCAAGAGAAGCAGAGGCTGCCAGCTCTACCCTCAAGAGAACCAGCGGGCTTCCCTTCCTATCCGGGAAGCCCCAAGATGTCCCATCAGAGCTCATGACACTGATGTCATCCACAAGAGCCGGCCCTGGTGGGTGTCAGGTCCTCACAAGTGAGAGACATGGCCGGGACCCCCACGATGCCTCAGCTCCTACTCCATGTTCTCACCAGCCCCGGTGTCCCCCTGCCCAGGAGGGGCATCTGGCATCCCCCTGCCCAGGAGGGGCACAGAGCATCATAAATTATCCTCCGTCACCCCGGCAGTCTCCCCCACAAAGGACTCAAATTTCCAGCACAGAACAGAAGCTCTGCTACAGCAGGGTCTCCAGAGCCGAGGCTGCAAACCCAGAATGAACCAGCCAGCTAGGTCCCAGACTGGCTGGCTGCCCCAAGGCCCAGGAAGGAGTCCACCTGTTGGTGTTGACTCTGGAATTGGGGCCGCAACTGAGGAAATGGGCCTTGTGTATTTCCTGTGGCCAAGGGTCTGTCGGCTTGTGTGTTCATGGTGGTTCCTCCTCCCTGGCCCCAACACCACCATCACAATCTCCAAAAATGCACCTAAGCTGTCGCCGTGGCATCCATCCTGATGCCCACTGGACATCTACACTGGGCCAAGCCCTGTGAAAAGGGAGGGGAGGCCGGGGCCCTCAGGGAGGTCACAGCCCAGCGAGGAAAGTGGACACCCGCATTGCAGCTCCAAGGGGGCATGCAAAAGGGCCTGCAACCCAGCCAGGGTCTCTGAGGTCTCAGCCCTGCTCTGAGGGATGAGGAAGAGAGGACCAGGTGGAAGGGAGTTAGGAAAGGTTTGAATTACAAACTCTGAAAACAGAACACACAAAGGGGAGGCGGCCCTGCTGAGGCGGGCGTCCGGGGACGGGAGAGTGGCCCGGCTTGCCCAGGGCTGGAAGGCGGGCTTCAGGCCCCAGCTCTGTGCTTCACCTGGAGGATTTCCAGCCAAGGAGTGAGTGAGTCAGACTGGCAACCCGCTGTGGGGAGAAGGGCAGATCTCAGAGGGAGCCTGGGAAGAAGTGGGCAGACCAGGGACACTGCAGCAGCTGCAGGATTCCAGGGCAGTGATGGCCTCATAGAAAGGTGGCCGGGGAACAGGCAGGAGGCAGAGGCAGCCCCCTGACCCCACTTCTTCATAGCCAGCAGAGATCTCTGAGCACCAGTGCCCTCTAAAGCCGAGGTCAGGGACCAAATGGACCTAAAGTGGGAGTCTTCCTTCCTCCTTTTCAAACTTTTTATTCTTTTCTACTTAAAAGGAACTTTGAGTGACAGGGAATGAAAACCATTACCGTGGAGATGTTGGGGACAGACTCTAGAACTGCAGCCTACGCAGATGCAGAATCTTCCAGAGGTGGGGCAGGGCCTGGCAACCCACCCACGGACTTATGCCAGGTGGCCCAGCTGACCAGGGGCCCCATGTCCCACCACACCAGCAGCCTGTTTCACCCACAATGCAAACCTCCCGCCTGCTTGGGTTTTTATTGTTGAGTAGTTGTAAAAGATTATGTTCTCCCTTCTTCCAGCATGATTGTCACCTTTGTTCTTCAAGCTGTCCTCTGTCTTCAGGCAGAAAAATGGCACCAAGAGGCTCTGTAACTGACATGTCCATAAGAGGGGGAGGCAGGGTTTGGCCCAGACAAAGAGACAAAAAAACGCTTTGGAAACCAGCCAGCCCACAAGGACTCCCGTGTGTTCCCCAACCATGAAGCCTGGGGCGCAAGGTGCCGGCGAGAGTCCCAGGTGGGGCTGAAATCCTCGCCCTGCCCTCCTACCTCTGAGCTGAGTGACGTCATCCCATGCTCTCCCACCCCCACATCTCTGCACTGGCTCTGCTCCACAGCCAAGCGGATTGTATGGCCTGAGCCTCATGACAAGGGGCCCACCTCCCAGATTTTCCTATCACAGCCACAGACCCCAGCCTGCAGTTGGGAGGTGCGTGCCCTCTCCTGCCTCTGTCCTCCCCGTCGGTCCTCTGCAGCTCTTCCCACAGCCAGCACAGCCAGCACACCTCTCCCATGGTGGAGGCCAGGGTACTGACAGGCCACACAGCTGGCTGTCGGTGTGGTTTTGACAGCCCCCATTGCCACGGCTTCAACCCCGTCCAGCTGCTGTGCTTCAACCTCCAGGAGAAAGTTCCATCGATATTCTCATTTTACAGATGAGGAAACCAAGGGCAGGCAGCATTGTGATGAGCCCGAGGCCATACAGCGGGAATTAGAACACATGTCCCCCTCCCAAGCTACAAAATGGTCCATGCAGGCCCTTCAGAGTTCAATGAGCTCCGTAACCCTGGGTCGAAGGCAAGCTGGGAGGCCTGGGGGCTCAGTTCAACTCAAGCACTGACCAAACTCCTCCTGCAAATCAGCCTCAGGGGTCCCGTTGAGAGGAGCCAGGCATGTGAGAAAATGGGCCATAGGGCAGTGCTGCAGAGCCATCTTGGAGAAGGGCCACTGTGGGACCTGGCTGGGCTGGAGCTGGCAATCTGAGGGGTCAGGTGACCACCAGAACACTGTGGACACAACAATGCATGACTCTCAAGTCTGGCTCCTTAATGGCATAGCAGCTTCTGCTTTGGCCTGCTGGATCGCCTGCACTGGGGGAAGCCAGCCACCATGTTGAGAGGATGCTCAAGCAGCACTGTGGAGGCAAGCAGCGTACCAGTCTTGTGGTGTGCCACCTTGGAAGCGGCTCCTCTAGCCCTGGTCAACATTCAGATGATGCAGCTCTGGCCCACATCTGGCTGCAGAATCATGGGAAACCCCAAGTCAGAACCACCCATTGACTAAGCCGTTTCCAAAGTCCCGACCCACAGAAACTGTGAATGATGATGAATGATTACTGCTGTTTTAAACCACTAAGTTTTGGGGTGGTTTGTTACATAGTAACAGAGAACTGAGAGGCAGACCCTGCACAGCCCTTCTTGGCCTAAAGAAAGAAGGTGGAAGATTTTCACCAGGACCCAAACCTCGGGCAGGTGTGGCACCTTTCACTTATGTGTCTTTTCCCATTCAGCCCCCCATGGGCACATGGCAGTTGCTCTCTCCCAATGTGGGGCTCTTGGAGTAAGAGTGGGGTCTTGCTGTCCTCTCATGAACTCCCAGGACCCTGTGACAGGATGATGTACACAAAGGGTGAAGTGGCAGGTCCACAGCCCTCTAGAGAGGCTCAGAGCAGCCAGGTCAGGAGACAGCACCAGCGGAGGGAGGGGGAGAAGGCCCCCAACCGTGGAGCCACAGGCCTTCCTTACCGTCCTGCCCAGCCCGCAGCGCCCCACCTCCACACAGGGAGAGGGATAGGCAATGAAGTGTGGGCAGACTCTCATAAAGGTCACCTACCTGCTGACAGCCACACCCATCCAGGACTAGCTTGACCAGCCCTCTAACGAGCAGGACAGGGTTTCTCTGAGCTCAGGGAGATACTCTGTTCAGCTGAAGAGCTCCAGAGCCTGTGGTCCCATCTCCTGTGGCCACCTGTCATGCCCTGGTCACCTATTGTCTCAGCTTCTCCAGGGAGGGCCTGAGGCAGAGTTGTTTGTTTGGCAACGGTGCCTGACACCTTCTGGAAGGGGGCAGGGACCCCAACACAGCTCCCCACATAGGTGACTCCTGCTGGGTGAAGGCTTCCAACAGACCCAGGGTGCCCTTCACACTTCCTCTTCAGAGAACCAAAGCCCCACCGAGATCCTGTCGAATTTTAGAATGTAAAAGGGGCCCCTTGGACCCAGCGATGTCGCTTCTGAACTCCATCCAGGAGAGCACCTGCCGAATGCTGGACAGGAGTGTTCACGACGGCACCAACTGGTGAGAGCCCCACAGGGAAAATGGCCCAGGAGCGTCATTAGAAAGAACAAGCTCCACGAGCAGCCTCCAGGAAGGAGGCTCCGACGCTTGCACGTGAAGGAGAGCCATTGGCAGAAGCACACGCTGGAGTGTCGGAAACCGAATGTGTCGTGGGAGGCGTGGGTACTGGAACATTCTGGAAGAATGAACCCCAACAGCAGAAAGGCCAGCTGAGCAAGGGCATCATCAACTTTAATCAAGCCCCCCTCTGGAGTTTCCTTCTCATGCTCACACTTCTCAGTGCAGATACCAAGAACAGAGCTCATCCTGGCTGACTGTCAGGGTGCCGGGTTCGAGTCTGGACTCTGTTCCAACCCGCTGCGTGACCCGCAGCTGACATCTTCCCTTTTCTGAGCCTCAGTGTCCCATCTGTCACCCATAAAGTCTCTTGGAGACGGGACCTCAGGGGATTCAGCGAGCATCACACTCCATCCTAGGGAGTGGGTGGTGGAGTCCCTTCCAAGGAACTCACGGCTGCATGGAGGCCGCACAGGAGGGGCAGAGAGGCAGGTGGCATTGGGCCTCACCATCCCCAAGGGCCACAGTGAGGCCACAGCTTCAGACTCAGGCTTGATTTGGGTCACAGGGGGCCTAGAGGTCAACATCCTCTAGCATCTGGGAAATGTCCTCCATGGGTAACAGCAGAGGTGTGCAGGGGCTGACTCCAAATGACCACCAGGGCCAGTGAAGTACTGTGAGAGCCCCACTAGGCCCATGGTGCACACAGGGCAGAGCCTCGAGGGGCGAGGCCTCCAGCGATGAGGGCCACAGAGCCAGCAGGAGGGAGGCCCGGCCACGACAGGCCCAAGAGATAAGATTTGTGTTCCCTGAAAACCTAGAGGACATGGCAGTCAGGTGTGGACGACACGCAGGATCCACAGAGGTAGGAGCTCAGACTGGCAGGGCTGGCTCAGACGGGCTCCTGGAGGAGGGGTTGAGGTTCGGATGGTCACGAAGCCTCCCCTGTGAGTCCCCAGGTCCCTTTCGTAAAGCTCTCTTGGAGAAAATTCACCTTGGGTCCTTCCTGGCTGCACCTATTCCTAGCCAGGAGGCTCCAGGCTGGAGACTCGCAGCCTGAGGTCGGCCTATCTGCCGTTCTCCCTGCCCTCACCCCGCCCCCGCCCATGCTACGGGGAGAAGAGGGGAGGGAGGTCCCCAGCTTGGCTGCAGACTTCTGCTTTCCCAGTTGACACTTAGCCACATTTGACCACTGCAGATCCTGCCCCACAGCCCAGGCCCACTTCCAGTGCACGGCCTTGAGCTCCACGGCTGCCATCCTGGTCTCCCGTGGGGAGGGATGAGGCCTTCGAGGGGTTCTGACCGACCTGTTTATGGCCAGTGTCTCCCAGCGAAGAACCAGCCAGGGGTCACATAGGCCAGGTGGGTGCCTCCTCACCAGCTGTTGGGTCGAGACCATGGCGGCCCCTGGGGGAATTTTTCAGGGTGGCTGCTCCTAAATTCAGCAGCACTGCAAACTCCCAAAAGATCTGCCAATTTCACCTCAATTTCTGCAGGCTCCAGGAGGATGATGCACACCCCTCCCTCCATATCCTGCCCCACCTTTCCCTTCAAGAGTTAACGGAGACCTGGAGCCCAGCGTCCCATCACAGCCCAGTCCTTGCCATTCAGCATCCAGCCTCGCCCAAAGCCCTCACCCTGGCAGAAGGCAACACTCAGGCTCAGAGGACAGGCACTTGCAGGCTGGGACTGGGTCCAGAGTCTGGCTGTCCGGTCCCTGCCTAGAGCTCTCAGCCCATCCAGGCCAGTGGAAAGTCCAGCAAAGAACTGCCGCAGCCCCCACCAAACCCTCGGCAGGCGGTGGGAGGGGACAGAGAGCTCCCCAGTAAGCAGAGAGCCAGCGGCTACTTTCCATGGAAAAAATGTCTTAAGGCCCCTCCAGAGGCCGGGAGGCCCCAGCCATGACTCAAGGCTCTGCTGCTGAGGAATCGCTCCCGACCAGACAGCCCCTCGGCCCAGGCAGGCTCCACCCCACCCCCGGCTCCCATCACGCCAAAGCCCCATTCCAGGCAGGGCCCCGACATCAAACCCCAGGGCCCCACTGCAGGCTCCGAGGCTCTCTGCATCTCACCCTGGCCATGATGGGAGCTATTAGACCTCGACGAGCACAGGCCCTGCTGCTCGGGCCCGTCTGCAGGGTTCCTCAGCTGCCCATCTGCAGAGTGGGAAGGGGGTCTGTGGGGTGGCTCCCCATGGGCCTTAAAAGTCCACCAGAGGCTTGGCCGAGGCGAGCCCAGAGGGAGGGCTGCAGTCCTTGGCCCCTGGTAGACTGAGTGCCAGAGGGCAGGGCCTGGGTGTCAGGGCACAGCCCCAGTCAACTGTCAATAAACACTGGTGGGTGCGACTCCGAGGCGTCCAGCAGACACACTCATCCACACCATGGAACTGGGCTTCTCCTTCGGGTTTCATTTCAAAGTGTTTCTGAGACTACACCTGGAGGTGACAGGACACTACACCACAGTCCAGAGACCCTGTCTGTGACGGCCTCAAGGCAGAAGTACTTGCCACGTGGCAGGCAAACCCTTCCTGCCCTGGGGGTACCTTGACTCTAAAAAGCCTCAGGGGTCTGGGGCAGGTCCGGGAGATTCTGTGTTCCTTCTCCCAGAGGCCGGGGCTCCATCAAGGTGCGGCACTGTCCCTGGGAAGCCCTTGGACTCTCAGGCAGAGAAGCAGCAAAGAGAACCAACTCATCTCAGCAAAGAGAATCACCCCAGCTCCTCAGATTTCAGGGGCAGGCAGGACCCAGCTCAAGACGACCCCAGGGCAGGAGGGACAGAGATGGTGACCAGAAGCTGGGAACACTGTGAGAGACACAGACCCTAGCCCTACCCGAGAGAATACAGAGGGTCTCAGACCCCGGCCCTACCCTACAGGACACAGGGGGACTCAGACCCCGGCCCTACCCCACAGGACACAGAGGGATACAGAACCCAGCCCCACCCCACAGGACACAGAGGGACACAGACCCCGGGCCCCCCCGCACAGGACACAGAGGGACACAGACCCTGGGCCCACCCCACAGGATGCTGGGACGATGGTGACACCCAGCTGCATGCTACAGGACACTGTGGAAACCGCTGCTCCTGGGGCAATTGGAAAGCAGGGACCCCTGAGGGCCTGGCCATGGTCCCCCTGCCAGCCCGGACCCCCATAGCTCTGTCTTGGAGTGGAAGCTGAGCTCTAGGCAAGGCCTGGCCATTTCTGTCCAGGAGCCTGTGGGGTCAGATGGGGTAGATGCAGCTTGAGCAGGGGAAGGCACAGCTGGAGCTCAGAGAGGGGGCAACCCAGCATGTCCACAGTTAGGGACCCCCTCGCCCCATCTTCAGCTTCCCTCCTGGGAGAGACCCCTGTTGGTGGGCTGTCGGGCTGGAGCATGAACGGCCGCTGGCCCGAGCGGTGTTTCGTGGGGTGTGTGTCACCACGCAGTCCGCAAGCTTCATAGTTTCCCACTGACGTCACCGCATGGCTTGAATCTGAAGTGACTGCGAACCCTCAGAGGCATAATTGCAGTTGTCTTTGCAAAGTGAAATCAGATGGCTTTTCCAAACCTCCCCCAGCTCTGCCTTCTCCCCACTGCTCTCCCCTTTTTTTTTTTTATTATGTTCCTTGGACCACATCCAGATGTTTCCTGCAACTACAACCCTCCAAAAAGTTACAAAAAGAGAGCGAGAGCGTGCAGCTTCCTGCCTGCAGGGTGGAAGTGGCGACGTGGCAGGGTGGGGGCGGCCACGTCTGCAGGGTGGGCGGGGGCGACCACGTCAGCAGCTGGGGCAACAGCAGGCTCCAGGCAGGTCCCAGTCCCCTGCCTCCTTGTGCCTGGGGTCTGGGTGCTGAGAGACAAGGCCGTGGGGCCACAGTGCGTGAGGGACAGCCCCACCCTGGCCGCTGTGGCCCGGGCCCAGCTGTGGGCCGAGTGGAGACCATGGCCGGGAAGAAGCAGGGCATTGCGGTCAAGATCAGCCTTTGGGTTCAGGCTGCTCTGGGCACCACTCCCAGCTGCGCTACTTACACGTGTGGCCTGGGAGCCACGTCTCCACCAGAACCTCTGTTTCCACGGTGATAGGGGTGGTTGCTGGGAGCTTTAATTAAAACCAGTCTCTATCCACTGCTGGCAGCAGGGAGTGTCTCACCTGGACCCAGGCACCTAGGACAGGTGTGGTCTCGGAAGACACAGCAGAGCCTGACATGGAGGGGCTTACAAGGGAAGGACCTTGAAGGAGGCCCAGGGTTTCCTGAGGCACAGGCAGGGAAGGGGGGCCAAGGTGGGGAAGCGGCTTCATCAGAGGCCTGGCGGCTGGGCACACAGGCTGTGGCGGCCCAAGGCATTCCTGAGAGAGCCGCATATGAGGGTCTCTGGAGAAGCAGGTCCAGCATTTCCAGGGGAAGGGGGGACCTATAGGTTTCTCCTGCGATGTCCCTCTGTCCTCTCTGCCTCCCTCGCCCAGAGGATTCCCAACTGTAGGGGGTAAGCAGGGCAGGCTCATATCCAACCTCAGTCCACAGCCTGTCCCTCTCTGACCTAGGCCATCCCTGGGTGTAGGCACAGTCCCTGGTGGGCAGAGCTGGGAATGTGGACAGGTGGAGACAGGTGTCAAGGCCAGGCGAAGGCTCAGCAAAACGTCTAAAGGGGGAAAAATGGCCCCTGAACCTCCCATGGGCTGTTTCAGAAATAGGACTTGAAAGGTTGTAGTCAACCAAGACTGACACCTCCTTGTCACCTGCCTTCAGAACCCATCAACAGAAATGCTGACACTGCAGTTCAGGGTCCCCAAAGCACCCTCAGGCTCAGGGACATGCTGGACTGGCTCACAGAACTCAGCCAGGCAGCAATACCCAAGGTCAGGGTTTAGCACCGTGAAAGGGCACAGCCTTGAACCAGCAAACCAGGCATCTCCAGAGGGCAGAGTTCAGGCAAAGCCAGACTCCAGCACCCAGGGGTCCCCTCTCAGTAGAGTCGGACAGACAATGCTCAATTCTCCCAGAATGGTGTGCACCAGCCAGGGGGACCCAGCCACGCCTTAGGGCCCAGGGTTCCTACTGGGGTTCCATCGCAAAGATATGCCTGAATGTCCGTGTGCTTGGCCTTGGTCTCATCCCCAGGATGATGAGCTGATACAGCCTAGCCCAAGGTCCCACTGTAAATGACATCATTAGCATGGTCACTAGGGTGGCCCAAGACCCCCAAGCAAACACACTTATCACACAGTGTATTTCAAGTGGGTAGAGGTCAGAGGTCACCTCCCAGGAACTAGGTCAGAGCCAGACCTTTCTTTGGAATGTGCAGGGTGTGGACAACTCAGGCCTGCTGAGTTAACCCTTTCCTGCACAGTGACCAGAGCCCACCAGCACCCCACTGTTAGGTGATCAGCTTCAAGGGGTCCCGACTGGGGCAGGAGAAGGGAGGAGGCGGAGAAAAACCACAGACAAAATTACAGTCCAGTGGGAGCCAGGGCAGCTGGCGTCACCTCCACTTTACAGATGATGGGATGGAGGCAGGAAGAGGGGTTATGACGTGTCCAGGTCACAGAGCCAGCCTGGGATGGTGCCAAAACCCAACCCTGACCTCATGCAGCTTGCTCCTGTCACCCCTGGCTCCACCTCTTCAGCAGTGGAGGAGCCAGATGGGGCCTGGCCCACAACTTGAGGTGGGGGGGGCGAGAACTGGGGGCCTGGTGGTGGCTGCCTCTTGGGAAGTATTGGCATCTGTCTTGAACCTAAAGTGGAGCTTTGGTTTTGAGAGCAAGCACTCTTTGCGTGGCCATGTGCTGGGCCCTGCTCACACCTCTGCAGACTCCCAGAAAGAATGAGGTCGGGCCCTTGCCACCCTGAAATGTGCAGCAAGCTTCTGAGAAAGGGGAGGGCAGTTCCTAACCCTCAGGATGGAGCCCCAGGGAGGGCAGTGCTTAACCCTCAGGAGAGAGCCCCGCTGCTGCGATCCTGGGCAGCAGGGAGGCAGCGTTAGAGGAGGGGGAGGCCTCCTTCCTGCCCCCACCAAATCACACGGACCATCAGATGTGGATTCCAGAACAACTCCCTCCTTCCACAGAAGGGAAAGCTGAGGCCTCGACTGAGAAGAAAAGATGAGCCTGTGGTCACACGGAGCTTGTCCCAGGCCGGCCGCTCCCAGGCTGCTCATCCAGCTAAGGATGTCCCTGACGTGGGTTCCTTTGGGTTCTTCATAGAAACGTTTTGGAAGTTTTGTGTCTAAGGGTTTTAACAAAAATGGCAACTTTCCAGGTTGGTCTCGGATAGCAATCGTGAGCAGCCCTGCCGGGCAGTGCTCACCTGCGGCCCCAACCACTGGGGAGGGGAAGGGGGCATGTTGAGTCAGCAGCAAGAGAGATTGCAGTTAGACCCAAGAAAGACCACCCAAGTGAGAGTTAGATGGCCATGGCTTGTTATAGACAAGTTTCAGGAGCCCCTCCACACCGCCCCCCCAGCACTTCCTCCTATAACATGCAGGTACAGGACCTGAAAGTTCACAGGCACACGCACAGTAGCCTGAGTGATCTCAGGAAGTCCTTAAAAACAGGTTGGACCAGGTGATACCATCCAGTGGTCTGACCAGCATAGCTCAACGTTTATGGACTCTTTGGCAGGCAGGCACCAGTCTGCCCTCCCAGGTCGGTAACCAGATTCTTCTAATTAGCTTAATTGGGAAATTGATTCCATGTGGTCTCAAGGGCCACCATCTATGGGAGAAGGCAGGGCAGCGGGACAGTGAGTCTCCCAGCACCAACCCACGGAGCCCACACCCAGAGGAGGCTTACGGGCTCAGAGCAAGGAGCTTTATTCCACACGTTTTCCTCTCCTTGTACTTCTAACCCCACCACCTGGGTTGGAGCTCTAGCTCATGGCAGATGCTCTGAAAACTGTGGCTGTAAGTAGCTGGACCTCCAGGCCCTAGTGTTTGTTACTATAAGATGCGGAGCATCAACAGTGGCCCGGGGGGCAGGAATAAGATGATGTGAACCATGGGTCCATAAGGAGCACCTGGTGGGGAGGTCATTAAAGGCTCTTGGTTTCTTCAGGCTGACCTGGACCTTCATGAGCCCTACTTGGGGCACCAGGGAATTGGGAGATTTTCTTTTCCCTGTTTTTTACCTGAAGAACTCCTGTTCATCCTTCAGTGCCCCACTCCAGTGCTGCCTTCTCTGGGAAGCCATTCAGCCTCTTCCACCCATGGCTGCTCCTCCTCCATATTCCCATAGTACCTTGATTGTGACCTCCTCATGGCTCAGATCAGCCCACATTTGCTGCCCACATGCAACACCATGTGAATATTCTAGACCAGGACTGTCCAATGCACAAGCCACTTGCCACATGTGGTTTCAAGAGCCTGAAATGTGACCTGTACAAACTGAGATGTGCTATAAGGCTAAGATAAACACCAAATCTCAAAAACTTGCCACCAAAATATGAATGTAAAATACCTCTATAATTGTTATATTGATTGCATGTGGAAATTATAATATTGTTTATATATCGGGTTAAATAAAATATTACATTTATTTCACCTGGTTTTAGTGTGGCTACTAGGAAATTTTAAATTAATTACATATATGGCTCACATTGGATTTCTACTGAACAGACTCTACAAACTCTGCTTTTTCCTGGAGCCAAGTATGTGACCTAATCCCTGCAATTTCCATTCTGTATTTGCTGAATGAATAAGTGGATGGATGAATTATGGGTGGGTGGGTGGATCAGTGGATGGATGGGTGGGTGGATGGATGGATGAATAGATGGGTGGGTTGGCTGGGTGGATAGATAGGTGACTGGGTGGATGAATAAGTAGATGGATAGGTGACTGGGTGGGTGGATGGATGGATGGATGGATGGATGACTGGGTGAGTGAATGGGTGGATGGGTGGATGGATGGGTGGGTGGATGGATGGATGGATTGGATTTGTGGGTGGGTAGGTAGATGGGTGGGTGGATAGATGAGTGGATGGATGGATGAGTGGATGGATAGGTGGATGGATGGATCGATGGGTGGATGGATGGATGGATTGGTAAGTGGATGGATGGATGGATGGATGGATGGATGGATTGGTGGGTGGGTAGGTGGATGGGTGGGTGAATGGATAGGTAGATGGGTGAATAGGTGGGTAGATGGATGGATGGATGGATGAATGGATTGGTGGATGTGTAGGTGGATGGGTAGGTGGATGGATGGGTGGATGGGTGAATAGATGGGTAGGTAGATGGGTGGGTGTATGCTCAGGGCTAAACACCATAATCCTTGCCTTGGAGCCTCTGATTCACCATGGTACACCTGTGCACTTGTGAAATGCAGACAACCTGTGAAATTTACAAAACCACAGTTCCCACCTCTTGGAACTATACCCATTCATGTGATTAGCCCCAGCAGATGCCTGCCTTGGGGTCTCAGGGGACCTGGTCAAGAAGATGGGAAGCCCTAGCCAGCAAGGAGTGAAGAGGATTGCAAACACACTCTTGACCAAGCCTAAAGACTCAATCCAGACTGTGCTCAGGCTGGATTGGGCCTGAGGGAAGGGAAGACTGGCCTTCTTCTCAGGGAGGAGTCCGTAAGGCAGATGAAGGGATGGAGGGAGAGAGGGAAGGGAAGGAGGGGGCAGAGACACAGGCCAAGCAAGCTGACCCTCCTGAGCAGGAGGGAACGTTCGTGAAAGGTGAAAGAGGCATTTGAAGGGGGGTTGAGAAGAAGCACTGGAATTGCTGGATGTCTGGGCGATACATCCAGCAATTCCGGCACATGTCTGCCTGGGCAACATGGAGAACCCTCAGCCCCGATGGTCCCACCTCATCACCAGCCTCTCTCCTCATGTGTCTCTGTGTTGTTCTTTGCATACCTCAGTTGTCTCCTGCCTCTGAGCCATTGTATATGCTGTTCCCCCAGCCTGGGATGCCTTTCCCTGTACTGTTGTGTAGTTGTGCTATAGACTGAACATCTGTGTCTCAACAAAAGTCATGCATTGAAATCTTAACCTCCAAGTTGATGGTGTTGGGAGGTGAGACCTCTGGGAGGCTCTGCCCTCATGAGTGGGATGAGCACCCTTATAAAAGAGGTCTCTGAGAACTGCCTTGCCCACTTTTGCCATGTGAGGACGCAGAGAGAAGCAGCCATCTCTACACTAGCAATGGGCCCTTGCCAGATACTAAATCTGCAGGTGCCTTGATCTTGGACTTCCAGCCTCCAGGACCATGAGCAATAAGCTGTTGTCCGTGAGCTGCCCAGCCCAAGTGGACTAGGACGGGTCAGCTTCCCATGGAGGCCCCAGTTGCCATGCTGTCGAAATTGGCACCCCCACCACTACCTCCCACACCCACTGCCTGCCCCATGCCTTGATTCCTCACATGCTTATCTGGGACCAAGGGCTCCAGCCCCAGATGCAGGCATCCACCAGCCTCAAGGCCAGGCACCAAGAGCAGGCTCCAGGCATGCTGCTTTCTCCTCTCTGTCTTCCTTTGACCTCAGAAGGCACCTTCCTGAGTCTTTCTGCAGGCCCTG
Source organism: Rhinopithecus roxellana (assembly GCF_007565055.1). Classification (NCBI taxonomy): domain Eukaryota; kingdom Metazoa; phylum Chordata; class Mammalia; order Primates; family Cercopithecidae; genus Rhinopithecus; species Rhinopithecus roxellana. The sequence goes on from NC_044564.1 coordinate 11,707,542, forward strand.
GGGACAACTTAGTTGTGTCCCACTGGGGTTCAAGTCATTAGAATTCATAGTCACTTTGTAGTTGACAAGGTCTGCTCCAGAAGGACTACCACAAATCTCCCCTGTGACTAATCAGGGCAGATGCCCCAGGCACCACACTTCCACGCTCCTGAACCCCAGTGTTCTGCATCTCCTCCCTCCCCTCAGCAGCAGGCAGGGGCAAGACACTCTCCCCAGTCCATGAGATGGGCAGCAGGCAGGGAGGGGTGCAGGGGCTCTGCCTGGGGAATCGCAGAAGCATCACAGAGTTCTCTGCCTTCACTCCTGGCTCTGAAAGCCCCTTCACTGTATTTTGCTCTTCATTTCCAGAGCAGGATGCGGGAAACACAAGCACTGGAGGAAAAGGAGGACCCTTCAGCTAAGATGAAATCAGGGATGTTCATACGTGGGTCTGTCCCTGCTTCCACAGTCCGCCATGGTCCATTCTGGGGCAGCATCTTGGCCCCTAAGCATGGGGACAGAGAGCAAAAAGGCAGCTTCTGCAAATAAAAATAAGCAGCATGTTCTACGGCTGGGCAAATGGGAGAGGGAGGAGCTGGGGGGTGGTTGCCAGGGAAACGTCAGAGCTTAGCCAATCAGCAAGGGCCACCAGTTTGGTTGCTGGGTGCCCTCTGCGGGGTGACGCTGCCCTCAGGTGGTGGATGGGGATGCTGACAGCCACGGCACCAGGGATCGCTATGTCCTGAGCCAATGGAGGCACATTAGGATGTTTTCCCTTCGCTCTGCGTATAGTAAAGATACCCGGGTAGGGCTGACCCTGCACACAGCTCCCATGGCCTCTCTGGGGGAGCAAGCTGAGGATCTTCCGTTGTGATGAGGTTTCACAAGCATCCTGATCTCTGGGGAAGTTGCTTTTGCAATATTCCCATCAAGTGTTGCCCTGCATGCCAAGGAAACAGAGGCCCTTGCAGGGAAGACAAAGGGTCCGTGAGACGCCTCCTTCCTTGAACATGACTAAATTCAATGCTGTCATCCACAGAATTCAGTGGCAAAGATAGGCTTTACTGAATTTCTTCAATAAGGTATTTTGGTTTTTGAAATCCTAAAACTTGGACTCATTAGAGGGTGCCACCCAGTGGAGACTCAGAAAATTGCAACCCAGCTTTATAAGCTGTTGTAACTCTCCAAACAAAACCAAGGTCTCTGACTATGTGTGGGGTGTAGGGTGGGGCAGGGAGGGTGTTCAGGGACTGGTGGAGTTTCTAGAGCCCCAAGAGGGGTTGACATGACCAACAGAAATAAACCACCAAATTCCAAGTTCAGGAGGACAGTGGAACAAAGTCTGCTGACCTTGGACCTTTAAGCTGTCTGCCTTCCCACACCCTCACTTTCCAACTGACCCAATGAAGCACGCAACTGCACAGCGACAGTCCCATCAAACCTGTGTCTGCTGCACCCAGACAAAGCCTCAGAGTCCTTCTCATTACAGTGCTGTGGGCAGCCCCTGCTACCAACTAGAATGGTCAAATGGCTGTATGGCCCCCTCAATCCATGTTCCATTTACTCCTAGTTCCCTTGGGGTTTTTTGGCAAATTGTTCGCTTTTATCTAAAGTATATTGTTCGTAACTAAAGTAGCTTGTTTGTTGCACCCAAAGTTCACTAGGTTTGTACTTACTGGAAAATTCCTGGGTCCTGCCCTTTTGACTTGTCCCCACCCAGGGCTCACTGCCACCTCATGTCCTCCAGTGACACCTTGGCCCTCTATGCCCTGGACAGTCTGCAGTTTGCTGACCCCAGGCCCCTGCAGTCCAGGTGACCCCACCTTCCACTCCCACTACCAGCCCTGTGACATTCTGCCCCAGAGCCAGGTTAGACTCCCTGAGCACATGCACCTCTGGTTCTCCCAGGCCCTTCACAGCAGCTGGGTCCTCAGTTGACCAACGCGCTTGTCATGGCTTCTGTGCAAACCACCCACCTCCCTGGGTACCCAGAGAAAGGACCTTAGTAGAAAAGCCCAATGAGGCTGCAAAGCCTGGCACCTGGAAGGTCTTTCGCTCTCAGTCTAGCACAGCTGCCCCTCACTGAGTGTTGGAGTGATGCCAGACGGGAGCCACTGCAGGTCTTGGCTCAGGCAGGACCACAGGCAAGGTGCTAGTATTAGCCCCATTCCACAGGGGCAGAAACTGAGCCTCTGGGTGAGCAAGCAGGGAGCTGACATGTGTGACTCCAGAGCCCATATTCGTATCTCCCAGGGGCAGAGCAGAAGAGATTGAAAACTGGGTTCCAGGCTTGCACCACCAACAGGGCCCTTGGCTCCTGGCCACTCCCTGAGCTACAGAGGGTCTGCAGAGCCCATGTCCTCCTGCTTCCCTCCCCCACCTATCCAACCCCCAACAAATGAAAAATCTTCCCCAAACCCTGCCTGTCTGTTAAGAAAGCTCCCCACTTCAGTCCCCTGGCCCTGGGGCCACTAACCCAGGTCTTACTGACCACGAACTTGGGGGATTTTGATGAAAAAGCAAGAGTCTAACCAGAGAGGGGTGAGATACTCCCCAGGTGTCAAGCTGAGGCCCCGGTCCACCCACAACTCCTGGCATGTTCACTGGCACCGGGCCTGGAAGCCAGGCCATGGCTCCTCCAGGTGGGCAGTGTCTGGGAGCTGGGATCCCACTTCTGCTTCCCCTACTCCAATGCACACAGGCTGCTCCCGAACAGGCTGAGCCTGGGGGACCCTTCAGACTGAAATGCAAGAGCTGAACCGTGGAGGCAGACTTGCCACAAGCAGCCCTGTGATGGTCTCATGCCCATCCCACAGACAGTGGTCACACCAAACAGGAAACTGAGTCGCAGGCACGTGCAACAGTGATCACCAGCTCAGCAGGACCAGGGCCAGGACCCCAGAGAAACCCCTGCCCACCGCCACCCCCGTCAGCCTGGAGGAAGCCCCACAGCTGGGCCCAAGCACCCTGATGCCCCACCTTCCACATCCTCCTCCCTCTGGGTGATAGGGCACTGAGTCTCCGCACCTGACTCCCTCAGGGTGCTGCTCCAGATTCTACGTGTTCCTGCTGCTCTCATGTGAGGGCAGCACTCCTGACCACTGCTGGTCATGCACTAGCCTCAGCTTCCCCAGCTGTGACAGCTATCAGGGAAAAGGCCTGCGGTGGCAAAGGTGCCATCTGTGCTGAAGGGTGGACAGGCTGCTTCTGACAGCTGCACCCCAGCGAGTGCCAGGTGAGAGGAGCCAGTGAGAAGCTTCCCAGAAGTGCCTCCCTCCTTCCAGAACGGGCAGCGGGAGAGAAGGGAAGGGTTGCAGGCCCACCTGGCTTCCCTTTGCAGCCCTTAAGGAAAGCCCCTCTCTGATCACTCTGTGGGAACGAGGCCTCTGTTGACCTGCAAAGACAATCTTCCTGAGAGTCCTGACACTGTTGTGTGGGTTGTGAGACCCGTCCCTCTCCAGCCCTCAGTTTCCTTTGTGAACCTGGGCTTGTCAACCTTGCCCCTCCTCCCTCATGGAGGTGCTGGGAGGATAACATGAAGCCCCTGGAGATGATGGACGTTGCTACGCCAGTAAGGGCCAGGCAGATGTGAGAAGGGCATGAGGACGACGTTCAGCAGCCATGCAGTGGTGCACAGAAGATGCTGCTGGGTGGGTGGGTTTTGGGTCTGCTCAGGTGGAATCCCCCAGCCCCTCAGCCCCGGCCCCCTCCCACCTGGGCTACAGTTCTTCCACAGTTACCTGTTGTGAGCCAGCACTGTGGGAAGCAGCATCCCCGTCCACACATGGGCAAGGATCCTCAAGTCACTCACACCCCAGCCTTAGAAGTGTGGGAGGGAGGGAGGGGGCGAGGGGGAAGGAGTTGGGGGACAGCCAGCCTCAAAAGTCACTTCATTGGGCCGTGAATGGTGGCTCACGCCTGTAATCTCAGCACTTTGAGAGGCGAAGGCTGGCAGATCATTTGAGGTCAGTAGTTCAAGACCAGCCTAACAAACATGGTGAAATCCTGTCTGTATTAAAAATAGAAAAAAGAAAAAAAAATAGCCGGGCATGGTGGCATGCGCCTGTAATCCCAGCTACTCAGGAGACTGAGGGAGGAGAATCACTTGAACCCTGGAAGTGGAGGTTACAGTAAGCCAAGATCATGCCACTGCACTCCAGCCTGGATGACAGAGCAAAACTGTTTAAAAAAAAAAAAAAAAAAAGTCACCCCATTGGCCTCCTCCCATCACCAACCCCGTTCCCTCAAACTGTGTCTCCTCTACTGCACATCTGACTGTGGAGATAAGCAAAGGCATGGAATCGCTCTGGAAAAGCTAGGTCCTTATTTCCAACTGCTGGAATATCTCATGATAGGTCTTCAGTAAGCAGGTTGATTTCCATAAGGACTTAGGCAATAGTCTGTGACTTTTTTATTTTTGAGACCATGTCTTGCTCTGTTGCCCAGGCTGGAGTGCATCAGTGCGACTATGGCTCACTGCTTCCTTGACCTCCCAGGCTCAAGTGATCCTCCTGTCTCAGCCTCAGGTAGCTGGAACTACAGGCATGTACCACTGTGCCCAACTAATTTTTGTGGGGTTTTTGTGTGTGTGTGTGTGTGGAGACAGGGTTTCTCCACATTGCCCAGGCTGATCTCAAACTCCTGGGCTCAAGCAATCTGCCCACCTTGGCTTCTCAAAGTGCAGGGATTACAGGCACCAAATAAGCTTTTTAAATTTTAGAATAGTTTTTAGATGTACCAAAGAGTTGCAAACATACTACAGTTCCCATGTGCCCCACACCAAACTCCGCTCACACTAACATCTCAAGTTAGTCTAGCACCTTTGTTGCAATCATGAGCCAGCACTGATACACCGTTATCTATGTCCCTACAGGACATTCAGTCATCGTGTCTCTGGAGGCTCCTCTTGGCTGTCACAGTTTCTCAAACTTTCCTTGTCTTTGATGACCTTGACTGTCCTGAGGAGTGCTGATCAGTTGCTGTTTCAGTCCATCCTCACTCTGCTATAAAGAACAACCTGAGACTGGGTAATTGATAAACAAAAGAGGTTTAACTGGCTCACTGTTCTGCAGGCTGTCCAGGGAGCATGGCTGGGGAGGCCTCAGGAAACTTAGAATCATGGTGGAAGACGAAGGGAAAGCAGGCAGGTCCTACATGGCAGCAGGAGAGAGAGACAGTGAACAGCCAGATCTTGTGAGAACTCCTTCACTATCATGAGAACAGCAAGGGGCAAGTCACTCCCATGATCCAGTCCCTTCCCACCAGGCCCCTCTGCCAACACCAAAGATCGTAATTCCACATGAGATTTGCGTGGGAACACAGAGCCAAACCATACCATTCCGCTCCTGACCCCTCCTAAATCTCATGTCCTTCTCACATTTTTGTTTGTTTGTGGTTTTTGTTTTTGTAGTTTTTGTTTCTTTGAGATGGAGTCTCACTCTGTCGCCCAGGCTAGAGTGCAGTGGTGAGATCTTGGCTCACTGCAACCTCTGCTTCCCAGGTTCAAGAGATTCTCATGCCTCAGCCTCCTGAATAGCTGGAGTTACAGGCGTCTGCCACCACACCTGGTTAATTTTTGTATTTTTAGTAGAGAAGGGGTTTCACCATGCTGACCAGGCTGGTCTCGAACTCCTGACCTCAAGCAATTCTCATGCCTCAGCCTCCAGAGTAGCTGGAATTACAGGCACCTGCCACAACGCCCAGCTAATTTTTGTATTTTTAGTAAAGAAGGGGTTTCATCATGTTGGCCGGGCTGGTCTCGAACTCCTGACCTCAAGTGATTCACCCACCTCAGCCTCCCAAAGTGCTGGGAGTGAGTCACTGTGCCCAGCCCCTTCTCACACTTCAAAACACAATCCTGCCTTCTCAACAGTCCAAAAGTCGTAACTCATTCCAGCATTAACTCAAAAGTCCAAATCCAAAGTATCATATTTACGACCTGTCAGATGTGTTTCCCATGGTTAGAGGGGGCTAGAATTTTGGGAGGAAGGCTGCAGAGGCAAGGGTCGCTTCTTACCAGGGCTTGTTCTCCATGGGACCCTGCTGATGATACTGACGTGGGTCACCAGGCAGGTGCAGTGCTTGTCAGAAAAGGGACTGGAAAGAGACTCCTTGCTCTCCCTTTTGTGCCGTAGTCTTTATAAAGAAATCTTTATGTTCAGCCTACATTCAGGGAGTGATAGCTATGCCCCGCTCCTTAAGGGGTGAGCATCTGCAGAAATTATTTAGCATTCTGCACTGGGAGTGTGTCCCTTTCCTCCACGTGTTTATTGATTCAGTCATTTATTTGCATGAGTGGATATTTACTCTACACTTTGAGTTCTAATCCAATACTGCATGATTTGTTTTTGCTCCAGCTTACACGTTCCTGCTTTGGCCAACTCTTCTGGTTGGCTCCCATGTCCCTCTGACACACTCTCATTGTTTGGTTTTGTTTTTATTATTTTTTTCAGCACTTCTTTACTTTTACTTTCTGGTTCTGCAAGATGCTTCTGTCCTAGAATCAGCATTTCTCCAAGGAGCCCAGTCCTTTTATTGGAGAAGGGTGTTAGAAACCAAGATCTGGGCTCTAGGGTGTCCATTGTTACTGGGAGGTCTTCGTTCCTTCATGTCTCTCTCAGCAGACACAGCAAGAAAGTCACGTGTACATCCTAACCTGTGTACAGACACACATCTGTCTGTAGGGGTCCTCCAAAGCAGGCACTGCAGGCAGCTCTTGTCCCTGAATGCCACCTGCTCCAGCCACATTCCTTACCTGAGCAATGGCTTATCTCCCCTGGTGGATCATTGCTCTCTCCACTGTTTAGTAAGAGCTCAACCCTGGTGTGACCTTCCTGAGTTTCACAACACAAAGCTCACTGTGACTCTCACCCAGGCCACGAGGGAGACTGAGGCTGGGGAGAGAAGTGCTTTTGCCCATGGTCCTCCAACTGGGCATGGACCTCAGGCCTGGTTTTCTAACTTTCACACTGGGGTAGGTGGGGTTCCACTGCTCCCCAGATGGGCTGGGCCAGGCATTGGAAGCTACTGGCGCAAGGATAGGGGAGGATGAAGGCCCTGTCCAGCCTCTTGCCCCTGAGGATGGAGCTCCCTCTTCTTCATGGGCCCTGGGACCTCTCTGTCACCGAAGCGGGTTCCACTGCATCAGTGTCACCCCTGGGGGCAGTGGGGAGGTGTCTGAATCCTTGGGGATTCAGCTCCAGGGGCCCAGTCTTTCAGGGCCTTCCTGCTCTGGTGTAGTAGGTAAGAGTCCCTCAGGACAGGGCCTGGGCCAGAGGGAGAGGGGCAAGGAGGTAGCGAGGAGGGAAGGAGGGAGGAAGGGAGGAGAAAGGGAGGAAGGAAGGAGGGAGGGGGAAGGAAGAAGGAAGGAGGGAAGGAGGCAGGGTGGGGAAAGGAGGAAGGAAGGACGGAGGGGGAAGGAGGGAGGGAGGGGGAAGGAAGAAGTACAGAGGGAAGGAGGGAGGAAGGTGGAAGGAAGAGGGGAGGGAGGGAGGGGGAAGGAAAGAGGGAGGGATGGAAGGGGAAGGAAGAAGGAAGGAGGGAAGGAGGGAGGGAAGTGGAGGGGAAGCGGGGAGGAAGGAGGGAGGGAGGGAGAAGGGGGAAGGAGCGAGGGGGAAGGAGGAGGGGAAGGAAGGAGGGGGAAAGAAGGAGGGAGGGAGGGAGGGGGAAGGAAGGGAGGTGGGAAGGAGGGACAGAGGAAGGGAGAAGGAGGGAGGAGAGGGGGGAAGAAAGAAGGGAGGGAGGAAGGAAGGAGGGAGAACGGAGGGGGGAGGGAGGGAGAAGGAAGAAGGGAGGGAGGTGGAAGGAGGGATGGGGGAAGGAAGAAGGGAGGGGAAAGGAAGGGAGGTGGGAAGGAGAAAAGAGGGAGGGAGGAAGAGGAGGGAAGAAGGAGGGAGGGGAAAGGAGGGAGGGGTAAGGAGGGAGGGAAAGGGAAGTAAGGGAGGGGGAAAGAGGGATGTAGGAAGGAGAAAGGAGGGAAGAAGGAGGGAGGGGGAAGGAAGGAGGGAGGAAGGAGGGAGGGAAGGGGAAGGAAGGAAGAGGAAGGGAAGAGGGGAGGGAGAGAGAAGGAAGAAGGAAGGTGGTAAGGAGGGAGGATGGCAGAAGGAAGGAAAGAGGGAGGGAGGAAAGAAGGAGGGAGGGGAAGGAAAAAGGAAGGAGGGAAGGGTAAGGAAGAAGGAAGGTGGGAAGAAGGGTGGGGGAAGGAAGGAGGGAGGGGGAAGAAGGATGGAAAGAGAAGAGGAAAGGAGAAGGGAGGGAGGGGGAAAGAAGAGAGGAGGAAGGAAGGAGGGAGGGGGAAAGAAGGAGGATGGGAGTGGGGAAGGAAGGAGGAAGGAAGGATAGAGGTAGGAAAGAAGGTAGGAGAAGGGGGAAGGAAGGAGGGAAAGGGTAAGGAGGTAGGGAGGGGAGAGGAAGGAGGGAGGGAGAAAAGAAAGAGGGAGAAGGGGGAAGGAAGGAGGGAGGGGAAAGGAGGGAGGGGGGAAAGAAGGAGGTAGAAGGGGGAAGGAAGGAGGGAGGGGTGAAGGGGGAAGGAGGGAGGGGGATGGAAGGAGAAAGAAGGGAAGGAGGGGGGAAGGAGGGAGGAAGGATGAAAGAGGGAGGAAGGAGGGAGGGATGGGGGAAGGATGGAAGGAGGGATGGGGGGAGGATGGAGGGAGGAAGGAGGGAGGAAGGGGAAAGAAGGAAGCGAGAAGGAGGGAGGGAAGGGGAAGGAGGGAGGGAGGGGGGAAGAGGGAAGGGGAAGGAAGGAGGGAGGAGGAGGTAGGAAAGAAGGAAGGAGAAGGGGGAAGGAAGGAGGGAGGGGGAAGAAAGGAGCAAGGAGGTAGGGGAGGAGGGAAGGAAGGAAGGAGGGAGGAAAGAAGGAAGGAGACGGGGGAAGGAAGGAGGGAGGGGGAAGAAAGGAGCAAGGAGGTAGGGGAGGAGGGAAGGAAGGAAGGAGGGAGGAAAGAAGGAAGGAGACGGGGGAAGGAAGAAGGAAGTGGGGAAGGAGGGAGGGAGGAAAAAAGAAGGGAGAAGGGGGAAGGAAGGAGGGAGGGGGGGAAGGAGTGAGAACGAAGGAAGACCACTGAGTCTCCTCTCTGTGCTTCCCAAATGCCCCCACTGACCCACACAGGGGTCTCTGCCCTGCCCTTGGACCTCAAGGGCTCCATTCCTCACCTTGGAGGGCACCATGATACCTGACCTTCCCCATCCCCCATAATGGGAAAAGCCACGTCATGGATTCCAGGCCCTGGAACCTGGGCCCACCGTCCTGTGTTTCTCGAGGTGGGCCCTGGGTCAAATCTCCAAGGGTTCCTGTTCTCCACGCTTTGCTCAGGGAACAAAGCCGCCTGGCCTCCTCCACCGATACCCTGTGCTACAGCCTCTTCACACCAAAAGAAAGGAGGACGTGGCTGCTTCCTCCTCAAGCATTTTCTGGGTGACCAAGGCCCTGGTCACAACAGCCCTGGAAAATGGGGAGTTTGTCCTCACTTTGGAGGTGGGGAGATGGGGAAACTGAGGCTCAGAGAGGGCAGGACCCGCCTCCCTCCCTCCCTGCACCTGCTGCAGGCCAAGCCTACCTGGCACCCAGTATGGCTGTGAGCCCAGCTTCCCGAACAGCTGACCACCGAGGCATCTTGGTGAAACTGGGATGAAGCTGGCTCCTGACTGGACCGCCTGCTGCAGTGAGCAGGGGTATGGCTGGGTGGCGGAGTGCCCAGCTGATTCTAACTCCCAGTAATTAACCCCACTGCCGGAAGCCACTGTGGCCCCCACGGGCCTGGAGGAGCAGGAAGGGACTGGAGGACCTGCGCTGTCCCAGCGTCGCCAGCAGGGGGCAGGGCTGCCTCACGCCGTGGGCACCGCAGCGGGCGCCGGGGCATCTGTCCTTGAGGGCCCTTGGGTATCTAATCAGCTCCTTCATAACCGAGAGGGTGGGATGGGGCCTGGTCCTGCCTCGGCCTCCCTTTGGGCAAACTCCTTCCTCTCAGGGCCTCTGTGAGCTGCGGGGACACAGCCCCACAGGGGCTGCGGGTTCTCTCGGGGCATCTTTGCAGAGGGGGCTCGCTGCGGAAAGGCAGGTAGAAAATGCCAGACTTAATGGTCTGCCCGCCCCGATGCTGTCTGAGTCCCTGCCAGGGGGGGCAGCTGTGCCCATCTGAGAATCCGGGGGACTGGGCTGCAGGCTCTATGTGGCCCTTCCCGACGTCTCCACGCCCCAGCCCCTTCCTCCTGAGGCCCCTGAGACTCCCCTGACCTCCTCTGCTCACCCGGGTGCAGCTGTCTTCGGGCACAGCGATGACCCTCCTCCGCCCTGAGTGTGCACTGCCTGCACACAGTGCAGGGGCTGCCCCGTTCTCTCAGGATGTGCTCTCAGGATGCACCCCATTCCCCACGCCTGCCCTTCCTCCCATTACGCTGTCTGCTGGCTGATGGCAGAGACAGAAGCACAGGGAGCTCAGCAGCGCCCATCCAGGAGCCATGTGTCCCTGCCCCCACCGCAGGTGCCTGAGCCCCTGCCCCTCCCTCACCTCTCAGTTCACAAACCTCCAGCCCACGCTGGCTCACTGTCGCTGCCTGAGCGTGCCGGTGAGGAACTTATCAAGCCCAGCATCTCTGGTCCAGAGGGACAGCCCTGGGCAAGAGTCGCCGTGGCAACCAGATGCCACAGGGAGGCCCAAAGCTGGGTTGTCCTGCGATGCCATGCCAGCCGGCAGCCTGGAGTTTCTGCCTGGCTGGTGGGAGCACGAGGAGGTGTTCACGTCCCTGGAGGGGCACCAAACTCCCCCCACGCTCACCCCAGGAAGTCCCGTAGTAACAACGCCCTGCCCCATTATTAAAACCAGCACCAAGGCCCTGGGAACCCGTGGGGAACTTCCCCTTCCTGGGGTTCTCCCAGAGCCCCGAGGGTTCTGTGTCCTGCACCCACATACCTGAGCTTTCCCTTTTTGTCCCTGCGCCCTGGCCTGAGAACTCCGAGGGCTCACTCACCCCAAGGACGGGTGTCCGTGGAGGCTGTGCCCAGAGTCCAGGGGACCACCAGGGCACAGAGCCAGGTTCCAACCGCTGGTGTCTCACACAGCAACACTCAGCCATGTGCGCACATGTGCAGCAGGACGGGAGGCCCCTCAACAGGGAGGCCACAACCCAGCTCCAGAGGTCCCAGGGTCGACCCCTTTTCCAGACCATGAAAGAGGCCCACATGCTTCATGCGTGTAAGATTATATGCAGAGAACATGGGTGGGCCAGACCCAGGAGGCCAGGTCGGCAGAGGGCTGTGCCAATGAAGAGGAAGCAGGTGGGCACTTCGAGGACTCTGCCCTCCCTCAGGGTCCATTCACACTTGGGCCCCTCTGGAGAAGCCCAGGCTGGTCTTGGTGGGCAGAGCCAAGGCCCTGGCAGAGGAGGGTGTGCAGCCCGGGGAGCCTCCTCTGGATCTGCAGCTGGGACCCAGAGCAGCTCCTAAGATGGCAACATGAGTCCAGACTCCTGTGGCACCCACCATTCAGCCACAGTTGAGGGCCAGGGAGTGGCCCAGAGTTTCAGGGCACAGCCGCCACTCCCAGGAAGAGGGAGAATGTTGGTGTGAGGTCCTGACTCCACCAAGGGAGGCTGGCTCAGCCCCGCCCCCACGACCCCCACTGCTCAGTCGATCCTTTCAGGGCTGAGTGCAAGTGTGTATGTTCATGAGTGTCAAGCATGTATGGGTGTGTGCATGGGATTACTGGTGTACATATGAAAGCATGTATGTGTGCACGGGAGCGTGCATGGGTGTGTACATGTGTGTGCACAGGAGCGTGTATGGGTGTGTGCATGAGCGGGTATGGGTGTGTGTGCATGGGGGTGTGTATGGGTGTGGGCATGAGCGGGTATGGGTGTGTGTGCATGGGATTATTGGTGTACATATGAAAGCATGTACGTGTGCACGGCAGCGTGCATGGGTGTGTACATGTGTGTGCATGGGAATATGGGTGTGTGCATGGGAGTGCATATGGGTGTGTGTGGGGTGTACGGGTGTGTGCATGGGAGTGTATGGCAATGTGTATGGGAGTGTAGGTGTGTGCGCGGGAGTGTGGGTGTGTGTGCATGGGAGTGTGCACGGGAGTGTATGGATGTGCTTGTGAGTGTGGATGCATGGGAGTGTGGGTGCGTGCATATGAAAGTGTGTATGGGTGGTTGCACGGGCACGCATGTGTGTGCACATGGGAGCAGTTGTGCATGGGTGTGCATGCCAAAGCATGTGTGCGAGCATGTGATGTGTGCATGCATATGAATGGGTGCAAGGGTGCATGTGAGCGTGTCTGTGCGGGTGTTTGAGCATGCAAGTGTGTGTGTGTGCTCACGAGGGGAGTGCCATCAGGAAGCCCCTGCCCTTCAGGTGGCAGGCCCTTCCATTTTAATTCTCACCCGGGAGCCACCCTTGCTTTGGGCACAGGCCACACGGCCCTCTGCCCACCACCACAGGGCAGGACCTGGACCCTCAGAGCCCCACTCCCCACCTTCAGTGTGGTGCCTCTCGTGGAGGGTGCCTGGCTGGACATAGGTGCATGAGAGGGCTCCGGGCACCACCACTAAACCTCAGGCCAGGAGCAGCCCAGCCCCAGACAGCATGGAGACAGAGGGCATTTATCACAGGAGACAGTGCAGATGGGGTATCATTAATTTGTTATTATGGGGGCAGTTGGGTGACATCTTGTGTTCCCTGGCCCTCTGGATTCACCTCCTGCCCACCGGGCCAGCATGGCTGCAGAAGTGTGGATGCTTAGGCAGCCCGGTGAGGGACAAGTGGGAACACTCGCGCTCTGCAGGTACCCACAGGCCCAGTGCCCGTGGCTGCTGACAGACACCCTCGTGGAGGCCCCAGCCCCCTGCCCCTTGGAGGAGCAGCAGAGCCCAGTGGACAGGGAGAGAACTCCCGGAGTGTGGGCCACAGAGGACGCCGGCCTTGCCGCACAGGACCAGCGGGTGGGGTGGAAGGGAGGACGGGCTGGTGGGGACTGATTGCGGACCCTCCCGCCCCAGACAAAAAACATCCCCACACACAACAAACGAACTGAATGGCGATGTATTTTAAACGCTCATATTTTGTTTCTCCTCTCACGTTTCTTCCTTTGCGTGTTTCTTTTCGACAATTCTAATGTCACTGTCCATCAAACCCTGGCACCTGCGGCCGCGATGTTTCAGAGACAATCGTACGGGGAAGCGTTTCAGTCACAGTCACAGGAAGGCCGGCAACAGGACGCAACAGAGTGAGGCTTTAAAAATTACTCGAAAGGGGAAGAAAACCCTTGAAAGCCTCAGGCCCACCCTCCTGCCCCCAAGGAAGACACCCCTATTGCGGCAGTTTCCTCCCAAGCCTCGCCGTCGTCACAGGAGCCCTCTCCTCTGCCATCGTCCGTCCTGGCGTTTCTCACACGAAGCTTTCACCTCAATCTCTAGAAGCAGAAACAAAACAGTCCCAGCCCTCCCCCCGCCATATCCAAGTATACATGAGGGATAAAATTACATTTGTACAAAAATAGATTTTTTTTTTTTTTTTACCTTTCCAGATGCTTTAGACATTTTCTCTTCTCTTTACTCTCTTTATGGATCTGTCATCCTCTCTAAAGTATTAGCTATGCGTCCCAGCTAAGGCATTGCTAAGGATTGGGAACAGCTAAAGGTGTCTGCTCCAAAGCATCTTAAAATAGATGCATCTCCTGCCTTGAGATATTCATTCGAACCCGGATTTCACCACAGGAGGGTCCTTATGTACTTGCTTACACGAAGCAAATTTATAGGAAAACAGGGGAAATGTCTTGATTAAAAATAAACACAAAACACTGGTAACCGCTCCGCCTCTCCTGCGTGGCACTCGCGTGCGGCTCTCTCCACACGCATCTCTCTGTACAGCACATACATGTTTACACCACACACCCGCGTGCACGGGCACCAGGTCACGCACCCCAACTCCACGACAGACACACCAGCCGACTACCCACAGGCTGCACATTCTGGCAGGACCCTCCTGGGTGCCCCATGGGGAGGGGCTGGGGGCCACCTCCAGCACTGCCACCAGGCCACCAGCCCAGAATTCTTGGGGAACACCGTGCTTGGAAAACTGAAGGTCAGGGCTGTCTTTCCCAGAGGTCGTATGCTTCCGGGATGTGGAGGGCCAGTGGTTGACACAGGCCCCAGGGTGGAAGGTCCCGGCAGGCCAGCTTCCAAGCGTGCCCGACGCAGCCTAGGGGAGCCCAGCTCTGTGGCATCTTCACTCCTCAGCCTAGGAGCGCCATCTGAACGGCAAAGCCAGAAGGTGACCAGCTGAGGCGCCTGCCTGAAGGTGCCGGAGTGCCCCGGGGGCCCAGGAAGCAGCCGCTGGGAAGGGGGGGCCCTGCTGGGAAGCTGCTTCATCCAGCCGGGCCAAGGCGGGGACAGGCACAGGTGGCTAATGAGCTGATGTTAGTGCTATCTTTAGAAAATTAAAGATTGTCCCACCAAAAATAATAATTACCAAAAAATCACCTTAATTGAACCGGATTGGTAATAGTACTATACAGGTCTGGTTAAATAGAAACTCTACCTCTACTCAGTGATGAGCCACACTCCCCACGCATCACCTTTTCAAACCAACAGCACTGTCTGCACACCCACAAGGCCGATGAGAAAGGGGCAGGAAGAGCCCAGGACACGTGGAGCGGTGGGTAAGGCTGCTGGGGCCAGGGAGGCCGGGTTCTGCTTTCAGGGGTTGGCAGCCCGGCGGGGGGGGCTTCAGTGCTTTACATCCAGCCAGCTAGCCAGTGCCGGAAACGACCAAGTTCCCAAGAAGAAGCCGACCCCCTATCATGGAGGCCCGTCCCTGGGCTTCTTCCTCTGGAGCCGTGGGCATTCCCAAGGGTCCGGGCACAGATGGGTGGGCGCTGGCTGCAGAAGGCACCAGGTGTTGGCGTTGGGTCTTTCACGCTCCCACCACTGGGGCCCCGAGAGTGCCTGCACCCTCCTGCCGTTTCCACCACACCCCCCAGGGGCGGCTGTGGCTTCCTGGCAGTGCCTGGGAGGGGCCCAGCTGGCCAGGGACCCGGTACAGGTGTGAGGCTCAACACTCTGCCTCGGGATGGTGGATTGGGCAGGGGGCCACCTCTGGGGATCCACGACGCTGAAAGGCAGGGGTGGAGGGGGGCAGGAAGGAGGCAGGGGTGGAGGGGGACAGGAAGGAGAGGCTTGTGGGATCTCTGACAGCCTCTGTCTCGGGCACAGACTCAGCTGCAGGCTCCACCCAGGTGCCTCAGCTCAGCTCTGGCTGGGAGATCCAGGAAGGAAAAGAATGGACACTTTCTTCCCCACCGAGACTGGAAAACTGCCTCTCTGAGCCACTGCCTCCCAGTCCAACCTCCTAGGCAGCTCCCTTCCCCAGTGAGGAAGCCCCTGCTCCAGGCGGGGTAAGACTTCGGAGAAGGCACCCACTCCCCCGCATCACTCCTAGACTGCTCCCGGGAAGACAAGACCCCCCTCCTGTATCCCCCCATCCATCCCCTGTTCAGGCACCTGCGACTGACAAAGGCTGGGTCCACGGGACTGAGGCATGAACAGGAAAAGTACTCAGGCCAAAGGGAGGGCCTTCCAGTGCAAAAGAGGCGAGTTCAACCTGAGAGGGTCCCCACACCACCAGAGCCCGGGGGCAGAGCCTGTGGGAGGAGCGCCGGGCCGCACGGGGCTGAGCCCCCACCACCTTCAACCAGAGCAGACATTCAGTGAGGCTCCCAAGTAAGGCTCTGGGTGAACAACGCTATCCGGGGACACCACCAGGCTGGGTGGTCCCACCAGGGCCTGCGTGTGGCCCAGGCCCGAGGGCGCTGCAACTCAGGGTTCTCAGATTCCAAGAGTCTTTCAGACACAACTGGCAGCCAGAGAGAAAGCCTGAGCAGGGTTCCCACCGATGCCCCCGCAGAGCCACTCCAGGCCGCGGAGCATTTGCCCCACCCACGAGGCTCCCAGGTCCTGAGCCCCTCTGTCTCCAGGCCACCTGCCCCCTCTGAGGGAAACGACAGGCCACCCTCCTCCCCTCCCATCCCCGCGGGCCTCATGGATGGATGCAGGTCAGCAGAGCCCTGTGCCTCCAGCAAGGCCAGTGAGGTGGTGACACCCTACTCGCCTGAGCCGGGGCCAGCCCTGCAGGAACCAAGGACAAGCCTCGGCCCAGCCCTCAGAGCAAGAAGACTCAGACTGGGGAGGGGCCAGGGCACTCCGGTCTGAACAGGGAGCAGGCAGTCTGAAACCAGGACACCAAAGCAGAGAGAAAACTGAGGGGTGGTGAGTGACCCCTGTCCCTGCAGCCTGGAGGTGGCCCCAAAACCCTGCACAGAGGGTGGCTCATGTTCTCATTGGCTCAAGGGCAAAACCGTGAGTTATCTTTGGAAAAAGGGGCTACTTCCCCCTCACTCAGAGCACAGGGCAGCCTGCTGGCCCCACGAGTCCCCTCTCATCCCCGAGGCGGCTGAGGTCTTTGCTGACGACACACCAGCCTGCGCCCCCAGCTGTCCCCTCCTCCTGATGAGGCGGAACCTGCCACAAGCTGGCCAGGCACCAGTATTCAGAGCAGGTGAAGATGTCACTCCAGACAGGAGGGCCACACGGAAATTCTGAAAACCAGCATCGATAAACAGCAACGGAAACAAAAGCCCCATTCCCAACTCCTGCAGCTCCAGGGCTGGGGCCCGAAGACCCTGTGAGTCGCCCAAGCCCTGTGGGGTGTGGCAGGGCGTCCGGAGAGCCCAGTGGGGAAGCGCCTGGCTGGGCTCACCACGCTAGTTCTTGCCACGCAGGCTGCTGCCTCAGGAAAGCCACTGCCCTGGGCCACAGACAAGTAGTAACAGAAATAAGGAGGGTGACAACACATCTCTTAGGCAGAGCAGTGACAGGCTGTGCCCCAAAGTCCAAACAGGCCAGGCAGAGAAGGGCAGGGACAGGGCTCAGGCTGAGAAGAGCAGCTGGCGTCCAGGCAGGGTGGCCAGACCGGGTGGGCGCAAAGGATGGGCCCGCAGGCCTAAGTCATTTGGTGCGGCGCCTCCAGCATCTCCATGAGGAAGGTGTCAATGGGCGTGTCCCCAATGAGCTTGAAGAAGAAGAGATGTTCCAGGCACTTGAGCCCGATGGAGCGCAGAGCCGGCAGGCGGAGCAACAGCTTGGCGAACCTGCAGGGAACGGGTCTGGTGAGGGCCAGGCAAGGGGCAGGGGCAGTTCTGTCCTGGCACCTGGAGGCCTCCCTGGGGTTGGGGCTGTGTGTGAGAACCCAACCCATCCGAGGCTGGTCTGTAGCCCCAGATCTGCCTGTGCCAAGCCTCCAGAAGGAAGGAGGGGAGGCTAGAAGGAAACAGGGGCAGTGGCATCCCAGAGCCAGGAGAGAGTGAAGGGGGATCCCTGGGGCTGAGGATGGAGATGAAGGGCCAGGGGCCAGAGAGCGGCTGGCTAGGGCAGGCTGAATAGCTCTTTGTAAAGAAGTGAAAAATTGTGGGCAGCTGGGCATGATGGCTCACACTTGTAATCTCAGCACTTTGAGAGGCCGAGGTGGGAGGATGGCTGGAGGCCAGGAGTTCGAGACCAGCCTGGGCAACGCAGTGAGACCCTGTCTCTACAAAAGAACAAGAGAAAAACAGTAGCCAGGCGTGGTGGTGCATAATGCCTGTACGGAGGACCACTCGAGCCCAGGCTGAGGCTGCAGTGAGCTACGATCGCACCACTGCACTCCAGCCTCGGTGACACAGCGAGATGCTGTCTCTTAAAAAATGGAAAAATGGGCCGGGCGCGGTGGCTCAAGCCTGTAATCCCAGCACTTTGGGAGGCCGAGACGGGTGGATCACGAGGTCAGGAGATGGAGACCATCCTGGCTAACACGGTGAAACCCCGTCTCTACTAAAAAAAATACAAAAAAACTAGCCGGGCATGGTGGTGGGCGCCTGTAGTCCCAGCTACTTGGGAGGCTGAGGCAGGAGAATGATGTAAACCCGGGAGACGGAGCTTGCAGTGAGCTGAGATCCTGCCACTGCACTCCAGCCTGGACGACAGAGCGAGACTCCGTCTCAGCAAAAAAAAAAAAAGAAAAGGAAAAATGTGGGCCATGACAGCCAGGAGCGGGTGTGAGGTCAGCAATGCATCTGGCTGCAGCAGCCATCGCAGCAAGAGACTGCGGGGCCTGTCAGGGACAGGGCTGCTGAGCACATTGGTGAGTCGCAGGGAACAGGCAGGGCACATGGTGGGTAACCAGGAAGTCAAAGGGCATCAGGCGGGGGAGGGGGAGTCAGCTGCACTCCCACTGCAGGTGGAGCCGGGCCTGACTTGGGAGCTGTGTACTGGGGCAAGCCCCTTTCCATACAGCGTCAGCACCCCGTGAGTGCCTCCCACAGCACCTCGTGCAGGGCTGTGGGCCTCAGACCAGGGCCACCCCTTCCCCAGAAATAGCTCTGCTGGCGTTGGGCACAGCCTGGTCAGAGAAGGCTGGCGGGGGAGGGAGCGAGCATGGGTTGTTCCTCAGGGCCTGGCCCACCCCTGGGGAGTTTCCTGGGGCAGGGACCAGTGGGCTGGCAGAGAGGGAGAGGGGGATGTCTGGGGCTCTGGGAAGAGGGATGGCAGGGCCAGGCATGAGGGCAGCAGCTGCCGCTGAGGACACGGTGCTATGGGGACGGGACCAGGTGTCCCTTCTGGCTGGCCGTGTCTGCCCCAAGGCCCCTGTGCACGGCCTAAGTCTCTCCACACGGCCCCTCCAGGGCCTGCACAACCTCATTAATTATTAACGAAGTCTCTCTTTGAGGGAAAAGCTCTGTGGTTGGCTGCCTCACAGTCCTTGTTTTAAAGGCAAAAACAGCGCAGAGGCTGGAGTCAGGCCAGAGAACAAGCTGTTTTCTGCTGAGCTGGCGAGATGGGCCAGGGCAGAAAGCCAGGAAAAACAAGCCGCCTGCCACCCCCTCCTGTCCTCGTCCTCCGGGAAGTTTCACTTTAAACCAAGCCAGATGAGGGCTGAGCAGGCAGCGGGGACACGGTTAACTGTGTATGTGCTGGTGGCAGGAGGGCCTGGGTGTCCTATGAGGTCTGCTGGGCCCCACCTCCCCCAACCCCCCACCCACAGGCTGAGGATCAAGAGGCCAGGAGATGCCCCTTGAGAGAGAAGAGGCAGAATCTGGAGAGCTGACTTTGAAACCGAGGAATCCACAAATGTTTCTCTTCCTGGACACCTACTGTGCACCCAGCACTGTGGACTCAGAAATGAGAGAACCCCAGCTCTTCTAGGGCCCACAGCCGTGCAGGGGAGAAAGATGAGCTCTGCGCGTGGGCCATGGCTGCCTATTCTGTACACACTTGTAGAGAGTGTTTAGTATGTGTGGGCATCTGGCCATCCACTCTACACATGCTTGTGAAGTACCTACTATGTGCTGGTGTCGCCGGACCTCTGGTGGTTCTGCTTGGCAGGGGAGCGTAGTGGGGGGTGAAGCACAGGCTTCACCTACCTACTTGACAAAGACAAGCACCCACTATGCGCCAGGTGTGAGGTAATCCTTCCAGTGGGGATATAGCGTGAGCCTGTGGGGTGTGCCTGCCACAGCCCACTGGCCTGGAGGACCTCCCGCTGCCTGCTCAGGACCTGCTGGCACGGGCTGGGCCTGGGGAGGGTGCCACCTTCTCATTCACACAAAACAGCCTTGCAGCAAGGTGGGGGCTCTGGAGACAAGAGCCCAGGTCTGGGGTGTGTGTGGGACAGGGCGGGACCCACCTTCCTGGCTGCTCTGGGTACTTGTGCTTGCAGTAGGCCTCCAGGGACGCGTAGACCTTCTCCCTCAGTGCCTCCACCTCGGCCGGGTTCGAGAGCCCCTTGGAGTCTGAAAGGAGAAGAGGCCACAGGTCAGAACCCTCACCTCAGTGTGTTGCAGACACCCGCCCCCAGGACCCAGGCTTGTGTGGGGTCTCCCAAGCTGCCCCACCATGGGCAGAGCAGGTGGTGTGAGGGACGCTGCTGGACACGCCCCCGCCCGCTCTCCCAGAGTCTGGTGGCAGGGGGATGACTGTGGAATCCATGGCCAGGCCAGGCTGCTCTGGGTCCAAGCTCGGCTCTGCCACTTGCCAGCCATGTGACCTTGGGTCAATTATTTGACCTCCAGAGACTCGGTTTCCCCATCGATAAAGTGTCAGGAAACTGCTGCCTTCCAGCCGCCATGGGAACTGGGAGAGGCAATGGAGGCCTCTGCTACCCTTGGGTCCCAGCCCCATGACACGGATGGGAGCTGTCACTGCTGCCCCCAGGAGCACCCAGACCCTAAGGAAACCCATCCTCGGCACGCTCGCGGAGTGCTGAGCTCGACCCAGACTCGAGAGCCCAGAGTGAACAGAGGCTGAGACTGCAGCCACCAACACCTCCAAGGCCAAGGGACCCCATGTGAATGCCACCTTGGCCCGTGTCCTGGGGCTCCCTGGCAATGTGTCTGGCTCCCTGAGCTGCCTCAGCTCCAGCCGGTCTCCTCACCCTCCCTGCCAGCCTGTGCCTTGGTCTCCTCGCCATCCCTGCAAGCCTGTGCCTAGACCCTGCTTGTGCCAATCTCACCCTCCTTGCAAGCCCATGCCCCGGTCCCGCTGGTGCCCCAGCTCTAGCAACCAGACCACACAGGACCTGAATGGGGATTCCTTGGGCCGGGCCGAGCCATGGCGTGACTCAGCCGCTGAGTTGGCAGGATTATGGCCCGGATGCACAGCCTGGGTGATCAAATGTCCCTGGAAACAAGCTCTCCCCACAAGAAGATGCCCACCTCCATCCCGGCCCGGTCCCTCAGAGCCAGGTCTGACAAAGGGCAAGGTCAGGGCCAGGAGCCAAGAGGGCTCCATTCCCTCCACCACAGCCCAGGTGAGCTCCCCACGGCAGCCCCAGACCTCTCCCTCCACACCCCAGCCGCCCGCCCCTATCGCAATGAGCTGAGTTTCCAAACACAGAAACCCATAGCTCCCTCCCAGCTGGAACCCCTCGGGACTTGGCTGCCTGTGGCCCCAAGAGAAAACCCAGACTTAGCAAGACTTTCAAGACCCTGCCTGGGCTGCCCCCACCAGTCCACCCCACCTCTGTGCCTCCTATTCCCCTGGCCCCTAACTTTCAGCTCCCAGAGGAAGTGACCCACACCCTCGACCCACCGTGCTCCTGTCCTCATGTGCCGGGGACACCTGCTGGTGGATGTGACCCTCTAAATCCCAAGCTCTGGGCAGGCAAGCCCTACCCAGCAGCGTGAAGAGCCCGGCCATGCCCGGCAGGGTGCCGGGCAAACAGGCACGTGTCAGCATTTGGGCAAAGGAGTAGCACCTGGGAGGCTTTTCAAGCCGAGAACCCAGAGGCTGGAGAAGAGCTGCACTGTCGGCCAGAGGCTTGTGCCCAGCTCCGGCCCCACAGCCCCAAGCCCTGCTCTCCTCAACCACAGGGGCCCAGCCCCAGAAACACCCTGGACCCAAGGCTCAGGGATGAGGTTGGTCGTCTCTGAACACCTGGCAGGCCTGACCCATCCCCACCCCATCCCCAGCCTGCAGGGCTCGGGGCTCCCAAACTTCAGCACTGGAAGTTCACAACCACAGCCGGCCACTTCCGGAGTCTGGATTCCGATGCACAATGGCGAACGCTGCGAACCGGGGAGCCCAGACAGCACCACCAAGCCCCTCATGACAGGTGCCTTGCTGGGTCCCCCTGTGCCCAGGGGCCACGCTCCCTTGGTGGGCCCTCAAGGTGAGCAGAAGGCAGCATGGCCACACTTCCACTGGGAGGGGAGCACGCTGAGCTCAAGGAGAGCGGGAGTTGGCCTCATGTGCAGCCACAGCCAAGAGGTGCAGCCGGGAGGAGGCCCAGGTGCCTCTGCCCCACCAGAGAACGGGGCCAGGAGCCTCAAGGCAGGAAGGCCATACCGGGGTTGAAGAGGACGATGGCGCGCAGGCAGCCCAGCTCCGTCTTGTCCATCTGCATGTCCCGCATCTTGGACACGAGCTCCGTCAGCACCCTGCAGAGGAGGAGGGCAGACACCCCATCCCAGTTAGGCCGAGGTCCTCACCCAGGCCATACCCCAGATACCCAACGTCTCTGGGAAGCCCGGCGTGGCTGGAGGGCGGCTGAGATGGGCCAAGCCAAGGCAAGGACCGCCAGACAGCCTGAGAGGGAGTGGGCTGGAACCTGGGCCCAGGTGCCACCCCTGCCTGGAGGGTGGGCTCCTCTCCTCTCCCTCTAGGGTCTGCCTGTGGGGCTTTATTCTGGGAACCTAGAGGCTAAAGAGGCACCACGTGACAGCTAAGCTGAGGTGAGCTGGAGCTGCACATGGGGTACAGAGTCCACGCCCCCTGAGCCCAGCAAGACCCACCACTGTCCCTCCTCAGCTGTGGACCTAACACCACCTGAGGCAAAGCCCATGCCCGTGCCACAGCCCCAGCTGCTCCCTTCAGTCCAGGAAGAGACCTTTCTCCAGGACCTGATCTCCCTGGGTGGGGCCTGCCAAAGGGAGGCATGTCCACTTCTTATCACCAGAAAAAAAAAAAAAAACACCAGCCTCAACACAGGGAAAACCTGCCAGTACCCTCCATGGAGACGCTGGGGGCGTTCTCAGATTCAGACTCAGCCGCCCCACTCCTGCAGCTGGATTCTGAATCCCATCGGCCTCTGCAGTGTCCTGGGCCCCCTAGCCTCAGCAGCCTGCCCACCAACCCCAAAGCTTGACTGCTGTGTCCAGGAACTGAGGGTGGGCCAGAGCAGGGGAAAGGGAGGTGACCGGGTGGGGCCTGGATGGTTGCCTAAGGAGCCTGGGCTCTCCCCTGTGGGCCAAGGTGGGCCCTGAAGGTCTGCAGAATGGGGAGTGCCCTGGCTGATTCCTGGGAGATCTGTAGGAGCCCGGAGGACAGGGTGGGACAGAACAGGAGCTGGAAGGGACCTCCGATGTCTGCTCTGAGGCAGGGGCACACAGCTGCAGAGGGGCAGGGCAGCAGGCATGGAAACGGCCTGGGCCACTAAGGGCAAAGACTTTGCATTCCACTTGCACAAAAGGCGAGGAAATGCTGGGCCTCTGTAGTCACTGCTCTGGGACCCCAGAGAATGTAACCCCAGAGATAGCGACAAGGAAGCTACCGTCCACCTCTGTCATTGCCATCTCTCTACCAGCCAGCCAAAGGAACTGTCAGCTGGGCCAGTGGCTGGGGCTTCGCTTCCCAAAGCCGTATCCCCAGTACCCCTCTAAAGACGCTGCTGTGGGCAATAAACACCGCACCCTGCAGCCCCCGTGGGGACCCTCCTGTACACTAACTTCCTAAAGGCCCTGACAAGTCCTGCAGCAAAGACCCTCGAGGACACCGTTTAAACTAGCGTTTGCCCACCATCTGCGGCCACAAACCCTTTTGCACTTGGCACATCCCATGGAGATCAAGTTCCAGGACCACCCTCAGGACTCGGGGACCTGAACCACCCCCTGGGGCATTGCTGCCGGGGCATCCGTCCCCCTGTAAGTGCCAGTGCATGACCTCTACTCACCTCTAACGTGAGGGCTCTCATGTTCAGGGGCCACCTTCTCCAGGTGGCCTGCTCCTCCCACCCATGGCTCCTTGTGCTGCAGACCCCTGACCAAGGACCCTGCAGCGCCCCTCCCCAGCCTTCCTGCTCCGGCTGAAGCTGACATCTGGTCCCCAGAAGGCCCGGTGGGCTCTCTGGACTCGTGGAGAAAGACTGCAGCGATAGTGACAAGGAAGCTACCGTCCGCCTTGCCTGGCAGAGCCGAGCTGGCCGGTGCTCTGGGAGGGCAACGTGAACAGACACGGACCACCCAGGCCCGGACGAGGGCGGGCTCTGCAGCCAGTGCTGCTCCTGCAGTGTGTCCCCTGAGAAGTGGCTGAGGTGCAGCCCACGCTCCGCTGGGAGGCGGGAAGCACTGTGGTCCGACACCCCTGCCTGCACGGGGACAGGCGTTAGGCCGCACCACGCCCCGGGCTGCCACGGCATTCCCGTGCCAGCCTCACACAGCCTGCGATGTGCCAACTCGAATTGACACTTTTACAAAACTGCATCTACGGTGTCATCACTTTAAAAAGAAATGACGCTTTCCTTCCCACGGATAGATACATGGGATCGTGAAAAAAGAGCTGGAGGGAGACAGGTCAAGTGCTCCCTGTGGTTACAGATGCCCCCGAGGCAGGGCTGGCACGGGGCTCTGAGCCTCCTCCTTGTGCTTTTCTCTGTTTTCCACGTGCGCACCCTTCATGCACTGAAATAATACTAGGCAGGACGTGCACAGGGGCCGAGGCGACCGAACTCAGCTGGCCTGGCGGTGGAGGTGAGCAAAGCGCCCTCGCCCCTCCTGGGACCCCCCCCGACCTGTCAAAGATGGCGCCCACCCCTGCACTGTGGGCGCTGTTCCGGTGGACGTGCAGCCCGGTGGCCAGGAGGATCCCGTCCTTCACAGCGATGGAGCGGTGGGAGAAGGAGGCGATGAGCAGTTCATTCCAGCCTGGGGAGGAGGCACATGGTCACTCGGCTGTCTCCCGGCCCCACGGGGCTTGCCCCTTCCCCAGCCCCTGGTGGGAGCCCGCAGAGGCAGCATGTCACAGACCCATCCTGACAGGCTCTGGAACCCCAATCCCACGAAGTGCTCCACAGAAAAGAGGTTCCTGAGAATGCCTCTTCTACAGTACACACCGGCACACGACAGACCCTGAGAAGTCCCGCACAAAGTCCCTTGAGCTTTGTGGAACCCAGGAGCTCACAAACTCATATGCCCACGGAAGCTTCCTCCTGTGTGTGCAGGACACTCCTGCCATGGAGCACGCGGGAGAACACCCAGGGATGTTCCCAGGGTGGCCCCAGAACCACTGCTGCCAGCAGGGTCCCAGGAGCAAACTCTCGGGGATCCGTGTGCACTTCATGGAATGCCACCGAACAGCAGGTTATCCAACTGAAGGCAGGTGCATGAGAGCCGCAGCGTCTTTTGGGAGGTTTCCCCGGAGGGCGGAAGGTTAGAAAACAGCAGCACCTCAACATCGGGGGGTTCCCTGCGGGGGGGTAGTTAGGTAACAGCAGCCCCTCAACATCGGGGGTTCCCTGGGGGGCAGGCAGTTAGGTAATAGTAGCTCCTCAAAATCGGGGGTTCCCTGGGGGGCAGGCAGTTAGGTAACAGTAGCTCCTCAAAATCGGGGGTTCCCTGGGGGGCAGACAGTTAGGTAACAGCAGCTCCTCAAAATCGGGGGTTCCCTGGGGGGTGGCAGTTAGGTAACAGCAGCTCCTCAAAATCGGGGGTTCCCTGGGGGGTGGCAGTTAACAGCAGCTCCTCAAAATCGGGGGTTCCCTGGGGGGCAGGCAGTTAGGTAACAGCAGTCCCTCAACATGAGGTTCCAGTGTAGACAAGGCAGAGCAGGCATCGGTGAGGAAGAAAGCCTCAAACAGGGACCCTCGCGTGCACACGCATTACTGTTTTCGTGGCTCCTGGAGACTGGGTGACATGGAATCACCTGCAGTCACACAGTCAGGGACCCTCGCGTGCACACGCATTACTGATTTAACTGCTCCCGTTTACAGGGTGACACGGAATCACCTGCAGGCACACAGTCACCTTCAGCACCTTCTGCACTCCCCGAGCGCTCCAGAGGCTCCAGCCTCTACCCCGACACTGTCATGAATTTCCCACTTAATCCCAACTGTAATCCTGGAAAACTGGCATTAACCTTATTTTACAGAGGGGAAAACTGAGGCATGAGGCGGTCAGTGATCAGCAAGAAGTTGGTGGGGACCACCGTGCCAGCTCCGGCTCGGCCCACCACACCCTCCCAGCACACACCCACCCCGTTATGGGGACCCTGGGGCAGGTGTCACCACCCCCATTCTCCCTGTTTCACAACTGAGTAATCCCAGGGCCCCAGGAACGAAGTCCCACGCCCGAGGCCACCCCGCCCAGGTGTGCTGACAGACCAGGCAGGGATGGCACCCGACTCGCCCCAGGCTGTGCAACCAAAATGAGGGAGGAACGGTGGGGTCTGTGCCCCACCACCGTGGGAGCCTGCAGATGGCACCACGGGCAGTCTGATAGAAAAGCCAGGGCTGGAAATACTGTCACAGACGCGGGACAGGCACCTCCCACCTGTCACGCATCCCCTCTCCCTGCCAGGTGGCAGCAGGCAGCCCATTGCAATGGAGAGTCAGAACAGTGGGGTTCCCTGGGGCGGCGGTTTAAGAAACACACCCACCCTTTGCACCAAGGCTGCAGTGTGCAGTGGCGTCCCAGGGCTCAGCCGAGTCAGCCACGAAAACAGCTTCCACACTGCCCAGCCAGATTTTCTTTGACCACAGAATCTTTTTTTTTTTTTGCCCATGAAAACATCTGTAGCATCACATTTAGGAGAACTCTGATCTAGATGACCCCTCAATCTGACACGTGGGTAATCTGTGGCCCGGGGAGGGGAAGGGTTTGCCCCAAATCACACAGAGACTCGGACAGAAGCCCTGGGCCCGCTCCCACTCCTCCCCCTCCTACAGTCCAGCCTGTCAGGTTTTCCCAGGCTGGGAGGTACTGGGTCTGACATCCAGTGAGAGTAAATGCTCTCCCAGGAAAGGCCTCTCCCTCCCTTCCCACACCCGGCCCGGTGTGGACAAACTTCCTGTGGACAGGGGCAGGGACCCAGGGGCCTGAGGACAAGAGCTGGGCTGGGGCACAGCTGGCTCCAAACCCACCAGCCCCGGCCTCGGGGGCCCGCCTCTCTCCCTTGCATCCTCCAGGCCTGGCGGTTTACCGGAGCGGTGGCCCCCTCCCCTCCCACTGCCCTGAGAGCCCCTGGGGCCACCCAGCAGGCACCAGAGTGGACTTGCCTCTGAAACTCTGGTGTGCCCAGCAGAGGGGCCTGGTGCACGGCTGGGTGCACGCTGCTGAGCCGAGATGCGGCCCTCAGCACAGGGTACAGGTCAGGACCCCAGACACACGGACAGAACATCACGGAGTCTCTCTCTGCACCCTCTGGCACGCCGGCTGCATCTCAGCTCCTTTGTCCCCTGTCCCTCCACCCCAATGTCCTCACTTGGTTATTTCTCCTCTCCTGCCCCGCACACCTTTGTAAGCTGCCCTCCTCCTTCTCAGACGTAAGAGAAAACAGAAGAGGAACCCATTTTACAGTAACCTTTGGGGCGCGTCTTCACCTTCCTAAGTGCTCCATTGCTGCACGGAGAGTTCCTGGCCCTGCGATGTGGGGGCCCGGCACGGCCACAGCTTTTAACAGCTCAGGGTGCACTGGCCTTTCAGAAGGAGAACCTCACTGATGCAGGGGATACCAGGTCTTACTCCAGGCTCCAAGCGCAGGACAAAGAGTCTTGCCTGGAGCTGCCCCCTTGGTCACTACATCCTCCAACTCAAGAGGCTGGCCCTGTCCAAGGAACTTACTCCTGCAGATCCCTTGTGGCCCTGCCCAAATGCCCAGGGCCTCTGCTGGGGTTGCAGGATCCCTGGACAGCACTTCTGGAAAGAACAGCATGGAGTCAAGGGTCACGTGGGGAAGCCAGGGCCTCAGGCTCCAACCCAGCTCAGCTGCATTCCTGTCTCCCCTCTGAGCTGCCACTTCCTCAGCACAGGGGACAGTGAGAACAGCTACTCCTGGTGGTCTGGAGAGTCAAATGAGTCCACACCCAGGAGGCAGGGCAGGGCCCCCCAGAGTCACTGCTGCTGTCCCCATGGGGCTTGTGATGGGGATCCCGTGCCAGGGCGGTAGTGAAGAGCCCAGCCTGGCTTCCCCTGTGTCCTGGGGCCGGAGATGTGGCCAGGATTAACAAGACCAGGGACGTCAAGTGGTGTGCTGTCCCCACAGGGGGACCTCGGGCCTGCTACATAAGCCTGGCTCCTCTCTCCTCACGGCCCAGCAAGGCCTGCCCCTTCCCCCCAACCCCCCGCCTCCATGGCAGGAGGTGCCTGTGCAGCTCAAGCCCTCGGAAGACCCCACTGGAGCAGCTAACGCGGACTCAGAACCCAACAGCCTGGGATGAGGGGGCAGGTGGGAAGGAGGTTGGATGGAGGAACTTGAAAGCTGTGAGCAACCCGGCCCTGTCTCAGTTTACTCATCTGAGAAACACAAGCGTCAGGGTGTGACTCGGAGCTTCCATGGAACAAGCCAAAACTATTCATTTTAATGCTTTATTTCTGAAGGTCTCCTAGACAGGTGGAGCAGGAGCCCACCCCAAGGAAGCGGACCTACCCAGCAGGAGCAGACACGCGTGACGTTAGCCTCCCACAGCCCGGCTGGAATCCTCCACCAGTTTCTGGGCCCCTGCAGGGCTGTGGCCACTGCACCCTAGCTCAGTGTCACTGAGAGCCACAGGTGGACACTGCCCGGAGTGAGCAGAGACCCTGGGCCTCGAACCCGCATGGCCAATGGCTCTCACAATGGTGGGAATCCCAGGTCTGGGCACCCATTCCCATCGCTGCTGCCGCCCAGTGGAAGTGACCTCCCCCACCAGCGCTGGGAACACAGTGGAAGGGCCCAGCACAGGGACATAATGGGGGAGCACTCAGTGCCCCCCTGCACCTGCCAGGGCTGGGCGGGGCCTCACTTCCACCACTGCCTCCTGCCAGAAGAAAACCCAGCAGGACCGCACCCCCGTCCCCAATCAGGCTACAGCCACAGACCCTGACCTGAGCCCCCTGGAGGGGGACAGAGTCCTCCAGCCAACACCAGCTAGAGGCTACAGCCACAGCCCCAGCCCCAAGCCCCCTGGAGGAGGACACAGCCCTTCAGCCAATACCAGCCAGGTAGAGTGTATCCTTGGGGTCAACCCAGGTCCTCTCCAGCCACCTGGCCAGTGCAGGCTTCCAACTCCATTGCTCCACATCTGAGCTGGACATGTGCCTCAGTGGACCTTACAGGGGCTTGGGGAGACCACCTGATGGGTGAGCTGCCGGCCCCGGCAGACAGAACACGCAAGGACAATGCGGCACCAAGAGTAAGTGACTCAGCCAAGGTCAGCCGCTGGTGGGCAGTGGGGCTGGGACTCATGCTGGAAGTGCAGCTCCAGACCTCACCATGTGGCCCTCAAAGCTGGCAGCAAGCATGAGCAGGGCCCGCTGGACACAGGTCAGCAAGGACCTCAGTGGAGACCCAACACCGCACTCCGCCACAACCACCCCACGCAGGCCCTCAGCACCGCGCTCCGCCACGTTCACCCCTCGCAGGCCCTCAGCACTGCGCTCCACCATGCTCACCCCTCGCAGGCCCTCAGCACCGCACTCCGCCACACAGGCCCTCAGCACCGCATCCCGCCACGATCCCCCCACGCAGGCCCTCAGCACCGCACTCCGCCACGCAGGCCCTCAGCACCGCACTCTGCCACAACCACCCCACACAGGCCCTCAGCACCACACACTACCACGCTCACGCCTCGCAGGCCCTCAGCACCGCACTCCGCCACACTCCCCCCACACAGGCCCTCAGCACCGCGCTCTGCCACGCTCCCCCTACATAGGCCCTCAGCACCACACTCCACCACGCTCCCCCGACACAGGCTGATGCTGGAGCCAGAAGCTGTCAGAACATGGGACTGCAGGGCCAGGCACCACACAGATATGGCGACGAACACAGCCATCCAATCTGACTCAGACCTCCACCTGGCCCCTAGCGCACAACCATCTAGAGATCTCCCAGTAAAAGAGCTGCATCCGGCTGACTGTTCTCTGGATAGGCCTGTTGGGTTGGGGCAGGGTGGGGGTACCATCCTTTCTCAGCAAAACCCTTGGGTATCTCTCCAAAAACCACTGGGGTCAGGCAGGCCTGTAGCTGGCAAAGCCAGGGATTCTGAACCGAGGGCTCTTGGGGAAGCCCCTGCAAACAAGAGCAGGGCTCCCTTGGTAGGCGGAATACACCCTGAAAGAAGTCTGAGCCCACAACAGCAGACGGCCACGTGCCTCAGGCCCAGAGGGACAAGGACCCACCAGACACGAGGCCAACGGGATTAAGTCAAGGACTTTGAGATGGGAGATTATCCTGGCTCATCCGGCAGGGCCCATGGCCACAAGAGTCCTTCTGAGAGGGAGTCGGCGGCACCAGGCCCTCTACACAGCCTGTGTGGTCGCAGCCCTGACCCAAGCAGCTTCCAGAACATTCCCTGCTTCACAGGGAGCCTGTCTCTGTTTGGCTGTGCCTTCTCCATTTCTCGCTTAGGAGCCGCTTTGTATGGGCCGAGGCTCCCCAGTCAGGCTGAGGCAGCGGAGCCCACAGTGCAGCAGCCTCCAGGCAGCTGGGACCCTGGCCCTAAGGCAGCTTGGCTTCTTGGGCCCAGGGGGACATGGGACAGTGACCAGCACCATCGCCGGGCAGTGAGGGCAGACCTGGGCACCCAACGTGTTACTTCACCAGCAGGAGACTCCACTAACAGCCTGGCCTCACAGCTACCCCAGGTGACTCAGCAAGAACCAGCCTCAATCAGCACGTCCCTCACACCCCCTTCCCAGGTGGGGGACCAGCTTGGGGGGCGCCTGCCCCGTCCAGGCTTCCACTGCCAACCTGATCCCAAAACCCCAAAGCTGAGCTCCCAGCCACCGTCCTGACCGCCGCATGACATCACGGGGAGTGTGCTGCGCATGGAGTACGCATTTCTGTGCAATGGCTCCGTGCATCACCATTTCCGCATGGAAACAGGGCTGCGGCCTTGGAGTGGGAGGAGAAAGGCAGAGAGCACGTGGCCCTCCTGGGCAGCCCCTTGAACACACCCAGCCTCCCTCTCCAGAGCCCCCCAACCTCCACCAACAGCCCATTACCTCTCTGAAGGCCACTGAGAGAAACCCCACATGGCACACCTCCTTATGAGGGATAGAGGGAAACTGAGGCCCCAGGCCCTTCCCCCAACAGTCCCATATATATAATCCATAAGAGGTCCCGGGAGTGGGGAGTGTCCCAGGACGAGGGAGTGTCCTGGGAGGTAGGAATGTGTCCCGGGATGGGGGAGTGTCCCGGGAGGGGGGAGTGGGTCCTGGGAGGTGGGAGTGTCCCAGGATGGGGAAGTGTCCTGGGAGGTAGGAGTGTGTCCTGGGAGCAGGGAGTGTCCCGGGAGTGGGGAGTGTGTCCCGGGAGGGAGGAGTGTCCCGGGAGGGGGGAGTGTGTCCTGGGAGGGGGGAGTGTCCCAGGATGGGGAAGTGTCCCGGGAGGTAGGAGTGTGTCCTGGGAGCGGGGAGTGTCCCGGGAGTGGGGAGTGTGTCCTGGGAGGGAGGAGTGTCCCGGGAGGGGGGAGTGTGTCTTGGGAGGGAGGAGTGTGTCCCGGGAAGGGGGAGTGTCCCGGGAGGGGGGAGTGTGTCCCGGGAGGGGGGAGTGTCCCGGGAGGTAGGAGTGTGTCCCAGGAAGGAGGAGTGTCCCGGGAGCGGGGAGTATGTCCTGGGAGGGGGGAGTGTCCCAGGATGGGGAAGTGTCCTGGGAGATAGGAGTGTGTCCTGGGAGGGGGGAGTGTCCCGGGAGAGGGGAGTGTATCCCAGGAGGGAGGAGTGTCCCGGGAGGGGGGAGTGTGTCTTGGGAGGGAGGAGTGTGTCCCGGGAAGGGGGAGTGTCCCGGGAAGGGGGAGTGTCCCGGGAGGGGGGAGTGTGTCCCGGGAGCGGGGAGTGTCCCGGGAGGTAGGAGTGTGTCCCAGGAAGGAGGAGTGTCCCGGGAGGGGGGAGTATGTCCCGGGAGGGGGGAGTGTGTCCCGGGAAGGAGGAGTGTCCCAGGAGGGGTGAGTGTGTCCTGGGAGGGGGGAGCGTGTCCCGGGAGGGGGGAGCGTGTCCCGGGAGGGGGGAGTGTGTCCCGGGAGGGGGGAGTGTGTCCCGGGAGGGAGGAGTGTGTCCTGGGAGGGGGGAGTGTGTCCCGGGAGGGAGGAGTGTCCCGGGAGGGGTGAGTGTGTCCTGGGAGGGGGCTGTCCCGGGAGGGAGGAGTGTGTCCTGGGAGGGGGGAGTGTCCCGGGAGGGAGGAGTGTGTCCTGGGAGGTGGGAGTGTGTCCCGGGAGGGAGGAATGTCCCGGGAGGTAGGAGTGTGTCCTAAGAGGGGGGAGTGTCCCAGGAGGAGGGCGTGTCCCGGGAGGTAGGAGTGTCCCAGGAGGCGGGAGCATGTCCCGGGAGGCAGGAGCGTGTCCCGGGAAGGGGGAGTGTCCTGGGAGGTAGGAGTGTGTCCTAGGAGGGGAGAGTGTCCCGGGATGGGGGAGTGTCCCAGGAGGGAGGAGTGTCCTGAGAGGTGGGAAAGTATACTGTGAGTGGAGAGTGTCCCAGCAGGGGGCAGTGTCCCAGGAGGCAGGAGTGTGTCCCGGGAGCGGGGAGAGTGTCCCGGAAGGGGGGAGTGTGTCCCGGGAGGGGGGGAGTATCCCGGGATGGGGGAGTGTCCCGGGAGCGAGGAGTGTCCCGATAAGTGTCCCATCTGCATGGCGTCCCCATCCCCGCCCAGGCCCCACCACTCACCTGCCCGCAGCAGGATGACCTGGTCGTCCAGGGGCAGCTCTGAGAAGTGTGGGATCCGCTTGGCCCACTCCACCAGCGTGAAGAGCTGCTTGTCGGCTGCTTGGCAAATGTTGGTGACGGGGTCATTCGGCTACAGTGGAGGAATAAGAGCAGGACATTCAGTCCCAGAAGCAGTGTACTGACAGAACACAGCCAGACCAGGCCCCGCCCCACACACTGGGCCCATGCAGGGTGCTGAATACGGCCCCCAAAGATGCCCAGTTCCCAATCCCCAGAACCTGGGACTATGCAACCTTGCATGGCACGTGGGGCTTGGCAGAGGTGATTAGGTGTGGTCTGAAATTGGGAGGTGGGCCTGCACCACCGGGGGGACCCAGGGTCATTGCACGGGGCCTGTGAGAGGGTGCAGGAGGGTCAGAGGAAGAGATGCGATCACAGACACTGGGGCCCAAGGGGAGAGAGAGGCTGCTGGCTTTGAAGGTGGAGGAAGAGGCCATGAGCCAAGGAATGTGGCAGCCCCAGAAGCAGAGGCAGGGGCAGACTCCCCAGCAGAGCCTGCAGGAGCCAGCCAGCAGGCACCTTGACGTCAGCCCACCAAGACTGATTTTGGCTCTCTGGCCACAGAACAGTCAGATAATAAAATGTGTGTTGTTTCCAGCCACTAGGTTACGGCAGGACACGAGTCTCTCCCACAGCTCTGGGAGGCAGGCGCGGGGAGCTGGGGAAATTGGATACGGGACAGTGCCAGAGCTGGGTGGGACCAACCGCCTTCATCTCTGATGGTCACGGTGGCCCACCCTGGGGACAGGGCTGGCCTCTCACGTTCCAGCAGGCATGGATGTGGGAGCTCGGAAGGGCAGTCGCCTCGGCTGAGACACCAGGCCCCAGGCACAGAGAGAGGGCAGCACTCACGGCTCCTCTGGAAAGTCCTAGTCGGAAGAGGGCCACTCAGTCTCACAGATGAGGGGACCCAGGTGGCCTTGAAGCAGGGCAGGCGGGGAGGGCCCTCCCCAGCTCCTGGCAGGTAGGGCTTGGGTCATGGACCTTCTGTATTCTGAGTAAGGGGAACTCAGACGACGGCCCCCTCCGTGGTGCCGCTGCAGGAGTAACGACTGTCAACAGGATTCGGAGATCCCTCACTCCAGGGCGTCCGCCAAGGAGAAAAATGCCTCCCTTTGAAGAGCTTCCACAAACAGAATTCACCTGCTCGTCAGAGACGTGCAGCCTAAACGCAGCGCCCGGCGGGAAAGGCCTCTGACGGTGGAGTGAGAAGGCCCCCGAGGAATGGCACAGAGACTCACCGGGACCCTCAGGAGAGGCCAGGGCAGCCCTTGGGGGCCCGAGCCAGAAGGGGTGCACAGAGGGGTGGGATCCCTCAGCTGAGAGGGGTTGACCACAGGTCTGTGACTCACTCATTCCTCTGCAAACCTTCCATGAGCAGCATCCACAGCCCCCAGCACTCACACGGCTCCTGGCTCTGTGCTCAGCGCCCCCCAGGCCTGCCACAGTCAGGCCAGCTTCTCAGCCTCAGCCTCTCCTTCTGTCACACTGGGGGCTGAAAGGGGCCCGTCCTTCTTGCCTGCCCATCGGCCTCAGGGCATCCCTGAGAAAGGATCGAGCAGGCCTGGCAGGGGCGGGGGGATGTGGGGAAAACCAGCCCCAAGCAGTGTGTCTGCAGCAGGTGGGTCTGCTTGGGATCCTTGTACCCAGGGCTTCCAGCCACTGGCCGGCCACTCTCAGAAGCCAACACAGGGCCCAGAGCAGGCCCAGGTGACAGGCTGGTGCCATGGGTAAGGAAGGAGAGCCTCAAGCCCTCCTGGGCTGGCTTGGACCTCTGCAGGAGTGGGCACAGGGGTCATCATCTGTCATACGCCTGCAGTGGGCACAGCCGGGACAGGGAGCAGAATGTGGCAGGCTGCAGAGCCAGGAGGCTGGAGCAGAGAAGGGGGCACACTCCCGGCAGGTGTGAGGCTCTGGCTCCAGTACCAGCAGGGCTAGGCCTGGAGGGGTTCCCCTCGGTAGGGAGGAACAGTGCAGGAACCCGGCTCCACCTCCCTGTGTGGCCTCAGCAAAGGATTAACCTCTGTGAGCCTCCCATTCTCGCCTGGAGATCCAACGTGCCTCTTATAACAGAAGGCGTGTGATGGATGGGCTCTACTCCTGCCTAGAAGTGTCCACAGGACCTGCCCAGGCCCTGCCCTGCACTGGGGAGAAACCAGGCACCAGGACCGTGACACCAGGCAGGCTGCCCCCTCTCTGGACCTCAGTTTGCCCATCTGAGGGAAGGGGCCCAGTGAGCGGTTCTGGAAGTTGGACCCCGGCCAGGCCACAGAGCAGCGTTCAGTGTGAGCTCAGGCACAGCAGGGAGTGAGCGGGCACAGAAAGACCCCATCCCCATGGAAGATGTATTCTTCATCCCCAGCAAGTCCTGCCTGCCTTTGTGGTTCTAAACTCCCTCAACTTTGATGCAGTGAGGGAGAGAGCAGATGGCAGATTTCCCCCCCCCCAAAATAGTGTCCTTCGCAAAATAAAAACTTGGCAGCCCTTTGTGCATCTGCCAAACTTGTTTTTGGATTTTCTGCTGGATCATGAAACCCTCACAGCCACCCTCCCTCTCCTGCCCTCCGCAGGGCTGGTGAGGCGGGCGCAGGGCAGGGCAGGTGTGCAGATCAGCCAGGGCTGGGGGTGGGTCTGCGCCTGTCACTCACGGGGATGGTTCCTCCGGAAAGAAGGTGCCTGTTGTCGGGGTCCCATGCACCTTCTCCCCAGCCGGGCAGCCCCAGTCCCCGGCCAGAGTAGAGGTCTGAACAGAGCCAGGGACGTGAGGGCAACGGGTTGTCCTACCCAGAAAGGGCAGGGAAGCAGGGTGGTCCTGACCCAGCCACGGGACCTCAGACAAGAGCAGACCCCCACCCTCAGACAGACAGAGGCAGTGGGGCTGCAGGCCCTGTGTGAGTGCCAAGGAGCAGGGTGGGGTCACTGTCCTTACCAAAGCTGGTGGTGAGGAACAGCAGAGCCGTCACCAGCAGCCTCGTGGGGGCAGAAATTAACCCACCACACACCTTACCCTGTGATCACACCTCACTCTGTGATGGCCAGTGCCAGGGGCCACAGAGAAAAGAGCAGGTGCTCTCAGCCCACATCACAGGGGCAGTCCCCATCCTGGCGGGGGCACAGATGAAGGCCAGAGGTACCTCAGCTGAGACCAAAGCCTGAGGAAGAGCCAGAGGGCCCAGCTCCAGGCCACGGGAGCTGCAAGCATGAAGGGGCAGGGGGGTGGTGGGCAGGGGGACAGTGACCTGCAGGGCACACCCAGAATGGAGGGCAGGCTGGTGTGCCCGGACCCACAGAGGGACAAAGGTCGAGGCGACCTCATGGTTGGCCTGTACAAGGTCTTCGGTGGCCACGGGGCTCTGGTCCCAGCCCCAAACCCACACGGAGACACGGGTGAAGACTGGACACCACGGTGACCGTGGCGAAGACGCAGGGGCCCTGCAGGCCAGCTGGACCCAGGTCCCCGGCAGCAGGAAGCTTAGCGCACAGTTCTGAACCTTCACTCGGGCGGCCAGGAGCTCACCTGCCCAACCCCCGGCACAGCTGGAGCTGCCCCCTCAGTGGGGCCTGGGACAAGGGGGAGGTCTCCCAGCCAGACAAGCTCACCAGGGAGCAACGGGTCCCGAGCAGTGCAGGTTCCTGGGCCTTAGGGTAGGAGGGGCTCAGAACGCACCTGTGCCACCCTCCCTGGCAAGGCCACAGCCAGAAGCAAAGATGCCACAGGGAGGGAGCCAGTAACAGGGAGGGTCCAAGGAGGGGAGGACAAGGCCAGGGGGTCTTGAATCCAACACCTCCAGGGCCAGCTGGAACCAGCCCAGGAGAAGAGCCTGGGAGCAGGGCTGTGGCCCACCCAGTTCTCCTCCCCTTGAGGCTGTCGGGGTGGGAGGAGGCAGGAGGGTCAGCATGGGGTGACCAGCTGGGATGCTGCAGAGCTGCTTCCTGCATCAACTGCAGCCACCGAGACTGCTGGGCACCTGCCCAGGGCCACACGGCTGCGGGCAGAGCCAGCCCTGGAGCCAACCTGCAGAGCCTCTTGCCAGGGCTTGGCCTCCTCCCACACCTTTTCCAAGGGGCACCAGGGAGCAGGGACAGCCTCTGCACCCAGAGAGGCCAAACTCCAAGGGGACACAGCGGCTGAGGCCCCAGCAGAGATGGCTGAGAAGGAGGATGTGGCTGCAGGGCCCCTGGCCCCCGGCCCCTGCCCCGAGGGCCACCCGTGCATGGGCCAGGAGAGGAGAGTGCTGCCCAGCTGGGGCGAGGGGCCTACAGGGCCACCTCGGGTAAGAGGCTGAGCTGAGGTGGCCACAGGGCCCAGGACAGCCCCCAGGACCTCTCTGGCTCATCAGCTGCACAGGCGGGAGGGTGAGTGAGTGAGGGAAACTGAGGCAGGTGGGACTACCCACCCCCGCAAAGGCGGTGACTCACCGAGCTAGGGTTCAGCCCCATGTTCGCCTCCACGTAGGTCTCAGTCTTGGGCTCCACGGCCAGCTCAGCCTCCAGGATCCTCTCCACCGGCATGTCCTCGTTGGCGCTGCTGGTCGACTCCACCTCATTCTCGTTCCGGTCCTTGCCACGCTGCCGCTCCTCCTGCACAGCTACAACCCGGGAGGTGCAGGTCAGCCCCACACTCAGCCGGGCCAGTGGCTCCCAGGGAAGGCTGTCCTGGCCGGGCGGTGCCAGCTCCCAGCCAACGCACCAACAACACTGGCATCCCCACCAGCGCTGGGTGATGGAGACCCCATCTCTGCCCCATGCCTGGCCGTGTGGCTGTGTGCTCTGAGAGCAGAGGCCAACTCTCATTAATTCCAATTAATGTTCACACCAGGAGCCTGCCTGGGGCCTGGCAGGAGACAGTGCAGCAGGGACCCCAACATGGGGCGAGAAAGGCCCAAATGGTCTATGGACTCAGGGAGAACCAGGAAGCCTTCCTGGAAAAGGTGTTGATGTGACTGGAGGAGGAGGCTGCAGAGGAATCATGGCTCAGGCTGGAGACACGGTCCCTGCAAAGGCCCAGAAGCAGAGCAGAGCACACACATGAGGCAGCACGGGGGCACCCATGCTGGCTGAGGGCCTGGACAAGGGGAATATCCAGGAGGTGACAGGCTCAGAGACACCTGGGCAAGCAGGAAATCGTGCACCTGCAGACCCCATGCCCCTCCCAATGACACTAGGCCCTGCCAGAAATGGAGGGCAGGCACCCAGCCCCACCCTGGCCACACAGAGGCGGCCCACCCAGCTCCACCGACCATGCCCCAAGCAGGGCACCAGGATGCCTTTTAATCCGCTCCAGGAAGCAGCCACTCCAGTGGAACCAGAGGCCGAGCATTAAGGTAAAATAGAGCGATGCTTGCAGGCAGCAGGAGCTGCATCAGGCACGTGCTCCAGTCAGCTGACTCTAATCAGCCCTGGGGGTGGGCGCTCAGCGAAGGGGCCGGAGGCATGAGCCCTGGCTGCCCAGGTGCATGCAGCTTCTCCCGCCCCCAGCTTCCCTCCACCTGGATTTGCCTTCCTCGACTGTCCTCTTTGAACACTGAGGGAGCCACCTCAGCCCCTCTGTCAGCCTATCTGGGGACCCCTCACCAGAAATGCTGGGAGGCAGACTGGGACCCAGATGGAAATTGGACAGAAGCATCCACTTGGCTTATGGGCCATTCCCCCGAGACACGTCCCCTTCCCTGAAAGTCCTGCGCTGGGGCTCTGGTCACCAACCCCACCACCTCCTCCTTCTGTTCCATCCACTACCCAACAGCCCCACGGGGCGGGCACTCACATTACCCCATCGTACCGATGAGAAAACTATGGCTGAGACAGAGAAAATGACTGTCTCAGTGAGTAAACAGCAGAGCCAGAAAAGCAACAGGGACCGTCGGGTCCTACAGCCACCTCTGTCCAGCACAGTTCCACGCCCCTATTCCAGGCCTCTCCA
Organism: Rhinopithecus roxellana; assembly: GCF_007565055.1. NCBI lineage: Eukaryota > Metazoa > Chordata > Mammalia > Primates > Cercopithecidae > Rhinopithecus > Rhinopithecus roxellana. The sequence goes on from NC_044564.1 coordinate 11,745,879, forward strand.
CTCTCACCCTGGAAATGCCTCTCCCACTGTATCTCCTCCGAGCTCAGACACGGACCTGGGGCCAATTCCTCCCTCCCTGTGTCCTCCTGCCAGTGGGCTGGGCTGGGTAGTCCCTGACCCAGGCCCCTTCTCCTCCTGGTCTGAGGCCTAGGATGGTGCCCTCCTAAGGGCCCAAAGGTATGGCCTGGTGGAGGGGTTCCTGGAGCTGCCACCTCTCCGGGCCTGTGGTGGGGCTCATCCCAGTCCCTCCAGGACAGAACACAAACCTGGAAGCCTGGGGTCCTCGCAGGCACCAGTCACCCATGGACTGACCATGTCTCGTCCCACCCTCCTACCTTCTGGCTTCCAGATGTGTTTGGAAAACAGTGGGAGAATGTACCTGTGCCTCTGGCGCCCTCCCTGCCCCATCTGCCATAGTGTCAGCTGCCACTTTCTCCCAAAGCCACAGTTTCCACTGAGCAGCCGTCTCGGGGCTCTGCAAGCCCCTCCCTTCACACCCCCGGGCCCAGGGTCCCCAGCCCTGCCTGGTTTCCTTCACGCCAGCCACAGCTCTGCAACAGCCACACGTGGATGCCTCTCAGCGCCACCCTGTGCCAACAGTTTCCCGCATGGCCCACTGGCTTGAGCGAGGGACTTCCGCCCACACAGGGAGACTCCGGCCAGGAGGCCCATCCCCGGCTTCAGGTTGCACCAACCAGTCCGAGGGGCCAGCCAGGGACCCTGCAGTCGGCATGCACAGGCCTGGCCCTACTGGAAACCTGATGGCGGGTGGGGGCAGGATGGCGAGCAGGGCTGGTGGGCAAACGGCCCGGCAGGGGCTGCAGAAGGCACCAGTCAGCCCCCACATGGGACTTCCATGAGCCCTCCAGAGGGCAGTGCTCACCTGGGGCAGGGTCACTACTGACACAACCCTCTGTACAGGGTCCTGAGCCTATAGAGCCGGCCCCACCCACGCTGAGCAGCCCCCGGGGCAGGAAGCACCCGCACACGCAGATCTCAGCCACCATCTGAGCTGCGGGGGACTGGAACCTCCACTGGCCCAGGTCCCTGAGACCCTAAGGATGGGCAGCAAGGGCAGAATTCTAAAGTCTCAGTGCCAAGACATAGATGGCACTGCTGTCTTCCCAGAGGGAAAGCTGAGGCTCTGAGAGCCAAAGGAGCAGGGCTGAGTGCTCAAGACAGTGAGCAGCCTAAAGCCGCAGGCCCTGGGATCCGACAACCCCAGCCCCACACAGCCTGCTAGCCTGCCACAGCCCAAGCAGCCGTGTGGCCCCGGCCAAGTCCCCTGACCTCTCTGTGCCTTGGCTCCCTCATCCGCAAGACGAGAATGACAACGCTCATCCCCAGGATGGCTCCAAGAGGAAGCGCCAGCACACGGGGGTGCTCAGAGCTGTCACCGCAGCCTCCCACCCCACGCGCCAGCCCGGCCCAGTGCCAGGGATTTTCTCCTGCTCAGAGGTAGCTCCAGGGCATGGGGAGCTCCAGACAAGGGTGGCCCTGAGCGAGGGGCCTCGCTGCCAGTTCCTCCCCAGGCGCCTGGGGCTGGGTTCCTTGGCACCTGCCTCCTCCGCCAGGGCAGCCGAGAATTAATTAGCAAGTGTTTTGTGAAGCACTTTGAAGCTGTGAAGGGCCCGGCAGCTCTGCCCAGCATCATTATAAATATGATCGCTTTATTTATAGGCTGGGGGGCAGGAGGGGCCGGGATTTATGCTTTGCCAGCACAATCACCTTCTAGACGAAGTCATGCTTGACTCATGTTCCGCTGGCGCCGGAGGCCGGGCGGGAGGCGTCTGTAAACACAGAGCCTCTTTACCCTCCAGCCCCAAGCGCAGCAACTGGAGGAGGCAGAGTGGAGGCACGGAGGAGGCTGTTCCGAGGCAGAGGAGGCTCACACACTGCAACCCAGTCCTCCCAGGAAGACCTGAGACTCCCGCCCAGGCGGCCCCTCCCCAGCATCCGTGGGGTCCCAGGCTTCTGGAGACAAGCTGGCCTAGGACTTGGGGTGCAGCAGCCCCTCAGAAGCAAGGGCCATCTCTGACCTGCCACAGCCCCCCAGGGTCGAGCAGGAGGGAGGGGGTCTGGGGAAGGGCAGACAGCTCCGAGACAGGCATGTCGGGGCCCAAGGGCATCCCCAGCCCCACTGGCTCCTCTGCCTTGGGTATCGGCAATGGCTGAGTCCTTCCTCTGTCCCTTGTGCAGCCCACGGCTGGGCCCAAGACAGGCAGGACTGAAGTCCACCAAACCATTCTAGCCTCCTAAGGGTGAGGTGACAGAGACCCAGAGAGCAGTGCCAGAGGCCATATGCCGCAAGCTAGAGTCTCTAGAGGGAATGGCTTACCTTCCCTCCAGGGCTTCAACCTAGAGCGAGGCATCAGAACATGAGAACCGTGCACACACACGTGCACACAAACCATGTAGACACAGACACACACACACACACAGACATACCACACCACACACACCACAAACACATGCACACCACAGCCACACCCATATACCACATAGCTACACCACACCCATACCCACACATGACTACTGTTCTCCAACGCTGCCACCAGCCACGCACAGCACTCTCATCACAAGCTCTCAGGGGTCTTCCTGATGCCTCCAGCCCACCACAGATGAGGAACCTGAGGACTGGGCAAGGCAAGGTCACTTGCCCAGTGTCATAGGCCAGAAGGCAAGAGGGCCACACCTGAGCCCAGCCGGGGCTCCCTTCCCACAGCAGAGACCTGTGGGGCCAGTCACATCCCTGCACACACGCACACATGTGCACACACACATGCACACAGGCCAGACCCTGCTGTTTCCACACCCAGTCCTTCAGAGCCGGAGGGTGGGCACAGGAAGCAAAGGCAGGCAGGGAGGAAATGGGGAGCAGCCTTCCTGGGGAAGAAGGAGGAAGCAGAATGGGGGGCAGGCATTGCCCCCTCTAGGCCAGTGTCTCCCCCCACCACCCCGGGTGGAAGCTAGGTCTCTTCCATCGGACTGGAAACCCCCAAGCGTGAGGCCTGTCTTCCCCATCACAGCACGTGTGCCTCCAGGCCCCCCAAGCCCTGCCACCCCCGGCCTCAGCAAACAGGCCCAGGCTCAGCTTGGCAGAGGGACAACACCCACCACGCATGTCCCCCCACCTCTGCCCACCCCTGGTCCTGGGAATGCTGCAGAACGAGTCCCTCCTGGCGGCTGCCTGCGCGTGCAGGCCCTATTGCCCAACAGGAGATGCTATCAGCCTGTGGCATCCTACAGCATAGGGGTGGGAACCCATCTGCCCCAGAGCCAGAATGGGCCCTTGCCAGGGGCAGAGTCACCGCATGGGGGCACCTGGGCCAACCTGCCTTCAGCCAGCCCTGGGACCAACCCGAGGCGATGTCCTCGCAGCACTGCACTGGGATGCGACGCCTCAGCTCCAGCCTCAGTTTCTGGGAGTCTGACCACAAACCAGGCTAGGGGACCATGTGGCATCAAGGCCAGTGAGCGTAGCTGCCTGCCAGGGGCCTGACACTCAGAAGGGCTCAGCCCCCAGAGCCGACAGCTCCCATCCTGCACGCTCTGGGCCACAGGCACCTAGCATTGGCCAACTTGGTCCCATAGCTTTCTCCAGGGCTGCTGCAATGCCCCACCCATGCAGACAACAGCCCTGCCCTCCGCTGCCAGGGAGCCCTCCTTGCAGGGGTTTACCCCAGGAGGAGAGAGGGAGGGTCCCCATTTCAGGACCCACCTGGAGCCAGATGCAGGCGGGGCAGGAGGGTGCCTCCCAAGTCCTCCCAGCCACTGGTCCTGTGTGGGGTCCCTGCAGGGCGAGGGCCGAGGCTGCACCTGGGGCCCCATCCCTGCCCAAGAGTAAGGTGCTCCACAGGTCTGGCTGTGCAGCCCACACAGCCAGGGTAGGGGAGGCAAGAGACTCCCCCTGTGCACGAGGAGAGGCACTGGCAGCAGGGCACGTTTGGCATGGGGGCCTCACCGCCTCCTTGCCGCCCACGCAGAGGCGCCCTCCACGCTGAGGCTGAGTTCTGCAGCTGTGTTTGGGGCAAGAGCGCTCGGCAGCAAGTTCCTGCCTCAGAATCCTGTTGGAGGCAAAGGGGAGGAGGTCCACTAACAGCAGCATTTTCTCTCACAGCCCTAAGTCCGGTCTCCAGGGCTGTGCACTGCCAAGAGGAAGGACAGAGAGCAGGAAGGACCGGCAAGAAACGGGGGCCACGCCTGGTGCTGGCCCTTAGACCTCCCCATGGCTCACCTCTCTGTACCCCATTTCTCTGTCTCGCAGGTAAGAGGTGAGTGAGACCATGCGTGGGGATCAGGAAGGGGGTGTCCAGGGTGGTCCCCCAGATGGAGGGGCTCCTAACAGGACCCAGTCACCAATGGGCACCAGGGGAGGGGTCTGACCAGGTGACTCCAGGTCCCCCTAGCCCCAACACTGCATGGTTCCACTGAGATGGGATGGGGTGTCATCCCCAGGCTTTGGGGGGCCCAGGCAGCTGGACTCTGATGATCCCAGGCACATGGATGACCGGGCTGCAGGGCCTCAGGAAGGAGTCAGTGCAGCCTGGAGGGCCCGGGACAGGGCTCAGAAAGGCCAGCCCTGACTTCTGAGGGCCAGGTGTGATGGCAGCCTCAGACTTCATGGACAGTGCTTCCTGCATCAGGCCTGTTGTGCCCACACGTTTTCATTCCTCAGGCGTCAACAGCCCTCCTGCCTGCCTGCATATCACCGGGTGCCTGAGGCAGGGTCAGGTGCCTCCTCTGGGCTCCCACAGTGACTGAGCTTCCCCTAAGTCTGCACCGGCTGCACCCTGGGGTCCCCTTGGTTATCTGGTGATCACTTTCAAAGGACAGCGAGCTCACTGCTGTACGCCCAGTCCCGGCACCAGCCATGCACAGTGCTCTCATCCGCCACCAAGCTCGCAGGGGTATTCCTGAAGACCCCAGCATCTGAGAGTGGTCTCGGCTAAACCAAGCTCTCTGTGCTATGGCATCCTCGTGGAAACCGCCAGGCTCAGGCTGCACACAAGGCCTTCCCCACCTGGCTCCGGCCATGCCTTGGGTCTCCACCCCAGAACAGGCCAGTCTCCACGCCTGTGCACAGAGGCCCTGGCCACTGCCTACCCTACCCATGCCTGCCCCTGTCCCAGTTTCCATCTTCCAGGGACAAAGCTGCACCTGCCACCACAGCAAGCCTTCCTGCCCACACCAGGCACCCAGAAGAACCCGACTGGGCCCACACCTCTCCAGGCTGGGCACACACCTCTCCAGGCTGGGCACACACCTCTCCAGGCTGGGCACACGCTCCTCTGCCCTCTGGTGAAAGCAACAAGGTATGGATGGGAGCCAGAGCCCAGCATGTGACCCTGAGCAAGGCTTGAACCCTCTGACCTAGGTTTCCCAGCCTGCACAGCAAAGGGTGGGCCTGAGCACACGCCAGCACTCTGTGAAACATGCATCCCCATCAGAAAGGCCTGACTGGCAACACTGGGCACGGCCACGCCAGCCCTGGAAGGCAGCTCTGGTATGTGGGCACAAGGACCCCATGCCAGCCCGTATGCCACACTCAGCCTTGCGGCCCGAGGAGGATACCCTGTGGGAGTGCGGGGCCCAGCAGAGGCGCTGATTTCTCAACAGGACCATGAAGGCTGAGACGGCACACACGAGAGAGATGATGAAATGAAACTGCAGCACGAGGGCGGCCACTCAAGACATCCCTGATGGTGAGACAGTGGCTTGGATCCTGCTTGGGGACCCCACCACGGGCTGGCGGGGAGGCAGACAGACACCAGACACACAGGTATGAGGTCTCGGGAGCAGCACGGCAGAGGACAGAGGAAGGGTGTCCTGCAGAGCTGGGGGGACGGGGACCAGCATCTTCACCCCAGACAGCACCTCCCACCCCCACAAAGCCCAGGGTACAGGACCCGATGGGAAGAATCGAGGCACACCCACAAACACATGAGAAAACCAGGGACCCACTCGGAGGCCAGGAATCGCCAAACCTGAGAAGGAAAGGGGATGTGCCAGATGGAGACACTGAGGTCCACAGCCAGCCAGGGCTGGGAAGTCACAGCGCCTGTGGGGCCCAGGACTCCGACCCAGGTCTGACTTGACAATTGCGGTGACATCGGGGGAGGGACCTCCCCTGCAAACCGCCCCCAACACAGATCTGTTAATAGGACCAGCACAAAAATGCAAGGAAAGGAGGAACTGCTCCAAGAGCCTGGGGGCCATCCGGCGGCCCTGCAGGGGTGCAGCAGAGTTGGCCTCGGGAGGAAGCCGGCCTGGAACCAGCCCTGGCATCCAACAGCTCAGAAGACGCCCCCGCTCCACCTCTCCAACCTAAGCAGCACCACCTGAAGGTCTCCTTGACCATCCCCTCACCAGACAGCCAACGCCAGCCAGAAAATGCCGACCGGGGCCCATGTGCACCCACGCTTCGGGCCCCGCCGCCACTCCTGCCTCGGCCTTGCCGTGCTTCTGTCCAGGCCACTCACTCCCTGCTGTCCATCTTGGGTGCCCATGCACAGGCCCCGGCCCCACTGCTTGTCCAACACCCGCCCGCGCCCCCACCCGACGCCGTGGCCTACCTTCCCGCTTCATGCCCATGGCCAGGCACTTCTGGTAGCGGCAGTACTGGCACCGGTTCCGCTGCCGCTTGTCAATCAGGCAGTCCTTGTTGTCGCGGCAGGTGTAGGTCAGGTCCTTGCGCACCGTCCGCTTGAAGAAGCCCTTGCACCCCTCGCAGCTGTACACCCCGTAGTGCTTGCCTGCGGGACAGGGCAGGGCAGGGCTGGGGAGCAGCCACCGCGCCAGCAGGCAGCCCACCCCGCATCCAAAGCCGCCACTGCCAGCTGGCGGGCCAGGCCTCAGGAAGGGACCTGCTGGTCTCCAGACCCCTGCCTGGGCTCAGACTGGGCCCCGGCCTTGCCCTCTCTGCTCCTCCGAGGACAACTGGGGAGTGGGGCAGGGACAGATCCCAGCTCATCAGGCACCAGAGCCCCTGGCAAGTCACCTGCTCTGTGTCTGCACCATGCAGCCCATTCTTCCCTCTCAGGCTGTGGGGGGCAGTAGCACAGCACAGGCCCCTTGCCCAGACCCAGCCAAGGGAGGAGGCACAGCGCTGGCTGCCCCCACACTGACCCTGCCATCAGCAGCCACCTCCTCTCCGGAAGCCTCAGGCTGCCCTGTGCCCCACCCCACCCAACACACGCTGTCCCACAGACGTGAGAACCCTGGAATGGCCTCGTGGAGCCCTGGGAGTGGGCCATGGCCCAGGCGCAGGCCTGCCTCCCTGCACCCTGGCCTTGGGTCCTGCTTAGCCCACAGGAGGGTGACTTGGGGAGGCCTCCAGACCCTGCAGTGGCCTGACAACCCTGTCCCACTGGCCCCCACAGCAGCAGTACCTGAGGAGCGGTCCCCGCAGATGGCGCAGATGTGCTTGGTGAAGGAAGCCATGTTTCCTGAGGGGTGGGCGGGGACCTTGAGGACGCCATTGAGGCCCAGGGGGGGCTTGATGTCCTCGCTACTGCTGACGGGGTTCATGGGTGAGCTGAGCTGGGGGGGCAACCACAGCGGTCAGTGGGGTGCACACCAGGTTCGTCCCTACGTCCCCCAGAGCCCTGCAGCAAGGATGGCGCAGCCATACCCCCGACTTCACACACAGACACCGAGGCTAGAAAGGGTCGTGCCCCCCACCCGCCACGCTGCTCCGGAGCAGGAGGGCCACTGTGCGTGCTGAGCGAGGCCAGCAGAGGCTGCAGCAACCTCAGGACTCGCCCACAGCAGACCCCAGGCCTCTGTGGAAAAGGACCCCGTGGCAACCCCCCAACACATGGGCGGTCCCTGCTTGCACCCCCCGTCCACTACCCACCTAAATGAGAGCTGCCTCTCATTACTGAGCCCCTGGCAGTGCCCAGCCCTGCTGGGTGCCCCCGGACACTCCATGAGGCAGGCACTCTGGGGGGTCCCAACCCACAGATGAGGACGCCAAGGCCCAGTCCCCAGGACGGAGGAGGGCTGGGGACCCTCCAAGAACCACACATGTACCCCACCACACCGCAGGGCAGGGGTTCTGGTCACATGACACAGGAGAGGGGAGTGGACACCCCCAGGCATCGGATGGCACGACACCACTGGCCTCTCCGCACACCCCTCCGCCCCACCCGCCAGCCCGCACGCTGCCGCCCGGGCAAGCGTGGGAAACTCACCCGGTCACCCTGGTAACAGCTGCAGCGTGCAGTGACACAGCAGTTTTGGTTCCGCTGCCTCCACCCAGCTCTGCAGTCAGTGCAGAGGACCCACAGGCGCTTCCCGCTGCATCCTGCCAGCCAGCCCGGCTGCGCACAGCACTGAGCGCTCGGCCAGGCAGCCCCCAGCCTCCACTTCTGCAAACCCCTGCCACCGCTTGTGCGCAGGAAGCTCCCCTCCTTCCTTCCTCAGGCCTCCAAATCCCATCCCCCCTTCTCACGGGACAGGAAGAGTTTGAGGCTCAATGCAAGCAAAGCAAAAACCACCCCAAAGCCTCCTTTCACACGGGCCTCGGTGCCTGGAATGAGTCTTCCAGCCCCAGTTTGTTCTGGCTTCTAAGTTCTTCCTCGGTCTGCCCAGGTGGGCTGTGAGGTTTTGCGAGGATGCTTGGTCCCTGCAGGCCTCATGTGGGCTGCAAGAGGCCAGGAGGTCCCCTGTGACAACTCAGCACAGTGGGGGTGCCAGAGTGGGGGCTCCAGTCACCGAAGAACCGGGTGGCCACCGTGTGACTCGCCAAATACCCAGCGTTCACGTCCACAGGCACCAGGTGCGCTTCTCAGAGAAGGGAGGGAACTGAAGGGGCAAGAGAAGGCCCCAGATGTTTGCTGAGGGGCACGGTGACTGGGCTTTGCACCCACACTTGCCACTCCCTGCATGGAAAACCCTGGGGGCCCCAGATGCAGAGGCTGTGGCTCAGGGATGTCAGGGGCTGGCCAAGGTCACACATGGTCCCCCCACTCTGCGGAAGGCGAAAAGTGAAGCCCCTGGAGGGACAGAGCTCGCCCAAACTAAGTGCCCAGCTGGCCCTGCCCCGTGCTGGGCTCCGGGAGGCACCAGGGGACAAGGCCCTGCCCGGCCCTCCGGGGCTCACTGATCTAGTCGCTGTCTCGCTTGGAGGCACTGGAGGCCCCAGAGGTGGATCCCTGGCTCCGGATTCTGCCTGCCTCCTCCGTTCTCATGGGACACTGAGAAAATTATTTAATCACCGTGAGCCTGAGTTTCCTCATCTGCAAAACTGGAACAACATTAGTGCCTACTTCTTTTCTTTTTCTTTTTTTCCAAAACAGGGTCTCACTCTGTCGCCCACGCTGGAGTACAGTGGCACAATCATAGTCACTGCAGCCTCAAATTGCTGGGTCCAATCAATCCTCCTGCTTCAGCCTCCTGAGTAGCTGGGATTACAAGTGCATGCCACTGCACTCAGCTATTTTTTTTTTTTTATAGCGGTGGGGTCTCAACTATGTTGCCCAGGCTTGTCTCCAACTCCTAGGCTCAAGCAATCCTCCCACTTCAGCCTCTCGAAGTGCTGGGATGACAGGCGTGAGCCACCGCGCCCAGCCAGTGCCTCTCAGAGCCGATGTGAAGGTAACTGAGTCGCTCCCTGCAGCAGGGCTCAGAGCAGAGCTGGCAGACAACTCGCTGTCTTACAGGAAGGCTGGCGGCTACAGTGGGGACTCAAGCCTCCTGGAGGAGATGAGCCAGGGACTGGGAGGAAGAAAGGGGTGTCCCAGGCAGGAGGGCCCCCAAGCCAGTGTTCAGAGGTGGGGAAGCAAAGGGCTTGTTTGCAAAAAAGAAAGAAGCAGGTAGAGTCAGGGTGGGATTAGGTCAGAGCAGGGGCAGCAAAGGCATCCATAAGCAGGAAGTGTTGGGCACCCTCGCTGTGTGCCCTAGCACTGGGGAGGCACCGAGGCATGTGAGCAGGGGATCCTTGGGCCAGAGGCTGAGGGAGCACAGGCCATGACTCTGCAGGTCCAGGTTGCTAGGAAGCACAAAGCAAAGGAACTCACGCACTTCCTCTTCTAGGTTGCCCCAGAACACCTAGGGTGGGTAGGGATCCACCTGCTGCCTCCCGGCCCCCCATCTGCAGTCCCTCGGGCCTAGCACCTGCCCTGGGTAAACTGAGGGAGCGCCAGAGCAGCCCTGGCCAGGAAAGGGACTCCAGGCAGGACAGAATGGTAGACGGTCACCCTCCCTCTCAGTGTCACGGCCAAGCCAGGTCCCGTGCTGAACTCAGGGTGCATCCCTGGCTCCCCTAGACCTCAGGGAGATCAGAGGCTCTGGCTAGCCCAATGAGCCCAGGGCCCGGTGAGCCCCTGCATGTCTGAGAAGAGTGGAGCCCGGGCTGAGGTGCCCATCCTGGCTGCAGGCCCTGAGGCCACCCACCTTGCCTCTCTGGGCTCACCTAGAAGATGGTCTAGGCTGCAGAAGCGAGGCTGTGCCAGGACGGGGAGGCCAGGCACGCATTCTTCCACCCTTCCAGCCCCAGGCTGCTGGGCCTCAGGTTGGCTTACAGCCCCTGGAGCGCAGCACAGGGCCACTGCCGGGGTCTGCTTTGGTCTGTCCCTCCCCCAGTGGTCTCCACAGCCCCCCCAGCTATCCAGGGTCTCCTCCCACACTCTCTGCTCCAGCTCCCCAGAGAGCCAGGCCGTCATTGTTGCTTTGCTGGAGCCTCAGGACTCCATGCATGGCCAGGGTGGGGGCCATTCCATTTCCCCTTTCAGATCCTTGGCACTTATTTCAGTTCCCGCCGCCTCAATGCCCCACCCAGGTCTCCTGCCCGTCTCTTGGCTCTCTCCTCACAGCCACCACACCCTTCCTTCCTGAGCCCCTGCAGGGTCTCTCCACCAGCCCTGACTTGGGAAAGGCCCACTCTGCGCCAGGAGCAGGCCCAGTGCTGGGCCTCATCTGTCCAACAAGGCAGGAGCAAACCAGCTCCTCCGCACACTCCCCTCTGTCCTCAGTCCCTGGTGGGTGGGCGCCGGTGCTGCCCTGCTTCCGACCCCATGAAGCCCGCTCAGCGTCCACCCTCCCTGTGCACCATCACAGGCCCACAGGCCCCCGGCAGGCGCTGCTGCCAGGAGGCTTTGCTGGAGCTCAGAGGCCTTGACACCAAGTCCAGCTCCAGGCTGGGCACTCAGAAGTGCTCTGTGTGGAAGCTGGCGCTGACTCACTCCGCCAATACCCGCGACGTGCCCAGGTGCACCGGCTGCAGCCAGGCAGGGTCTGGGACGCTGTGGGGAATGTCCCCCAGTGAGAACCTCCAGACCAGGGAAGAGACTTGGGACAGCTCGGGGGCCAGGCAGCTGCGGTCTGGCCTGGCTCTACCCAAGCCCCCCCAGACTCCTATTTCCCTGCCAGGAGGGGTCAAGTGGCCTGGACGCGGCCACGTGGAAGGCCCTTCCTGCCATGGATTTGAGCAGGCAGAAGGCAGTGCCTGGCAGAATGCCTGGCCCTCCCCAACAGCAGCAGAAGTCAGAGAATCTCTCTGACTCCAGCGACTCTGACTTTGCGGTTGTGGTTTTGGGGCTAGGAGTGGGGGCACATCCCTCCTGAAGCCCTACTCACACTCCCACGAATGTGAGGAACCCCAGGGTTCCAAGACAAACTGCTGAAGCCTCGAAGCTGGACTCAACCCCCAGGAAAGGAGCTATGGGTTCTGGGGAACCAGGGCCAAGTCAAGCATGGGCCTCAGACCACGGCAAACTAACTGTGGGTGAGACCCACAGCCCAACGGCAGACCGACGCCAACGGCGGCCGGGCAGGGAACGTCTGGGGCAACCTGCGTCTGCTCCTCACCCACACCTACCCCGGGGGCCCTCGCCAGTGTCAAGGGGACCTGCACCACTCACTCCCAAGCAACTTGGCTTCGACAAGCCTCTACTTTGTGCCAGGAGCTGGCTGTACAGGAAACAACAGAGAACGGCCCAGAAGCAGCGCTGAAAAGCCTCCTCACCTAGTGCTGCCCATCCCCTCCCCGAGAAGGGCTCAACAGTGCCGAGGACACCAGGCAGCCCTGAGAATTCTGGGAGCACCACTGCTACCCGCAGGGGGTAACCTACTGTGCAACAGACCCCTTGGGGTCCAGGGCAGGCGGCAGACCTGGGAGGACCTAGCAAGGGGCATCCTGGGTCCCTGGGACCCAGCAGGTGCTAGCCAGTGAGCCAAGGGACAGGCGGAAGCCAAGTCTTCATCACCCTCTCGCCACAGGGCACCGTGCCGCCAGCAAGAGCAGGGGCAGGGCTGGTGTGCTAAAAATAACACGACCAGGCCTCCCTCGTGCCAGCACCTTGGGCCTGCTGCCTGCTTTCGGAAGGCCAGGTGATATGAGAGGGACACGGACAGAGGCCCCAGGTCTTCTGCACACATCCCCCAGAGCAGAGGGGCTTTGATGGGGTTGGCCCAGAAAGCCAGCAAGATTCTCCAGGGAAAAGGAGCTCGGGAGGTCAAGACCGGCTCTAAACAGGCCCGGGTGGATGGGCGGTAGGCCGGCTCCAGACCCCAACCACAGCCCAGTCCTAGGCCAGGAACAGTCCTGGGCTGCCTGGGAGGTGGCATGGGGGCCTGGGGCTAGGTGACCATCTGCTGCCTCCTGGCCCCCTCACGTGCAATCCCTTGGGCCTAGTGCCTGCCCTAGGTAAACTGAGGCAGGGCAGCAGGGGGCTTGGGAGTCCACAGGACACATGTGGCACTGTCAGCTGTATGTGGGCAGAGGAGCTGCTAGGGCGAGTCCCACCCTGGTGGGCTGTCCTGAGACGGCACCAAAACTCTGCCATGGAGCCTTCAGCTACTAGGGACAAAGGGTGAAACCCAAACACAGAAATTCAGAGCAGAAGGAGCACCCCTGCTCATCTGGGGAGCCCCTGGAGAGGGAGGGCCGAGTGGGAGTCCGGGAGGTTCCGGCCGGCCAGGTGGAAATCCACAAGCAACCACCGGGAGCCAGGGGAGGAGGCCCAGCCTCGCCCTCCACCCTCACAGATGGGACACCCCAGGGCTGGGCACAACTCCACGAGAGACACTCGGGGTAAGAAGGAAGAAGGGAAGCACGGACCAGGTCTCCAAGTTCCCCATGACAAGACCCGGGCTATGCCAGGCTCTGCCAGGAACCAGCCCTTCCTGATTCAGAAACAGCCCGAAGGGCCAGGCTGAGCTGGAGAAGCGACTGAGCAAACTTCAACTGTGGAAAAGCTCCCCACACCCCACAGAGGGCCAGGCGCCCACAAAGCCATGGGGGAGCCAAGACCACAGAGCACCGCTGCCACACCCAGCCACTGCAGGTCCCAGGGCCAGCATCCCTGAGCGGGGTGCAGCTGCCCTGAGCCCGAACACGCCTTCCCTGCGGGCCCTTTGGCCAGCGTGTGAGCGGAGACTTCAGGGGAGGACCTGGGCTGTGTGGCCACACGCTTCTGGGGAAGCAGGCTTAGGCTTGAGGGAGGCCACAGCCTCTCTCTGCTGAGCCCCCCAGTCATGGGAACAAGGAGTCCTGCGTCCCCCAGCATGGGAGGGGGCCACTTGGGCAGAGAACCAGCTGCAATGCACCTCGGCTGATGATCCAAAGGCCCAGGCTCAGCAGTCAGCCCGACCTGGACTCAAACCCCCCATGGCACGCTGCTCCCCGAGGCTCTGTATACCCTGCGTCAAGCCAGGAGATCACAGCACCTACCTCCCAGAGGCCTCAAGATGAGGCGGCTGCCCTGCAGTTGAAGCCACAGCCCCACCCCCAGGCCCACCCCTCCCCTTGCCCCAGCCCCGCACTCACCTGGGGGCTGCCAGTGCTGAAGCCCAGGGTGGGCGTGGTGGGCACCGACATGGAGTGGGGGCCCATGGGGGAGCTGATGACCGAGAAGGGCGGGCCCATGCCATTGATGGGGGAGCTCAGGGTGCTGATGGGAGAGTGCAACTGCCCTGGGGAGCCGATGCCAGGCCCCAGGGACGGGTGCAGCGAGGGCGCAGCCATGGAGCCTCGCCCCGTCGGGGAGGTGAGGGAGGAGTTCACCTGGGTGGAGAAATCTGCAAGACAAGAAGCCGCAGGAGAGTGGTCAGCGCAGGTGATGCCGGGCCTCACCAGGTACCTGCCTCCCCAGCTACAGACGCACCCACGGGAAGACCCCAGCACCCTCAGGTGGCCCCGTTGGTCTCGACAGCTCACTGACGCAAACTCACACTTACTAGGGGCCAGGCGTGCCCAGAGCTCCCCTCCAAGGCACTGTTCTGCGCCTGACCCTGGCTTTAGGCTGGGCCTGCGGCAGATGCAGGAAGAACCCGCTGTGAGTGAGCCCCAGGATGCCTGCCTGGGTCGCTCCAACCCTCAGCACTCCAGGCCCCTCCACCTGGGAAAGCAGAGGGAGGAGGGGCTGGTGGGCGGGACTAGAACACACAGAACACAGTCAGTCAGCCCCTCTGCCCATCTCCACAGGGACTCAAGGTGAAGGTCTGGGAATAATCACGAAAGGCATAAAGGCTGGTGTCTCCGAGAACCTGCCGTGTAGCAGGACCTGGTCAGTGCCGAGTGTGGGTGAATTCGTGGATCTGGGAGGTCCGCAGTGAGCACTGTGATTCTCCCATTTTACAGATGCGGGAAGCCAGGCCCCGAGTACTCAGAGCTGCCTGTGGCCAAGCCAGGACTGGCAGCGCCTACTGACCCACTGCCATGTCTGTGGCCCTAACCAGCAGGCCACACTGCCTGGGCCTGCTCAGGTGCCACAGCAGTGTTAGCCCGGGCAGCGGATGCTCAGGCCCCTGGCTCCACGCTCTGAGGTCTGCTTGAGGGGACCAGAGGGGAGGAATGGGGCACTTCCCGTGTGGGCGGTGGGCTGGACCTGCTGGGTGGCTTTGCGCCAGGCCTGGGTGTGTGCCAGGAGCAAGAGGGCAGCCCACAAAGGCCACAGGAGAGGCTGGGACCTCCCACACTCCCGCCTTTCATCTCGGATTTCAAAGCCCCGACCGTGCTTCAGGAGGTGCCCCCCACCCCGCACCCTGGAGGCTGGCACAGCGGAAAGGAGGCTCCTAGGTGGCGAATCCACTGCCCATGGGCCTGAGCAGACCACTGGGAAATGTCAGAGCCCAACCAAGGCAGCACAGACAGCAGCACGTGCCGGGAGCTGGAGGCACTGCCTGCCTGCCCCCACCCTGCCTCGGACGGGCTGGGCACATGGGGCAAACCACTCTCCCTCTCTGGGCCTCAGCCTTCCCATCTGCAGAATGGCCTCTTGGGCCCTCCGTGCCTTGACCTGTGGCAATCACAGGCACTTCTGAGGAGTCGCACAGGACCATGAACACACAGAGTGGCTATGACTGAGCCCAAATGCTGCAGGTCAGGGGACACCCCTGGCTGCACCCCTCCACAGCCCCGGGAAGACTTCACCTCCCCGAGCCTCAGAGCAGCAGTGTCCAGGGCACTGGCCCACTCGCTGGGTGCCAGGCTAGAGCGAGAGGAAGCCCTGAGCCAGGCCTCTCACAGGCATCTGCCTCCTGTGCACCCTGTGTCTTGGGGGAACACGGCATGAGTTTTAGGGTGCCACCACCACCCGGCAGCATCGGGACTGGGGTCAGTCCTTACCCTATCCAAAGCCGGCACTCTTCCTATCGCACACAGCTCTGCTGCCCCCAGCAGCTGTCTAAGGCCAGCTCAGAGGCACCAGGAACACAGAGGCTCTGCCACCCTGTGCCCACCCCTGCTCAGGAGCATTTGCCCATTCCTGTCCAGTAGCCTCAGGCCTGCCCCACACACCTCCTCTTGCTTCCCTCCCAGGAAGCAAGGTACAAAAAGGAGGCCTGGACGCCAGATTCAGCCAGCACTGCCCAGATTCAGCCAGCACTGCCCAGATTCAGCCAGCACTGCCCAGATTCAGCCAGCACTGCCCAGATTCAGCCAGCACTGCATGGGCCTGGCTGTCACTAGTGCCCCATTGCACTCAGGGACAGACCCCACCAGCAAATGAGCCTTGCCTGACCCACTGGAAACCTTTATCATTCACAATATTGGGAATAAGTAAAAATGCAGACTTAAGGCATTCCAGACCCAGATATGGATGGCACCTACTGGCAAAGACGGGTACTGCAAACCAGCCCTATTAGTCATTAAACTCCTGGGAGGAGAACAGGCAGGACCCACATGTAGATGTCAAACATGTGCAGCCCAGAAGTCTCCACATCCAGAATCCCCAGGTTCAGAAGGCCAGAGAGAGAACAGCTAGGGACTGACAACAGAAGGCAGGCAAAAGAGTGTGTCCAAGACAGACAAACACAAAATCAGGTTGCTCACATAAGTCTATGAAATATCTGCATAACCTGATGTTACTGATTCCCACAACTCTCAGAGAAGCTACCATCACCGGCCTGTGACAGACAGGGAAACTGAGGCATGGAGAAAGTGTGAGATGAGAACTACCCCAAAGGCACACTCCCAGAAACCTGCAGCTGCCCCTAGGCCAGGCAACCACTACCATGCCCACCAGGGCACTGTGGGGACCCTGGGAATGCCACACAGCTGCCTCATCACAGCCCTGCCTCACCCACCTTCAGCTGACCCCTGCCAGAGGAAACTTGAGTCAGCTTCTTCCTTTACCAAGCCTCAGTTTCCTCATCTGTGAAATGCAGACAGGCACACCTACTCAGCAGTGAGTTCTGCTCGGCCCCAAGTCCACGCAGGCTGAGCCTGGACCCAGTCTGGGCCCTCCTTATCCAGGTCAATCCAGGGAAGCACTATGCTGACTTCAAGGCAGAAGGGGACAAGAAAGCAAGACTGTGCACAAATCAGCTTTGCAGGCATCTCTACCGGGGAACCCTGGGAGGAGGCCAGGCCATGCAGGGAGCCCAAACTTCAGCACTGCATTCAGAAGCCGGGCCTTGGAGTGGACCGACCTGAGGCCCCAGGCACTCCTGGGGAGGCCACCCACCTTTCTTCCTGGTCTCTGGGAAGAAGATGGGAATTTTAAGGCCATGGGAGAAGTCACTCCTGGATTCTTTCAGCTTCTCCACCCCACCCCCTGCTCCAGATGTAATCTGGGAAGACTGGGGAGTCAGGGGGACTCTGAATTGGAGGAGGGGACTGGAGGGTTTCTGAGACAGCCTTCCAGGCCACCTCAGGAGCTGAATTATTTAAGCCAGCTGCCCCTGGGCCCCGTTCCCAGCCCTTCCTGTTTACACAGACTCTGTCCACAGCAGACACCTTCCCAGAGCCTGGGTGACAATAGGCTGGGTGTGTTTTCTGGAATCCTCTGGAGAGAGATGCTTTTTGGTCAGGAAGAGAATATTAAAAAAGAAGAGGCAAAAAATGCCTTGACATCCTCTACTCGCAGTGAAGCGCCCTGTGCATGTACATGCGGGCTCTGTCTCTTCCAGGCCATCTATCCGTCCCCACCCCTGATAAGTGGTGGCTCCCACAGGCGTTATTCTTAAAACATCCTACTATGGGGCCGGCGCGGTGGCTCACACCTGTAATCCCAGCACTTTGGGAGGCTGAGGCGGGTGGATCACCTGAGCTCAGGTGTCCGAGACTAGCCTGGCCAACATGGCAAAATCCCGTCTCTACTAAAAATACAAAAACTAGCCGGACATGGTGGCGCGTGCTTGTAATCCCAGCTACTTGGAAGGCTGAGACAGGAGAACAGCTTGAACCTGGGAGGCGGAGGTTGCGGTGAGCCAAGATCACGCCATCACACTCCAGCCTGGGCAACAAAAGCAAAACTCCATCTCAAAAAAAAAAAAAAATCCTACTTTGGACTTGCAGGGGCGCTTGTCACCAGCTGGTCTCCACTGGCTTCCATGACCCTCCAGGTTCACCCCCACACCACAGGGACAGCATCAGACACCCAGACCCAACCTGGGAGCCAGCAGACACACAACCCTCCCCGCTCAAGGGAGTGGCAGAGGGGCCTGAGTGGCAAAACTGAATGGCGGGATCCGGGAACCTCAGAACCTGAGCCGCACAGGGCCCCACAATCGCACAGCCTCACACCCCTTACACCCACCGTGCCCCCTTAGGGACCACAGGCAATCAATGTGACTCCGGACTCCAAGCAAGGAGGACTCAGGAAGCCCCAGGGACCTCCAGGGCTAAATGGAAGAGAAGAAAGCAGGTCCTGATCCCGGCAGGGGCAGTGTCCAGCAGCCCTACATGGGCCAAGGCGCCTCACACAGCTACTAGATTTTTATCCTGCACAGAGGACGTGGTGAAGTGATCGCCCCCGCGGCACAAAACTGACTCTAAAGTGCAGATACCTGGAGGCTGGGAACAAAAGCCATGTACCAGAGATGAATGCCCTGGAATGCCCAGCACCCAGGGCAGGCACAGAGCAGCTCCCTGGGCCCTCAAATGGCAGATCCTGAGTATCGGGGGCTAAGCGGCAGGTTTAGTAACTTGAACTAAGGAATGTTCTTTGTCTTGACTGCTGCCTGGTAATGGCACAGGCTGCTCCCCGAGATGGTGAATTCCCACCACGGGTGTATGCAGGCACCACTCAGGACCCCAGGGACACTCACACCCCAGAGGGTCTGCTGGAAGTGGGAAGGGACGTCCCTGTTGACCAAAGTTCCTAAGCTGCACAGTTCCCTCCAGAACGCTCACCAGCACCAGGATGCTTCTGCTGCCTGGACCCCAGAGCAGGAAGCCTGGGGAACCCCCACCAACTCCCTTCCGGCCTCTGCCTGGAAGGCGGGGGAGGCAGAGGAGGTGGCAGGAAATGCCAGCCCGACTGTGGTTGGGGAGGGGGCGAGCCCTCAGGACTCCAGCCCCCTCCTGGGCAGCCAGGGAACCTCCGGCTCTTGGAGAGGGGAACTCAAGTCTCTATATCCCTTTGGAATCTGCAGGGCCAATCGTGGCAGGGTCTGAGCGGGCCACAGGCTGGGACCAAGGGATCAGGCCACCTGTTTAGATGAACAACAGAGGACACCCGGGCCATCCAATTCGGGGACCCAGGAAGCCCAGCGGAGGGAAGGACGGTGTTCCAGATGGGGGAGCGTGTGGTGGGGTCCTGTGGGCTCCATGGTGGGGCATCCAGGACGGTGCAGAGGGAGGGCAAGGTGCCCAGGATGGGGGAGGAGCTCGGCCTGCAGTGAGGAAGCCTACTTGGAAAACCAGCACCCAGATGAGAGCTGGTCCTCAGCCTGCCTGCTCCCGGTCCCTGCAACGTCCCTGCAACCCTGTGCCACCTGCCTGGGGACCCCCCCCGGAACTGAAACCCCGTGGCAAGCAGCTAGCGAGCCCTCAGAGCTTCCTGGATCGCCCTCCTCCAGCCCCCACCTCCGGAAGTACTGCTTCCCCCGGCCGCCCAGGGGAGGGAGAAGGGCAGCGCTGGCGGGGACTGGGATGAGGACGTGGCAGGGACCACGGCGCGTCAAGGTTTGGGGGAAGCTGAAGGTGGTTAGTGTAGGAGGAAGAGGAAGGAAGTGTCCGCAAGCCCCAGAGGGTGAGGGGCCCTGAGGAACCAGGGTGGGGCGGGCAGCTGTGCCCAACACAGGAGGTGCCGGCCATGGTGAGAACGGGTCTCTGCTTACCCTTGGGCCCACAGGACCCACTACTCCCTGATGGACAGACCCTAGGCTACCCCTTAACCTAGATGAGCCTCAGTTTCCTCTTCCGTAAAATGGGCATGCCAACAGCAGAGGCTGTTGAAGATGGGCCCTATGGGCCCTTGGCAGGATGGGCTCTCCACACCTGCTGTGCATCTGTTTCCCGCCTCCCCGCAGAGTCAGGCAAAGACTCAGGCCTGTCACCTCCAGCCCCAGGAGCATGGCCCACTCGCGGCCTCCAGGCCAGGTGTCAGCTTACAGCTCAGGTGGCCCAGGCTGGAATTTCAGCTCTTCTGAGGTTACCCTGCCCTTTCCTCAACCAACACCCCGGCCCCAAATCTCAGCCCCATCTGAGGACAGGCCAGATTGGCCCTCCTGAATAGTCAGGAGAGACCCAGGCCTGCCTCCACAGGAGCATCTGATGGCGGAGCTCCCCGCAGGCAATGTCAAGGGGCTCCATGGGGAGGTCCAGCCCCTCCCTTGGCCAGGCCTATGAAGTCATCCACCTGCAGGAACCTGGACACTCAGGCCCCTGCTCTGAGCCAGGGGTGCCCCAGAACCACCCAGACTCTGAAGGAGAGAGGAGGATGGGGCCTGACACACCAATGTGTCCATCTCCCTCACTGTAGCCCGAACCTGCTCACAAGACCCCCAGGAAGTGGCCCTAAGGACTGCCGGCTCCCGGGTGCCCTGCAGGCCCCACACAGACCCCTGGCCGGCCTGCTCCCTAGCCCTGCCCTACCCAACCTTTTGTGACACACACAGGGATGCCCCAAGGGTCCATGATCAGTCCCCCAGGGCTGGCCAGTGGGCCAGGAGGGAAGAGGGGAGAAGGAAGCTGCAGTGGACACAGGAAGCCACAGTGAGGCCAAGCGGGACTCCACCAAGGGAGGGACAGAGATCTGGGTCTGCCCCAGACACAGTGCCACAGTCCTGCCAGCCCCATGGACATGTGGGAGCTAGGAGTGACTAGGATTGCAGAGCCAGCACGGACAGGCTCCTGCCAGGACTGAGAGGGGACAGACACTTCCCTGAGAGCCCACAGTGTCCCGGCCTCAGGACCGAGCCCAGCCAGGCCAGGTCGGTCAGGCTCTGGATTCCTGTCTGGCCTCTGCCTCTGTGAGTTTGGTCTCCCAGGTTCCACGTGACCAAGAGACCTTCAAGGACTCTGAATACCAAACCCACCTTTATGATCACCCACCCCTGCACAAATGCGGAGAAAGCAGCATCTTGACTCCCTATCCCCTCACCCAGGAGGAGCCAAACACTGGCCTCTCCCTCCTTGAGCTCCACGGGGCCCCCTGACATTGCCTCCCACCCCTCTGCCCTCCCAGCCCAAGAGGACCCCATGGCAGGG
The DNA here is from genome assembly GCF_007565055.1 of Rhinopithecus roxellana. Taxonomy (NCBI): domain Eukaryota; kingdom Metazoa; phylum Chordata; class Mammalia; order Primates; family Cercopithecidae; genus Rhinopithecus; species Rhinopithecus roxellana. The sequence continues at coordinate 11,766,760 of NC_044564.1, forward strand.
ACCTTGTCCAGTTTCCCCAGTGCAAGATCAGGGGCTGGCACAAGGGGAGACTGGGAGACGCAGGGTAGCGAAGGGGTGTGACATCAAGATGAGGGGCCCAGAGGTGCCGCCTGAGGCCTCTGGCCCCTGAGGCATGTAGCATACAAGTGCAGCTAGCCAGGCAGCTCAGTCCGCAGGGGAGACAGATCCAAAGGCAGGGGCAGATCTGCAGCCCAGACCTACAAGACCCTGCCAGGGCCCTTCCCCAGAGACCTCCACGAGCTGCCAGGGCATGAGAACAAGGAGTAGTGACCCACAAACCTTGACCTTCCCCAAGCCTCAGTCAGGAGACACCAACCTAACACCCTTCAGTCTTGACTGACCTCAAACTCCCAGAGCACTGGCAGTGGCCCCTCATGGAGACAAGCCCCATCAAGGCCCAAAGGGCCTCGGCAGGAAAACCACTCTTGATTATAAAACTTACAGTCTATAGTCTTTATAATCTATAAAACTGTAAGACTCAGCTTAGGGCGATGCCTGTGAAGGCATCCAGCAAGTGTGCAATGACACATCTGCACTGTCACTGCCATCAACATCACCGTTGCCACCATCATCACCGTCATCATCGCCATGAGTTGGGATCACTACGATCACCATCACCATCATCATCACCGTCATCATCACCACCACCATCACTACGATCACCATCACCATCATCACCGTCATCACCACCATCACCACTGCCATCACCAACATTAACATCACCATCATCACCAGCATCAACACCATGATCATCACCATCAATGCTAACATCACCATCATCACCACCATCACCAACATTAATATCACCACCATCACCACCACCATATACATCACCACCATCATCACCACCATCACTACCATCACCACTACCATCATCACCAACACACATTAACATTCCCATCATCACCAGCATCAACATCAACACCATCATCATCACCAACATCACTGTCGTCATCACCACCATTACCACCACCACCATCACTATAGTTACCACGACCATCATCAACATCAACACCATCATTGCCACCAACATCACCATCACCGCCATCATCATCACTACAGTCACCATAATCACCACCATCAACATCAACACCATCATCACCACCATCAATACTAACATCACCATCATCCCCATCACCAACATTAATATCACCACCATCATCACCACCATCATCACCACCATCACTACCATCACCAACACACATTAACATCACCATCATCACCAGCATCAACATCAACACCATCAACATCAACACCATTATCACCACCAACATCACTGTCATCATCACCACCATTACCACCACCACCATCACTATAGTTACCATGACCATCATCGACATCAACACTATCATTGCCACCAACATCACCATCACCGCCATCATCATCACTACAGTCACCATAATCACCACCAACAACACCATCACCACCATCAATACTAACATCACCATCATCACCAACATTAATATCACCACTATCACCACCACCATATACATCACCACCATCATCACCACCATCAATACTAACATCACCATCATCACCACCATCAATACTAACATCACCATCACCATCATTGATATCACCACCGTTACCACCACCATATACATCACCATCACCATCATTGCCACCATCACCACTACCATCATACCATGATGACCATCAACATTAACATCACCATCACCACCATCACCATTACCACCATGACTACCATCAACGTCACCATCATCACCATCATCACCACCACCATCACCACCACCACCATCACCAACATCAACACCATCATTACATCATCATCATCACCACCATCATCACCATCACTATCAGCTAAGCAAACCCTTGCCCTGCTCCACTGTGCAGATGGCAAGCTGAAGCCCAGAGATGTTGACAAGTTTTGTCACAAGTAGCAAGGGGATGGTGTTTTGGGTCCTCTTGGCCATAGTGAGCAAGTTGAGGACTGATCAGGGGCAGAAGGAAGAACAGGAAGTGGTGCTCAGGCTGATGGCCACCCTTGCACAGCCCATTCATACAGCCCAGGGGCGCTGAGGTTAGACCTGGTGGTGGCAGGTACAGCTGCAGCCCAGCCACAGTGAGGGAAGTGGGAAGCATACCCAGGAGGAAGAGGGTGGTCAGGAGGGGGCTCCCCATGAGTAGTCAGCGCCTGCACTGAGGAAGCATTCGAGACAGAGCTGAGAGATGAAGACACCTGCTAACTGGAGCATGAGGGCCAAGGTCTTTGCAGGAACCCCACCCTGCATGCCTACTCCCCCAAGAAGCCCACCATGGGAGCTGAGGCCACAGGCCTCCCACCACGCCCAGCTACATTCAACCAAATATGCATGAGCCACCTTTCCCAAGTCTTGCAGCTGTTGCTGTGATCACCCACCAGGCTGGCGGGGCTGCCAGATGCCCATGGTGGCCACTGTCCAGGGATGCCCCAGGCGCTAAGGGGCACACTTAATCTGGGGCCATGCTGCCTGAAACACCATGGTTCAGAAGAGGAAACAGCCCCAGAGCTGTATCCCCTCCCAAATTCTTCACAGCTTAGAGGCAGATGGGGATGACGGGGGCACACCTGGGCCAGGCAGCTGGGAGGTACAGGCCAAACCCTTGCCAGACTCCTGGTCCTCTGTGACCCAGCCTCCTGGTTGTGTCATGCCCCCTTCACCACCCTCTGTGTGCCCCAGTGCTACAGGGAGAAGAGCGCCCAGGCCGCTCATGGCTTCAGGCTGACAGCAGAGCTGGCTGCACCCCTCCCTGCCCGGCTCACCCTGTACTTGGTGCAATTGCCCCCGACGCTGGCTCAGGAAATGCCAATTACCTACTGTCACTTCCCACTTCCCCATGACTCCAGGGCTTCCCAGGGCAGGGCGGGTTTTTTCTTTTTTTTACGAGAAGCCAAGTGATCACCTGCAGAACTGGCCCCTAACAGGGACAAGCAGGCAGGGTCTGTCCCCAGAGGGCTGAGAGGCTGGCAATGACTGGCCAGTAGCTGTGGGACTCAGAGCCCCATCCCAGAGTGCCTGCCCAGGGCTGGGCTCTCAACGCAGCTGCTACTCCTGCACCCACCCAACAGGCACAAACCTCAAGGGACGCCCATCCCCAAGGTGCAGCCCGCATGGCCAGAATGAAGTCCTGAACCCAGGGGCCAGGACCAGGGACCCCAAATCTGAGGCTGGCCCTTTTAGGAGAGCTACAGGGCATCTGATTTTACCTGGAAGCACCCACATCCCTCCAGCCTAAAGATGGCTGGGGTAAGCGAGAATTCATGTAGCCTCATTAACGGGGTCACCCACCCATCCCAGGGACCCAGAAGTCAGGAGCGCTTGGACCAGCCAGCGCCAAAGAGGAAGCCAGACGAGTGCAGTGATGGAAATCGCCCAGCTCCAGGGCCAGGCCTGTCCAGCCACTCTCACTCCACTGGTTCCCAAAAAGGAGCTCCTGCTGTGAGGGTACAGGGAGGAGGCAGGCTCAGGGCCACCCACCTAGAAAGATGCCAAGAGGCCCTGAAGAGTCCTGAGAGCTGCTTTCCAGCCACAAAGCTGGAGACACTCAGCAAGCTGACCTGTGCCCCTGTACGGCCATTCCCCATGAGGCATGGTGAGCAGACCACCCAACTGCTGCCTGGGGCAGATGCTAGGAGGGTGGGAGTCAAGCCCCAGTCCTGGCAGAGTCCCCATGGGAGGAAGCGGAGTCACGGAAAGGGCATGATCAAAGGCGTGGGGCCACCAGGAAGCTGGTAGCCCCAATCGCCTGTGTGTGACGTCTTCCCCACCCTCCCCCACCGCAAAATGGAGGCTCTGACACCGGGGCCTGCCCTGCCCACTGCACCAAGCTGGGTGACTCTCATGGCCCCCTGCAAACACACAGACTCCCTCAGGTGATAGAGGAGCTGCTGTAGGCCACAGCTCCCACAGCTCAAACACCTACTGCAGGTGCACGCCAGGCGACATTTCATTACACAGCTCACAGAAGTGTGACAATGGGGAGAAGCTCCTCCTGCGCCTGTCCTGCAGGGGAGGAACCGGGGCTCAAGGAGGCAAGATGCTTCCAAGCCCAGAACAAGAGCTTCCAGGCCAAGGCCTGGAGCCCTGGCCTTCTGAAGCCTCAGTCCACCCCTTGGCCACCCCTCGACCACCAGGGTGGCCAGACACAGCAGACGCCCATGAGCCCTGAGAGTTCCAGCAATGACGCCCACCTTGGAGGACAGGCACCAGCCCGGGGACTTGGCAGGACGCTCACCTCTCCAGGGCCAGGCAGGGGCTCCTGGGCACCGCAGCCTCCCTTCCAGGCCGTACCCCTGAACTGTCTCTAGCACCTCCACAGGGCCAGACCTTCGAGGAGGGTGAGTGGGAAGCAGGGGAATTCCTGGAGAAACCCCGCCTGCCCCACAGCCCGCCTGTGCGGCGAGGGGGCCCCCAGCCTGTGGGCTCCTGGGGGTAGTTTCCCTTCAACAGGAAAATAAATGATTCTTGTTTCATTTTGAGCCATGTGGCTCTTGGTGGCTCGGAGGCCCCACCACCGCCGCCAGCAGCTCTGTCGTGGAATGGCCGGGCTTTCCACCCTCAGGGCGGCTCTCCACCCTCATGTGCACGGCCACTTGGCTCAGAAACACACCTGCAGACCCTCAGGTCCCACCCGTGGTGGAGCGTGGCCAGCTCCACGCAGGAGGCCGACACGATGGTTCCGTCGGGGACTCTGGAAAGATCAGGGCAGAGGACGCTCCCCCAGGCAGGTCCTGGGGCCTGGCGTGGGGCCGGCCTCTCTGGGGGACGTCCCCGGTCCTCCCATGGCCAGTGGAGCAGCACCACTTGCAGATGTGGTTAGAGCAGGCAGGGCACAGCTGCTGGGGCCGCGCGGTGGACAGAGTCCAGGCAGGGAGTCCCCAAAGGACACAGCACCTGCTCAGCATCCAAGGCTGGCAGTGGGGGCCCTCTCCGGCTGGTCCCAACTTTCCAAGAACCCCCTCCACACCCGTGCCATAAGCCCAGGCCCACCGTAGCACACTGCATCCCCCCCACAGAAGAGGCTCACCACCTACACACCCTAGCTGGGTGCCTGTCATGTGCAGGGGCCCAACTGGCAGGGCATCTGCAGACTGGGGACAGGGCCTCACCCATGAGACAGACCGAGAATAGGACGTCAGCCCACTAAGCAGGACTTCCCCATCACAGCCCTGGCACGGGCGCCCTCCCTGCCTCTGCCACCCCCAGGACCAGGGCTGTGGCGGAGCTCACCCGCACCAGCCCAGAGGCTCAACTGCACCCAGACTTGCCTCTTCCAAGCTCAGCCTCAGCGCATCCCTCCTGCCCCACAGAAACTTGCTGAGGGCCCGGGTCAGGCTCGTCACCACTCTGGGCGAGACAAACCAGCCCGTGGCCACGGATGCCACAGGTTGAGCCTCAGAAACCTCCCTCCTGGCTGCCATGCCTGCTGTGAAGGGCCTGGCCCCCCACCCACTGTCCCAGGCTAGGGGCTTTGAACTTTGAGAGTGTAATGAGGAGCCCTGGGAACTTCTGGCAGTGACAGAGTGGACATCCTGCCAAGTGACCCGTGGAGGGGACAGCAATGGAGAGAAGGGTATGCTGAGCTGGCTTTAGCCTGGCCTGGGCTAGGTCTGAACTTGGCCACTTCTAGGGGGGCCCGGGCCCCTACCCACTGTTTGCCAGACTCCCCCTCCCCTTCCCTTAAGCCCAGGGAGAGGGGAGTGGGCTCCACCCTGCACCAAGGAGATGCCAACCCAGGAGGCTGAGAGGAAATCCTTCTGGGGAATCCAGGCAAGCGCAGGCCCCAGCCCACTGCCCCCAGGACGGCCACCCCCATCCTCACCAAGGCTCTGACCCAAGGCCTCACTGCATCCCCTCCCAGTCACACCAATCGGCACCTATCAGGGTACTGTGGCAGCAGGAAGGGACGAGCCACTGGCCTGCAGACGTGAGGGTGAACAGGTGGCAGGCAGCGTCTCTGCTCCTCAGCGCCGAGCCCCAAGAACCCGAGACGGGGCTGCAGCCAGCGTGCACAGCAACTCCGAGCCTAGCCAGCAGCCCCCAGGGGCCTCGGAAGGAAGGGGAGGGATGGACAGGCTGGCGGCAGCTATGGAGTCTCTCTCCAGACTCCGGGTGACTCCATCCACAGAGTGTCTCCCACAGGAATGTCCGCCAGCCCCCTGTACAGGCAGAGTCAGACATGGCCAAGTCCAAACCTAGCCCAGGCCAGGCTAAGGCCAGCTCAGCACACCCTCTCAACCACTGTCTTCTCCACTGGTCACTTGGCAGAATGTCCACTCTGTCACCACCAGAACTTCCCAGGGCTCCCTATTATACCCGCAAAATCCAAAGCCCCAGGCCTAGGACAGAGGCACCCAAGCCCTGGCCCCCCTAGCCCTCTGGGGCTAGCCCTCTGCTGTCCCAGGGCTCCCCATTACATCCCCAAAGTCCAAAGCCCCCGGCCCAGGACAGAGGCACCCAAGCCCTGGCCCCCTAACCCCCTGGGGCCAGCCCTCTGCTGTCCCTGTCCAGCACCCTTCGCAGCCTGCTTGGCCTCACCAACCTCCACTTCTCTGAATCCCATGAGCAACCCCCAGGTGGTGACCAAAGCTAGCGTCCACGTGTGCGGGGAACCCAACAAAACTGCATATCCACCATCTTCTCCCCTCCTGACAAATCCAGGAAAATGGGTTCCGTGCAATGGGAACAACGTGCACTCTGTGCCATCCAGAGGGGCCGGGGACGGGAGCGAGCTGGGGGCATCCATGACAGGACGGGCCAGGTGGCAGACATGACTCTCCGAGGAGGACCCAGGAGACCAAATCCCTCCTTGGAGGACCAGAGCTTGGAAGGGAGGTGAGAAGACCCAGCTTAGGGGATGGGGCAAAGAGGACACAGGCCTGAGGCCACCCTGCCTCCTCAGCAGGTCACCGGGTCTCAGCCCTCTGGGGCATCCAGCAGGAAGAAGGGGAGCCAGCAATGTGCCTTCCAGGGCTTCTGACCCCCACACAGTCCATCCAGCAGCAGCCCCCGTGAAGCAGGGAGGGGGCTCCATCCCTCCAGAGAACGCACAGCCTCCAGACACCTGGAGACCCTCAGCATCTGCCCCAGGGCACCCGGCTGTCACCTGGCTCATGAGGAGGAGGGGGCAGAGGAAGGACAGCAAAGGATGACTCCCCTCCTCACCCAGGTGCAGGAAGACCAGGGAAAGGGGCTGGGAAAGGGGCCGGGAAAGCCCGATGAGCCCAGAATGGCGGCCACCAACTCCAGAAGCTAAAACCTCCCCGCGCCTGACTCACAGGAGAGGCTCCTGCTCAGGGCCTTTCACTCAGCTTCACACACAACACTAAGCTGATGCTTTAGATGACTCCCCAGAGGATAAGCAGTCGATAAGCAGTCAGACAGAGGTAACGGTGGGAGAAAGGACCATCACCACGAGGCCATGGGGAAAGGCGTACGAATCAAAGTCCAGCAGCCAAAAATACAACAGACCCTGGGTCCCACTCCTGCACACGACCGGAACAACATCCCAAGTCATCCCCAGGAGGGACAGTAAGTGTGCTTCGGGAGATGCTGAGAGTGCCTGGCCCAGCCACCAGATGCCCGCAGTGACCCCAACACATGTGCCTGTGCACGCAAGTGCACACACACACACTGCTTCTAGCTGAGAACACCAAAGACATCCTCAGCCCTGAGTGAGGTGCACACAGTCTAACAGCCCGGGACCCCTGACTGAGGTGCACACAGTCTAACAGCCCGGGACCCCTGACTGAGGTGCACACAGTCTAACAGCCCGGGACCCCTGACTGAGGTGCACACAATCTAACAGCCCGGGACCCCTGACTGAGGTGCACACAGTCTAACAGCCCGGGACCCCTGACTGAGGTGCACACAGTCTAACAGCCGGGGACCCCTGACTGAGGTGCACACAGTCTAACAGCCGGGGACCCCTGACTGAGGTGCACACAGTCTAACAGCCCGGGACCCCTGACTGAGGTGCACACAGTCTAACAGCCCGGGACCCCTGACTGAGGTGCACACAGTCTAACAGCCGGGGACCCCTGACTGAGGTGCACACAGTCTAACAGCCCGGGACCCCTGACTGAGGTGCACACAGTCTAACAGCCCGGGACCCCTGACTGAGGTGCACACAGTCTAACAGCCGGGGACCCCTGACTGAGGTGCACACAGTCTAACAGCCCGGGACCCCTGACTGAGGTGCACACAGTCTAACAGCCCGGGACCCCTGACTGAGGTGCACACAGTCTAACAGCCCGGGACCCCTGACTGAGGTGCACACAGTCTAACAGCCCGGGACCCCTGACTGAGGTGCACACAGTCTAACAGCCCGGGACCCCTGACTGAGGTGCACACAGTCTAACAGCCCGGGACCCCTGACTGAGGTGCACACAGTCTAACAGCCCGGGACCCCTGACTGAGGTGCACACAGTCTAACAGCCCGGGACCCCTGACTGAGGTGCACACAGTCTAACAGCCCGGGACCCCTGACTGAGGTGCACACAGTCTAACAGCCCGGGACCCCGACTGAGGTGCACACAGTCTAACAGCCCGGGACCCCGACTGAGGTGCACACAGTCTAACAGCCCGGGACCCCTGACTGAGGTGCACACAGTCTAACAGCCCGGGACCCCTGACTGAGGTGCACACAGTCTAACAGCCCGGGACCCCTGACTGAGGTGCACACAGTCTAACAGCCCGGGACCCCTGACTGAGGTGCACACAGTCTAACAGTCTAGGATGTTTTCTGCAGAAAAGTAACTTAATACAAATTCAAACCTCCTATCACTTCAAGAAAGCTGACCTGGAAAATTCTTTCTGTGCCCACTTTACAGATGAGTACACCAAAGCCAAGAGCTGAAGAGACCTCTCTGTGGTCCCCACGGCGCGCAGAGCTAAGAGTCCTATAAGCGCTTCCTGCCCTCCAGGAAGAGTCGCCGAAGGGATCTGAATTCAGACTCCCCAATGTCACCTCCAAAACACAAATCAGAGTTCTTTGCTGCAAGAGGCTGGGGCTTTCAAAAAACCTTGGGCTCACAGAGTCAGGCTGGGAAGGCGCCTTCACCATCACCCCAGACGGCCCAAGCGAGGCAGGTGCTTGGGGGAAAAGGGGAGACACTGAGCCCAGAGAAGCCCAGGACAGGCTCATGGTCACCAGTAAGTCAGGGCTGGCGCCAGGACGAATGTGCGGGACAGGCAGGCCGCACACCTGCTGCTTACTGACAGCACAAAATGAAGGAAACGCTTGTGGACGGCTCCGTAAGGCAGGTGGCCCTGGTCAAGGACTGCGGGGTCCCCAGGTACACTGTGTTCTATTTCAGATGTCCGCTCCAAAACCAAGTGGCTCCTAGAGACTGCCCGGCACAGCCTCACCTGGCATCCATCAATGCCCATGCAGTGCTGAGGAAGGCTGGGCTAAATATTTACAAATTGAGAAAGGACTTTTAAAAGGCCTGGGAAAATCGAGATGGTCCAGGCTTGCACCCTGGCCAGACCAATCCGGTCTAAGTCCCTCCCTGAGGCTCCCCGTGGTCTTGGGAAAGTTCCTCCACGGCACTGAGCCTGTCTTCCTGTACCGTGGGCACCGAGAGCGCATCCTTCTAGGGACGTCTGTGAAGACACATGAGCACTCCACATGGGCCCTGGCACTCTGTGCATGCCAATTAACAGACCTCCTTGCCATGAAAAAGAAACGGGACGTGAGCCAGGGCCGGGCAGGGCCGAGCAGCCGGGAGCCGGCTCTGGCCTCCATTAGCAGGATGGGTGTGGGGACCCTACGACTCAGCCCCCTCACTCCCTGTAGAGAAGGGCTGCCCCTACTTCTCCCCTCTCAGCCACCCCACACCGCAGCCACAGCAGCGGCCCAAGGCAGGCGGAGGCTGACCGTTTACCCCCAGTCTGGTCGCTTAACCTCCCTGCTGCTCTCTGGCACAGTGTTCCAATGCTGGGCTCAGGAGAACAGAGTCAGGTCCACTGCACCCCTCCGGCTACACAAGTCCCTGCCACCACCCAGCCTCAGTTTCCTCATCTTTAAAATGGGAGTGGGGCAGACCCCAAGGGGTCCTCCACAGAGCCTCAAAGTAAGGAGAGGGAGGAGAACCACCCACGCTCCCATCCTTGTCCAGAGCCCAGAGTCCGGGTCTTTCCTCTGGAACAAAGTGGCCTGAAAGGAGTCCTCAGGCCCAAACACCCAGGGGAGACCAGAGAACCCAGTGGTCCTGGCCTTGGGCTGCAGGACAGGGCCACCCTCAGTTTGCTCATCTGTTGCTGACAGCGGCAGCCTGGGAGAATCAGAATACTCCCAAGACACCCTCAGCACGGCCACATACGGAGCAGCCGTGACCAGGCCACAGGCATACTCCATGGAGCGGGGTGTCCCAGACCTGGCCCCCACACCTCTCCAGCCTCTCCCCACCTGGGGTCTCCAGATCCTCTCCCCAACAGCCCCAGCAGACCTGCCATGAGTCCCACACTCCAAAGGCAAGACATAGGCACCCTCCCAGGCCACATGGAGTGGCCACCAAACCTGGCCCTCACCTGCCAGCCACCTGCGGTCCCGTGCCCGCCAGGCCAGGCCACTGCCCGAGAGAGAGGCGAGAAGGTGCAGCCTCATGGCGAGAGCAGGTGACAGGTCCCACCACAGAGGCGGCCCCATCGGCCACCGGCCGGGGGGCTCAGGGTCCCACAGCCTCGGGCGATGCAGTGCGGCGGCTGGGTGGGCAGGAAGGGGCCTGAGGGAGGCGGCTGAGCAGAGCTGGAGTCTCTTCCAGGCAGCCTGGAGCTGGTTGCGAGCAAGTGGTGCTCATGCTGGCCTGGCAGCCCAGTTCCCCTTTCCCAGAGCTGCCTGGTCCCCCACCCTCAACCAGACACCTGTGACCACAGGCGGCTGCCATTGGCCAAAGCCAAGAGCTTCTTGGAAGAGGACAAGGACCCCGGCCTCATTTCCTCAATCCGAGACACGATCGTCACGCCCGCAGCTGGTGCAGCAGATGGTCTGCCACCCAGCAGGGGCCGGGGCAGGACAAGGGCAAGGCCCGGACGTTGGGCAGCCCCAAGTTCAAATCCGGCTCCACCAAGCCAGCTGCCCACTGCAGGCAGATCAGGTGACTTGGCTGAGCCCATTCCCCATCTGCGTGCTGGGGTGCACGGTGCCAGCCGGCATGCAGGAGTGCTGGATAACCGGACACAGGGTGCCTGTACTTGTCCTGGCCTGGAGTGGTGGCCTGAAAGAAGCCCAGGCAATGTTTGGGGGCCACCACCACTCGCCCAGGCCCTCATGTCCCCACCATGACATCCCCACCTGCTCCCAGCAAGGGCTACATTGAGCAGGGAGCCCTGGAGAGGCCAGCACACGGGTCCTGGGGGATGTCCTGTGGGGGGCGTGGGGGACGCAGAGGCCTGAGTCCAGGAAACAGGCCAGGAGTCAGACCTGGCAGGGCAGGGGCCGGAATGGAGCAGAGCCTCGGATACTGGTGAGGCAGGGCCTAAGCAGCTCTGGATGGAAGCACGGGGGCAGGAAGGGGGCCTTCATGGCTCCCAGCCTCCCTCCAGCCACACAACGAGGGCTTTCTTCCAGGGCACAGAATGCCTTTTGTGGCCCATCAGCCAATGGCCAAGCCCAACGCTGGTAGTGAGCGTGGGGGTGTGGACATGCAGCTTTCAGCCCTGCCAGCCCCTGGCATGCTAGTGGGGGTCCTCAGTTCCCACCCACCCAGGAGGCCTGAGACCCAACCAGCTCTGTCCACAATAGGCTGCCCTGCCCAGGCTGCAGAGGCCATGGCCCGGGAACCAGGCCTCAAGGAAGACTGTGCAGGGGTAGCTCTGAGCCGCAGGGCCTCACAGCCCACACCCCATCGTCTGTGCCCATCCCAGGCCAGGAGCTTCCTGCCTGACCCACCAGTGCTGGGGACAGGCCGCCAAGTTGTCACGCAGGGCTGGAGGGGAACCAGAATTCTCCCGTGATGGCACCCCCACACGCTCACACCCGTCTGAAAACCCTTCTGCAGGCGGTGCTCAGGGCTGGAGGCCAGGCTGACCCTGAACCACAGGAGAGCACTGCCCCGCCTGAGCACAAGGAAACCCGCTGCCCCCAAAACCCCAAGGCATCAGCGTCAAGGCGGCAGGTGGCACACAGAGGGCTCCTTTCCTCCTAGGAGACAGAAAAGGGCCAGAGAACCCTCGCCCCCAGGCTGACCGGGTGACGGCCCAGTACAGCCCCACCTCAGCCTCTTCCTCCAGCCCTGGCCCCTGCCCCAAAGCACGCCCTGCATGGGTCCACACAGCTGCTCTCCCTGCACCCACAGCTCCGCCAGCTGAGGGGCCCAGGGCAGGTCCCTTCCCTCCTGGGTCTCACCCACCACAAAAGCCCACGCTCTGCAGAACCCACTAAACTCCCAAGTCTCCCTAGCTTTGGGCTGTCCCGAGCTTGCTGGTGTCTCCACTGCTGCCACATCCCCTGATTCCAACCTCAGTCACTGGGGACCCCAGCACAGTTCGCTTTCCTCTGCACTGCCAGCCCAGCCACGTGCAGCAGGGAACCATGAATGTCTGCCTGGTTTGGAGTTCAAATGCGATGAGGGAGGTCCCCGAGGTGACACTGAGGAGGGTCCAGGACTCCCTGCCGGAGTGACAGTGTGGAGGGTCCAGGACTCCCCCCAACAGGGTGACAGTGTGGAGGGTCCAGGACTCCCCCCACCAGGGTGACAGTGTGGAGGGTCCGGGACTCCCAGCTCTAGTGAGGAGAAGATAGGCTTTTGTTGAGCTGGTGTCTGCACCACAGGCACATGCTAGTCTCATAACAACACAAACAACCCCCAAGGCCTGGTTTCATCAAGACCCGGACCAGATGGTCCCTCAGCCTCCTGAGTGTTGGCCGGGATCCCTCCTCCCTCCTCTGAACTTTCCAGCTCTCTGCTCATCTGGTTCAGGGCCTGGAACCTGGACAAGCTCGTCCGACGGACGGAAGAGGGGATGGGACGGTTCTGCCTGGAGTGAGGGTCACAGCCCACCTATCTGTCCTCATGCAGCCCAGGTCGAAGCTTTATTCCCAAGAGGCACAGCGTGCCACCACACCAACTGCCACCTCAGCTGTGACCCCCAGATCCTCACCAGCTGCCTGAGGGCCTGGTTCCCAGAGTGGGGCTGGGAGTGGGGGGTGCGAGGCCCCCATGGGAACCTGCAGCCCTCACCCCATCGATGTGCTTCATTTATGTCCAACAAGCCTCACTGACAGCGAAGCGGTGCGGTCTCATGAGATTCGGAATGAGGGTCCGTGTCCCCGTCCCACCCATGCCGCAGGGTTGACCTCAGCCCCACAGGGGACAGGCAAGGTCCAAGACTGCAGGGCCTCTCACAGAGCCAGCAGAGACTGACCTCCCACCTCAGCAGGTCTGGTGCTGGCCCCCGGACACATCCTGACCTGCAACAGGCTCCCAGCCCGCCACACCCGCTCAGGCCACACAAGACAGCCTCACCTCCATCCTGCCTCACCCTGACGTGGCTCACCAGTGAGAGAAAGACGCCCACAGCAAGCCCTTCTGGGGTGAAGCGGCCTGGGCTCCCAGCCCCTCACAGCCCACCCATGTGCGCTGACACCAGGCAAGCCTCTGGCAGGACATGGGCTTAGATGGGTCCACCCTGTCTGTCCCCACCTCTGTGCACACACATAGCCACATCTGCCCAGCCACCCACAGCATGAGATCCCAGCAGCCCAGGGCCTGCCCCTGGGGCACAGCCAGGTGGTTCCAGTCCCACCGCAGCCCCTTCTGAGCCCTTCAGCCATGGTCTCGCTAACCAGGCCCTGTCCAGACAGCCCGAAGGTACGCCTGCATTCGGCCTGTCCAGAACTCTGCACCCAGCACTGGGACAGAGTCCACATTCGCTGAACGCTGCCCTCAGGTGGGCAGGGCCTCCCCAGCCAGAACCAGAGGCCACCCGGGACCAGTTCTCACACACATGTCTTCCTAGTTCAGAGAGGGCAACGCTACAGACCAGGGTCTCCCAGAGAGCCGGCGGTTACACAGTTACCAGTCCACCCTCACACTGCCCACCCAGGCCTCGGCACCCTACCCTGGATAACTGGAGGGGGTTGACTCATAACCCAAAAGGCCCCGCCCTCATGAATTCACACCCCAGCACTCTGTGAATCTCACACACCTACTGTTCCATCAGTGCACAAGGGCCCATGGTGTCCAGTCCCCAGCCTCTGGCCCACTCTGCCAGTCCAGCAAAGCCAAGACAGCAGCCAGGGGCTTTTCCACAGGACAGGCTGCAAGGGCAGGGCTTCCCACCAGATGCCCTGGCCCTGCCCCAGCCCCCAGCTCCGGTCTCCTCAGCACCCAGCTCCTGGCCCCCAGGGAGCCCCACTGCAGCCCCCACTGTCTCTCCAGGTCTCACTCCTTCCAGCCAAGGTGCTGGAGGCCAGAGCTTGGGTTCCAGCCAGAGCCCTCCGAGCCCAGTCAAAAGCACACACACACACACACACACCACCCAAACCTCTTCCTTCCTCCCCACATGCAGCCAGCAGCGAGCGTGCAGGCAGGGGCAGCAGCAGGTCGGGAGGTAGATGCCAGCCCAGGGGGCGGGGAACACTATCTCCCAGCAGCTACACCTTGGCTCAGCCCGCTTCCCTGCCCCCCACATCCTGGCAGGGCTTGTGTGCATCTTGGTGGGGGTGGAGGGTCATTACAGAGCAAAGTGCCCAGCTTGCCCACTAGCCTCTCCCAAATTCCTGGGTCCAGGGACAGAGGGAGAGGAGGGGACATGGGGAGGACCCCGCTGACTGCTACACCAAGGAGGCGGTGGCTTCACCTGCCCACAGGTACGGTTTTCATCTGAGCAGCCCCCACCAGGAGGCTGCATCCAACTCGTCCTATGGGCCCCACACGCCGAAGGCACCTTGTGGCCACTTTACGAGGGAGCACCTTGCGGCACACCCTGCTGAGCACCCCGGGGAGGTCGGGCTAATCTGCAGTGAAGCCCTTCAAAGCCCTAACCAGGGCCGCTGAAGAAAACAGGCAGAGCCAGGAGGCCCCACCCCCAAATCCACCTGAGGAACTCTGTCATTCACTTGCCTACCTGCCGGCCAGATCCCTCAAGGCCAGCGCCACCCTCTCTACCACAGGGGCCTGTGGCCACAGAGGAGGAAGAAGGGCGGGCACCATATAGACCATGGTGTCCTGCCCCACCCAGCCCCCACCGTCTCCCACCAGCCCCTCTCAGCCCCTGGCCTGGCCCTTACAGCACACACGGTCATTCCCTCTGCATCTTCCTGCCAGGGACACCTCCTCCAGGAAGCCTTCCCTCTCCTGCTCAGACAGTTAGAAGATCCAACAGGGCCCAGCCCTGAGAGACAGCCCTGAGAGAGCCCCTCTCAGCACTCTGCCCCAGTGCTGTCAGTGCTAAGGTCTGAGCTCAACTCCTCCGGACAGCGCTCTACCAGCAGGTGAGACCAGCCACACTCCTGGACCCAGGACCCAGCCCAGACTGGCCACCTTGGCTGCGCACTCCCACACCCCTGCCTCTTCAAAGCCTCTGCAGCTCCAAGATCTCCCTCCCCAGGGTGCCCCTCTCCAGGGCCTCCCTCAACCTTCCCAGTCCATGTCTGTCCTTCAAATCAGTGCCCACTGCAGGCTCTGACAGCAGCAGCGGCGGCTCAGAGAAGGAAAACCCCTTGTCTGGATCATGGAGCTGGCCCAAGGCCCCTCCGGGTTCAGACTCAGGCTCTGTCTGACCGGGTCCTGCACCTCCTGCCCCCCTGGGGCCACATTTCCCCGGTATAGTGAGGGGCACCCCCTGAACCCTCAGCTGCTGGGAGGGGTTCCCGGGGGCTCTGCTGTCTCTACTGCAGACGGACAGTGGGGGATCCGGCCATGGGTAGGAGGTGCTGACAGCTCAAAGCCCCTGACCTCAGGACAGGCAGCCCTGGATTCTGGAGGAGGCCTTTCCTCTGGCCTCAGACCTGGGCCAGACCTGGACGCCAAGGAACTGCAAAGGTGTTCCATGAGGCTCGGTGGCCAGCTTCACTCCCCACCTGGCCTAGGAGCTGGGACAACCCACAGCCAGGTGTCGTGGGGCAGCAACAGGAGGGCCGAGGCCTGGCCACAAAGGCAGCCACAGACAGCAGGGACCCCACGGCACTGGCTCACCAACCCTTCCCAGGTACCGTCCCCAGACACCCCAACCATCACACTGAGGGGCCCGTCCTGTCTACCTCCCGGCCTGCAGCCTCCTCCCGGGGGGCCGCCCACCTGCGAGGCGGTATTTGCTCCTTGCAACCACTGGCTCATGGGAGGCTCCTCACTTCTCACAGCCTCCCCAGCCCCCATCCGACCCCACGCAAAGCCCCCAGCCCTGATCTGGCTCCTGGCTCCTGACCCAGGTTCTCCAGGAGAACCCAGGCAGGACCCCACCCCACCCCTGCCCCCAGGCCAAGCCATGGGCAGGCCAGCCTCAGCACACCAGCTCACAGTGCCCTGGCCACCCCCGCTCCCCTCCTGGGATCGGTGTGACTCACAGGGCCGGCACGCCACCTCCGGCCTACACCGCGGACGGCCACCCCCAACACACGCACCTGCCCAGACTTGCCACTGGTGGACGGTGGTAGTGCCAAGGCCACACTGGGCCCTCAGGTGGCATGACCGACCACAGCAACAGAGGGGCTGCAGGGGAGAGGGCAGGAAGGTTGTGCTCAGGCAGGGAGCACAGAAAAGGCAGCCCCTGCTGTGCTGGAGTCCCTAATCCTGAAGCTCTGACAGCCCCAAGGCCTTCCCGCCCTCCAGGGGAAGCAGGCTGGAAGACCTGAGTCTCCAACGGAGAGACCAGCATGCCTCCAGGCTCTGCTGTACTGGAGAAGGGGCTGGAGCCACCAAGGCCAGATCCCAGGGCCACTGCCCCTCTCACACAAGGCCCCAGGGTTGGAGCTGGGGAAGGTTGAGCTCCATCCTTAGGGGCAGCTGGGTCCAGGTCCCTACAGACCACAGGCACAGAGGGGCTGAGTTGGACCCACGCATCCGCCCAGGGTGGGCCGAAGGTCTTCTCATCCGTACGCTGCAGCTGTCCTGCTACCTCCCAGGACCGCAGGGGGTGGGGTGTCAGAGAGGGTCTGGAGCAGGAGGGTGAGACCCTGTGGCTGTCAGGGAGCATAGGAGCATTGTCTAAGGCCTGGAGCAAGGCCCTGATGAGGGAGACCCACCAAAACCCTGGGCCACAGCCACTGGCAGTGCCTGCCACAGACGGTCAGTGATGGGCAGCGACTCAGTCCTAGGGGCCCTCCTCGACTTCCTGGACACAGACACAGATGCTTTGGATGGCCAGGAAGTGAAGGGAGACCCTGTCTCAGGGTGCCCCAGAAGCAGCTCACCACAGGACAGACAGCCTCCCCTCCCACTGTCTGTCTCGGAACTCCCGGCCCTCCTTTATCTCCACCCCACGCACAGGGCATCTGTGCCCTTGGCAACAGCTGTTGCTGACAGGGCAGGCCCGAGCCCCACCCTCGGGGAGCCCACAGGGATCAGGAAAGGCCCAGCTAAGCACGGACAAGCAGGTCCAACCGAGAACAGCATAATTCCGGGTCCTGCTGTGCAGAGGAGGTGTGGTGGGGATGAGCTATAGGGCTGGAGGAGCCGGGTGGGCCTCACAGGCTGGGCTGCATCCAGAAGCTCAGCTGGTAGGCAGGTGACCCAGTAGGAGCTGCCTTTGCTGACTGACAAATGGGTGTGGCTGAGGTCCACCCCCACCCACAAGGAGGGAAGGCAAGAGACGTGTGTCCCCACCTGCAGACAGCGGCAGGACCTCTCTTCCGGGCACAGGATGAAGCAGGACAATCTGACTTGAGAAAACAAAACAAAGTCACAGGCAAGGATGGCCTGGCTCCTGCCCTCCAGGCTCCAGAGGCCGCTCCCGAGGCTGCCTGGACTCCTGCAGGCACCCCTGCAAGGCTGGGGTGCTTCACAGCCTGGGGTCTGCTCCCTTGGCAAACCCCAACTCCAGGCTGCCTTTGGAAGCAACCGCATGGCACCCGCTGCCCGGGGTCAGCGCTCCCTACCCACCCCTCCTGTGACTCTGAGTGGCCGACCCAGCCTAATGGCCACAGTCCTGAGGCTGGCAGGGGCAAGGAGGGCCACCACTTCGTTACGTGCCCCAGGCACTGCTCCTTGGGACAGGTGACAGGGGCCAGAGCCTGTTCCCTCAGCACCCAGGAGCCTGCCTCTAAGCAAATAAACCAACAAGCATCCACATTCGCCTCCAGGCCACGGGACCCTTTGGGACCAGGCTGGCTCTGCTCACCATCTGTGTTCTGAATGCAGATGGCCACAGCCCTCTTGGGTGGCAAGGGTTACACCGCACAGTGGTAAGGACTCCACGCACAGGCGCTGGCCGGTACACACACCTTCAGGTGACGGCAACAACACTGGCACTGGCCTGGCTCCCCAACGCCGACCTGACCGACGGAGAACTCGCCTATCTGTCTAGGATGACAGCATCCAGCCAGGAACTCATCTCCCAGGAAGCAGCCAGGGTGGCCTGGCACCCCCGGAGCTCTGTGCCTTGCCTGTACCCTCTGCCCCAGCCCTGCCCAGAACCCTGGGTGGCTGCCAGCTTCCTGCCGAGCTGGCTCCTCGTTCCCAGCCACAGTCACCGTGAAACCTGCTCACCGCCCAGGGCACCACCATCCACCCCCACGGCCACTACTCCAGGAGGACAGAACGAGGGCCAGGCCTGCCCCAGCTCCCTTCCACACACACCTGGATTCTCAGGTTGGCCAATGCTGAGCTGCCCATCACCTGCCCCAACTCCCTTCCGCACACACCTGGATTCTCAGGTTGGACAATGCTGAGCTGCCCATCACCTGCCCCAGCTCCCTTCCACACACACCTGGATTCTCAGGTTGGTCAATGCTGAGCTGCCCATCACCTGCCCCAGCTCCCTTCCACACACACCTGGACTCTCAGGTTGGTCAATGCTGAGCTGCCCATCACCTGCCCCAGCTCCCTTCCACACACACCTGGATTCCCAGGTTGGTCAATGCTGAGCTGACCATCACCTGCCCCAGCTCCCTTCCACACACACCTGGATTCTCAGGTTGGTCAATGCTGAGCTGCCCATCCCCTGCCCCAGCTCCCTTCCGCACACACCTGGATTCTCAGGTTGGACAATGCTGAGCTGCCCATCACCTGCCCCAGCTCCCTTCCGCACACACCTGGATTCTCAGGTTGGTCAATGCTGAGCTGCCCATCACCTGCCCCAGCTCCCTTCCGCACACACCTGGATTCTCAGGGACAGGCCTGGGATCGGCCAATGCTGAGCTGCCCATCACCTGCCCCAGCTCCCTTCTGCACACACCTGGATTCTCAGGTTGGCCAATGCTGAGCCGCCCATCACCTGCCCCAGCTCCCTTCCACACACACCTGGATTCTCAGGTTGGACAATGCTGAGCTGCCCATCACCTGCCCCAGCTCCCTTCCGCACACACCTGGATTCTCAGGTTGGTCAATGCTGAGCCGCCCATCACCTGCCCCAGCTCCCTTCCGCACACACCTGGATTCTCAGGTTGGACAATGCTGAGCTGCCCATCACCTGCCCCAGCTCCCTTCCGCACACACCTGGATTCTCAGGGACAGGCCTGGGATCGGCCAATGCTGAGCTGCCCATCACCTGCCCCAGTTCCCTTCCACACACACCTGGATTCTCAGGTTGGCCAATGCTGAGCTGCCCATCACCTGCCCCAGCTCCCTTCTGCACACACCTGGATTCTCAGGTTGGCCGACGCTGAGCTGCACACCACCTGCCCCAGCTGGGCCCTTCCGCCACACACCTGGATTCTCAGGTTGGCCAATGCTGAGCTGCCCATCACCTGCCCCAACTCCCTTCCGCACACACCTGGATTCTCAGGTTGGCCAATGCTGAGCTGCCCATCACCTGCCCCAGCTCCCTTCCGCACACACCTGGATTCTCAGGTTGGCCAATGCTGAGCTGCCCATCACCTGCCCCAGCTCCCTTCTGCACACACCTGGATTCTCAGGTTGGCCGACGCTGAGCTGCACACCACCTGCCCCAGCTGGGCCCTTCCGCCACACACCTGGATTCTCAGGTTGGCCAATGCTGAGCTGCCCATCACCTGCCCCAACTCCCTTCCACACACACCTGGATTCTCAGGTTGGCCAATGCTGAGCTGCCCATCACCTGCCCCAGCTCCCTTCCACACACACCTGGATTCTCAGGTTGGCCAATGCTGAGCTGCCCATCACCTGCCCCAGCTCCCTTCTGCACACACCTGGATTCTCAGGTTGGCCGACGCTGAGTTGCACACCACCTGCCCCAGCTGGGCCCTTCCGCCACACACCTGGACTCTCACAGCCCCTCCAAGGGGGGCAGAGCAGGAGGGTTCCCGCTCAGTACCCCATCAGCTCACGCAATGTCCCCCATACTGGCTCTGATGGAGGTTGCGGGGGAGGGGGGCGGCAAGATGGCTTCCTGGGGACAGAAGCCGGTGTGCAGAACAGGAGAATGTGACAGATCAAAATGCACACACAGAAGGTGAAAATCGGGCCAAAGCTGGAGGCTGGAATAAAAATGTTAAATCTCTGCAAGAGCAGAGTGCTCCTCCCTGACCCCCACATCCAAACTGACCTCTGTTTTCACAAAGGCCAAGAAGAGACCGAAGTGGTCCCGGAGAGGGAAGCTGGGACAGCGGTCACCTCCGAGGGGCTGTGGGAGCCGGGGGTGTGGGAGTGCCGGTTGCAGGGCACACACACATGGAGACTGCGCAGGAAGGACACGCGTGCCTTCCCGAGCGATGATGCCAGCACACGCAGGGTTGAGTTCTAAGGAGGGCCCAGCCCCTCAACTGTGCTGGACACTGGGGGGCCCCTCCCATGCTCCGGGCCTCGCATGCTCCTGGCCACCTGCCCTTGGTCAGGCAGTGATGGGGACAACACCATGTGGGACAGCACGTGGCCCAGGGAGGGCAGCCAGCTCGCCATCAAGGATCCAACACCCCTGGGGCTGGCCGAGACCAGTAACCCCAACACTGCCAGAGGCCCCCAGAAATGAACGCAGAGCACGGAGAGGGTGAGAATGGGTGACCTCAGTACCCAGCATGGATGCAGCGAGCTTGGGGCTCCATCCCCAAAGGCTGAGCAAGACTGGCCAGGTCCCCACTCCCAGTGCCAGCCCCTCAAGGGACGGCCCCTAGGCCACCAGCCACAGGGCTGCCAGGAAAACCCGGCTGACGGGTCAGGGACAGTGATGGGGGCGGGCATGGAGTCAGGGCACACAGACGCACACTCCGCCGGTGAACACATGGCCCAGAGGTCAGCCCGCCCACTGCCCGCCACAAGTAAGGAGATGCTTCCTGCACTCCCTCTGAGACTCGACACCCAAGGTGCCCTCACCATGCCCCTTCCCTCCCTCCTGAGCCCCTGCAGCCCACAGGCCCAGCCAGATCCCTAGGGCTGCGTCCCTGACGGGTCTCAGCTGCAAGGAGCCAGGAGGTCCCTCCCTACCACGCTTTCATTTCCATGCCCAGTGCCCAGTTGCCCCCATGAACACAGCCAGGGAGGGTGCTGCCCATGTGCGGAGCACCCGAGATGCGCCAGCCAGCACGGGTCTCACTGGTTCTCTGAAAGCTCCCTAAGCATCACCTTCTATAGACAGAGAACACGGCAAGGCTCCAACACACAAAGGTCGCCCTGGCCGAGGCCACGCAGCTGGCCCGGCTGTCCAATCATGAGCCCAAGGCTGCCTGAGCAGAGTGTGGGGGGTGGTGGGGGAGGAGAGAGAACAGAGGGTGGGACAGGGCAGCAGTGGGAGCTATGGTTGGGGCACTGTAGGGACCTCTGCCCCCTGGGGGGAGGGAGACAGCATAGATGGGAATGGTGTGGACGGGGCACGCAGGCACACGCACAGGTCAGAGCACGAGGCGCACACACACATGCACACAAACGCACCCCTCCAGGCACCAAAGCTCCTAGACTCCCACAACCCTGGGCACTGCAAGGTGCAACGGCTGGCACGGGCAGGCTCCGTGGCTGAGGGCGCCCCTCTGGGCCTCCACGAGAAGGCCTGGCTGCACCCACAGAGGGGCCGCCTTCTTCCGCCCCAACCAGTGGGGCCGGCGGGAGGGTGCCTTCCTTCCTACGGAAGATATCAACTTTGATAGGAAACACAAATCTGAATTCCATTTTTCTTTTTAAAAAATTAATCACTAGCAAGGCTTGCTATGATCTGCCCACATGCGGAGAAGGGAGGCCAGCAGGCTATGAGCCTGGCGGGGGTTGGGGGGTAGGGTGAGGAGCAGAGGGAGGGAGGGAGGATGGGCAGCAGCCTGTTTTCTCTGAGTGGCCTCTGCCATTGAGTTGCAGGACGCGAGGTGTTTGTGTTTGTTTTGGGGAGTATTTTATAGACTCTCAGCAACCCCCCAGCCACTAACACAAACTCACACCGAGAGTGCTCTCCCGCCAGAAGCCAGGCCTCCTGCTCTGCACCAGGGAGTGGCTGCTTCCAAAGCGCCCCTGCCCCAGCCCTCAGGCTTCTCCTCGAGCCCTGAGAACCCACGCAGGGCCCAGAGCTGCCGGCCCCAGGCCCACCTGCTGGCCACCCCAGACTGCCCGCTGGCCTTGGCCCGTGTCCCCGGCTGTAAAACTAGATGGCCGACCCAGCGTCACTCCCAGATCTCCTGCCAGGCCAATCATCCACACATGGTCTCTGGGCTGACCCTCAGATGAACCAGGGTTTATTCTGGGCCAGGACCTGCCTGGAATCCCCTGCCCACTGCCTGGAGCAACTGTTCGCAGTGTCCACAGCCCACCCAGGAGCCCTTGGCCGCCCTCCATGAAGATCGCCCCTCTCTCAGACCCCAGAAGCCACTGCAATTCTGGAGGCAGGAAGGTTTCCTGGGGTGCCCAGCCAGCCACAACCATCGGCACCAGGCCAGGAAGGCAGCAGGCAGCTCCCACCTCCCCACAGTGACCCATGCTCTGGCCTGGCCTGCTCTCCGCCCCCAGCCTTGGGTCATTCCAGGAACATGTCAGGCTCTCTCGCCTCTAGCCTTGAACATGCTGTTCCCTGGGCCTGAAACTCCTCCACCTGTTTCCTGGCTCACTCCAGCATGGCTCCGTTTTATATAACACCTCCTCCAGGAAGCCTTCCCAGAGTCTCCCAGTTGGGGTAGGGGTCTCATCTCCTACCTACCCACTCAAGAACAGTGCAGGGCACAGCCAGCCCCTCACCCTGGGTGCCAAGGCTGAGGGCTACTGAGGATAGCGCCATGGCCACTCCATTGTGAAAGCCTGGGCCCTGGCCAGTGCCTGGCACATAGCAGGTGCCAAGTACAGACCTACAGGATAGCAGGACCAGGTCGGCGCCGGCTGCAGGAGTCTCCGCAGTCCTTAAGAACTAGCCAAGCAGGTGCCAAGTTTCAAGGAGACCCAAGCAGTAACACAAGGCACTAGCCACGCTGTGCTTCCCCAAGCAGGTTAGACAACCTCTCTGAGCCTCTATCTCCTCTTCCATAGAAATGAAACTGAAGAAGGAAGTCGCCGGGAGGCAAAAGGTCTAAATTTTGCCACCCACTTGCTACACCTCCCCAGGCAGCCGCTGGCCTGGTCGCTCTCTGGGGAGGCAGAGGGAAAGGCACTTTCTCAGGGCTAAACATGTGGAGGTTGTGGGGGTTTGGTCTGGGAGGAAGACTGGAGCGGGGAGGTGCCCTGGGGGCCTCCCTCAAGCCACAGCCTGTGGAAAAAGTGGCCCTGGGCATGGGCTGAGGGCCGGGATCCCTGTGACCAGTGACCAGTGCAGCCCACACCAGGAGGGTAGCCTGCAATTCACCCCCTTACCCCTCAGGACAGCTAGGGACCAGAGCCACCCTCAGGCCGGGTGCAGCCCACACTAGGGAAGTGGCAGTGACCATCAGGCTGGCCTTCCCTCATCCATCCCACAGGTGGTGAGTGCCAACCACCGCCCAGGCTCAAGCTCCACTGGGGCACAGCGGCCGCTGCCTGAGGATCCGGGTTTGAGTCCTGGCTGCATCGCTCACAGCTGGGCAGGGCCTTGGGCATCTGACTCAGCCTCGCTGGGTCTAAATGTCCTTGTCCTCAGAAAGGGAATGGCGCTCTTGCCTTTAACTCCTGGAAGCCGTGAGGATTAACCGACACCACAGATAGCCACCTGGACAGCCACCTTCATGCACTACTCAGAGAGTACCTGCCCATCAGGCGACTGCTTCCCCCATCAAATCCAGGGCTAGGAACAGGCAGAGAAAAACCAGGCTGGGAGGCCAGGTGAGGTGGTGCACTCCTGAAGTCCCCACTACCCGAGAGACCAGGGCAGGAGAACCACTTGAGCCCAGGAGTTCACGTGTAGCCTGGGCAACAAAGCAAGACCCTGTCTCTAATTTTTACAATTTTAATTAAATTAAATTAGAAAACAAAGGTGGGTCCTGCCCAGGGGCACCCAGTCCAGAGTCAGAAAGACAGCCTTTTCCAGGAGCCCAATGGCTATCGGCTGGTAATGCGGCAAGGGGGAGGAGACATCAAGGAGGGCTTCCTGTAGGAGGTGCCACTCACCTCCCTCCAGCTACAACCCAGGAGGCTCCGACACCTTCCCATGCCAACCCCTGGCCTTTCTGTGGATAGCTGAGGGATGGGACAGACCTGCACACATGTCTACCATGAGAAAGGTAGGCCCAGGGAGGGTGACAGACAGACGATGGGGACCCCTGGCACCAGAAGACAGGAAGATCTGGGTCCAAAACAGCCCCACCACCTCCTAGCCAAGGACTGCAGCACACAATGCTGTTTCTCTGGACTGCAGAATTCTCATCTGGAAAATGGGCCAACGGCCTGGGAACATGCAGGGTTGGAGACCACACACAAGAAGGGCTGAGCGCAGGGCCCGGCACACAGCGGGCACACAGCTGCTAAAGACAGTCAGACATGGACCACAGTTCCTGGCAGGCAGCAGGTGCCCATAACTGAGCACATCTCGGTGGCCATGCCCTTCCTATCACTGCCATTCCTAGCCCAAGGAACAGCACCAAAGGCTGCTCTCTGGGACCGGAGTCCTTCATCCTGCCCTGGCCCCAGACACTTCCACCTTACCAGAAAGCATGGCTCCTGATGGCCTCCGGCTCTGTGGCGGCCTGGCTGTGTGGCCCAGCCCAGCTCCTCACCCTCTCTGGGTGCCTGCTTCCTCATCCATAACGGACTGGTCTCCAGGGCCCCTCCCCTGCTGATGAACCCGGGGCAGACGCCACAGCCCAGGCCAGGCTTGGCCACAGGTTCCTGGAATGCCAGGCCCCACCCAGCAGGCAGGAGGGTCTGGCCTACGGCAGCTCTGCAACCGAGAAGGCGGTCTCAGCCCCTCTCCTGCTGCCCCTTCACCAGAGAGCCAGATTCCAGACCTCAAGCAGCTCCGTGTCCAGGCCAGATCAGAGAGCCTGAGCCACCGCCTGGGGTCACACAGCCTACAAGGGCAGAGCCAGGACTGGCCTGCCCCACAGAAGCACACACCCCGCTGGGCCCTCTGCTGCCACCCTCTGAGGTGGTAGAGTCCCGGGAAGAACAGGGCCTCACAGTCCAGCACCCGGACAGAGTTCCCCTGCCTGCTGGGGGCCCCCAGGTGGGTCAGTGGGCCTCTCTGATCCTGTCTCATCCTCTAAACTAAGCCTAATAACATCCACCCCGTAAGATGATGGGGAGGCCTCCGTGACGCCCTCCAAGGTGACAGAGAGGCGTCCGTGATGCCCTCTAAGGTGACAGAGAGGCCTCTGTGATGCCCTCTAAGCCGTGTGCCTGGAATCCAGTGATAACAAATCAATTCCGCCAACGGGGCCAACCACTGTCTCCCCTCACGGGACAGTCCCAGGGCCAGGCCTCCTCCAGCCAAAGGAAGAGGGACACTCACCCGAGGCCCCCACTCCACCCCATCTCCCATACTCAGCCCAGGACGGGTCCATGCTCCAGCCCCAAGCAGCAAAGCCAGCGTCCAGGCGGACCTCGGCTGGGGCCCTGGCCGCGGCCCCCCACCTCCCCAGTGGGCGTGTGTATCCTGCCATACTGTCAGGCGCCCTTGGCCTACCTGGCTCTCTCTCTCCCTCCCCACACCCTTCTGCGTCTACAAGCGGCACTGAGACTGGATGGCCTGGCTTCAAACCTCATCCTCACCCCTCCCCACACCTCAGTTTCCCCTCCATAAAATGGGGAAGCAGCAAGGATCCCGTGGGCCCAGACTAATGTCACCCTGCCTTGACGTCAATCCCTCGAAGTGGCCTCTCCTCCCCTCCCCAGGGAGGGAAGTGGGGCCTGAGCACCCCACAAGGGAGGCCCAGTCTGGGCCTGGCACCCAGTCCTCCACCAGGCTGGCAGGATGTTGGGAAATGCACAGGCCCTTATTTCAACACTGCTGGCCACGTCACAGACGGGTTTCAACACGCAGCAGCGCCCAGGAAGGGGCCACAGCCATCTTGGCCCAGCCACCTGCCACGCCGCCCGGGGAAGACAGGCCCGGCCCTGCACTCATGCACCCATGGCTGCCCTGCGGCCCCGACTCAGGTGATGACCCTCATCCTCAGGACAGGCAGAGACAAGGACGGACCACTTCAAGGGAGCGCACGCCACCCCCGGGCCTGTTCTCCATACCCCAAGGGCCAGGCCATAGGCCCAGTGAACCAGAGGCACCAGCCCAAGAGCCGGCCACCAGGCCCTGCCCCAAGCCACCAGTGCCACAGCCATGAAATGGGGCGAGAGTTCTCTGCCAGCTTGTGAGGGGCGAGGCCTAGGGGAGATCATGTTATGGAAAGAGAACGTGCCCCCAAAAGTCTGGTCCCCATCGGCACTGGGGGAGAAGTTCAGCCCAGCTGGCCCTCGCCAGGCACACAGCAGCCCCGCCAAGCCCCACACCAAACTGGGCTCATAGCCAGGGCTGCACAGGCCCTGCCTGAATGTGAAGCAAAAACAGCAGGGGAGCCAGAGACAGTGGCGGCTGCCCAGGGGCATCTGACTCTAGATGACTGGTACCCTGAGGCCTCATGGCAAAGGACACAGAGGCCTGGGGGACCAAGGGACTTTCCCAAAGCCACACGTCAGAAGAGACAGGCAGCAAGGACCCCACTCAGCCCCGAGTCCCAGCAGCCCCCACAAGGCCGGTGGGAGGGAAGACTTTTGTAACCGGGTGGGAATGTGACGGGGAAGCGGGATCAGCTTCAGATGCAAACCCTGCTCCAGGGCGCTGAGCGTGTCCCAGAGCGAGGGTGACCCACCTGCCACCCCAGGGCTCCCCACACTGTCTTTGGCACTCAGCCCTCAAGTAAAGCTGATGTGGCCTCTTCCCCAGGCCCTCCAGCTCCTGCCACTCCCTCAGGTAGGACCCAGTGGAAGAAGAGAGACTGTACTCTCTGCTGACCACCCACCTTCCGCGACAGCCTCTCAGCAGCTACCAACCGGCCAGCCACCCTTCTCCTGGCAGCATTCTCTCCTAGAGTGAGGGCACGCATCGTGTTCCTGCCACCTCCAACCCCAGACCCTGTGCGGTCTGAGCTCAGCTGTGCACAAGGCCCACTGGGTCCCACCACACCGTGAGCTGCAAGGGGTGGATGCTTCTGTCCAGATCTCCCTGGCCCCAGCCTGCAGCCCAGGGCCCAGCCAGCACACGGGGACAGCTTGCGGGTGGTGAGGAAGGACGACCAGGGAGGTCACATCGCAGGCAGCACTCTGAAACTCTGAAAGGCCCTGGCATGCCCAGGCTGCCCCAACAGAGCTAGAGAATCCCAAACGAGGGGGTCACCATGAGCCCTTCGTCTGCCGGGCAAAGGCCTGGCCCTCGTCCTGTAGAGGTGATGCCCCACGGGGAGAGACAAAGTAAACCAGTGCACAAAGAAGAAAGTAATTTGGGGTCCCGAGGTGAGGGGCCCCGTCTGGACACAGGGAGAAGAAAGGCCTTAGAGTCAGCCGGGCAGCTCCCAGCAGTGGGCACGGCGAGGGCAGAGAGCCCTGTCAAGCTCAGTGCAGCACTGCCCGAGGTCACACTGCCAATCGGCGGTGGAGCCAGTGCTCAAACTCAGTGTGTGTACTCCCCCACGGCCCATGTGATGGACACCACCCCACAAGGCCTCTGGGGCTCCTCAAAGGCATAGCTGTGGGACAGACCGTTGTCCTTCCAACTTGGGACACCAGAAGACCAAAGACCAGACCCCAGCTGGGTCCTGGGGAGTCAGGCAGTGGGCCCCCGTTCCCACCTGTCTGGGAGCCCCCAGCACCCCACTATGAATCCAACCCAGCAAAGGGAAACGGGCTGTGCTTTCCTCCGTGCACCGGGCTCTGAGCACACCCTGCTCATCCCACTGGGCGGGAGACAGAGTCCACGGCGAGCTCCCACGTGTGCGTACACAGTACACATGCCGGGCTCACGCACCCGCACACACCGGACTGTGTAAATGGAGTCTGTAAAGTTTCAGGTTACAGAAAGTCTTGAACTAGGAGGAGGGGACCTCCAGACTCAGCCTCTCCTCCCACACCTCTGCCTCCGAATGTGAGGCTGTGGGAGGGTGCACCAAGGCAGCTCTGGGACAGGTTCCCCAAGAGGCCTCAACACGCCGGGGCCTGCCCAAGGCTACCGAGCAGGTCGGACCTCGAACCCAGGCCCATGACTCCCAAGCCCACAGGGAGGAGGCCCTGGGTGGGGCTGGAGGGAACACAAAGATGGGAGTGTGGAGAGCTCACAGGGAACGGGTGACAAGTATCCAAGAGGCCCCTGGAGGCACAACAGCTGCAATCTCCAACACACATAACCCACACACACACGCAACCCCCATACTCACACACGCAACCCCCATACTCACACACACAACCCACACACACATAACTGCCGCACTCACAACCCCCCACACACACACATAAACCCCACACTCACACACATATAACCCCCCCACACACAAACAATCCCCATACGCACACAACCCACACACACAACCTCCACACTCACACATAATCCACACACACATAACTCCCCTACTCATACACAATCCACACACACAACCCCTGTACTAACACATAACCCCCACACTCATACACAACCTCACTCACACATAACCCACACACACACAACCCCCACACTCACACAACCCCCACTCACACACAACCCCCATACACACACACAAAACCCCTGCACTCACACACACACACGCAGTCACACATATGCACAGTACAGCCACACGTTTACTCACATGCACAGTCACACACATCCAAACACATTCAGTCACACACATATCCACACTCACCCAGTCACATCCACACATAGCATGAAGACATACACCCACACACATTCACATATACTCACACATACATCCTCATAGTCACACACACCCCTCACACACACCAGTCACACACATCCACATGCATGCACACTCACAGTCACACATACCTATACACACATTCAGACACACACCCCCTAACAGAACAGCACACCTGACTTTCTACTCAAAGCCAGCCAGCTCTCCGGAGCCTTCTGCTGCCTGAGCCTCTCATCCTGCAGGGCTCATCTCCAGAACACCACAGTGTGGGAAGGCCCCAGTGGCCCCCACGGCAGGGGCTATCCAGCCCCACGGGAGTGGGCGGCAAGGGCAGAGCGAGCAGCTGCCCTTCTTCCCAAGGGGGCCTCAAGCCCGCTGGACAGAACAGTGCCTCGCAGGCCCCTGGCTGTGCCTGTCAAGGTCAGCTGACCATGAGTGGAGCCCTGGGCACACGGGGCACTGGGGGAGCCAGAGCCAGGCATTGACCATCCATCCATCAGGGAGCGCCCTGGCCTCCCTCCCCTGCAGAGGATTCTCCAGGGACACAGGTACACGGCAGAGAGTCCCGAGGGGGGCTGAGGAGACCCTAGCCCCAGGCCCGCTGCCACAGGCTCCTGGCCCTGCAAGCTGGCACCTCCAGAGCGGAGAGCATGCGCGAGCTGTGGTGTTTAATAACAAATTACTCCGAGCAGGCAGGGAGCGGCTTATCGGCCGAGCATCTCCGGCAAGGCCGATACCATCAGCTGCTGTCAAGCAGCTCTGGGAACTATTAGCTTAATTAGCAGTTCCTGCAGGGTCAGCACAAAACTGCTGGCTGAGCCGGGGCCCAGGAACCAGTTTCGGCTGCCAGAGACAGGCTGGGCAGGCCCCTCAGGTGTGGGAGAGGAACCCCGAGGATCCAGAAGGGGCCACGAAACACCCCGGCACCCCCCAGCCGAGGGAGAGCTGCAGATGCTAAGGAGGCTCTGTGCCCCTTGGGGGCCCTGGTGCCCCACACATCACCTGCACAGGTAGGCAAGTTGAGGCCCCCACAAAGGGAAGCCCACCCCACCCTCCCCAGCCAGCCAGGGTCACCAAACTGCACAGACCGCTTGGCCCAGGGACCACGAGCCGAGGGTTTCACCTCCTGGCTCCAGGTGCTGGCTCCTCGACCACTGCACCTCAGTTTCCCATCTGTAAAGTGGGATCACCATGGTAAGGGCACACAGCGGCCCCTGGCACATCATCCCTGCATGTGGGGACATAGGAGAAACCCAAGGCAGGCTCAGTGCCCTTCTCTCCCCACAGACAGTGGAAGGGTGGGCTCCGGGGAGCAAGGCTGGGTCTCCCCGGACAGGGTCACTGCCCTCCCACCACTGCAGACTCAGTCCCTGCCCAGCGCAGCACCCAGACTGCTCTGAAGATGGAGGGAAATCACAAATGCGGGACCAGGCAGACCCACAGAGGCGGCAGGCGGGGGAGTGGCTGGTGGGGTCAGGCGGGGCACTGCAGCGGCTCCAGCGAGCACAGGGCTTCTTTCTGGCGTCGGTGGAAATGCTTCGAAAATCAAAAGCTGGCTGTAGTAGCAGCTGTGTGAGTGTGTGGATGAAAATCCACTGAACTGCACATCTTAAAAAGGTGACTGTTATGGGAGGTGACCCGTATCTCAACCAATTAACCAATTGGATAATAAGCCTGCTGCTGTGCAAAGGCTGAGAGTGGCACGGAGGGCAGGGGTGGAGACACGCAGGCCCAGGAACCACCAGCCCCTTCTCCCAGCAGGAGCCTGAGGGACATCTCTGACTCAGCCTGCCTGGCGCCCTTCCACCACTTTCTGACTGGGAGGTGTCCCCAACTCCTGTGTCTCTGCTCACACTAACCCTTGTCCCTCTGTGGACCTTAGGGTGGCCTATGTGGAGCATGGGGGGGGGGTGCCACACTTCCTTTTCAGTGGAGTCTTTCTGACCAACACTGTTTCCCGGGTTCAGCTTCTGAGGCAGGAAGACCAGGCTGGCGGGAGCTGATTTCTCCGGCCCCACCCAGCCCCTCACGAGGAGGCCGAAACCCACTGGTGGAAGGGCCCTTCCCCAGCCCTGGCTGGGCCCTATAGTGCTTTCCCCAGGCCAGCCTAGTCCTGCTCCCGGGGACCTGGAGGCCCTTGGCAGGGGTGGCTGCTGCGGAGAGGGACCCTTCCACTCCCGCCTGGAGCCCGCCGTGGCCAGGCCACTCTGCCACTGACACTGCAGTGTAATGAGTTGCAGATGCGCTGGTGTAAGAGACCGGAGCAGCCCCGCCCTGCGGAGGAAGCTGGGAACCGTCTGAGATCACGTGCAATTCTGGAGCCTGTGCCAACGCCTGCTGGACCTGGTAGGGGGGCAAGCATGGGGGGGGTGGGCAGAGGGAGAGGCCGTGCCGCTCCTCCTGGGCACACATGGGAGACCACCCAGCAGGCACCCGTGCTGAAGACACCCTCCCTGGCCCTACGCACAGCCCAGAACATGCCACACAGAGCCACCAGAGGCTCTGCCGCCTCCCACTGGGACCCTGGTGCCTCTGAGCCTCAGCTTCTCATCTGTACCCAGGGATAGCACCTCTCCCAGGTTGTTACTGAGGCACGAGAGAGGCTGAAAATGCCAAGTTCCACCTCTCAAAAAGAGGGGTGGAGGCAGCCACCAAATGTTGTCCCACGATCCCCACGGCTCCTGCAAAGGCAGGCGGCTCCTAGAGGTTGCTCAGCCAGACCCCTGACCAGATGCAGCCATAACTGCGCTGAGCATCTGTGTGCACCTCCCCCACGGCCAATCCCAGCCCAGGACCCTTCCCCAAGACAGGCCTGAGCCAGGCAGCAGGAATGGTGGGGTGGACAAGCCACCAGAGGGTCATGGGAGGGTCCTCCTGGGCTGACCCTCCCTTCCCCTGGGGCACCTCACCCACCGACTGCCAGCCCCACGGAGACTGCCAGGCCCCTCAGGGCTACATCTAGCCCGGAGTTAACAGCCACCAAGAACAGACCTGAAACTGGTCCCCACTGTCCCCGCCCAGTCCCAGGCCTGCTGAGGGACAGCCCAGGACCCCAGAGAAGCCACAGAAGCCACTGGACAGGCAGACCGACCCCTGCCACCCAGGTTCCAGTGCAGTCCCAGCCTGGTCCACACAGCCAAGGCCACAGCCAGCGAGCGGAGGCGGGGGCGGCGGCCGGGTCCACCCACGAGCAAACGCACACATCAGCTGAGAACACCAGGTCTCCCCTCCAGGACACGCCACAAGCGGCTTCTCTTAGGAGCAAGCCTTACCTGAAAATTCCCAGCTGGGCCAGGCAAGGTGAGCCCCACTCCCCGAGCTCCCCCGAGACCCAAGGCCGCCTGGTCACTCACCCAGGGACGCGCTGCCCCGCCATGAGGGCGAGGGCTCTCAGCTCGGGCACCTGCAGGCTGGGGCTGTGACCCTCAACCTCTGTGTCACCTGTAAGACAGGGGCCCTCAAGAGAACTCCGTGAGACGGCCCACGAGGGGCTTTCCCGGGCCCGCCATGCCGTCAGCCCTCCAGCAACGGCCACCTCTGTGGCGGCCCCAGAGCCACTGGCTCACCCGGCCCCCTCCTGCCAACACCAGACCCCACCTTGGGAAACGCTTTCCCCAGAAGCTGTGGGCCTGCCCTGCCCACCGGCTGGCGACCTGGATGGGGCACACCTCTCTCCAGCCTCACCTTCCTCATACGTAAGACGGTACGCAGAAGGAGAGGGACCCATGTGAGGCCTCATCTATATAACGTTCAAAGCCAGGGCCATGAGCCAGGGGCCAGGAGGCCAGCCCCAGCCTGGGATGCCAGAGTCCGTGCTCCCGGCTCCTCTCCCCCAGCCACCAACACTAGGGACCCAGCTGGGTCCCAGACAGCCCTAACGTCAGCAGTGGCAGGCTGGGCAAAGCATGGCCCCCCAGGGGGTCTCCAATCTCCCAGAACACCCCAGGGTTACCGTCCCAGCCCTGCCCGGAAGAGCCCAACTTAGGGGGTGTGGGGAGCTGGGAGCCACAGAGCACCCAGGTCTGCTCCGCCGTATCCACACCCCTGGCAGGAAGTGGCCCACAGGGTCTGCAGGGGCCAAGGCCAGGAGGGCAGGTGAGGCCCCACCAGAACTGTGCCCCGGCCTGTCTGGGCCTCAGTTTCCCACAGATGCAAGCTGCCCTCTGGTGGCTGCTGGGAGCATCCAAACACAGAGCCCACTACAGCCGGACCCCCACACAGAGGCTGCTGTTGACATTGTTCCCAAAGACACCGATCCCAGGTCCTTCCTGGGGTCAGTGTCTGAGGGTCAGCTGCCCATCAATGCTGGGGCAGAGGCCATTTAATATGCCGGGGCTTGGAGCCCCCTGAAGCCACCAGTGCCCTGGTGCCCACACAGTGGGCGTTTGCCGGACCTCCCTCCCGCCCCGGCACAGGCTCCCACCTCGCGGCTTTCGCATTTCGTCCCTGATGCCTGAACCTTACATGTGACGCTGTGGACCTCACCCCACTGAGTGGGAAGTGTCTTCATTCGGCTGGAGATTTGGGGGAAAAAGAGACGGGCAACATCACGGTTGTGGAGGAGTCTGGAAAAATGGGCTGGAGGAGGGGCAGCTGGGAGAGGAGAAACCCGATGGACCCGCTATGCCCACCACGAGGCTCTTGGCACAACCCTTTCTCTTCTTTTTTCTGGCTGTATAGTTCTTAGGAGAGGCTTTTCCCCAAAAAAATGGTAAACCCAGGGGAAACGGTGACACATGTCCGGAGCTGAGGTCAGGATGAGGAGGTCCAGGTCACACCTCCGGCCCTGGGATCCCCATGCTCAGGTCACATCTCCGGCCCCGGGATCCCCATGCTCAGGTCACATCTCCGGCCCCGGGATCCCCATGGTCAGGTCACACCTCCAGCCCTGGGATCCCCATGCTCAGGACGGCCCGGGCCTCCCACAAGGCTGTCCCCAGGACTGGGAGACACGCTGGCCAGCACAGGCGGTGCTCAGGCAGACAGCAGCCGAACCGTGCCAGCCACACCCAGTGCAGCACAGGTACGGCACAGTGCCCATCTTGCCCAAAGCTGCCATCGCCAACCCTGCCCACCTGCACCCCTTGGGGCCTCCCTGGAGGGCAGTATAGGCCCATCCCAGAAACAGGACAGAAGCAAATTGCCCCACAGACACACTGCCCTGCAGAGGAGGGTCACTGTGCCCAGCAGCCTGGGCTCATGGTGCCACACCAGGCCTGTGAGGGTTGGGCCTTAGATGAGAAACCAGAGAAGTATGAAATTAGTTGACTCCCTAAACGGATGCCTTCCCACCACCCGCTGCTCAGGAAAATGGCGTGGGTGGACAGGGCCCACCACCAGGCTCCCTGAGTGAGGGGACACCTCTGAGGCCCGACAGCCCTGCCACATGCCAGACTGGGAGGGGACAGAGCAACAAGGAACCCACCCCCTCGCCCATGGCCATGACTTGGGTTACCTCCATCACTAACGACAACTCCCAAAAGGTCCCCATGGGGAGAACATGGCACCCACAAGGCACAGGGCACACGGCACAAGGAGAACATGGCACCCAACAGCCATCGGGGAAGGTGAACTTACTGAACTTGGTGCCCTAGGCTCACTTCCTAGCTTCTATCTGGGAGAAGTGGCAAGAGAAAGGGGTCCTGTTTTGCAACCGTCCACACCCTCCCCAAATTAACAACAGCGAGGATTTACCCAGAACCAGAGCTCAGGTCTCCAACTGGAGCCAAGACGGCTGCTAACAGCGGGCACATCAGGCTGGGGACAATGCTGTGGGAGTGAGGCCAGTGCAGACTCGGGCATGGGGGCACACACAGGCAGGATCCCTGTTCAAGTGGGTCCCCTCCTCTAAGCACCACCAGTCAAGTATTCACCCCAGCCGGGAACTGACCAGGACCATACAAGGGGCTGACAGAAAGTGGGGAGGGCAGAGCTGGGCACACTCACGGGGGCCTGCTGGGCCTCACCAACTAAGCAGCGTGTGTCTGCAGGTGTGAAGGAATCTACGACTTAACCGTCAGCCCCGTGCCCAGCCCAAGCCCAGCTCCCAGGAGGCTCTGCTCCCAGGAATACCATCATTTATTCACTCCATGAAACCCATGAGGGCCTATGCCATGCCAGCACCATGCTGTGACCATGAGGCAGACCCAGCTCCTGCACCCCTGAAGCTCACGGTCTGGCAGGGGCTGGGGAAGCCAGACCTTGGACAAGCCGCTGGAAACACAGTTTGTGGCATGAACGGAGAAACACAGGCTGCAGAGTGTCTGCAGGGGTGCCCAACCAGGCAGGCCTAAGAGATGCCCCTGCCACCCCAGGGAGAGATGGCACTTGAAGGATGAGCAACAGCCTTCAAAAGAGGGGCGGCCAGGCAGGGAGGGGGCCCAGGGTCAAGGCTTCGTGGGAGCTACCCCAGGGGCACAGGGGAGCCACTGAGGGCTCTAGGCAAAGGCTGCCATGAGCAGCGGCCATGCACTGGGCCCCGGACAAGCGCTGCTCACTCCTCTGAGCCCGTCCCCTCCCAACCCGCACAGAAGGCCCAGGGCGGGCAGAGCCAGCAGGCAGTCTAGGGAGAACACGGAGGCACAGAGAGCAGTGCCAAGCCAGGGGGCAGCTCCAGGCTGGGAGACAGTCAGACTGGGGCTCCTCCCACCAGTGGCAGCCCTGCCAAGCCCAGCAGGAGGGGAGGACCGGAGCCCGGCGGCATCAGAAACCCAGTACAGCCGCAGCAATGTGCATACCCTGGCCCCCCAGGGCATGAACGCACTGCTGTCCCCATTCTACAGATGGAGACCCTGAGGACATGCGCTGAAACCCCTGCCTGGGTCAGACCAGAAGGAGGCTCATGGTGCTCAGGCCCTGAGCCACTGTTCCGGAACATTCTGCCTCCCCCAGTCACACGGGCAGGTGGCAGGCGGTCCTGGAAGCCACAGGCCTGCTCCCAAACACGGAAGCTCAGAGTCCCTCCGATGTTAATCAGAGCCATTAGGTGCTTGTTCGGCAATTAGGAGACACAAATTATAGTATGAAAAATCTCATTACCAGCAAATGACGGGCGACGGCCACTGACGGTGCGGAAGGCCCTGATGAATCGCGCACGTTGGAGGCATTTAGTCTCAGGAGATGCAACACCTCAGTGCTCACGGCCTCATTTATCACCCGCACCTTCCCACCACCACCATCCCTGTCCCAGCCGTCCAGTCGGGAGACAAAAAGAAACGACAGAGTCGGCACCAGGCAGGCAAGGCAGGCCCTTGGAAGGGGCCTCCCCACAGGAGATGCCCAGGGAGCCGGGCACACTGCAGGCCCTCAGTACAGAGGGTCTGGGGGCTCAGGGGAGGTCCCGGAAGGAGGCAGGGCAGGCAAGATTGTGCTTCCCAGGAGGCCTCAGTTTACCCCTCAGTGAAATGAGAACATTGAAAAGGATCTCCAGGTTCCCTCCCAGCTCCAAGACCCAGTGCCCAACCGGAAAAGGTTCCAGAATCAGCTGAAGGAATTAGCAAAATGATCACGGCATTAACTGGATGAGTCAGATGGCAGGGCACGTGGGCAAGTCCAGTCTGACAGAGAAGGGCCAGCTCCTGCCCGTCAGATAAGATCCCTGGCAGGGCCGGGGTGAGGCAGCACTCGCCACATCCAGGCTCTGAGATGGCAGCACACCAAAAGCTCTCCAGGCCTCCTGGGTTCCTGAACCCCAGGCCAGGGGGAAAGACAGGAGTCACCCACAGCTCTGAGGGCCACCGGAACCCTCGCCCTGCACCGGGCTCAGGGTCCCTGCAGGGAGCCCAGGGCTCTAGCCTCCTCCCAGCGGGCTTCCCCACTACCCACCGGCAGGCCTCAGGGTCCCCACCTTCAGCCTGCCTGGGGGCAGCCCCGCAATCCAACGAGCCCCAGGAATTGGAAGGGGACTCTTTCTTCCAAGAGATTCTAGCCAAACCCCTCTCTCCATGGTCCCAGGTCCTGGATTTACCCCCAACACACAAAGGCCCGGTGGCCACCATGTCCCCTATGCAATGCCAGGCTGAGCAGCCAAGGTGCGCCACTTTCAAAAGAGCCTCCTGCAGACCAGAAAGTGGTGGGTAACCTCAAGCAACCTGAACACAAGTGCGCTGGAAGGGGCGCTGGCACGCGGGCACTGGCTGCCCACACTGTCTCCTGATACCAGTCCTTCAGAAAGGGAAACTGAGGCTGTGGATGGCGGGACCAAGGAAAGGATGGGTCTTGCCTGCAGCCACAACGGAGACAGAGCTTGAACCCAGAACTCCAAGCATTGGCAAGGCTGTGGGGCCAGGCAAGCCCAGACCTGGGCACACCAGGCTCCCGCGACGAGCAGGGTGGGAATGGAGAAGGAACCAGCGCTTCCCGCTCGCTCTGACCTGCCGCCCAACAGGCCAGTCCACAGCCGGTCACCAGCTCAGACAGTGCAGTCTCCAGGGAAGGCAGACACCCAGCCCAGTGCCCTCCACCAAGACTACCGAGGACAGCTGGCAGCTTCCAGGCCCTGCCCAGGGATCCTGGCCCACCCCAGGCAGGACAGAGCAATCACGGGGGCCATAGATAAAGCCCTGGAGCCCCTCGGCGGCCTCAAAAGCATGGTGGCATCTGTGCCGGGCGGGTCCACTGGGTGCACCACACCTCCACCCTCCGGTTACTGCTCCATTCCCCTCCTAGTCCCACACAACCCTAGCCCGGGAACCCCCGCGGCTCCAGAAGCTTCCCCTGTTCCCATTCCCTCACAGGCCAGGCCCACCCAGAGCCACCAGGCTGACCAGCATGGCAGGACAATCTCGGGAGCAAAGCCCCTGGGGAAACAGGCTGCGACCAGGGCCTAGAGCCTACCCAGGACCTTCCAGGACAGAGAGGCCACATCCTTGCTGGGAGGGGCAGGGCTGGGTGTCACCTCCCCACCCCACCGGGGCCACACAGGGCTCATCCAGACTCCAGGGCCACGCTTCTCTTGCCTTCAGCCAGTGTGTGCTATTTATCCAGCAGAGGGAGGAGGGAGGGAAAACAATGCAGGTGGCTGATCTGCAGGGGGTGGGTCACACCCCTCCCCAGAGGTCAGGGTAGCCCCCCCAGGCCTCCCCAGACGGGCACCCTCACCTTCCAAGCAGGCAAAGCCACAGTGCCCCGGGAATCATGCGATGACTTATGGAACTGATGTTCACGCCGAGATGAGGGTGCGCCCGGTGGAGGGGATGAGGAAGGGTGGGAGGCATGAGGCAGAAGGGAGCCTGAGAAGGGAGGGGAGGTGGGCTGGGGCACACCTGCAGCCATTAATTAGCTTGTTATTGCCAGATAATTATCTCTGGGGCCTCCAAAGCTTTCGAAGCCCACTTCAGAGCCGCCGGCAGCAGCAGCACACCCATCTCACAGCCAACGCCTGAGGACCTCAAAGGCAGGTGGCCCTGGCTCTGCCTCAGTTTCCCCAGCTATTCAGTGGCATGCGTGTTCTTTACATCTCACCCTCCGTGCCCTCAGATGTGAGCAGGGGACCCCAGAAACAGGAAGAACACCTCTGCCTTCCTCAATTTCACAGACAGCGGGTCTGGAAGCTTCCTCCATCCCTGGCTACAGCCTGGCCCTCCTCTTGACCTCTCCCACACGGCAGCCCCCAGCAGCTGTTCCATGAATGCTCCCTGGACCCTGTTGAGCCTCCCAGAACTAGGCATGGGGTAGGAGCGGGGCACAGGGCTTAATGAAAATCCCCTGCCATGTGGGGCTGTTAGACCCAGGGCTCCACCTGCCCTTCCCCTGAGCCTAGCAGCAGGCCCCGGGGGGCTCCTGGCCTTCTGCCCGCAGCCCCACCACCCACGTGAGCAAGCAGCACACACACAGGCCAGGCTCAGACCTGCCGACATTCCCAAAGCCAGCACACCCCATAGAGACCCCAGCCGGGGCCCAGGCCTGCCCTGGAAACTGCTTTCTCAGGCAGGGTCCAGGGGCTCTGCCCAGTCCTGCAAACCAGCAGGGAGGGGCAAGGAGGGGAGGGCAGGGCCTAGGGCAGTGCTGCTGTGCTGGAATGGCATTCAAACAGGAGCTGGAAAGCAAGTCCCAGACCTCTGGGGAAGTCTCTGGAACAAGACCTTGTCAGTTTCTGGGTGGTACCCACAGGGCCAAGTCCAGACCCTGCACAAGGCCTCCGAGGACTGCACAGGCTCAGCTCCTGACCTCCCCGTACAGGCCCCGGAACTCTCCCAGTTTTGGGCCTTTGCATATGCTGTTCCCCATATGTTCCCTGTCACCTTCCCCAGGAAGTCCTCCCTCCATCTCCACCGCAACCAGGCTGAGGGAGACCTGTTGGCCCTGCACTGTGGCTCCCGCCTGCCTGCCTGCTGCTGGAGGAAAGTGGCTGGTCGTGGCCCAAGAGGCCTGGTGTCCATCTTCCAGCTGGTGAGCCACAGTCCTCCAGCGAGGGCCCAGGGACTGCGCAGGCAGAACTCGGCATTTCAGCTCTGTTCCGCACAGACTCAGGCCTGGCTCTGTCCTCGGCAGGTGGCCGGGGCCTGGGCAGCACACCTCGCAGCAGCCCTCTTGGAAGTGGCCCACAGCCTTCTGTGGAGATGGTGCTGCAGGAGGCAGCCCTCGGGCCAGCGAGCAGCTGGGGTGTCGGGGAGCACACTGTGTATGCCTCTCATCCCATCCCTGCCCCGTGCTCCTGTGTTCTGTGGGGGCATCCCAGGCCCCAGGTGGGATGCTGCCCCCCTCCTCTTTCTCCTCCTCCTCCTCCTCTGCTGTGGCTCCTCCCCCTGCCCATGGGGTCCGCTGTAAACTACCCCCATGGTCTCACCCTAGGATCAGACAGTGTGAAGATTGCCAGGGAAAAATCAATAAACAAACTTATGAAGAAACTGTGATTTACACACAATTTTCTAAGAACACGTAATTTCCCGGGTGCTCTGCCCCGAGGGTGGCCAATTCTGCTTACCTCTGGTGCATGTTTGTGTTCTGGAAGGTTCTGGGTAACATATCTGACTGGTTAAGCAGGGCATTCCCTAGCAAAGACCTGAACTTTCTGCTTGGGACTGCACAAACCACAGCCGAACCCTTGGCCTCAAACCCAGGGCTACAGCTCTCTGAAGGGCTGACTCAGGCCTGGGGGTCTCCCACCCTCTACCCATGATTCTCCCACTATGCTCGTGGTGTGGACAGTCCTCGTGAACATACAGATGTCACCAACTCCATGTCCCCCAATCCCCAGCACAGATGAGAAATCTGAGGCCCAGGAAGCGCCTGACTTCACGCGGCTACAGCAGAGGGGCCGAGGCGTGAATCAGCTCCGTGCAATCCCCTGTCCCTGGCCCTGAAAGTCCCCTTTTCCCAGGAACCTGCAGGGAGCCCAGGTGAGGATGCGGGAGGCTGCAGCCTGCTCAGCAGCGAACTCTGGCCAGGTTTCTGCTCCGGGTTCTGGAGAAGGGCCTTCCACCGGGGCAGGAACCAAACCTGTCCAACCGCCCTAGACGCCTCAGTGCCTGGGCAACTATCTGCTCCATCGAATTTCTCAACCCACTCACAGCAGGCAATTGCAACAGGCTGCGGAGACACAGATAAGGAGATTCAGGGTGTGGGTTGGGTGGGTTTAGGGGTGGATTTTTTTCTTTTGTTTTGCTTCCGCCCTGGCTATGCCTTCGCGCCTCCCCAGCTCTGCCCGGGGGCCTCTGAGCTTCCTGGGGGTGCCCAGCACGGGTCATGGGCACGGGCCTCAGGCCACCTCCAGGGCTGCTGAGGCTGGGAGAAAGGCAGGGTGCGGAGGTGTCGGGAGACACTTTCTATCAGGGCCATCGAGGGTGGTGGCTGAGCAGGGCCTCAGGCAGCATGAGGCTGGGGCGGGGCAGGGGCCCCACCTGGGAAAACCGCCCTTTCCCAACACTCTGAGGGCACAGGTGCCACCAGACAAGCTTGTCACCTTCCCCTCCACAGCAGGACAATGGTGAGAACACTCATCCTCCCCTGCAGGCGGCCAAGGATGGCTAATCCAAGAGCCACTGAGCAGGATGGCCACCACAGCGCTAGGATACAGTAGGTGCTCAGTGTACCGAGGCACCTCTCGAGGTAGGGGTGGTAAGACACACTTTTGGGCAAGGCACGGACCTTCTCCAGCCACAGACCTTCCCCGGCCTCCTGTGTCAGCAGGAAGGGCCTCCATCCTGCAGACCATGCTGCCCTATATACCCCGG
The DNA here is from genome assembly GCF_007565055.1 of Rhinopithecus roxellana. Lineage (NCBI taxonomy): Eukaryota > Metazoa > Chordata > Mammalia > Primates > Cercopithecidae > Rhinopithecus > Rhinopithecus roxellana. The sequence continues at coordinate 11,808,237 of NC_044564.1, forward strand.
AAGCCCTGGTGGGCATTGCAGAAGCACAAGCAGCAATTCCTGACTCCTCAGCCCAGCCAGCGTGCAATCCCCAGCCCAAGGCCATCCCAGGTGTGTTCCAGCGGGAGCTAAACAATGGCTCCCCCTTACCAAAATCCAAGGTAGAAACTCTTCCCCGCTTTTTACCGATGAGGAGAGCAAGGCTGCGGTTGGTGAAGTGACCTGCCCGAGGCCCCCAGGGAGAGTCACCTACAAGAGCCTGACACAGTTCCCCTCCCTTGCAGGGCTGGGGCAAGGAAGCCAGGTGAGGGTGGAACAGCTTCCCCAAAAGGCCCCACCCTGCTCCACCTGGCAGGGGCAGGAGAGAAGGACATGCCAGCAGGGTCCATGCTTTTCCAGGTCACCAGGGAAAGGAGGCCTGGCCTGGGACAGGCCCGAGCCAGATCCCATAATGAGGGTGCCGTGGAAGCACCTCCCTGCCACTACTATGTGGCAGTCTGGGCCCAGCGGCCATCCTGCGGGCAGGGAGCTGCCCCCCACCCCCTCCGCTGCCCTCCCCCAGGGCTTGTCTGACACCTGGGCGCAGACCCTGGCCTCCTCAAAGCCTCTGACCCACTGAGAGGGTACCCGCGGAGCTTTCTGAAAAATGCAGACTCCAGGGCAGGGTGAGCCCAGGGCCCTGGGAGGAATTCTCCTGCACAGCTGCAGGTTGCACAACGGGCCAGGTCCCTACCTGCCTCCAACATGTGGCAAGGCTGCGTTCCAAGCTGAACACTCCAGAGGGGCAGGCTCAGGACCTCCCCCACCCAGCGGGGGTGCACACAGCTCCCTGGCCTCTGGGTCCTCAGCCTGGCTACAGAGTACAGCTTTGAAAACCTGTCTGTGGACAGCGCTGTGCCTCCCAGCCGGACTCTACTGCCCCACCCCTCCACTGTAACTCTGGGCCGGTGCCTCTCGCTCCCAACCCACCCTGAGAAGTGAAGCCCAGGCAAGGAAAATTTAACCAAAAATAACAACTAGCAGTTCCTGGCCCTGGCTGAGCTGCAGGTGAGCTCTGTTGGCTTCATCTCTGTTCACCCTCCCAGCTCTTTGGAGACCGGTAGATCAGGAAACTGAGGCTGGGAAGGAATCGGGGACTCTGTCCACTACCTCCCTGACCGAAGATAAGTTTTACTGTTTGCTATTCAGGTAACAGTGCCCGGTCCAGCTGGGGAGCTCAGAGATGCAGAGATACCCATGCCAGGCCCAGGCACACTAGGCACTGCTCATACACCTGGGACCCACAGCACAGCTCCTGGACAACTGGGCCTGCATTTCCCGCAGGTGAGGACAGAGGTCAGGGGAAAGAGAGGGACACAGAGATGCAAGCACTCACAGCCAAGGTCCTCCCCCAGCATGCACAGGGGTGGTGCCCACAAGGGGTGAGGCAGAAAGGAGCTTGGACACAGGAAAGGGCTCAGGGATGCCAGGTTCCTGCCTGCAGAGATGGGGTGGCCCAGCCCCAGCCCCGCCTTGAACCCCAAAGGCCAACGTGGGCAGAGGTGGAGCTGAGCCACCCCATCCCTGCAGGAGATGGGATGTACACGTCTCCCGGGATCACGGTCCTGACCGCTTCTAAATGAGAGGCTCTGCTCATGCAGTCTCCCGGAGCCCCTCTGCTCCCGACACCCAGAACTCCAGGACTGGCTCCCTGACTCCCAACCATAGCTTCCCACTGGCCTCTCAGCCCCTCCATCCCTAAGCCAGCTCCACTCGCTCTTAGGGGACTGGGAGTACATAGGCCTATGGGAAGGGAAGAGGCGAATCCAGGACGAGGACAACTGCAGCCTGGGGAGCCTGGAGGGCCCAAGACAGCGGAGGCAGGCCCAGATCTGAGACTTCAAGCAACAACAGGGCCTCTGAAGATTTCAGTCTTATGGCAAAGGCCAGTGCACAAAAGATGCCAGCAGAGCTGCAGGAGGAACCCCAGGAATGCCTGGCCCAGGCCATCTCTACCAGTGGGCTCACCCTGGGGCACAACAGAATCACCAGGGAGCCTTGCTGCCCAGGCACCACCCCCATGGCTGCCGGTCTGATTGGTCTGGGGTGTGGCCGGGGCACCAGGAATTTTAAAAGTTCCTCATCTTCAAATGTTCCCGATGGGCAGCCCAGGTAAGACCCACTGAGCCCCGGCAGTGTGAGGCTGGCTCCAACCCAGGTGAGTTCATTCATTCCACCTCCACACACGCACCGACCACCACCACACACGCACCGACCACCTCCACACACGCACCGACCACCACCACACACGCACCGACCACCTCCACACACGCACCGACCACCACCACACACGCACCGACCACCACCACACACGCACCACCACCACACACGCACCGACCACCTCCACACACGCACCGACCACCACCACACACGCACCGACCACCTCCACACACGCACCGACCACCACCACACACGCACCACCACCACACACGCACCACCACACATGCACCGACCACCTCCACACACGCACCGACCACCACACACGCACCGACCACCTCCACACACGCACCGACCACCTCCACACACGCACCGACCACCACCACACACGCACCACCACCACCACACACGCACCACCACCACCACACACGCACCACCACCACACAGGCACCGACCACCTCCACACAGGCACCGACCACCACCACACACGCACCACCACCACACACGCACCGACCACCACCACACACGCACTGACCACCTCCACACACGCACCACCACCACACACGCACCACCACCACACACGCACCGACCACCTCCACACACGCACCGACCACCTCCACACACGCACCGACCACCACCACACACGCACCGACCACCACCACACACGCACCACCACCACACGCACCACCACCACACACGCACCGACCACCACCACACACGCACCACCACCACACACGCACCGACCACCTCCACACGCACCGACCACCACCACACACGCACCGACCACCTCCACACACACACCGACCACCACCACACACGCACCACCACCACACACGCACCACCACACACGCACCGACCACCTCCACACACGCACCGACCACCACACACGCACCGACCACCTCCACACACGCACCGACCACCTCCACACACGCACCGACCACCTCCACACACGCACCGACCACCACCACACACGCACCGACCACCACCACACACGCACCACCACCACACGCACCACCACCACACACGCACCGACCACCTCCACACACGCACCACCACCACCACACACACACCGACCACCTCCACACACGCACCGACCACCACCACACACGCACCACCACCACACACGCACCACCACCACACACGCACCACCACCACACATGCACCGACCACCACCACACACGCACCGACCACCTCCTCACACCAACACTGTCCAAGGAGGGGGACCCAGAAGAGCCGGCAGTATGGGCAGAAAATTCTGCAGAAGTCACAGGGAAAACACACAGCTGTGGTACTAAGCTCTCGGTAGAAGGGTGACATTAGATTAGTGCAGAGACCGCAGGGCCAGGATGGGAGCATTTGGCACGCAGGAGTGCCCACAGCCCTCCTTGTAGACATCACCAATCCACCAACCCACCTTCCCTGCTGGGTCCCAGGCACTCCATCCGACCCGTCAGAAGAGGAAGGCACACAGGCTGGAACGCACCTCTAGGGTTTCCCAGGCACGGACCCAAGTGCCCACCTTTGAACGTAAGCGACAGTTTGCTCACAGCAAAGGGCGCCTGTGGCCGGGCCCCAGGAAGGGACACTGGCTTAATGTGCACACACATGCGCTGTAATGCATGGGGCTGTGCACACACATGCACACATGTGCACTCACGGCCCAGGCCAGCTGCATTTTCACTCTTCAGCATGCTGGCCCGAGGCCTCCTACAACCATGGGCCATCAGAGATCCCACCTCTGGGGTGCCAGGGATACCCCTGAGAAGGACTCCAGCAAATCTACTGAAGAAAACAAACCCACCTCCTCCACAGCTGGGAGAGCTCAGTTTGCTGTTTGCTCTTGTTTCAAAAGTAAAAGTTGGGATTCTTCCTCGAGTCCCAGAACCTCCTAGTTATGGGCCTACCCCTACCAGCCACACCAGCAGCCAGTCCCATCCCCTCCTCCCCGTTCCAGAAGGGGACCCCATACCTGGGGCTGCTCATCCCCCTAGCCTGCACCCCCAGAGGCCAGCCCAGTCAGCACAGGTGGTGGGAGGGTGTCAACAAACTTCACAGCCCCCAGCTGGCTTTCCACATGGGCACCAGAAGGCAGGGCCAAGTGTCCCTAAAGAGAAGAGCAGGCTGAGGACGTACTTCCTCACACCAAGGAAACAGGAGAGAACTCCCATGTCTCCAGGGCTCCTGACTCCCTGCCAGAGACAGGCCCAAGAGCCCTGGACGTCCCCAAAGGGAGACTGCTCCAACCTCAAGCGAGACTCGACACGGCCCAGACAGGCATGTGAGCTGTCGGCTGTGGAGCCCGCCCCATGCTGGCCCCCACATTGCCCGTCCCAGACAGTCCCAGGCAAGCCCTCACCTTGTTTCCCTGGGGCAGCTGGTCCCCTGTGTCAAGCCAGCAGCCCGGGAGCTGCAGGGCTCAGCCAGGGTGCACCTTCAGCCCCACCAACGGAAAGCGGGGCCAGCGAGAGGCCAGGTGGTCCTGACAGACGCCAGTTCCCCACACAGTCTGCACACTGCTGGGCAGCCACTGCTGCCCACTGCTGGGCAGGGGCGAGGCAGGGAGGGCAGGACAGCCCCACCAGGCCCTGTGCTGCCCACCTGGGGCCTAGAGCAGCGCCCCCGCTCAGCAGCAGGGAAGGACTGCGACTCCTCAGACTTCCTCATGCCCCGGACTCATCCAGGGTCCCCAAGGCAGCTGTTTCCCGTGCTCATCCTTCAGACACCTGAGGGGCTGGCGGGACACCACCTCCCTGCTCCCCTCCCCTCACCCCCCACGGACCTCCCCAGGGTTTTCCAGGCACCCCGAGAGGCACAGAGTCAGCCTGCCCCTTTCCTCATCTCACCAGGCACCATCAAACCCACAGCGGCTCCTGGGCCACGCTGTTGTCCTCATCTCATGCCCAGAACCCTCCTCTTGCTGCACCCCAGCCTGACTCTGCCTTCCACAGCCTCTGACTCCCGCAGCCTGTGCAGCCTCGCTCCCTCCTCGGGCTGCCCAGAGGGCCCTCTGGCTCCAGCACCACGGCCCATGCAGGGAAACTCAGTAGGACTCTCAACCTCAGCCCCCAGGCACTTCTGGTCCCAACCCACACATGCCACATGCACGCACACGTGCACACAGAAAAGAGCACCCACCTGACCCAACACACACTGGCACACCCCATGCCCTGCCAGAGCCGCAGCTGCTGTGCGGCCTCCATAAATCTCTCCCAGGCCCCACACGCCCCCTCTGATCAACCCAACTCCATGTCATTCACCTCGCGTTCTGATGGTTAAAAATGCGTTCGCGGCAGCGGATTGGTTATTACATCTCGGCCTTAATTAAAGAGGGCCGGAGAACGGCATTTTAACCAGCAATGTCATTTTCTAATTGACGCGGCTCCATTATCAAGAAAAATACTCAAACCAGCCTGAAAGGGAGCCGGCCCCCCTCCTCCACCCTCCCGGAGGAGCAGGGATGGTTCAGCTTCAATTTTTAATCTGCTGATGAAATATTCACAGGCCAGGGAAGGGATTGCGTTTCCTGAGATGAAGGATCCCTGCCCTGTCGGGGCTCCCCACCTGGGAAGACAGAGTTTGGGGTGCTGGGGTCGGGGCGGTCTGGAGGAACAGAGCCATGCAGGTGGGGACTGGAGACCAGCCTGCCTCATAACCAGCCTGCCGGGCCCAGAACCACCACTTTGCCCTCCCCTCTGCCTGCTGCTGGCATAGGGCCCCTCGCGAGTGACCTTCCCAACTGTCCCTTCTCTGAGGAGGACGCTGCGGCCCAGAGAGCCAGGCACTGCCCCAAGGCCTCCCATGATTTCCTGCCGGGCCTCCTAGCCCCAGACCTGCCACCTCTTCAGACTCTGCCGGCCCCAAGCCTGGCCTGTGCAGGAGAAGGGGCCCCAACGTTCTGATTTCCTAGGCAAAGCATTCAGAGGGCTCAGCCCGCTGCGGCCAGCGTTTCCTCACAATAGGGTGTTTGTACCTCGAGGCCACACGCTCTTCCCATGAAGTCTGAGGCTGGTGCTCCACGTTATAGGAAGGGACACTTAGGCAGGTGGGGGAAGCTCGGGCCCCCACTTGCTGAGGCACAGGGCCTCCTGTGGGTGCAGGACAGGTGGCCTCCGCACCATCCTACAGCCGAGGTGCTGATGCCGACCCTCGGTACAGATGAGGACAAGGTGGCAGGGGAGACACCACCCAAGCCAGGCCGGGCCCCGGGCTCAGCCTCTCAGGCCCTTGAATGCGTCTCCTCATGCACTGGGGACAGGCGGGCGAGGAAAGTGGAGCCACTGGCCCAATCCCCACCCCCACCCACCTCCGCAGAAGGCATGAAAATGCCCCAGATGGAGCTGCTCCCAGGGGGAGGCTGGTTCTTCGTGGGGAAGGGCAGAGTGGAGCTGGGCCAGGGAGGCCCCAGTGGGCAGTGCCTCAGGCTCCCCATGTGGGTGAGCATAGCCCAGGCACAGCACAGGGGCCCCACAGTCCTCATGTAGCATCGTCTGGGGCTTGCTGCGCCCAGTGGAAGACACTAGCCAGAAACCACAGGCCTCCAAATGGAGCTAACCACCCACGGGCAGCCCCTGGGGACCCCAGCCACCAGTATGCCACCCATGTCACTACTACACAGCATGTCCAGCTCTGAGCCACCACCCAGGGGGTGAGGACAGCCATCCCCCCTTACAGAAAAGGAAACTGAGGCTTGGAGGGGCAAAGGGCCTTCCAAGGCTGCAGCTGGCGAGGCGGGGGCCAGGGAGTGATGCACCAGCGCTGTGTTCAGGCCACTCCACAGCTCCAGCCCCACCAGCTCTCTGGGGCCAGTTCCTCCCTCCCCCGGTGGTTTCCATACATCCTGCCCTGGGAGCCTGACACTGACCAGCTGCCCACTTGGCCCCAGACAGGCTGTTTAATCAAAGCGTGCGATCAGCATGACATCTCCTGGTATCTCTGGGCAGCTGCACCCCCATCCTCCACCCCCCCAACACACACACAGCCATCTGGCGGGTCTGCTCTTCCCGACCACAGGCCGGCAAGTGCTCTGGAAAGAGGCACGAACCAGGGGTCCTGGGCTTGGGGCAGGGGTTCCAGCAGTGCCTGGGGACCTCCAGACACCAGCCGCAGCCAGAAGCTGACCCAACTAGGGGGAGAGGAAGGTGTCACAGGCAGGGCGAGATCGTGCACACTGTCCACCCCACTCCCACCACAGAAGAGCCTGCAGCACCCGTCCGCCCACCTGAGCCAGCCCAGCTCTGCCCCTCCTCCAAGCAGCTTTCCCGGGTGGACACCGCCCGGCAGGCCCAGCCCTGGGGAACCCTGTGCACAGCGCCTGTGCCTCCAGGGAGACAGGCATTCAGGTGGAACTAAAGTCCCCAAACCTCATGAGACGAGTCAGCAGGCACACAGGTAACCTCGCCCGATGCGGGGTCTCCTGACGTCACCCACGCATGGGGCCACCTGAGAACCCTGCCCATCTGGCCCATGCTCGCCAAGTTGCTGGGTCCCTGTCCATGCATACTCTACCCGCCACGAGCTTCAGGGCCAAGCCACCCCTGCAGTACCACTGCCAGGTGTGGCAGCCAAAGACCCAGCCCACTTAAGCCAGCCTCTTTTCTTCCCCCACCAACCAGCCGTCCCTATCCTCCCTCTTGCTCCCTGTGGAGAGGCCTTCCCTCCCTGCCACCAAGTTCGGCCAAGCCCTCCACCAGGTGGAGGCACTCCTGTCCAGAGCTACCCTCAGCAGGCCCACCACCGACACCCAGCTGTCCAGGTGCAGAGCAGGGGTCAGCAGGGCTCCCCGGGTACCCAGCATGAGGAAGCGGGAGCTTGGGGCCAGGCTGGGGCAGGGAGTTGGGGTCTGCAGGCCCAGCCAGACTCCTCTCCTGCAAGAGCCTCTGTGCAGGCCCTCATGAGGCGGGTCAGTGTTTGGGACTCCTCCTGGCCCTCGGTGAATTCAGGGACAGCACAGGTCCCCTCCCGGGAAGCTGCGTACCCACCATGCATCACCAGCCTTCTCAGCGGGAACCAGCCCTTCACTGCAAGTGACAGAACTGGGTCTCGGATATGCCAGCCCCTCCCGAGTCTCAAGGCCCTGCTGGCGCAATGCCACGGTTGGCACTCAGGCGGTACAGACCTGGTGTCCAAAGTAAGGTCCTGCCAAGGTCTGGGGGTTCTGGGTGTTTTAAAGCCACGCACACACATTCAGCTCTCCCTCAGAGACGGCAACCCCAGGCCCAGTTTCACCCACCTCAACATCCAGCGTCCGAGGGAGGCACGTGACGTCTTCTGACCACCGAACCCTGCATTGGGCCTGAGGCAGCACACAGCGGACACGTGATGCCTTTGACAGCGGATGGATGGGCAGGTGCCATGCAGCCTAGGACCCCGAGGACAGGGCGTACGTAGGCCGGGAAGCACTGAGCAGGAGCCAGCCCTCCATCACAGTCCCACAGCAGCATGGCTGTTCGAGCCTGGCTAAACTCAGCCAAGACTCAACCCACGTGTTGGCCACCTGCGTCCCCCGGGACCAGATCAACATTCTGTCCGTGACTGGCCTCCATCTGCAGCAGGGGACAAGCGGCCACATGGGCCCTGGGGGACCTTGGGACAAAACTGGGCTGCGGGGACCCTCCCAGCCAGCCTGAGCTCAGAGGAGCTGCACCTGGCTCTCACTGCCCTGCATCCTGAAAACCATCGCACCACGATGCCCACTGCGCCAGCAAATGCTGCTCTGTCCTCCCTCTCAAAACCCTGGCCCTGCCACTAAAATGTTCCAAGCGCCAACCACAGACCCCAGGGTTTCGCCTCCTGGGAGGCTTCCAGGTCTACCCCAGAGCTCTGGCATTCAATGCACACTGCTCTTGTAACCGGCGAGGGGTCCTGCACGACCTCAACCGCAACTGCCTCCACACCTGGCACCCCCGACTTCCCTCGATGCCTCATGTCCCTAGAAATGGCACCACTGTGAGGGCCCAAACCACAGGGTCACCCCAAGCCCCTGCTCCAGGCCTGTCGGCCACGGCTCTAACCGGCTCCTCCATCCCCCCCAGTCATGGCCATGGCTGCCTCTGCTTCCATTTCCGAGTGGACACGGATTCCCCTCCTGCCCCTGGGGTCCGTCCTCACCGGCCACCACAACCCTCACTCAGCACTCGCAGCCTCTGAAGGATGGTCACCACTACCAGGACACGCCCAGCACCACTGGCCATGCCCTGCCTGGCTCTGTCACCTACCAGCCCCCTCCTGGCTGCCAGACCTCAACGTCCAGCTCTTAACTGACCGCCCCACCCCCTGCCAGTGAGCCCCACCCTGGGGCCTTTGACCACACTGTTCCCCTGGCCTGACAGGTCCTCCTCCACCTCCCCACCGGCTGCTCCTTCCCATGCACAAGTCCACCTACAGCATCCCCCCGGAGGGCCTTCCCTAACCATGCTGGCCAGGGACCCTCTGCATACCTGGAACCTGCCCGTCAGCACAGGCCCCTGAATGTCCTCCCCCAGACCCGTGCTCCTCCGGAGAGGGGTGTGGGGTCACAGCAGAGGCTGACTCTGACTGACCAGGCCTCGCTCCTGCTCAGCAGAAGCCCAGACACTGCAGTCCCCATCAGGGTGGACGGCACGGTGTCTGCCTCCCAGGCAGACGGAGGAGCCGGGCTGCGCTCGGGGCGCAGAGACAAAGGCAGGCTGACCATGAGCGCCCGCAATTAATCTCGGTCAACACTGTGGCAGGGCGCGTCATCCGCCCAGCAATTTACATTTTTATTAAATTACACAGGAAAATTAGAAACATTATTACTTCCCTCAGTCCTTTAACCCTTTTCTCTACCTGCTCTCCTTACGGCTGCCCCATCCTGCCCACAGATGACTGTGAGGTCCCCACCCCCGCCTGCCTGCCACCCCCAGAGTGATGGCAAGGCCTCCATCCCACCCCCTCCCGTCACCTCCACAGCGACACAGAGGCCACTACCCCACTCCCGCCCACCTGTCACCACCACAGTGACCAACAGGCCACCACCCCATTCCCACCTGCCTGCCACCTCCACAGAGACAGCTGGGCCCTCCCCGCAAGGGCCAGGCCCAGGATGTGCTGCCCAGAGGCAAAGCCTCTCAAGCAGCCCCCAACCAGCCTCGCCTTTCCTCTCCACAAGCTGGGAGCAGTGACGCACTGGTGGGGTCCCAGCCAGTCCCACCTGTGACTCTTCCAACCCACAGTCCCGACTCGGGCTCCCCAAACCCCTGGGGCCTCCAGGAGGACCCTCTCTCAAAGGCAGTTCCTTGTCCCACCCTGGGCTTCAGACTCCAGCAGCTCAAGAGTGCGAGTAGATAGTGGGGTGAAGGCTCAGCACACCCCCAAAATGGGGGCTCCACCCTTGGGGGCATCCACCCACGGCACCCAGACACAGGCTTCTTTCCCCTGCTAATGTGAAGCTGGGCAGTGCCAGGACACAGGGCAGGTCCTGCAGTCCCTGGGCACCCCTAGTCCCCAGAGCCCAGGTCCTAGTCAGGAAGATTAACGAGCCCCCAACATGCCTGGGAATGGCCAGCCACTGGCAGGAGGGCTAGAAGGAACAAGCAGAACCGGCCACAGGGACCAGTTGGGGTGAGGCCACGGGAGCCAGGGGTCCGGGGAGGCCCCTCGATGAACCAACAGCCAAGGGAGACCTGAAGGGGCAACGGCAGAAGGGCATTTGGGGGAGGGGACGGCAAGTGCGAAGCTGTGACGGTTGAAGACATCACATCAGTCAGCACAGCTAGTCCCCGGCAAGCCGCAGGAGGGCAGGGAGGGCAGGGAGGGCAGGGCAAGGATGCACGCCAGGGCCAGGGCCGGGACTCCACCCCTAGGACCACAGCGGAACGGGAGGAACTAAAGAGGAGGGCGGTATGGTCCTGATCCAGTGCTTAGAATGGGCAAGCACTGGTAGAGCCAAGGGACCCTGCGTGGCCCCCAGCACATCACCACCCTGGGCTGTCAGCCACACCCTGCCTGGAACCCACCCCCCAGAAGTGGCCTAGGCTGCTGCCCTGACTCTCAACTGTCTCTACATGGACACTGTAAGATGCACATTTATCAGGAAACACAGGTAGAGAAGAGGACCTCCTGAATGGGGAAATCAAGGATGGCTCCCTAGAGGAGGGGACATCTGAACACAGCAGCAGCCACAGTCCCACTTGGGGGCACCCGTTCCACATTCATCTGTGCCGGGAACTGACACATAGTCAGTCACGAATGAACCAGGCCAGAGAGTCAAGACTCTGATTATTTTCACCTTCCCTGTCACGCATTTTGCACTGACAGTGTCAGGACTAGGGCTGGGGAGATGTAGCAACAGTTAATTTCGATTGCTCTCTCCTGCCTTGGCTCTTTTTCGGTTCCAGGTTTCACGAGTCCCCATGGAGGACGGAGGCAGGCAGCTGGTGGGACAGGGCAGCTGCCAGCAGCTCCTGGATGAACACCTGGTGGGTGCAGCCAGGCCAGCCATGTGATGCCACAGTGACACAGGTCCCGCCAGACCCCCCGTCCTGCCTGTGGCCTTCGTCTCTGCTTGATGGAGGCCACCAAGGCCAAGGCTGGGGCTTCTCCAACCCCAAACTCCAGATCCCTCTACGAGGATCCATGCCAGTCCCAGGGTGGGGCCTGAAGTGCAGTGAACGAACCAGGTACCCCCACTGCTGACCACCCAAGGGCACACAAAAACCCAACAGGGCTTTGGTCCAAACGTTCCACCTCCTTCCCAGCAGCTACACGTAATTAGTACCTGACAACTGGCCCTCCACAGAGCAGCTAGAGGGTGACAGTTTCCTCACTCACCCGGTGGGGACACCGGAACCCATAACCTCCAGGGCACGTCCACTTTCATTTTCTCGGCCACTGGCAGTGGTCCCAGCAGCATGGGGGCTGCCACGCTCGCTGAGCTGGACAGAGCTGGAGCCTAAGGTAGGGAACTCACCCGTCCACACTGCAGCTCCAGCACTGGGCCTCATGATTCTGGCCAACTGTCCCCAGGCACACGGCCCAGGGGTGCAGGAGGCAAAGCCCACTCTGAATGGCTGTCACTGCTCCCCTCTTCCCCAACTCCACATCCGCTGCCCAACTCTGCTGGGTCCACACCAGGCACGGGGTCCACACGGAGGCGGTGTCCCATCACTACCACCAGTGTGTTGTGACAGGAAGCCCAGTGCCCATAGAGCGTTGAGGAGACCTAAGCCCAGAAAGTCTGCTGCAGAAGGCAGCACCCAGGCAGCCACGGGTCAGAGTGGGAAGCTGGTTGCTAACGGGTACAATGGTGGGGCCTGCCTGGCTCCTGAGGATGGAGGGGCGTCTGTGGCCAGGCAGCAGCGAGAACTCCACCCTGGGGAGCCACAGAGGGTGCAACGCAGCAGAGAAGCACAGTCCTCAGAGGCCCGGGAGGTGGGGAGGAGAGGGCTCCAGGGCCCAGGGCCTGGGATCCGGCCCCGTCCCAACCTCCTGTTGGGAGCCCCCAGAGAAAGGAACCAAGGACTCTGCTTCCACCTTCGTTAAGAGGAATCTAAGCCTTGGGCGAGTGCCCAGGGTTGGGGGTTTTGCCAAGAAATCTCCAGTTTCCCCCACTCTGCAGTTGCTGAGTCAGGAGCAAAGGGGCGGGACCCCAATCTCAGCCCCTTCCAGCGGCGAGGGCAGGAAGCTGCACCCCACAAGTGTCTCCAGATACCAGGCTAGATAGACCCCAAGCTGCAGAACCAGCCCCTCCCCACTCCTCCACCCAGGGAAGAGACACACCACAGCCTCCGTACATGTCGGTGCCAGAGAGGGCTGGGAAAAAGGGAGGCCCAGGGCAGGGTGGGGGCAGACCTGTCCACATTTGGACTGCATGGGCCCCAGCCTACGGGGTCCCTGGGGCCAGCTTCAAAGGGCAGGGGACGCTGGACTCAGGCCTACAAGGATGGAAAAAGAAGGGCAGAGCAGGCACGCACGCCAGGCAGAGGGAACGGTGTAAAAGGCGGCACAGAGGTGGGGCCACATGGGGCATGGCCTCCGGGGACCTCAGCAGGACCAGGCCCCATGAGGAAGGGCTGTGTCCTGTGGGGAGGGTCTATGGGGATATGCCCACCCCACTGTGGTAGGGTCACGAGGGCCAACAACCGGCCAGAAGGTGAGAAGGCGCCAGAGGAACCCATCTGGTGACCCAGCCAGCCGGCCCCGCCTTCCAGGAGGAAATACTCTTTCCCACAGTTGCAGAAGATCCTCTTTGCTTGAAGGAAGAACGCAGGCTCCCTCAGCTCAGTGCCACGCCCAGCTGGGGACAGGCAGATGGAGGGCTGGTCCCAAGGCCCGCAGGCCCGTGACAGTCCACCAAGTGCACACGCATCTCTCCTCTGGTCACTGAGAAAGATGGGGATAGGACAGGGGACATGAGCCCTCAAGCCCAAGTCAAGGCTGCACCCAGTAACTGGTCTCACTTACTAGCCCTGAGCAATTTCTAGGTCCTAGGATGGTTCCAGAACTAGCTGCCCCTGCAACCACTCCTCCCAAGAAAATGCTTCTTCCCGTGAGACAGAACACTCATGCCCTCCTCACATTCCTTCGCCCCACACTCAGCGCCCCCTATTCCAGGGGCTGCAGGATGCTGATGGGCAATCCTGCATGACCCCCAGAACCCGGAAGAAGAAACTCCTCTTCCCAGCCCTCAGACAAAGACACAGAGGTTCAGAGGGGACCCCAGCCAGCACCCTTCCCTGCTGCCAGGCAAGAACTGAAGGACAGGCTTCACCTCAGTGAACCCTCACAACCACCCGGGCAGCAAGTACCCTCACAACCACCTGGGCAGCAAGTACCCTCACCCCACTTCACAGATGAGAAAGTCGAGACTCAGAGACAGACTCGCTGCCCCAGGTCACATGGCATGTTAAAAAGGCTGCGTGGGGCCCTGAACGGTGGGCCGCAGACAGCTTTCCGGGCTCCAGGGCAGGAAACCCCTCCAGACCTCCCAAGGCCAAATGCTCTCGGCCCGAGAGGCCACCTAGGGCAGGGCAAGTGGAAACCCCATAATCTGCTGGGGCCTCTCTAGAAGGAGGTCCCCCCCACCACCTGGGCCGTGGGACTGGGTTTCCTGGCCTCTAATCAAAGGATTACCGGACAATCCCCGGCACCCACACGTGTCTGCATCCACAGCCATGCCACCCACATCACTCACATCCAAAGGGAAGGTCACTGCAGCGGTGGCAGGGCCACAGCCACCACCTGCACTCCACCCGCTGAGCCAGCCAGAGCAGGAAGGGCCAGGAAGGCAGGTAGACAGCCTCATCCACAGCGCTGTCCACTCTCCTGTGGGGCCAGGTTCCCCCAAACCCACCAGGTCAGGGCAGCCCACATCAGCCATCTCAGCCCTGGAGACCACACATGGCCCTGCAGGAACCACAAGGGCCTCCTCCCGCAGCCCCGCAGCCCCACCACCTGCCTGGGCTCACAGCAGCTCCCAAGCAGTCCCTTGCCCTCACCCTGCTATTATCACTCTGCCTGCACCACCCCACTGTCCCCCGCTGACGGCAGGAAGAGGCCACACAGCACGCTGTCCCAAGTGCAGGCCTCTGGGGCCTGACCACCTGGGGGACCCCTGCTCTCTATGCCTCAGTTTCCTGGCAGGGAAAGGGCAAGGATCGGCCCCTCCATGCCCAAAAGCTGTGTGGCCTTGAAGAAATCAGTTCAGCCTCCCTGAGCCCAGGCCTCCTCTGTAAATGGGGGCAACTCCCTCCCCCAGGGTTCTGGGAGGACAATGGGCTTGGCACAAGCTGGCACCAGGGCACCTGGTGCACTGTGGCTTGCTAGTCCTTGGCCCGGACCCCCGCCCCTGCCCTCACTCTGGCCTGGGATCCACAGTGGGCCCGGGGCTTTCTCCAGTCTGATCTCACAGTTCAGAACCCACTACCCACCAAATGCCAGCACGAGGGCCCCCACCCCAGGCCCAGCAGAGAGCCTTCAGGGAGACACCTCCCCATTCGGGGTCCTCACGTCCCCCAGCCAGCAACACCCACCACAGGTAGGCTCCAGCTGACCGGATACTCTGACCACCCCTAACCCCCGGGTTGGGATTCACAGACCCTGGAGCACAGCAGACCCTCAGCAGGTTGGGCCGGGCCAGCAGTGGGCAGAGCCTCAACAAACCCAAGCCCAGCCCTGCCCAGCCAGGCCCCAGGCAGTGACGCTGCCAGTCACGCACCCAGCTCCCAGGCCACACTGCCCAGCGCCTCTACCTCCCAAACTCCAACCTCCAGCCAAGACCCAGAGGAGGGGTGGCAACAAACAGTCACACACCAAGACATTCCCCTGCCACCACGTACACCCCACAGTGCTCCCCGAAGGCGGGAAGAGGTCAGTGCCCTGAAGAGCTCCCAGAAAGAGAGGAGCTCTGCCACCAGGTGTGTGCTGGCCTAGCTGCAAGCCGGTCCAACCCTGGGCCACCCACGCCCACGCCTCCTCCAAGGTCCTGGCCTGGGCCAGGAAGCCGGGTGGAGACTGGAGGGCGGGGGCCTATCTCACCCAGAGTTGCTAAAAAGAGCCAACGGGGAAGTAAAAATAGGAAATAAAAATAAAATGGCTCCAGCCAGGCCTGGTTGTTTGTGTAGGAAGCAAGGCCCCTCCCCAGCCAGCAGGGAGGGCTGGGCTCCAGGTCCCTCCCAGAGGAGGAATGTCCCCTGACCCTAGCAGCCCCCAGGACTCCAACCACGTGCCAGAACCCCACGCTGGAAGTGGCTCAAAGAAGAGTCCCAAGAATCTGGATTCGAATCCCGACTCTGCCGTTAACTGGCCACATGGTATCAGGCAAGGAGCTGAGCCCCTCTCGGTGGCTCGGCCTCCTCATCAGCGCTGTGGTGCAGGGAAGGAGGGAGCGTGCCGCGCTGTGCTGAGCACACGCTCCAGGTACCACCGCCCACAGCGGGGCCTGTGGTCACAGCTCCGGCCACCCACCTCTCCCTGTCCCCACCAGGGTCCTCCCATCTGCGCCCTCACTCCGCCCCAAGGTGTGCCGTCAGGAGGTGAGGGCACGAGGCCAAGGTCAGGAGACAGCCTGGCTGTCAGCTGGCCCCGCTTGCCAGCCGTGCCGCTCTCAGACCTCAATTTCCTCATCCACACAATCAGAGGAAGCCTTCCTTCCTCTCCTTTCCTGCGAGGCCTTTCCAGGGTTCACATGAGGCTCATTCGCACTAAAGTATGCGTGACTGACCCTGGCTTCAGGATCGACTCAGCTCATTCTCCCAGGGCACAGAATTCCTCAGAAGACAGGCTCCTTGCTCTTGGAGCTGAGACACCGCAGCTAGAGGCCCAGGGAGGACTGCTTGGGCCACAGCTCAAACATCCAATCCACCTGCCCAGCCTGGACGGCGTGCGGCTTCTGCACTGCGGCATCGCTCAGTCAGGCAGCTGCAGGACAAGATGTGGGTCAAGGCTCATGCACCGAGACCATCTGCTTAGGTGCCTGCAGAAAGGGATCTGAGTGCTTCGGGTGGTCGATGATACCTGCCACGCTGCAGCCAGAGGGCAGGCAGTGAGCCGGTGCCACGTGAGCCCCATTGAACCAAAACATACTGCTTCAGAGTGCTCCCTGGCACTTCCTAAAGCCCCTCGGCCCTCGCTCCTGGCTTGATAATTATCACCCCTGTGCCACTTCCTGGGAACTGGCTGAAAGGTCAGGGGGTGACATCACTGGTCTGCCCCAAACCACCATCCCCACAATGGCCAAAGTCTTTCTAGAACATATATCTGCCTGCAGCCCTCCACAGCCCCCTACAGCTCCCCATTCTCCTGTCCTGGACCCCCAGCCCTCAGGACTCTTAGCTAAGGAGGGAGCCAGACATGGGCAGCGGCCAATCTCAAACCTGGACTCGCAGGCGCGGGCCATCAGAAAGTGTGGGGCACAAGACACACAGAAGCACACACAGACACACACGCCAACACAGCACGGGCACAGGGAGACACATGAGGACGCAGGTGCACACGGACACACACTCACACAGGGACAGGTGACAGACGGACACAGACATGGGTGCACACAGACACAGGCTCAGACATGGACACAGATATGCACAGAGGAACACACACGAACGGGTGCACACAGACAGGCTCACACAAGGGCATAGGCGTGCACACTCACATAGACACACAGGTTCACACAGACACAGGCTCACACAAGGGCATGGGTGTTCACAGACATACACACACATGGGCTTACACACAGACTCACACACACAAGCACACACAGGCTCACACACATAGATGCACACACACAGGCTCACACACACACAGGCACACACACACAGACACACACACACAGGCTCACACACATAGATGCACACACACAGGCTCACACACACACAGGCACACACACACAGACACACACACACAGGCTCACACACATAGATGCACACACACAGGCTCACACACACACAGGCACACACACACAGACACACACACACACAGACACACACACACACAGGCTCACACACAGACTCACAAAAGGCCATGGATGTGCAGAGACACACACGGGCTCACACACACAGACTTACACACACACAGGCTCACAGAAGGGCAGGGACATGCACACCCACACACAGGCTCACACATACGCACACATACACTCACAGAGGCATGGCACCCACACAGGCTCACACACAGGTGCACACACACACACAGGCATGGCACTCACACACTCTCACAGACAGGCTCACAGGCTCACACGCAGACAGGGGCTCGTGGGCACAAACCCTGGTTGGAACCCCAGCCACACACGTAAGCCTGTCTGTCCCTTCACTCCATGCTGTTCTGGCTCCAGGTGCCCAGAGGAGGGTCTGGGGAGGGCGACACGCCCCTGAAGGCCAGGCAGGGAGGAAAGAACAGCGCAGAGGGTGCCATGCCAGCCACCTCAGTCCTGGCCTTTCTGCCAAGAGCCCTCCAGGCTGCGGAGCCTCTGAGCTGGCCAAAGGGCATGAGAGGGTCCCCACGGACAGAGCACAGGCAGGCAGGGCCCTGAGCCCTGGGGCCAACCCCAGGCAGGTGACCACCAAACCAGCCCTGCCCCGACACCAGGCACACAGGCGGCGACCCAGGTCCGGCTCGAGTCCCCAGGTCCCTGCTGGTGTGGGCACCACCAGTGCCAAGCAAGGCGTCCACAGCAGAAGGCAGACAGCAGTGGCTTCTTGTTCTCAGAAAGGCGGCCAGGCAGACCTGAGGGAGGGCAGAGGGGTCAGCAGAGAGGGCAGCACGGGGGCCGTCTCCAGAGTCCTGGAGGGAGGATCTCTGGGCTCTGGTGAACCCTGGAGACTTCCAAGTAGCAACAGAGACCTGCTCGCTCCCCCAGCCTCACCCACAGGGCTGGGCAGAATGCAGGGGTCTGGCCCCAGGGCCAGGCTGGGGTGCTGGCTGCGGGGTGAGGGGCACCAGCTGCCCCCTCCGATAATGAGTTCGCAGCTTATCAGCCACATTCAGGCTGCGTGGGCTCCGGCAGCCAGCCCCTCCCTTACCCCCACCAGCAGCCGGCAAGCATCACTGCTTCCTAGGCAGGAGGCCTAACTGTCCACAGGCAGGCAGGTCCTGGCCACTGACTGCGGCCAGACGCACACGGGTACACGCCTCTCCCAGCCAGCAAGAGTGGCAGTGACCCCTCCTGTGACCCCATGGCCTGGGGGATGCCAGCCCAGGTCAGAGGGACCCAGACGCCACTTGGGCTGGAGGCCCGTCAATCTGGGAGCAGAAGTGGCTTGTGTCCTGCAGCCAGGGGGCCCCTGACATGAGGAGGCCCTTCCAGCACCACGGCTGGCATTTGTTCTTCAGAAACCACGTCCAACAGCAGCCACAGGGAGCCAGGAATGAGCCATCAGGGGAGAACGCCTGGCGATGGCTGTGCCCCCACACACCTGCCCATTCTGCCAGCTGGAGGGAGGCCCAGGGAGGCCCTGGGACAGCGCAGCATAACCACGTACCTATCTTCTGTCAGGACTCCTGACACCTCCGTCCCTCCCTGTAGTCACTGCCCAGCATTTCCCTCCATGCCCTTCCTGAGCCCTACGTCGTCCGTGGCTGCCGCTGACCACCTATCTCCCCCGCTGGCCTGGCAGCCCATGAGGGCAAGGACCTGCCTGTCACATCCTCAGAGCGGCTCTGGACAGAGGGGCCCTCCGTGAGCACTGGTGACACAGTGACCCATCTCTCCCCTGCCACCGCTCAGGGCTGGCACGCGGCCACCTGAACCGAACGAAACCCGTCTGTCTCGTTTCTTTTTGGAGAGATTCAAGTTTTGCATTCTACGTCTGCTCCAAGGACACCCAAGAGTCTCTGGGCGACCCCCTGAGGGGAGGTGCACTGCTGTCCGATGCAAGGGAAGGCAGAGTCAGCGAGCTCTGCCCTAGAAGCCTTTGATGACGCAAAGCGAAGACACAGGTGTTGAGGATGAGACACTGGCTTCTCCCAGGCCAACTCCTACGCATCCTTCATGACCCGGTTCCAAAGCCCCAACTCTCTGCATGCCAGGGTGAGCCACTAATGCCTCCTCCATGTCCCTTCTGCCTCCAGTACCTCCTCCCACCACCATGCTCACACTATCTCCACCCCAGACTAGGGTCAGGGATACTTTACAGGTAAGACAACTGAGGCCCAAAGAGACTTAAAACATCTGGTCCAAGGCCATACACCATCAAGTGGCAGCACTGGGGTCCATCCCAGGCCACCTGACCCCAGGGACCACTACCACCCACTTCAGGGCTAAGCCTGGCTCTAATGAGCCTTGCTGGTGGCCAGCAGGAGCCTGATGGATGTGGGTGGACGGACGGACAGACAGATGAACGGACGGACAGACAGCAGGCAGGTGGGAGGGATGCTACTTCTTCCCTCATGGCTGGCCTTGACCCCCACACTACTACAAGTGTCAACAAGATGTACCAGCGGAGGAAGGAGCCAGGTCCCCAACAAGGCCAGGCATTTGGGGCTGAGCACCCCTCCCTCTCTCAATGTAGGAATCTGAGTTCAAGGACTCTCAGGCTCTGTTCAGCAGCCGGCGGCAGCCACATCTCAAACACACTGAGCGATGATGGGGCCTCGCCACAGGCAGGGCCCCCCCCACCAGCCCTGAGCCTCAGCCTCAGCTTCCACCCAGGGCCCCCAGGGATTCCAGCTGGCCCAAGGAGTCCTCAAGGACAGTCCCAGACCCTCCCATCTACTCCCACCCCCAGAAACCAACACTGAGCCAGACACACAGCAGGACTTCCCTTCCCTGGAAACTGGACCGGCCTCCAGAAGGAGGGGAATTCAAATCATGATTTGAGAAAGCAACTTTGCAAGGAACAGGCTCCCCCATCACATTTCTGAACCTGAGGGTGGAGGGGATCAGTCGGCTGACCGCATGGATTCGTGCCACAAACTTCACAAGGCTTACACGGCACCTGGCACCGTGCGTGGGCTCAGCAGCCACGGAGACCTAGAGCCAGCTCCAAGCCATGAGAGGGGGTGCCTGGAGCCAGCCCTGTGTTAAAAAAGACTCTGAGGTCTGAGGGCCCCACGGGAAGAGAAGCAGCGCCCATTCGGTGACGTCCACCGAGGCTCCGGCCGGCCACAGGGTACAAAGGCACACTTCCCACCGTGGACTCTGCCTGGCACCCTTCCTTCCATTTTCCAAATGAGGAAATCAACACCAAGAGGGAGGAAGGAATGTGTTCCAAGTCACAAAGTCCACAAAGTCCATGTGGCAGAGAAGACGCAGGCTGTGAGAATGCCCAGGTCCGCTGTCTGCAGGGGCCTGGAGACCAGCTCTTCCGCTGCCGCTAAGGGGTGGCGCCCCCTGTGATCCCAGCCTCGGGAGAAGCTGGGTCACACAGGATACAAGGGCGGGTGGCTCTGACCTTGTGCCCAGGAGACTGAGGGGAGGGAAGAGGAAGGCCCCGCTGCCCTTCCAGTCCTCACCCCTCCACCGGCCCGGGACGGTGCGGGCGGTGCTGCCCGCCAGGCCCGCCTCACCACTGTCTGTACCCAGAGTGACCTGCTGACGAAGTCCCCGCCTCCCTGCCCTAAACCTCAACCTTGATCCTGGGCAGAAAGTCCACGAAGGGGTGGGAAAGGGACAGCTTCACCACCTCCCGTGGACTCTGCTCACGGTCAGAGCTTTTCTCTTTCCTCTGGGTGGGGAGAGGGCGAGAAGCCATCCAACAGCCTGGCACTCACACAGGGGGCTGCAGGCAAATGGTGCCTAAGCTGCCCACAGGGAGAGGCAGGGACCGAGGCAGGACCACAGGACACTACAGGGACAGACCAAGGGGTACAGGAATAGGTGGTGGGGAAGAGCCCCGGCCGCTCCTCCCAGCAGCAGACACACCCCAGGAACCGGAGCCCGCAGTTGGGGTACCACACAAGGGCACCAGTGGGAGTCACACTCCAGACCTGGGCAGGAAGGAGAGGGGCCATCAAGCCAGCTGGGGGCGGCCAGGCCGCAGTGAGGCCCACCCCCAGCCTGAGCTGCTCACAAGGTTAATTAGTCCCAGGCCAGCTGACCATAGCCCCGTGCTCACAGGGGTCCGCACCAGCACAGAGCTGGAAGCCAGCCAGCAAGGGGCAGGCCAGAGGAGCCTGGTCACACAGTCAGCTCCTTCAGAAACCCTCCAGGGAAGCCCCCCACTCATGCCCGCACAGGCATCCCTTCCCCGTACCCTTGGCTGGAACCAGATGCCCCTGGAGAGAGTCCACCCACTCTCTCTGCCTTGATTCCTTCCCCACTCCCACCCAACAAACTCCTACTCATCCCTCAAAGCCCAACTACATCACCTCCTCTGTGAAGCCTCCCTGACCTCCCCCAGGCAGTTTACGGGTGAGACAACTGAGGCCCAGTGAGGTGAATTTGCTAGCCTAGGGCCATACAGCCTGTGACTCAGAGGGGCGCTCACTCATCGCATGGGGCAGCCTACCTCTGGCTGTCTGAGGGACGGCTGGGCACACACCACCACCACCACAGCCCGTCCTATCACTGCGGCAGTCACTGACACTGCTGCCCAATGCCCAGTCCTATTTCTGAGGAGCAAACGGTCACCAAGGTGGTCCTCTGGACACCACGCCTGGGTTGACGGGAAACCAGGAGCTGGATGTGGCCAGCCAGCCTCTCTCCAAGGCACCAGGCACATCCTCCCCAAGCACAGGTGCTGAAGCCACTGCTGACAGGCAGGAGAGGTGCTTTTGATTCCACTCTCTAAGTCAAGCGAGCCCTTCCGGCACACCTGTACTGGGTGCTGCAGGGGTGCCCACACCTCAGAAGGGCCCTGCCCTCAGGAAGCCTGGGAAAAAAGAGGAGGTTGGATGGGTGGCTGGCACGTGGAGAGCTCCCACCCGCCAGGCACCTGCACCAGCAGCGGCCTCAACGCCAAACACAGGCGTGGGATCACCCCACGGCCCTCGGGTGGGAGAAAACTGGGCAATAGTCAGGCACAGACCCAGCAGGCTTGCCAGCGGGAGCTGAATGCAGGCTCTGGGCAACAAGTTCAAAGCTGCAGCCCCACTCCAAGCCCTATACCGTGCACACTAAGGGGACTGCGGAGTACCAAGGACGGCAGGTGGGCTCTGGCTGCGGAGGCAGGCTGAGCCTGCACAGGTGGAGAGGGCAGAGCAGGCAGAGGGAGTCCCGGCAGAGGCACAGGGCGGCCCAGGCCCAAGGGCGCCCGATTCAGAGGGGCTGGAACACAGCAGCTGTTGGGAGCCCACCCCAGCGACTCCAGCCACCTGTGCTGTCACTGCCTGACCTCTGCCCAGGGCCAGTGTGGACACTTAAGCTAAATTGGTCAATTACAGGATACTTAGATCCCTCCCCAGGGCTTCCCAGCCTCACTGCACTCTGGGCTGCAGCACCAGGAAGCCTGTTGAATCAGTAACCTCATTACAGCCAGCGGCCGCACCCGGGGTTGTCTTTGAACTCCGAGGGTTTATCCATGGCGGCTGGAGGATTTACACACCGCCTGGCCCGGGCCCAACTCACTCTCCCCTCCCCTCAGCGCCGGAGGCTCCAGACCCCGCACGCGTGGCAGCAGCCTGGGCCGACACCCATAACCCCCAGCCCTGGCCCCAGGTACAGCTGGGGAAACCGAGGCCCAGCTGGACACTACTATGGCTTAGACGGCCAATAGAGGTGCAGGGAAGCCGGGCACGGCCTCTGGGTCACCCCAGAGGTAGGTCTGTGACCAAGGGCTTCCCGGGGTCCCTTGCCCCAGCAGGCAGCGCCTGGAAGAGGCGACGGAGCTGAAGCCAATCATCAAAGACAGATGTGGGCTGTGCAGGGCAGACCCCGTGGCAACTCCTCACACAGAGACCCTGATCCCCTCAAGGACCCCTCAATGTCTCACTCCCCAGCCCCAAAGTCTGGTCCCCTCCACAGTCTCAGCATCCCTGACCCGGCCACAAGAGGCCTGGCTGCTCTGCTTCCCCTGGACAGCCTGCCCCACACTTCATCCAGTGCCTGGGGAGGGGAGGCGGAGCCCGGGCCAGGGCAAAGGTGCCTCACCCATACCCATGCCCAGGAAAGACAATCCCCAGGCCAGCCCAGGGACCTGGCCTACGCCCCTAGGAAGACGCTAGAAATCCTCCAACCCCCTCCCAGGCTGCCACGCTAAGGAGCCCAGCCAGGGCAAGGGTGCACGGCCATTCATAGGGGCCCCAAGGCCCACCTGAAACCAGTGAGCCACCTGGAGAGTCACCTCCGCCTTCCAGGTCTCGCCTGGCTGTCGCCAAGCCACCCTCTGCACAACGCTGGAGGCCTCATTCCAGCCAGGAGCACCATGCTGGGATCCCCTGGTCTCCAGGCGCCAATGCACCTGCGCCCGGCATACAGGCCCTACCCAGCCTCACCTCCAACGTGAACCCCCTCCTGGCTCCAGCCCTGCAACCCCACCCTTGCGTCCTCACCCCCTTCACCCACTCCAGGCCAGACCTTGCTGTCCCTACTGCTGGGCACCCCTCTCCCACCCCTCCTCCACAGGCAGCAGGACCAGGCCAGCACCCAGGGGGCACTCCCTAAGCCACGTGTGGAAAAGCCCACCAGCAGTCCCGGCTTCCCCAGCCAGGGCTGTCAAGGCTCTGCCAGGTCACCCTGGGAAGGCTGGGGCCGACGCCTGCATGCATGGGGTGGGCCACGTGTGCTGGGTTAGGACCTCAGAAAGAACCTCACCCCTGCCCCGCCCTGGGACCTGGGGGTCCAATCTCACCCCATCCACTCCCCCAGGTCCCTTAGGAATTTGCTGCAGACAGCGCTGCCCTGGTGGCGTGAGAAGGTGGGCAAGCCACAGCTTCCAGGCTGGGCCTCTGCTGCTCACCCAACGACAGCTTTCCAGCTGGGAGTGGGGACTTCTCCCAGCCACCACCCCAAGCCAAGGACAATCCTGGAGAGAGGATCAAGGGATCGCCACTCCTGAGAGGGCCTTCAACCAGCACAACGGGTCGAGATGCCCAGTCCCAGGGCACAGAGCGGGCAAGGTGAGACCTCAGCCCTCCACCAGGGTCCCCACAGAACAGAAAGGCCAAGACCAGCAATGGGGCTCCCGGGAACCAGCATGGGGCACAGACCCAGCCTGGTCGGTGAGCAGCCTCTGAGGATGCTGAGGGGCAGGAGGACCTGGGGCAGCACAGCCCCCACTCTGGGGACAGGTCCTCCCAGCTGGAGCTCAAGGTGGCCCCCGCTAGTCAAGTGCCTGAGAAAAAGCAGGCCCCATAGCGGGACACAAAAGCTGACCCACAGACCTCACCCAGGGTTCAGTGTCCCCATCCGCTAAGTGGGCTTGTCTCTGTGACACCTCCACAAGGTCCCAAAAATAAAGTCCCTGGCAGGCAGCAGGCGCCCGCTGCAGCCATTGGCACCTTCATGGAGGCAGGGTGAGTACTGGACAAGCTGGCGAGATTTAGAAAAAAAGGAGGCGAACAAATCCTGCAGGGACCACCGTGCTCCTTGTGGGACCCCATGAGGCCTGGCTCACTCGTGGGCACGCCAGGACATGGGCCAGTGGCCAGCAGCGCCAGGTGAGAGCCTGTGACTCCGCGTGTGTGCGACGGTGAGCGTGAACACACCCAGGCCCTGCATGCGGTTCGCACCCGCTCTCCCCACGGTGGCCGGGCCAATTTTCCTTAGCTGCTTTCTGCTCCATTTCACGCTCATTCAGCTGCTGAGCCAGACAATTGCTTTGTAACTCTAGGGCGCAATTTCCCTGTCTGTGAGGCGCAGGGGCACAACTGCTCAGAACATCTCGCACCAGGCTCGGGTGAGTGTGCAAACCGTGGTCCCCCGCTCCACCTGCCTCCTTGGGCCTCTGAGGAGGGTCCCTGCAGCGGCATAGGGGCTGGTCCCAGGGACCCAGCAGCAGTGAGAGCTCTCCTGTGGCAGGCCTATACCCACAGAAAGGGCTACCTCAGTGTCCCCAACGTCCTCTATTCCTGAGTCTGTTCCTCCACACCTGACAGTCCCAGCAACCATCGTGGCCTGCTCTGGTCCAGTGCTGGAAACCTGGCCCCACCCTAACCCAAGCAGGAGGCACAGAGAAGACCTAGCCACAGGCTAACAGAAACAACCCACAAACGGACTCCCCGAACGCCCAGCCAGCCTACGACACACGAGGCTGCCTTCTCCAGCATCTGGAAGAGCCAACGAGTGTGTCCATTTTCTAGATGGACAGCCAAGGCCCCACGAGGCCAAAGAGCAAACCAGGCAGGCAGCGAGGACAGAAGGCTCAATCCCAGGTGGCCTGACCACCCGCCTAGCAATGGGACACCGCCTGTCGGAACCTCTTTCGGGGAAGGTGCTGATCCTGGGATCCCTGCAAAATCACCATTACCTCCATCCTGCAGGTGACAAGGGCCCTGAATCGGAGGGGGCAGAGGAGAGGAAGGAAGGATGAAAGACGGAGCTGCACCCTATAAAATGGAAACACACAGGCAGGTGGGTAAGGTGCAGGGGGAGGAGAGTGACCCCTCTACCCACACCATAGCACCCTGAAACTGATCAGCTTAAGAATCTCAGGACAAAGGTCTGGAAGGTGACCCCCAAATGGACACCAGCCCTCAACAGCCACAGGCCATCCCCCCAGACCCTTGTAGCCCCAGACCCCAGTCTCATCCCTAGCCCAGCAAATGGCTAATTCCCATGAAAACACACCAGTTAACGGGCCACCCCAAGGACCCGGCCACCAAAGTCAGCTAAAAAATACAAACTCAAGCCCGGCAGAGAAGAGAAGGAGGGGCAGGTCTTGGCTTGCAAAGCCCGGGTCCCAGTGACAGTGCCCCAGCCCTGAGCCAGCTGGGGGCTGGGGAGGGCCTCTGTCCTGTGTCTGCTGGGACAGCTGTGTCCTCTTCTCCAGAGGACAGGCACTGCTCACCACTCGAGGTCCCAGCCCTGAAACATTTGACCCATGGCAAAACCAAACGTCACCCAAGAAATGAAACTCCCCAGGCAGCCTCCACTGGCACTGGGCGGACATTTAAGGCTTTCACCCCACCCCCACACCATCTTCCATGCAGCTGAGGTCTGTCCCACCCTCTCCTGATGCCAGAGCCTCCCCACATGCATGACCAGCCTCCAGGGGCAGAGGGGCACACCCCTGAGTACCCCCTGTTCCCACAGTAATTCCACAGCAAATCCTCCAGGCACCCTTTCTCAGGGGAGAAAACAAACCTCACGGACAGAGACCTCCCGCACAGCTACGGGGAAGATGGGGCAGGGGCCAAGAGAGGGTAGTCAGAGGGGCCTCCTGGTGGAGGCGAGCCCCCCACAGGCCCTGAAGGACAGGCACAGCTGGAAGAACCACCAGGTGCTGGCAGAGCTGGGAGCCAGTCACAGCAGCTGCCCGTGTGACCAGGGCTGCCGGCTCAACCTGCACCCCACACCCCAAGGAACTCAGAGCACCCGCCCCCCCACCAGCCCTTCCTAAGGGCCCAGCTCATCCCACCCACATCTGGGCAGAGGGTCACAGCTGCGTGCTCGGGTCCAGGCCCAGCAGTGAGCCCTAGGCAAGGATGCAGGCTAGCAAGGCCAGGGCCACCATGGGACTGGGCCATTTTTCTCACCCTGACACCTCCCCAGTCAACAAACAGGGCCCCTCCAGAGTTTACCAAAACAAACACCCCGCCATCGGGCAGTGCCCACGCTAAAAGACGCCCTCGTCAGGCCGGAGCGGGACTCCAAGTCCAGCCTCCTGAGAGTCACATGACCCTGTTATTTCGGGAGGCCCCGGAATGTGCTCTATTTTGGGTCCCAAGGGCTCTGATGTCACCAGAAGCCCCTCACCCAGGCTGCAAGCTCACCCAGGTCCCTGAGTGCCCCGACTCCAAGAGTGGTCAGTGGGCCTACAGCTTTGCCAGCGGGTCTGGTGTGGTCTGAGACCTTTGGACTCCGTGGACTCCGCCTGAGTCCCACCATTCAGGATAAGGCCAGCCGGGGCCTTCTCCCCGGCAGGCGTGCGAGCACAGCCAGCCCTGGGCAGCAGGACCAGGAGGCTGGGGCTGCCTCTGGCGAGTCCCTTGGCCTTGCTTTCCTTCCAGATCTCGATGCTGGACTCATCCCTGCCCTCATTGAGTGGCTCGGTGGGCACTGACCGGGATCCTCCCCCAGCCCACCAAGCCCAGCGGCAGTGAATGCGGGGAGGAGGAAGCCCTCTCTACCCCACACCCCAAAAGTGGCTGGGCAGCTGTAAGGGGTGGCCGAGTCTCCCCAGCAGCTCCAGGTCTGACTGGTCGGCCAGCCGGGCCAAGACAAGCCAGGCCCTCCGTCACTCACCCCCAGGAGGGATTAGGCTGTGTTGACAAAAGGGCTTAGACAAGTAGCCGCTTAAATGGACCTTCGACTGCTCTGGACTTCAGAGCTGGTCACAAGCTTAGAAAAAAATAAAATGTAATCAGAGCCCAGGACTCTCTGCTCAGCCCTGGGGCGTGGGCTGCCTGGGAGGCCATGGGCTGGTCGGGAGAGCTCGAGAACAGAAGACTCCCAGCTTCCTTGTGGCAGGGGAGTGCCCAGGGAGATCTCTGGGGCAGTGGCTCAGAGGCACGACCTCTCCTCTTCACAGGGACTCCAGCAAGTCACCATGGGGACTGGGGACTGGGCACCCTTGCTCCCTCACCCTACATACACCAACTCCGTGGACTATCCCTGTCCCACCCAGGGCATTAAAAACAGGGACCTCTTCGGTTCTCAGTACTCAGCTGAAGTGCAACCAGCCAGGCCCCTGCCATGTCCAGGGGCCAGACACTGAGCTGAGCATTCTTGTTCCAGAGGAATCGTCTGGGAAAGCCTAGCTCTATATGTGTGGATGCGTGTGTGCAGATGTGTGAGTGCAAAGCTTTAATGGGGAAAGGCAGCTCCAGCCCACCCCACAGTGCACTCAGTCACAGACAGCGCAGCGTTCCCTCCTGCCTCACACTCAGCAGTAACACCAGCTGCGGGTGATAATCCCAAATCCACCACTTTGTATCCTGGGGGCTCAGCCTCTCCCAGCCAGTTTTCTCATCTGCAAAATGGGCATGAGCGCCCACCCCTGGAGACTGAGCCCTGGAGCTCATTCAAGGCCTCGAGCCCATCACTCCATCATGATAGAGTCAGGGAGTAAGTGTCAGGTCTGACAAACCTGACCCACCCCCCCCCCCCCCCCCCCCCCCCCCCCCCGCCCCGGTCAAGGAGCAGCACACCTGCCTGTGAGTAGTAGGGGTACTCAGACTCTCACCTTCATATCCAGGAGGCACTGGGTCCATGCTGGCTCCCCTTGATGTCCCATCTCACTAAACATCCCTGCAGCTACACTGGCTTCTGAGCACCTCCTGGGGTGGCTAAGCTACACCCCAGGCTGTAGGGAGGGTGGGCAGCAGGGGCTAAGGATGGCGGGGTTTCATTCATAATCAGCTGTTTCAATTTCCATTCAGCACAAATCCTTCACCCGGCCTGACAGCCTGGCTGCCGTCCCACCACCAAATTAATATCCTTCCCGGAGCTCATTTATAAAGTCTCCCCCTTCTCACTAGCTTCCAAACCCTTGGGAGGGCAATGGGTGGGAGCCCCAGTCGTGCCCTCTCCTCCTCCTCGGTAGGTCTGGGCCTGGAGTTGGCGGGCAGTCTGGGATAGGAAGCCACCGGGCGGGATGGCAGGAGGAGGAGGGAAACTGACCCTCTGCGCCTCTGCGCTGTCCTGCTCACAAATGGAGAGCCAACCGGGGAGAACACCCGGGAGTGCCAGAGCGAGGGGCCGCATTTCTGGGACGGGGTCTTCCTAGGTCTGACGTTCTGTTCTCACAGCTCCCGGGGGACCCTGCCCACCCGGGCGTGGGCTGCTTTGGGGATAACAGGGTCCCAGTCTGTTTCCTGGGCGGGCACACACCCAAGGGCCAGCGGCCTGCTGGAAGCCGCAGCCCGACGGGCAGAGGCCGCTCGGGGCCCAGCGCGCCGTCCCGGTCCCCAGGCCAGGGAGGCCGGAGCCGCGGAGCGCAGAAGTTGCTCCTCCCGCTCCGGCCGGGTTCCTGCGCCGCCCGGCTGCAGCTGGGCGCCAGGGCGCAGGCGGCCGCCGGTGACCGGGAGACCCCTCCTCGTCCCGGGCGAACCTGCCACCCGCCCCCCCAGCCCCGCCGCCCGCCGGCCGCCCAGCCCCGCCCGGGCCCCGCGAAAAGTTGCCCCGGGTCGACCCCCTCCAGGCCTGGCGCCCGAACTCTCGCGAAGGTTGGCGAGGGGTCCAAGCGGGGCCCGGGCCGGCGACCCCCGCGCGCGCCGCCAACGCGCCCCCGGCCCCCGCCCGCCGGCCCCTGGCCCCGTCCCCGCCCAGCCCGGCGAGCACTCACCGAGCGGCAGGAAATGTTTGGTGTCCATGTCTGCGACTAACTCATGCCCGGCCGGCGGCGCAGGCAGCGGGCGGCGGGCGCGGCGGCCCCCGGCGCGGCCGGCCCGGGCCCGGGCGGCGGGGAGCCGGCGGCGGCGTTGGCTGCGGCGGCGCGCGGAGGCCGCGGCGCGGCGAGTTGTTGCAAAAGTCGCCCAACAATGTAAACTACTTGTGTCTGCGCGCCGCCGCCGCGCGCGCCCGGCCCGCGCCCCCGCCGCCGCGCGCCCGCGCCCCGCTCCGACCGCGGCGCTGCGGCGCCGGCCGGGGGGGTGGCGGGGGGCCCGCGACGGGCGCGGACTCGGCGCAGCGCCGCCGCCACCGCTCGGCCCGCGCCCCGCCCGCCCGGCCCCGCCCGGAGCGCGCCCCCTCCGCCGCCGCCGCCGCCGCCGCCCCGCGATCGCCGCCCGCCCGGCCGCCGAGTTGCGAGCGCCCTGCAAACTTGCGAGTTCGCCTCCGCCAGGGGTTCCCGGGAGCCGCGAGGCGGCGGCGTGGGAGGGGGCGGGGCGCGAAAGGAGCGGGGCGGGGGCGGGAGCTGAACTCCCTCCCCGAGCCCGCCACACACTCGCGCACACACACACACACTCGCACGCACAGGGCCCGGAGGAGGCGGAGAGCCGGGCCGGGAGCCCAGCGGCCGGGCCATTGTCTGCGCGGCCACACAAAGCGGCCGGGCGGTGGCCGCGCGGGGACCCCGGCCCGGGCCCGGCAGGCGCAGAGTGGGGCGGGACGGCCGCGGCACCCATACCTCGCACCCCGCCGCTGCGGACACGTGGGGAAACTGAGGCCCGGGAGTGGCGCTGAGCCCCAATGCCAGAGGACGAGCTCCTCATCTGGGGAAGGTTTCGTCTTCCGGACGCTCCTCCCGGTCCACCCCCCACTTTCGCGCCCTACCCCCACGGAGAGACCCATGAGCCCACCGGGAACGAGGAGGGGCGCGCGCTTTGCCTCCTCATCAACCCGCACTCCTGGACCCCTCTTCAAAGGCACCAGGCTGGGCAGGCGCTGCCCAGAGTTGGACATAGACTTTGTGGCCGGTGGCTATTTTTAAACCCCGGGTAGTTCTCTGCCTGACTTTTAAATTCCAGATTTGTTTGAAAACGAAAGGAAGCACTCCTGCCCCGGGACAGCTGGGGCCTCCTCCGCGCCGCGCGCTGCCCGCGGTCTCAGGCGGCTGGAATTCGGGTTTGGGTGTGAGGTACCTGCGCGCCGCCAAGCCCAGCCTTCCTGAGCAGGCGCCGAGGCGCCCGGCCGCGCCCACGCTCGGCGCCCCCACCGCGAGCTTGCTGCCCGCTTAGACCTAAGGGCCCGGGCTGCGAGGCACAGGGGCTGACCAGTCATGCAGGGTACACGTGGTGGCCCGGGTCAGGGAACGCTAATGGGAAGGGAGATGAGGAGGTGATGACCGCGTGTGGACAGGCATGACACCGCCCAGAGATAACAGCCCAAGACCAGAGAGGTGTCCTGCTACCTGGGTGCCCCTCAAGTCGGGCCACCTGGAGCTGGATTCCACAAGGGTTCTGGTGGCCTGTCCCGGTGGGAGGTTTTGGTTCCACTTGGGACAGGAGTGCCCTGGTTGGGCAGCCTGCCCCCAGCACAGCCAGAGGCCAAGGTAGCCCTCTCCTCCTCCCCCTCTTCACTGATGCCTGGGCCCCTACCAAAGGCCACCCTGTCCCCCTTACACAACCTGTACAACAGACAGCCTGCCCCCCTCCCTCCGGGATGAGGGCCACTGTTGACACCTGGTCCTCACCCACTGTGGTCACAGCCACAACAAACCCACTTCCCCACTGCACATGGCATGCCAGCCCAACCCACTGCCCTTCTAGAACAGTTTCTCCTGCCCGGCCGGTTCCAGGCCTGTCTCTGTCATTGCTTTGGCCCCGTTCTGACTGTACTCAGGTGGAGGATGGACAAGGCCTGGGCCAGATTGCAGGTCCACCTCCTATCAACCGTGTGGCCTGGCTGGGTCACTTCCCTCCTTGTATCTCAGTTTCCTCATCTGTAAAGTGGAAACAACCACTCCTTCATTTAGTCACTGAGATGACTAAATGAGATAATATGGAGAGTCGGCCCTCAGGAGGAGGAGCTCGGTGTGAGGTTACTGTGATGATGATGATGATGATGATGATGATGATGATGATGATGATGATGAAATGACGCTGAGTTAGGCAGGCCCTTCGAATATGCTCAGTGCTGGGAGAGCAAGGTCTTATCCAGCCGAAGGACTCGGGCAGCTTCTGGAATCACTGGTTCTTGAGTCAGGTTTTGGAGGAGGGAGGTTCCGTCAGGCAGTGGCCGCCCAGGCAGCAGGGCCGGCCGAGCAGCAGCCTGCGGAGGGAAGGAACAGCAGGCCGCAGCCGGCAAGTCAAGACACGCCAGGCAATGGTGGGAAGGCTGGGCTGAAGAGTCTGAGGTCACCTCCCAACAGTGGGCTGCGTGGCACGCTGTACTCCCCACCCCACCCCCATCTCACTCCTTGTCCACGAAAACTCAAGACTCAGGAGCTGTTGGTGCTTGGAGTTGGGGAGGCACAGGCAGACAGATTTCCACGTGGGTTCCTCCTGGGAAGGCTGAAGGTTCCAGAAGGGCCCTCTGTTCCTAAGAAACACCAGAAGGCGTCATCCCCTGCTCTAGAGACCATGTGGAGAGCGCACGGAGTCCGGAGTCCTGCAGATCTGGGCTCCCATCCAGCCTCTGTGCCCACAGACGGTGAATGGCTCTCAGCCCTGCCTTTCTCTTCCATGGGGCAGAGGGACCTGGGTGCTCGGCCGCCGAAAACACACCAGGTCCTTGATGGAAAATGACGATGCCGCTTGTTATTTCTGCGGCCACTATTTTTTATCCTCCCCCTCAGTTTGGAACTTTTTGGTGCAAATGATTCTACACGAAACCTCCCTGGATAGTGGCTGCCCCATATGAAATGGCCAGGTCTGAGCCAGCCATGGAAAAAAACACCCCAGCCTTCCCACCATGCGCTGCTACAGCCAAAACTATTTTTATAGTAATATCCATTTATTCACAACCTGTGATCTAAGAAGGTTTTGTTTTCTGTTTTTTTGTTTGGGTCTTTTTTTTTTTCCCCCTGAAGGATGCTTTTTAAGGTACTTTGGCCTATTTCGTATGCCTGTCTCGGCTCAGTCTTGTAAACAGTCCCGGGAATTGCTTGTTGAATAATATTTTTAAAGGCCGGTGTCTGTGCTGGCTGAGCATGAGGAAGCTGGCGTCTGGGTGGACTGCTCCCAGAAGTTCCCAGGACACCAACGGGGTGCTAAGCTGCTTCCAGAGGCTCTATGTGGTCCTGAGCTGGTCACTAGCAGGACCTCATAGGGGTTTGGGGAGCTTGACCTCCAACGAGGCAGGCCAAGGGCTTGGGCACTCCTGGGCAAGGTGGCCCAATCTGTCCCCAAGCACCTCAGCCTAAGGGGACTCTCACCTCCGCTGTGGCTCCTCTGGGGACCAACACCTTTTGTCTGTGGTGACTGATGATGACTCGAGCTGGGAAGTAGAGGCGAAAGCTCAGAGAGGCAGGGGGCCACCCGGCAGGGCCACATGGAACTGGGGGGGGGTCCCAGGCCCAACCCCCTTTCTCAGCCATAGCTCATCTCTCCATCAGTCTAGAGGGAAGCACACAAGCTACTTGTCCACACCTGGGCTCCAGCCTGTTCTGCTGAGTGGAGAGAAAGAGAAAGGGTAGGAGGGAGGGGAGAGGAGAGGACAGAAGGGGAGAGAGAGGAAGAGAAGAGGACACCTCTGCTCCTGGGTCTGGGCCTCTGGTAAAATGTTTGCAGGCCTGCAGGGCAGTCGCCATTGACAGCATCTGCCCTGGTAGCAGTCAGCTGGCTGGCCCTGCACACCCCAAACCCAAATCAGCACAGGGGAAGAGAAAGGTGAGGTCCTCCGAAGGCCAACTGCCGCCTCCGTCATCAGCTGGGGTCTTGCTTCCAGAACTCTGGAGAGCTGAATGGGGGCTTGAGCCAAAGAGTTCAGGTGAGTGAGGCTTAAGGGGACAGGAGCTGGTTTGTGAAGAAGAACCAGGATTTCAGGGCAGCTCCACAGAAGAGACAGTGGGTTCCCTCCAGGAGCCACCATAGAGCCCCTACCAAATCCCAGCACTGGCTGTGAGGAGTCGCAGATGCTCAAAGAAGGGCAGGAGCAGTTCTGAGAGTCCGGAGAGGCGGAACCTGAGGTTTCCGAGCTGCCTCCGAGGTGCCAGTCTGCTGCACACTGCCAGGCACCATCCCCTCTAACCCCACCCCGGCTGACCAAGACTCCAGTTTCCCCATTTCCCAGATGGAAACACTGAGGCCGAGAGCAGCAGTGACTGACTCCAGACCACGCGGTGACTCCGGCACCGCAGTCTCCAGACGCAGGGCTGAGGTCAGTGGTCAGAACCCCCAGGAAAGCCCCCAGACAACCACTGACCTCCGCCCCCAGCCTCCAATGAGCCACACCACCTCCCCGCTTCTCATGGTGCAGGTCGGCTGGCCTGAGCAGCCGGTGCCGGGTGAGACCAAAGTCCGGGGGAAGGAACACAGGTAACAGACTTGGAAAACAGGGTGCTGGGGAAGGTACCGGGAGGAGAAGGCCATAGCCTGGCTCTGCCACCAACTCTTACATGGCCCTCGGACAAGGGTACTCTCAAGACATCAGTCTCTTCTTCTACAAAATAGAGAAAAGAACCAGCTAAGCACAGAAATAAGAATAAGACTACAGGGAAATAGAATGACAGCCTGTCTCACAGGGGCTAAGGAGACACACTGAGGCCAATGCTTCCAGCCTGGGGCCAAGCCCAGCCTCCCTGGCTCTGAAGGTGGCATGCCCCTCCCTGACGCCTCTCCACCGTGCACCCCCAGACGCCCATCAGGCGAGGAGATGATGTATTTTATCGGGGGCATTTATTATCGACACTTTCTCCATACATCTCCCCCTGCACATGTGTGTACATACAAGGCGGATGGATGTGCGGGAAGGCCCCGAGCCCGGTCCCCCGATGTAGTCAAGCGGCCCCCATAAAGATAACGGGAAATGATTCATAATATTTATTTGACAGACATGATATGAACCGTAATAGTCTGTTGGGATTAAAAATATCCGTACGTCTCTGTCATCCACCAATGTGGTTTAAATATGATCTATGTGGCCTCTGCGGCGGCGGGGAGATGGCAGCGGTTATTGACGGGGCCGTAAAGAAGAGTCGTTTTGCATTGAAGGATGAGGAACCGAGTCCAGGAGTTTTCCTAACGCCCCTTGGTGCTTGCATCAAAAGAAACTGTACTTTAAAATGCGGCTCCCTCCACCCCCACACTGCCAGCAAGTTGGAGGGGCAGACGCAGCCTGGCACATGTTGTTCCACTCATTGGCTTGTGGAGGGCCTGGCGTGGCTCCAGGCTGCAGCTCAGGGTCCGATGAGGCTGCCATCCTCCCCGAGGAGGCCTCAGGACAGCCACGTGTGGCTAGGTCCCTGAAGGCCTGGGCCCCCGCCCCCTCTCCGTCTCTGCCAGCCTGCTCCCAATCTCTCCAGGCCTAAGCAGGCAGCACCCCCTGCCCCCAACCCTGACACTCCCAGCTTAAAAACTCTTTCATGCTTCCCACTGCCCTTGGGATAAAGTCCAAACTCCTGAGCAAAACTCACCAGGCCCTCCCTCCCTCCCTTCCCTTCGTCATCTCCCTCCCACCCGCACTGAGCTCTTCCCACAAGAGCCCCCCAGGCTAGCACAGGAGAGACTGCAGTTGCAGGCCGTCCACACCTGGCCACTCTGCATTCCTTGCTGCCTAAGCTCCAATGTGGCCCTGAGCAGTTTGCCCATCTCCACCCCCAGCCCCCAACACACACACACACACACACGCACGCACGCACGCACGCACGCACGCACTCACTCCCTGGGCTGGCTTCTCTGCACCCCACAGCAACCTGCATGTGCCTCTAGCCCTCGGTTGGTCGCGTCTTCCCAGGGTCAGAGCTTGCTGAGGGCAGGAACTGGGAGTTCCAGTCTCCGCCTTCCCCACTAGGCACAGCTGTGGGATCAGAATGCTCCCAGACACTGTTTTCAAGGGGCCCAGCTCGGCCACCAGGTCAGTGGCTTCTCTCCAAGTCCTAGTGGGCCACCAGGATACCTGTTGACATCTCAGTTCTTCTGTACTTAGAAAAAAATTATCTTCCCTACCAGGGCCTCGGTTTACCTATCAGTAAATGAATCTGCGGCCCCAGGGATGAAGGCCCCTTGAAGGCTTAGGGGCATTTACCCACGAGGGAGCCTGGTAGGCTTTGCTGTAGGAAGCACCAAAGGCAACACTGAGAAAAATATCTTCTGGACGGAGCGGGTGGGCAGCACTTTTAAAATATTTTTTCTTGCCCCCGAAGTTTAGAATGGGGGGCACACTTTTCACCCCACCCATATCACTGCCCCACCAGCTCCTGCCCTGCCAGCCCCCAGCTCTGAGCCCCCAGCAGATAGCCACCACGCTCCCTGAGGGGCAGGGCAGTCCAGGCCAGAGGCTGATGAATCGCCAGCTCCTGGTGACAACTGGCCTTTGTTTCTCCCACTAAGGAGGGTCCCCAAGGAAGGAGCCGCTTGAGCTGTGATGCAGGGAGGGGAGGGGCTGCCCTGGAAATGAGATCACCCAGGAGGAGTAAGGCCAGCCGCCTGCAGCCCTCCAGCGCCAGGGGGCTGCAGCCTGGCCCCAGTGCCACTCCTCGGGGTGGAGGCACAACCGTCGTAGGCAGGTCGTTGCCTGGACTGAAAGAGCATCTCTGAGGAGCCAAAAGAGGCATCCATACCTGCTTTCTAAGCTGTAGGCGCGGCCCCATCTTCCCGGGCCCCTGCCCGCCATGTTCCCAGCCTCCTGCTTCATTTGCAGGGCTGGACACTGGAGCATCTATGTGTGGGGCTCTCACCAGGCCCTCCGCCTCCCACCCAAGACTCCAGGGACTTGCTGTCCTCCTGCTGGGGCCTCCCTTGGGCAGCAGATCCCTGGGTCTCAGGCTCCCCTGCTTCCCCCGCAGAGCCTGCTGGACCCCTGCATGCAGTAGGCGCTCTCAGAGTGGGCTGGCTGACGTCACCCTGTCCTCACCTCCTTCCCATCATCACTGTCCCCTCCTGCCCAGGGGTGACAGAGACCTAGAAAAGGCAAAGGGTTGGGAGGCCGAGACGGGCGGATCACGAGGTCAGGAGATCGAGACCATCCTGGCTAACACGGTGAAACCCCGTCTCTACTAAAAATACAAAAAACTAGCCGGGCGAGGTGGCGGCGCCTGTAGTCCCAGCTACTCAGGAGGCTGAGGCAGGAGAATGGCGTGAACCCGGGAGGCGGAGCTTGCAGTGAGCTGAGATCTGGCCACTGCACTCCAGCCTGGGTGACAGAGCGAGACTCCGTCTCAAAAAAAAAAAAAAAAGAAAGAAAGAAAGAAAAGAAAAGGCAAAGGGAGATAGGACCAGGAGGCCTTGGGTCCCATGCCCTGGACAACTGCCCAGGGCCAGTGGGCTTTAAAAGGGTTTAATTACCAGGCCCTTTCCCAGAATCCCCTGAACATGGAAAGGGGATATTAGATGGGGGTGCCATGCCCTGCTTGAAGCCACTTGGGGGCCCCAGAGCCTGCCCACTAGGCCCCTGCCCTGAGGCACGCACTAGATTCTACAGAGTTGCAGACCACCCAACCCTGGAAGTAACCACAGGGCCCCAGCCCCATGTCTTTGCCCTGCAATGCTGAAGCTCAGGGCTGTAGGCACAGCTGAGGGCTCTACACGCCCAGGAAAGGAAGCCAGCATCCCCCAGGTTCCCCCTGCCCTGCCAGCAGCCAAGGGAGGGACTGGACTCCGTCTGATTTCTGCACCCCAGGGGTCAGCTGACTTCATTTTGCTTTTGTGGCACGGTTGCTGTTTGAAGTTCTGCTGTTGTGATTGGGGATATTTAGTGTTTGAGAAAAAAAATGTGGTGTTTTCCAGGTTAATCGCACCTGTGTATCCATGGTAGACCCTGCTGGGTGGTGGGAGAGGGCATCTTGGACTTTGAGGGGCCCAGGGGCCGGAGCTATCTGATCCCGAGTTCCCCCTGGGCCAACGGGCGAGACCCCAAGTCTCAGTTTCTCCCTCTGAAAGGGCTGACCCTGCAGCACCCTCGTGTGACTTGAATGAGATGTCTGTACAGTCACCAGCCCCGGCCAGCCCTGCATGGGCACTCAGTAAACATCCTAGTGAATGGAATCATCAGACCGGCCAGGGTGAGGCTCTCCACGGCATGGTCCATCAGGGAACATCTCAGCCCCGTGGCCCGTGGTCATGCTCAGCAGGGAGTCCAGCAGTTGTGCGAAAGGCAAGCTTGCCCGTGGCCAGGCCCCAGCCTTAACTGATTTAAGCATGGCCAAAAACTTCCACATTGGCCTGGCATTGATAGACTTGTCCCTGATCTTCTGCGTGGGTCCAGGGCCATTTTAGCCAAGTCCATCCACGGATGGGATGACGGGTCGCTACCCTGAGCCCATGGGCACGGAGCTGCCTGAAGGATTCTTCCCCATGAGCTGCACCTGGCTGGGTTGGACCCTGGATCTCAGCTCTTAAGAAGTTCTACACTCAGAAAGGCAGGAGGGGAACAGAAGTGCCTCCCAGCAGGGCCCCAGGGCCATTCTGAGCTGGCTGGGGGTGTATGGACTCCTGCTGTGAGCTGGCTGGGGGGGTATGGATTCCTACTGTGAGCTGGCTGGGGGGGTATGGATTCCTGCTGTGAGGGGGCTGGGGGGGTATGGATTCCTGCTGTGAGGGGGCTGGAGGGATATGGATTCCTGCTGTGAGAGGGCTGGGGGGGTATGGATTCCTGCTGTGAGCGGGCTGGGGGGGTATGGACTCCTGCTGTGAGGGGGCTGGGGGTGGGTATGGATTCCTGCTGTGAGCTGGCTAGGGGGTATGGATTCCTACTGTGAGGCGGCTGGGGGGTATGGATTCCTGCTGTGAGGCGGCTGGGGGTGGATATGGATTCCTGCTGTGAGCTGGCTGGGGGGGTATGGATTCCTGCTGTGAGCTGGCTGGGGCGGTATGGATTCCTGCTGTGAGCTGGCTGGGGGGATATGGATTCCTGCTATGAGCTGGCTGGGGGGTATGGATTCCTACTGTGAGGGGGCTGGGTGGGTATGGATTCCTACTGTGAGCTGGCTGGGGGGGTATGGACTCTTGCTGTGAGGTGGCTGGGGGGGTATGGATTCCTGCTGTGAGAGGACTGGGGGGGTATGGATTCCTGCTGTGAGCTGGCTGGGGGGGTATGGATTCCTGCTGTGAGGGGGCTGGGGGGGTATGGATTCCTGCTGTGAGCTGGCTGGGGGGGTATGGATTCCTACTGTGAGCTGGCTGGGGGGGTATGGATTCCTGCTGTGAGCTGGCTGGGGGGGTATGGATTCCTGCTGTGAGAGGGCTGGGGGGGTATGGATTCCTACTGTGAGCTGGCTTGGGGGGGTATGGATTCCTGCTGTGAGGGGGCTGGGGGGGTATGGATTCCTGCTGTGAGCTGCCTGGGGGGGTATGGATTCCTGCTGTGAGGGGGCTGGGGGGGTATGGATTCCTGCTGTGAGGGGGCTGGGGGGGTATGGATTCCTGCTGTGAGGGGGCTGGAGGGATATGGATTCCTGCTGTGAGCGGGCTGGGGGGGTATGGACTCCTGCTGTGAGGGGGCTGGGGGTGGGTATGGATTCCTGCTGTGAGCTGGCTGGGGGGTATGGATTCCTACTGTGAGGCGGCTGGGGGGTATGGATTCCTGCTGTGAGGCGGCTGGGGGTGGATATGGATTCCTGCTGTGAGCTGGCTGGGGGGGTATGGATTCCTGCTGTGAGGGGGCTGGGGGTGGGTATGGATTCCTGCTGTGAGCTGGCTGGGGGGGTATGGATTCCTGCTGTGAGGGGGCTGGGGGGTATGGATTCCTGCTGTGAGGGGGCTGGGGGTGGGTATGGATTCCTGCTGTGAGCTGGCTGGGGGGGTATGGATTCCTGCTGTGAGGGGGCTGGGGGGTATGGATTCCTGCTGTGAGAGAGCTGGAGGGGTATGGATTCCTGCTGTGAGCGGGCTGGGGGGGTATGGATTCCTGCTGTGAGGGTGCTTGGGGGGGTATGGACTCCTGCTGTGAGCTGGCTGAGGGCAGTATGGATTCCTGCTGTCAGAGTGACCACATGGACACTGGAAGAGAGGAGAGCTCTCGCCTCACCAAGCCCACACCTCGTCACAACTCAGCAGAGAGGAAGAGCCAAGAGATCCTGGGGAAGCGGGCTGTCCCTCACAAGGTGGTTAGCCCCTGCAACTGGCAGTGCCAAGGAGTCGGCCACCAGGCTGGCCTCAAGAGCCCCCAACGCACAGCAGTCCAGCCACGGGTCCTCTCCGCTCTCCAGGTTCAGAGAAACATTAGCCAAGCAGGCACACTCTTACTCTGACATCGTGGGCGGGGTCACTTCCTGGGCTTCGGAGCCCGCCAGGTGCCTGGATCCGTGCAGCCTGTCTGCGGGCTGACCACGGTGTAGGCTGTCTACTCCCCCAAAATGGGTGCTCAAAATAATACGTTGCTTAGTGAAAACAAAAGGCAGTTAACGTTGCACACAAAAGGATGCCAGTTATAAATGTATACACAGAAATCTGGAAGGAAAACACCTCCCACCCTCCCACTGGTGAACATCAATGGAGCGATGGGGGCTTCACACTCTCCTTTGTATTTTGCCTCTTTCTCTTTTTTTTTTTTTTTTTTTTTTTTTTGAGACGGAGTCTCGCTCTGTCGCCCAGGCTGGAGTGCAGTGGCCGGATCTCAGCTCACTGCAAGCTCCGCCTCCCAGGTTTATGCCCTTCTCCTGCCTCAGCCTCCCGAGTAGCTGGGACTACAGGCACCCGCCACCTCGCCCGGCTAGTTTTTTTGTATTTTTTTTTAGTAGAGAGGGGGTTTCACCGTGTTAGCCAGGATGGTCTCGATCTCCTGACCTCGTGATCTGCCCGTCTCGGCCTCCCAAAGTGCTGGGATTACAGGCTTGAGCCACCGCACCCGGCCTTTGCCTCTTTCTCTACAAGTAGTCTTTATTACTTTTATAATCAGAAAAAAAGTAGGGTTAGCAAGAAAGTCCCGTCTGAAGTCCGTCTGGAACCTAACTCCTGGAACCTGCAGCCAACCCCAGCTGGCCCTATCGCCCTATCTCAGAAGCTCATCTGCAGAAACCCCCTGCCATGTCACCCCATGTGACATCCTGGAAGCCAGCAACCGTGTATCTAGCAGCCTCTCTTCTCCTCCCTAAGCAACCCCTGTGCCCATGCCCTCCTCATCACAGGGGGTTCCCAGCCACCCCTCCCCCAGGCAGGCTGCACGCCATCACTGTCATTCTGGAAACACCCTGTATCAACTTTGCACCGATAAGAACATGCTCACCCTTCCCCATCCCGCTGCAAGGATCCTTGTCTGATCTGCCCACCCTGTCCTGTCACTGGGTGGATGAGATTAATAATACACCTCATTTCAGAAGCACAGAAGGTTGCACCTAAATGGCCAAAATATTTGGACCCCAGCATGACAAGTGAGCTCATTTCAGTGGTTTTAAAAGCTGATGCAGAAACCGCCTGGCTCTTGTTCAGGGCCGTCTCTTTCCAACACAGCCGACTGGCTGGGCTCCTCCGGACCCCAGCACCCCGCCAACGCCATGCAGGCTTTGCAGCACCTCCTGTGGGAGACGGAAGGGAAGAGGAGGGAAACACAGGCCAAAGGAGGGGAACAGGGCAGAGGAGGGGAACACTGGGAAGCACCAGGTGAAGCACCGGTTTCCAACACAGATTCTGGGTGCCAACCTATAGCTGCCACAGTGACCAGACACTCACAGAGCAACAAGGGCCTGAAGCACAAGACCAAGGAGAGAAGGAGATGAGGGACCAGAGCCGCCTTCTGTCCAGGTGTCGAGGCGGCAGGTCCATGGGGAGAAGGGCGGGCATGGGGCCAGGTGGGCGGCGGAAGGGCACTGGCAGGGTGTGGGATCACAGGTGCTTTGGGTGCTCGGCGGGGAGCCTCTCGGAGGTTGGGGTGGCCCAGGTTTGGAAGGGCCTTGATCCCCAGGCTGAGGGGCTGCTGAAAGGGGATTCTGAGCCCAGAGGGACCTGCACTTGGGTGGCGTGTCCCTGTGTGACCACCTGAGGTGCTTCATTCTCTAGCAGAGATGGTGCAATTATTGGCTCTTTTTTGCTGAGAGGGGGCTTACGCTTCCCGCTGCTGTGCTACTGGGGCCTGGGAAGCAGCTAGGGCTGGCTCCAAGAGGGCAAAGCTACCCTGACCTCCTCAGGGGAGGAGCTGGGGAGCTGCCATGCACACCCACCCCAACAGCCTCCAGGCTAGTTCAGCTGCTGGGGCCACGGTGCCCTGCACTCCGAGAAGAGCCAGGGGCCTCACCCATTCCAGAGGACTCGAGAGCAATGCAGAGCCCTTGCTCTGGGCAAGACTCGGATGCCCAAGACCACCCTAACCGCCTTGGAGGTCTTCTCTTCCTCTGACCCCGCCCCTCCCCCGAGTTTTGCACATGGGAACTCTGAGGCTCCAGAAGAAGGGAGGGGCTTGCCCATGCCACCCCGTGTGCAGGACCTCGCAGCCTTTCCAAGCTTCAGAAGCTTCCAGCAGTCCCTGGAGCCCAGGGAGGCTGCTGCCCAGCCCTTAACTCTGCTTTGGAGCAGGGATTAGTGCCTGTGGGGGGTCCACACCGCCTGCCTCAAGCCTGCTGTCCTCAGGAAGCCCTGGAGCTGCTTTGTCAGGGAGCCACTCGGCAGGAGCCCTGGGGAGCAAAGGACTAACAGGATTTCTCGGCCTTGCCACGCCTGTGATTACCCCCTTCGGCGTCTGAAGAGGAATTAGCACGAGTCCCCTCCCTGGGCCCGGACCACCAGCCTGAGCTGCTCTGAATGGTTTCTCCTTTTACAGTCAGCCTTGCTCCTAGCTAAGCTAGATTTCAGTCCAGCAGGCGAAGGTGCTGGACAGACGGCCCAGCCAGATGGCCCTCCCCACACTGCTGGGGGCCGTGCTATGGTGCAGAACCAGTGGGGTCTGCTAAGCACTTCAGGTTAAATCCGCGTCCAGGAGGCCCAAAATGAGCGCCGTGGTGGCACCCTCCTTCCTTCCAGATTCGGTGGCAGGGCCTTCTGTGAAGGCTGCTGTCGGCATCAGGAGGCAGGTCAGATGTCCTGTGTACCTGCCGAATGTCCTTGCTATGTTGGGTGAATGAAGCCCTCAGAGGATGCTGCTGACTTGGAACAAGTCTGTTATGCCTTTCAGGTGGACCCTCTCATCGGTGTGCTGGGTCTGCTGGGTCCTGGCAGGTGGTGCCCACAGCGCTGGGACTGCCCCCTAGCGTGTTCTCAGGCCTTTGTCCGGGGCTGCCAGTGTGTCCTGGGAAGAGATCCATGCTGTGGCTACCTCCAAGGGGACTGAGACTGGTCCTCACTGGCCTCAGGTAACTTTTGGCTTCTCCCTTCTGAAATGGAACTCAGAGGGCAAGGCCGCCATGCCTCAGTTACCAGCACTCTCCAGGGTATGCCAAGATGGGTTGGAGCCCCATGTGATAAGGGAATTGTGGTTTGGCCCATGGGAGTGGGCAGATCTGGGCTCCACCACCTTCTGGCTGTGTCCTGGGACAAGTCTCGGCCCTGAGCCTCAGCTTCCTCACCTGTAAAATGGGCACCAGTAGTGGCACCCCCTGGGGAGTTGTAGGGCCAAAAAACAGGGCACCGTGCACATCTACGGCAAATCGTGTACTTTTGCTTTAATAAAATTAGAATTTGACTGTGGGAAGAGGGGAAGAGAACTCCCAGACACGCCCCAGGTTTCATCTGTGTGGCCAGGGAAGGAGGCCGACTCTTCTCCTTCAAGCCATGTGTCCCGGACCTCTGAGCCAGCCTCCCCGGCCTGTGCCTGTGCCAGGGCCTCTTTAGGAGAAGGCACTCCTTCTGACAGCAGAAGCCCAGTCCTGGGCCCAGCCAGCAGCTCTAGCGAGAACAAGCAGACACCAGCACCACTTCCTTGTTAGCCTCAAGCCAACTTTCTAGATGCTTTGTCCTGCACTTCCCACGCTTCTGTAGATGAGTCATGTGCCCATGAGCCTGGGCAAGACTCTCAGCACCTCCAAACCCCCTTTCCTCATCTGTATAACGGGGCAATAAAGTCTCTGCAAGGACCAGGGTGAGGAGGAGACCAAAGCACTGTGGGTTGTGCTACCACCGTGATTACCAAGTGCCAGCCTAGAGGAGGAGGAGAAAAACATTCCCAAGTGAGGAGAAGGACAGGACTCATGCCAGCCATGAGGACCAAGACTGCTAGTTCATGCAGGAAGAAACAGAGGTCCAGAGAGAGGAATGGACTCTGGCACCACGTGGGTTGGACCAGCGGCCTGGAGCAATGGCACAATGGGTGTGACAAGACAGGGCTAGCTGGTCATGCCACAGCAGCAGAGAATGAATGGACAGAGAGGGTCAGGCTGCAGGCAGGCTTGGGGCAGGCAGTGTAGATCACCCACAGGCACTAATCCCTGCTCCAAAGAGGAGTCAGGAGTTGTTGGAAACTTCTGAGGCTGGGAAGGGCTGCTGAGAGGAGGCTGGTGAGGTCTGAGATGTTGGGGTGGAGGGAGCCCAAGGGAAATGGGGTTTGTACAGGAATCCGTGATATTACCCAGCGCTCCCACAGCAGGCCAGCACTGCAAGAATTCACCCAATCATGGGCCTATTTCTGCCCTAGTGACTGGAAATGATACCACATACGTGGCATCTGGATCTAGCCTGCCCTCTCCAAAACTAGGGAATACAATTGCAATTGAAAAATGACCCTGCATGTCAGCATGTGTGGGATGCAGCTAAAGCGGTGTTTAGAGGGAACTTTATAGCGTTAAATGCTTGTATTAGAAAAGAAGAAAGATCTAAAAGCAACGACCTAAGGTTTCACCTTAAGATGACTTAAAAAAAAAGAGAGAGAGAGAGAGAGAGAGACTGGGTAAACTGGCTCATTCCTATAATCC
The DNA here is from genome assembly GCF_007565055.1 of Rhinopithecus roxellana. Taxonomy (NCBI): domain Eukaryota; kingdom Metazoa; phylum Chordata; class Mammalia; order Primates; family Cercopithecidae; genus Rhinopithecus; species Rhinopithecus roxellana. The sequence goes on from NC_044564.1 coordinate 11,853,212, forward strand.
CAACGCTTTGGAAGGCAGAGGAGGGAAAATCACCTGAGCCCAGGATTTTGAAACCAGCCTGGGTAACATAGTGAGACCCTGTCTCTAAGAAACTTTTTAAAAATTAGCCAGGCGTGGTGCTATGCACCTGAACTCCCAGCTACTTGGGAGGCTGAGGTGGGAGGATCATTTGAGCTCCAGAATTAAAGGTTGCAATGAGCTATCATCATGCCACTGCACTCTAGCCTGGGCGACAGAGTGAAGCCCTGTCTCAAAAAACAACAAACAAACAAACAAACAAAAAAGTAGTAAACTAAGTCAGAAGTGAGTAGAAGGAAGGAAATCATAAAGATAAGAGAAAAAAAAATCAATAAAATACAAACAGACCATTGAGAAAGTTGACAAAGGCAAAAACTGGTTCTTTGAAAATAACAAAATTGATTAACCCTTAGTTAGAATGGTCAAGGAAAAAAGAAAGAGTACAAAAATCGTCATTTTCAGGAATGAAAAAGTGATTGTCATCACAGACCCTATAAACATTAATAAGATATGTGGGAATACTAAAAACAACTTTGTGCCCAAAACATGACAATGTAGAGGAAATTCTATTATTTCTTGGAAAAGACAACTTACCAAAATCGACACAAAAAGGGACAGAAGATATGATCAACCCTACAGCAATTAAAGAAATTGAATTTGTTGTCAGAAACCTTCCCTTCCCAAAAGAAAACTCCAGGCCCAGATCGTTTCACTGGTGAATTCTATCAATCATTCAAGTCTTTTATTAAATATTTAAGAAAAACATATTTTAAAAATGTAATAAGACCTTTATCAAAATACTGACAAATGAAATCCAACATTAAATTAAGAAGGTGATACCTCATGACCAATGGGATGCAATGTTGATTTAACATTCGAAAGACAGTCAATAGATTTCACCATATTGACAGATGAAAGGAGAAAAAGTATATGAAAATATGATTATTTTAAAAGATTCAGAAAAGCCATGCACAAAATTCCGTATCCATTTGTACTAAACACATTTAGAAAACTAAGCATAGTAGGAAACTTCCTCAAACAGACAAAAAGAATATATAAAATAAAAACAGAACAACCTTACAGCAAACATCATATTTAACAGTAAAAAACTTACTTGTTTTCCCCTGAGATTGGGAACAAGCAAGGATGTTCTCTTGCCATTCCTATTCAACATTGTACCAGGGATCCTAGACATTGCTATAAGCCAAGAAAATGAAATAAAATACGTAGAGCCCAGAAGAGAAGTATAACTGTCTCTATTTGCAGATGATATAACTAGTATTTATGTAGAACATCCCAGGGAATGCACAAAACAACAATCAAAACTAGTAAATGAATTTAGCAAGGTCACAAGACACAAGGTTAATATTTTTAAAATCTATTTTATTTCTATCTGTCAGGAATAAATAATTGGAAAATAAAATCTTAAAAATTCCACGTAAATAGCACAAAAAAAGTAAAATGCTTAGGTGCAAATCTAACAAAGTTTGTCCAGGAATGCTGTACTGAAAAGAGCAAGATAGTACTGAGAAAAGAGTCAAGAAGCACAAGTAAATATAGACATACCATGTTCATGGAGTAAAGGGCTAAATAGCAGATAAGATGACAATTTCCCCAATTTGATTCAATACAATTCCAATCAAAACCCCAACATGATTTTTCATAGAAATTGACAGTCTAATTCAAAAATGTATACGAAAATGAAAATAATCTAGAATGGTCTAAGCAAATTTTTAAGAGAACAAAGTTGGAGGATTTATCCTGCCTGATTTTAAGACTTTCTATAAAATCACATTAATCAAGACAGTTTGCTATTGGCTATATATACACACACACACATATGTATACATACACACATATACATATGTAGGTATAGAATATATAGACTAGGAATAGAATATATTAGAACCTAAAAACAGACCCACATATATACAATCAATTGTTCACACAGGTGCCAAGGCAATTTGATAGAAAATTGGTTGAAAGGAAAGCTTTCAACAAATGGTGTAGTGTCAACTAAATATCCACATAAAAATTAAATATCCACCCTTCATGAAACACAGAAATTAACTTGCAGTGGACCATAGAACTAAATGTATACCTAAAATTATAAAATCTCTAGAGGAAAATATAGAAAGAGAGCTTTGCAATCTCTAGTAAAGGACTGTAAGCTAGAGTACAAAAATCATGACACTTTTTAAAAGGTAAGTTATACTTCATCAATATTAAAAACTTTTTTTCTACAAAATATACCAGTAAAAATAAAAGCACAAGGCACATATTGAAAGAAAATGTTTGCCAGACATATATCACACTGAGGAGTTTGGGTTTCTGTTTTTTTGTTTGTTTGTTTGTTTGTTTGTTTTCTTGAGACAGTCTTACTCTGTCACCCAGGCTGGAGTGAAGTGGCACGATCTCAGCTCACTGCAACCTCCACCTCCTGGGTTCCAGCAATTCTCGTGCCTCAGCCTCCCAAGTAGCTGGAATTACAGGCGCCTGCCACCACACCCAGCTAATTTCTGTATTTTTAGTAGAGACAGGGTTTCACCATGTTGGCCAGGTCCTGTCTCGAACTCCTGACCTCAAGTGATCCGCCTGCCTCGGCCTTCCAAAGTGCTGACAGTACAGGCATGAGCCACTGCATCCGGCCCCATACAAGGACTTTTATCTAGAATATATAAAGGACTTTTAAAGCACAATTGTAGGAAGACCAACCAAGTTTTAAACAGTCAAGAGATTTGAACATACATTTCACAGAAGAAAATATATGAACAGCCGATAAGCACACAGAAAACACTCAACATTATTACTCACTATGGAAATGCAAATTAAAACCACCATGAAATATCACCACCCACCCACTGAAATGGCTAAAATCAAAGGCTGACTATTCCACGTGGTGGGGAGGATAGAGAGCAACTGAAACTCTTCTACACTGGTCACAAGACTAGACAATGGTATCATCACTCTGGGGAAAAAATGGTAATTTTTTAAAAGTTAAATATCCATCTCCTATATGACCCAACCATCCACCGCTAGGACACGTGTTCTCAGAAAGACTTGCATGTGAGTGTTCACAGCAGGTGCCCTCAGAGTGGAGCTTTCCTCCCCTACTCCTGCAACATGTCACCAAAGGAAGCAAGACAGAAGGTTCTGTGGGCCCTGGAGATTCCAGCTTTGGTTTTGCTACTTGTTAGCTGTGTGTCTTCCCCTCTCCAATGCTTCACTTCCTTGGCTGTAAAATAGGGAGGATATAAGAGCCCGTCTGGTCTACTCTGATGTATCATAGAGAGAGATCAGTGGCTCAGTGAGCATCAGCGCCCAAGATTGGGAGTGGGGAGCCACATTGGACACCACTGATGTGGGCGCTCATGGGGTCTGCTCCCATTGTGTCTGCTCCTGTGGTGTGGGCTCCCGTGGTGTAGGCTCCTGTGGTATCTGCTCCTGTGGTGTCTGCTCCCATGGTGTGGGTTCCTATGGTGTCTGCTCCTGTGGTATGGGCTCCTGTGGTGTCCCCATGGTGTGGGCTCCCGTGGTGTCTGCTCCCATGGTGTGGGCTCCCATGATGTGGGCTCCCGTACTGTGGGCTCCCGTGGTGTCTGCCCCCGTGGTATGGGCTCCCGTGGTGTCTGCCCCCATGGTGTGGGCTCCTGTGGTGTGTGCTCCCGTGGTGTGGGCTCCCGTGGTGTGGGCTCCTGTGGTGTCTGCTCCCATGGTGTCTGCTCCTGTGGTGTGCGTTCCTGTGGTGTCTGCTTCCATAATGTGGGCTCCCGTGGTGTGTGCTCCCATGGTGTCTGCTCCTGTGGTATGTGTCCCTGTGGTGCAGTTGCCGTGGTGCAGGTGCTGTGGTGCAGGTGTCTGTGGTGCAGGTGCCTGTGGTGCAGGTGCCGGGTGAAGGCAGGAAGAGAGTGCATAAGCAGAGCAAAGGAGCAGGGCAACCATACAGACTTGGACAGCTTTGGGGTGCCTAAGAAGGGAGTCTGTGGTCCGGGAGGGACTGGCTGTGTGGTCCAGGGCTCAGAACCAGAACCCTGGAGGGAATTCTGATAGAAGCTAGAGCTGTCAGTGCTAGGTACAGCTGGAGTGAGAGGCAAGAGCACCCATACCAGAAGTATGTGAGTTGAGGGCCTGAGGGCAGTCAAAAATCAAAATCACTGGGATCCCAGGTCCCAGCGTCGACGTGCTCTCCACTGTCCTCACCTGCTCGAGGTCTGGCTCTGTATCTGGGCCACAAGCAGCTCCTGTGAGTCTTTAAAAAATGTTCCTGTCCCCCAGGAAACAGCAAGCAGTGGGCTGTACGGGGCTCCCTGGCCTTGCATCTAAGCCTTCCGACATTTGGCCGCTCCCCGCCCCACCCCAACACCTAAAATACAATTAGCTATTTGTACTGGGTGTGTCTGATCAGAGAAGACTTTGAACTTCTCCCGATGTGGGTGGGGGGAGTTAATCACTGAAAGGGGCAGGATTCAGTTAGCTCCAAGATCAATGGGCTGTGCTCCATGCCATAACCACACTGAGCCCTCTGAGGAGGAAAAGAGCTTCAGAAAGCACCCTACCTTGTAACCATAAACCCCTCAATTTCTTATGGGGTGATCCTGGGAAGAAGCAGGGGTCACGGGCTTGTGGATCAGGCAGACCTAGGTTCAAGTTCCGGCCCCAGGAGCGTGACTTCAGTCCAATCCCCAAAGTCCAAACCCCCAAATTCTCATCTGTAAATGAAATGGGTGGGAGAGGAAGTCCTCCTCCCCCAGGCAGGTTCTGGGGCAGGCAGGCTGCTCTGTTCCCACTCTGATCCCTCTCCACTGCCCATGCCCCTTTTCCTCTCAGGGAAGCCCCCAGCAGCCAGGACCCTGTGGTGACTCCCTATTGGCAGGCCTGGCAGGAGAAAGTCCCCAGCTGTGCGTAGCATGGGGACCCCTGGGGTTTCTGGGTGGCACCCTCCAGCCTGCCTCATCTTCCGGGGCTGCCCTGCTCTGGAGTGACCATGCTCCACCAGGGCCCCGGGGCAGCTCTTGGCTCACTTTGTGCTGGGGCCACACACGGCCTTCATGGCCTTTCTTCTATGGCTTGGTACAGCTCTGCAAGTGCCAGCCTCACAACACGCCTGCCTCCCCCATGTTGAGAAGTCAGAGGTCTGGATGGCTCTTTGTCTAAAGAAACAACCACAGTTTGGAAACTGTGGACCCCACAGCAAGACAAGGCCCAGGTCAGGGCTCAAGCCTGTAATGCTCAGCCAGGGAGCCACGGCACTTGTCTAAGAGGTGGCTGAGGCCAGAACCATCAGACCCACTGTTCTGGTGCCAATTGTCATAGAACACATTACCCCCAAATTTAGTAGCTCCTGGCAGCCATTTCATTACATTTCACAATTGCATAGGTCAGGAATCCCATGGGGTCCACCCAGCTGCTTCTGCTCCATGGGGTGTAAACGAGGCTCACTGGGTGGTGTTTGCTGGCAGCCAGCTGGTCTGGAGGCTCTAACAGGGCTGTCTGCACAAGTCTGGCTCCTAGGCAGCGTGACCAGAAGGCTGGGCTCAGCTGGGACTGTCACCCAGAATTCCTCCACATGGCCTATCCAGCATGGTGTTCTCAGAGTAGTCAGCCTTCTATGTCACAGTTCAGGGCTCCCAGAAAGTCCCAGAGGCTCAGAAGGGGAGCTGCAAGGCTTCTTCTGGCCAGGCTTAAAAATCATGTGATATCATTTCCACTGTATCCTGTTGGTTAAGCAGGCTGCAGAGCCAACCCAGATTCACAGGGAGAGGAATTAGATCTCACCTCTCAATAGGAGAGGGATTGCTCTGGAAGGGCTCTCTGACAAGTCTGTTTCCTTGGCTGGCTGTACAGTGAACCCATGAGAAAGGGGTTTTATCATCACCATAAACATTATCATCATCATCACCATCAACATCCTTACTGCCATCATCTTCACCATCAACATCATCATCGTCACCACCATTAACATCATCACCATCAACATCATCATCACCACCATTAACATCATCGCTATCAACATCATCATCACCACCATTAACATCATCACCACCACCATCAGCTTCTTTACCATCATTATCGTTGCCAACAATCACCATCATTGCCACCATCAACATCATTACCACCATCATCACCATCACCACCACCATCAACATTATTACCACCATCATCACCGTCACCGCCACCATCAACATCATTACCACCATCATCACCATCACCGCCACCATCAACATCATTACCACCATCATCACCATCACCGCCACCATCAACATCGTTACACCATCATCACCACCATCAACGTCATTACCACCATCATCACCATCACCACCATCAACATCATTACCATCATCACCATCATCACCACTACCATCAACATCATTACCACCATCATCACCATCATCATCACCACCATCAACATCATTACCACCATCACCACCATCAGCACTAGCATCATCATTACCACCATCATCACCACTACCGTCAACATCATTACCATCACCACCATCATCACTACCATCAACATCATTACCACCACTATCACCATCATCATCAGCACCATCAACATCATTACCATCACCACCATCATCACTACCATCAAAACATTACCACCATTATCATCACCACCACCATCATCACCATCACCACCACCATCGTCATCATTACCACCATCATCATCATCACCACCACGATCAACATCATAACCACCATCTCCCTTACCAGCACCATCATCACCACCATCATCGCCACCATGGTCATCATCACCATCATGATCACCCTCATGGCAATCACCCTCACTGTGGGGCACCAACCCTGTGCCTATGCATCTCTGAGGCCAGTGCTGTCAGAATCCCTCTGGAACCAATGAAGAAACCGGGTCACAATGTGGCTTGCCCACAATGACCCTGAGAGAAGCATTGGACCCTGAGTATAAATTGGCCTATACCACACCACTGGCCAAGTGGTCACCATCAAAGCACTTGCTCCTCTTGTCTCCCAGAGGCCGCGCTGAGGCCAGCCCATAAATCCTCACCACAGACTATGAGGAAGTCTTTATTATCCCCAAACGAGAAGTGGAGAAATCAGGGCCCAGAGAGGGCCAGCCCGGGTGTGCCTGGAGGCCCAGCCTCTTGCGTCCAGTATTCAGGTCCTGCACAGCTGTCTGAGCTCAGGAGACGGACAAGATGGGCTGTGCAGAGCAGCAGCTGGCAGTGCTGTCTACACTGATCAAGCTAATTGGATAATTGCCCCTTCACGGTGTTTGGTGTTGACACAACCTTGAGCTGGGCTTTCTAACAGAGGCTTTTATCCAAACCTCTCCAGCAGGCTCCTCTGGCTGGTGAACAGGGCCTCCTGCTCGCCCAGCCAGGGGCACCAGGGTCTCCTTTTCTAGCTGGGGGTGGGGAGACACAGCAGAAGAGAGAGGCCAGACGACCATCGGAGGTCACGAAGCGACCCGTGGATGAGGTGACAAGAGCAGCCCGCATCTGCCCACTGCCTCCGGCTCTGACAACTAAATCACCCCAAAGAGACGTGTGTGATTTCATTTCTATTCCATCTGCAGGAGGGGAAAAAAATCAATGTTTGCTAAATGAAAAGGAAAGAGATCGGCAGAAGGAAAATGTATTTTCAAGTTTTAATAGGGTATTATCGACAATGAGGAGTCAGAAGTGAAGCAGCAGGGCCCGCCTGACCATGGGGCTCAGCTGCAATGGGGAGCATGATCGCAGGGGTCGGGGGCCAGGGACAGTAGCGGACGGTGAGGAGAGGGCACATGCTGAGGACAACAGACGCCCCTTCTGCCAAGCCCGGGGTGGCCAGCGGCCTGAATGAATCCCAGCTCAGTGACCCCAAGTGGGCAGACAGGAGTCCGGCTGGGAGCAGGGGAACAGGAAGAAGAAATCAGACATGGGCTTCTTGAAGAGCCCACACCCTGCTCGGGGTACAAAGTGCAGGCAGAGCGGGGCTGGGTGGATCAGAGACGGGGCATCCGTAGCAAGAGGCACACAGCCTTCCAGGGATCCTGCGGGCTTAGGAGACCTGCACAAGGCACTTGTTTGGGCCACGTGGATTGGGAAGGGTCTGGTTTTATCCATTCCTTTGCCCTGCTGTCTATTTAGGAAAAATGTTGAGCATCCCTCATGTGCCGGGGTAGTGCCAGACGCGGAGGACACAATAGTGACTGAGGCAGCGACTGCCCCTGCCCTGGGGCTGACGGTTTTACAATTACAGGGATAGGTGGTGAACATTAGGCTGGGGGAAGAGGCTTTGATGGCAGAGCCGATGCCTAATTCAGGCTGGGAAGGGAGGAGGCCTTCTAAAGAAGCGGCTTGGCATAAGTCTCAGAGCAGCCAAGCAAAAAGAAGGGAAGCACATTTCCAGCTGAAGGAGCCACACGGTTGAACGCCCAGATCCAGAAGGGGAGAGGGATGGACCAGGCTCTAGCAGGTCCTGCCATGGGGAGGGGGGCCGAGGATGGAGGTGAGTGGGGGCGGGGGTGCTGGCAGGGACAATGCCCAGGACCTGCCTCACCTAAGCCAGGGATTCTGCACCAGGAGCTTGGATGTGTTTATGTCAGGGCAGGTCTAGATTTGGGAGAGGAAGAAAGCACGTTCAATCTGCAGGCCTCTTTAAGCAAATGAACACTGCCTGGACGCGGTGGCTCACGCCTGTAATCCCAACGCTTTGGGAGGCCGAGGCAAGCGGATTGCCTGAGGTCAGGAGTTCAAGACCAGCCTGGCTAACATGGCGAAATCTCGTCTCTCCTAAAAATACAAAAATTAGCCAGGTGTGGTGGCAGACGCCAGTAATCCCAACTACTCAGGAGGCTGAGGCGACAGAATGACTTGAATCCAGAGGTGGAGGTTGCAGTGAGCTGAGATCTTGCTATTGGGCTCTAGTCTGGGAAATAAGAGTGAAGCTCCATCTCCAAAAAAAAAAAAAAAAAAAAAAAAAGGCCAGGCACGGTAATCCCAGCGCTTTGGGAGGCCGAGGCAGGCAGATCACAAGGTCAGGAGATCGAGACCATCCTGGCTAACACGGTGAAACCCAGTCTCTACTAAAAATACAAAAATATTAGCCAGGCATGGTGGCAGATGCCTGTAGTCCCAGCTACTCGGGAGGCTGAGGCAGGAGAATGGCGTGAACCCAGGAGGCAGAGATTGCAGTGAGCTGAGATCGCACCACGGCACTCCAACCTGGGCTACAGATAGCAAGACTCCGTCTCAAAGAAAAAGCATACTAAGTTAGGAATCTAAAATTAGGTCTACGGCCTTGCAGAAAGGTCCTGCGACAAGTGAGGGTGCAGAAGTTCCAGCTTTGCCACCTTCGCAGCAAACCCCCATCCATCCATACACCTTCATTTCCCGCCATCTCCCCTAAAGCCATTCTTTGTTTATGGTCCATGCGGTCACCCTCTTGACCATGCTTATAGGGTTTTATCTGCCCGGAGCTAACCTCAGGCTACCCCATCCATCCCTCACGGTCCAGCCCTGCTTTCTTAGTTTTGATTCAGCTCTTGGTCACCTGTCACCACCTCTCTGAAGCCTCCGTCAGAGTCTTTCCGTGGGACTCTGCAGGACAAGGCATTGGTAAACTGTAGGGCACAGGTGCAAGAGGTATTATCTCCATCATGTTAGGTCCTCTGTCTGAAGTGGGCCTTTCTATGTCTGTTGTCCCAGGAGGCATGAATTTTAAAGTCCTTTCCTCTTTAAATGAAAAAAGAAATTCATTTGAGAACACTTAGAACTTTTTTAAAAATAAAGGATAAGAAACACACACACACAAAAAATAAATAAACAATAAGAGACAAAAACAAAAACAAAAAAAGTCTCACCCTGAAGAAATAACCATTATTTGTGCTTTGTTCCATTTCCTGTTAGCCTTTTTTATCGTAAATAAATTCATACTTTTTTTACATCATTCAGATCATACTATATTTACCACGTTCTACCCTGTTTTTCAATTATTAATTTAATTTGATTATTTAATTATTAATTACAAACATATATTTTCCACCAAATTATTAACTTAGTATTTTTCAATTACTTTTCAATTAGACACATTTTATTGTCTCATTAAATACCCGTAAGATCTCACTGGTAATGGTTGCAACGGGGTCTGGCAGACAGATTTATAGCAATTAACCCGGCTCTTCTCTAAGATAACTCCTCTGATAAATACCCTTGTCCATATGTCTCTGTGGGTCCTGCGCTGTTTTCTTAGCATGACTCCCTGGCCAGGGAACTGTAGGCCGGAGGTGTGTTCACTGCATCCCTGCAGCTTGGTGAGCTCAGGAAGGACCCGGCTGCCACCTTTACAGTATTCTTGAGAGCTGTTTGTTGGTGTTTTACTGAGGATTGGTTTTCAGTTCTTTTATGACTCAGGCATGTGAACCTTTTTTTCACATTCTCACCATCCACAAAACTGATCAGAACTGGGCATCCCCCTGCAGAGAGACAGAAGTTATCTGAGCAGGGTCCATTTGTCAACTGCCCCGTGCCCATTTTCCCCCTGAGATGTGTATCGGTTGGGGTCCCCAACCTCCAGCACCCTCACAGAGAGGAACTGGAGGGGTGCTGGTGAAGGGAGCGTTGGTGACGGGTACGAGTAAACTGCAAGGCCTGGGCCCTGCTCAAGGCTATGATAGAAAAGAGGGACTGTTCCCCCGCAGGCTTGCCAGCGGAAGGGGAGGAGGCAGTGACCTGAGCCCAGAGACACAGGGCGGGGAGGGGACACTGGCAGGGGGTATGATGCAGCTCACCCAAGGTGACCTCTCAGGGAGGGAGCTGGAGAAATCAATACCCTGACCATACCTGACACGCCTCTCTGAGGCTGGAGGGCTGAGTTGTTCGTTCAGTCCCTAAGGGTCAGCCTCCAAGGCCACAGAGCCACATGGAGGTTAGGGAGGAGGCTTCCAAGAGGCCAAGGATGACCTGTGGCTCAGTCAGCTTCTCTTTCTTTCTTTTTAATTTCATTCTCTTTCTTTCTTTCTCTTTCTTTCCTTCCTTTCCTCTTTTTCTCTCTCCTTCCTTCATTTCTCCCCTCCCTTCCCCTCCCTTCCCCTCCCCTCCCTTTCTCCCTCCCTCCTTTCTTTCTTCCTTCCTCCTTCCCTCCCTCTTTCTTTCTCTTTCTTTCCTTCCTTCCTTTTCTTTCTTTCTCCTTCCTTCCTTTCTCCTCTCCCTTCCCCTCCCCTCTCCTCCCTTTCTCCCTCCTTTCTTCCTACCTTCCTTCCTTTTCTCTTTCTCTCTCCTTCCTTCCCCCCTCCCTTCCCCTTCCCTCCCTTCCCTCTCCTCCCTTTCTCCCTCCCTCCCTTCTTCCTTCCTTCCTTCTTCCTTTCTTTTTTCTTTCTTTCTTTTTTTTTTTTTTTTTTTTTTTTTTTTTTTTTTTTTTTTGGGACAGAGTCTCGCTCTGTCGCCCAGGCTGGAGTGCAGTGGCCAGATCTCAGCTCACTGCAAGCTCCGCCTCCCGGGTTCCCGCCATTCTCCTGCCTCAGCCTCCCAAGTAGCTGGGACTACAGGCGCCCGTCACCGCGCCCGGCTAGTTTTTTGTATTTTTTTAGTAGAGACGGGGTTTCACCGTATTAGCCAGGATGGTCTCGATCTCCTGACCTCGTGATCCGCCCGTCTCGGCCTCCCAAAGTGCTGGGATTACAGGCTTAAGCCACCGCACCCGGCCTCTTTTTTCTTTCTTTATTTATTTTTTTCTTTTTTTTTTTCTTATCTTTTCTTTTCTTTTCTTCCTGTCTTCCTTTCTTTATTTTGGTCTCACTCTGTTGCCGAGGTTGGAGTGCAGCGATGCAATCATAGTTCACTCCAACTTGGACCTCCTGGGCTCAGGGGATCCTCCAGCATCAGCCTCCCAAGTAGCTGAAACTACAGGTACACACTACCACGTCTGGCTAATTTTTTGTAGAGACAGGGTCTCATGTTGTTATCCATGCTGGTCTTGAACTCCTGACCTCAAGCTATATTCTCCCGCTTCAGCCTCCCAAAGCGCTGGGATTCTAGCTGTGAGCCACTGCACCTGGCCTTTCTTACTGATTGATGAGCACTGTTGATTATCATGGCATTGACCATCCTGCGAGCACCAGTGCCACAATCTGCTTCCATCTTTATTGTCCTGTGTGAGCCGTTGGGGGCGGGACAGGATGTGCGTGGGGACATTTTTGCCTTCAGTCCCCAGGTTTGTCAGCTTCCCCGCCTGCTAAAGAGACAGTGTTAGGCAGCTTTTAAAATACCGCCTTGGGCAGATAGATGCACACAAGATTTGGTACAGTGTGGGCAATCACAGGGAATTATCATCAATTTATTTGGAAGGACTAAAAAGAGCAACAGGAAAGGCTTGAGAGGTTGCACTCACCAACTCCAGAAAGAGTTTGGCTTTAAATGTAAACTTAATATACTTGTACTAGGCAGACGCCAAGATGGCCCCCAGTGACCCTCACCTCCTGGTGTTCATGCCCTTGAATGACCCCGCAACTTGTGTAACCAATAGCACGTTGTGGAAATGCCGTGTGTGTCTTCTGAAGCTAGGTCATAAAAGACCTCATGGCTTCTGCCTTGCCCTCTCTCAGGTCGTGTGATCTGGGGGAAGCTGGCCGCCATGTTGTAAGGACACTCAAGCAGCTCTGTGGAGAGGTCCACATGGGAAGGAACTGGTGACTCCTGCCAACAGCCAGCACCAGTCTGCCAGAGATGCGGGTGAGCCCCTTGGAACTGGATCTTCCAGTTCCATCAAGTCCTGTTAGCCCAGCCAACACGTTGACTGCAGCCTCTCAAGAAACTCCAAGCTAGACCTGCCCAGCTAAGCTGCTCCCAAATTCCTGAGCTATAGAAACTGTGGAAGATAATGAATGGTTAGTGTTGGTTTTATTATAGCTACTACGTGTTGAGGGATAGCTTCTTATTTGTCAGTAGATAAGTTGTATATACTCGAATGCAAACCTACGGTACATTTGAAATGAAGGATTGGAATCCACGTTCTAGGTATTCAGATGAACCTGTTAGAACACCCATCAACACAGCTTCCACCACAATCTTTGGGGAAAGAGCTCAGGACTGAGGGGTGGGAATTCCAAACTCTGCATGGAGTTGCCGTCCCTTTCTGGGCCTCAGTCTTCCGTCTGTCAAATTAAGGAGTTGAGCTTAGAAGACCTGTTCTAGCTGTGAGCTTCTGAGATTCCAAGGCCATCATCCAAGAGTCCTGCCCTACTCCTGACACGAGCTCCCTTCCGAGGGCTGCGCCAGGGCTGCACCTGCACACCACTTTCGAAAGCACCAGAGAACAGAATGTTGCCCTGGCTGACCACAGCTCCCCTGTATTAGTCAGGGTTCTCCAGAGAGAAAAAATGAGCAGGGTAGATGTATAGAGATGTAGAAAGAAGTTTATGATGGGACTCAACTCACACGATTACAGAAGCTGAGAAGTCGCGTGGTCAGCCATATGTAAGGCGGAGGTCCCAGGAGCTGCTGGCGTAGTCCCAGTCTCAGCCCAAATTTCAGAGAACCAGGAACGCCAATGGTGTAGGACCCAGTCTGAGTCCAAAGGCCCAAGAACCAGGAGATCTGATGTCCCAGGGTGGGAGGAGATGGATGTCCCAGCTCGAGACCAGAGAAAAAGAACCCACCTATCCTCCGTCCTCCGGTTCTATTCAGATCCTCAGTGGATTGACCGATGCCACACGGGTGAGGGTGGATTTCCTTTCCCTGTTTACTGATTCAAACACTAATCTCTTCCAGAAGCACCCTCACAGACACGCCCAGAAATAATATTTTGCCAGCTGGGCATCTCTTAGCCTCATTGAGTTGGCATAAAATTAACCATCACATCCCCCTTAGGGCTTTCTAAAAACATTGAGATATAATTTCATACCATAAAATCCATCATTTTAAAGTAACCAAGCAGGTGGCTTTTAGCGTGTAGTCAGAGAGTTGTGCAGCCGCCACCACTATCAAACTCCAGAAAGTTTTCATCATCCATCCCCAAAAGAAATTCCATGGCACTGGCCGGGCATGGTGGCTCATGCCTATAATCCTAGCACTTTGGGAGGCTGAGGCAGGCAGATCACCTGAGGTCAGGAGTTCGAGACCAGCCTGGTCAACATGGTGAAACCCCGTCTCTACTAAAAATACAACAATTAGCCGCACCTGGTGACAGGCACCTGTAGCCCCAGCTACTTGGGAGGCTGAGGCAGGAGAATTGCTTGAACCCAGGAGGTGGAGGTTGCAGTGAGCCAAGATCACGCCACCGCACTCCAGCCTAGTGGACAAGAGCGAGACTTTGTCTCAAAAAAAAAAAAAAAAGGCCAGGCACAGTGACTCACGCTTATAATCCCAGCACTTTGGGAGCCGAGGCAAGCAGATCACGAGGTCAGGAGATCCAGACCATCCTGGCTAACACGGTGAAACCCCGTGTCTACTAAAAATACAAAACATTAGCCGGGCGTGGTGGTGGCACCTGCAGTCCCAGCTACTCGGGAGGCTGAGGCAGGAGAATGGTGTGAACCCAGGAGGCGGAGCTTGCATTCCAGCCTGGGTGACAGAGCGAGACTCTGTCTCAAAAAAAAAAAAAAAGAAAGAAAAAGAAAAAGAAATTCCAAGCCCTTAGCCTTCTCGCCCGCCTCTAGTCCCTGGCATCCATTCATCTCCTTTCTGTCTTCATAGATTTACCTGTTCTGGACACTTCATATTAACAGGGTCATATAGTATGCTGGCTGTTGTGTCTGGCTTTCCTCATGGAGCACAGTTTACAGAATCCATCCATGTGATAGCTTTTCACAGCTGAGTAATATTCCACTTGCCACGCATCCTTGGTGCGTTCATCGGTGGTGGACATTAGGGCTGCTCCTGTCTTTTAGCTCCTGTGAGCAGAGCTACCCCCACAACGCCAGGGAGGGAAAACTGCCTGCAGACGCCGAGGAACAACTGTCTTGTTAAGGGAAACATCAATTCGTGTGTTTCCATTTGGATTTGGCTTCATGTGTGAATTGACCCCTTTGCAGTCGGCCCTTTGGATTTTTTCAAAAGTAGTTTCTTTCCTGGAGCAAGAGGCAGGGTCGGCCCAGAAACTTGAGCTGCCATTTCAAGCCCCGTTTTCCTGATACTCAAAGGTGTGGTGGTAGGGTTCCTGGTCCTTCCCAGCCTCAGCCTCCCCATGAGGGGTGGGGTTACATGACACTGCCATAGACTCCAAGAAGCCGAGGGTCAGGGAGACCCACCTGCCCCTAGCACTGCACAGCAGAGGCCCTCGAGCCTGGGAGCCTGAAGGCCCTGGACTTCGAGAGTCCGGTGAATCCTCCTTGCTGCCCGCCTCGGGGGCTGGGGGCTGGGATGCTGCTTTGGTCTTTCACTGGCTGCTCAATCCCCGCTCCTCAGTTTCTTTATCTGTAAAATGGGAATATTGACATCTGTATCATTAACATAGACGTGAATAATTGAGTCGATGGGGAAGGAACACTAGGAGTGGACGAGGAGCCCGTTACAGTTTAAATAAGGGATCCCATGCATCCTAAAAAGATCAAAGACTCCTGTGGGTGTGCTGTGCATCAGTCCACCTCTCAGCCAGGGAAAGGAGTAGGCTTGGGGGTCCCCTCTGCAGCTCCCACACCAAGGCTGGGCACGGGGCCGGACCTCCAGCCCCATATATGGCCTTCTTGACTGCTGGGGGGCCCTACTGGGGCAGGCAGGAGCAGGGGGCAGTTTGGAATTAGGGTCCAGCATCCCAGGAGGCCACAGACCAGGTTCTTAAGGAGACCCCAGGGCAGGGAGCAGACGCCCTGCCTCCAGCCCCCACGCACCCCTCCTCCTGCTGGCTTTGTCCGTCCTGGCTCCAGGCGCACAGTGCCAGGCTCAGGAGCCAGGGACGGGAGGGAACAGGCACCGCCCATCCCAGTGCAGGGCCATCCATCTTGGTCGACCCTATTAAAATACATTATAAAAGGAAGAAAAGGGTGGACCAGAGGGTGAACGGGGAGAAAAATGATGCCGCTGACACCTTTGTTTGTCCTTTCTTCCCGAGCCCTGGAACAGGAAAGATGAAAGGGACCTGGGGGCTACGGCTCCTGGGCCAGGGAAGGCGGAGCTCAGCGCGGGGGACTGTGGGAAGACGATGTACCCGTGGACGCTGCATCTCCCCCAGGCCTGCCCCTGCCGCCACCGGCCTTTGCACCCTCAAATAACACAGCAGCCTCAGCACCAGAGGAGTGCCTGCCTCCCAGCTCCCTACAGAGGCGGTGTCCAGCGCCAAGTCAGGTGGGCTGCAGACCCAGGGCAGGGCTGCAGGCTCTGGCTACACCTCGGGGGAGGGGTGCAAGGCACCGTCCTGCTGATTTGGCAAAGATGGAGCTTTGGAGATGGGCCCCAGTAGCCAGTCGGGAGTGGCGCGTGGGCAGCCAGGGTCTGCGTCCTGGTGCTGGGGAAAGGGCAGAGCTGCCTCAAGGCGGGTGCTCCCCAGGAGTCTCCCAGTGCCACCCCCAGGAGACAAAGCCACTTGGCCCATCAAGAAGCTGAACCACACAGTGACACCCCCAGCTCCCCTCCCAGGTCTAGAGCCTGGTCAGGGCAATGCTTTTGTGAATATTTTCACTTTAACCCTCAACACCATCTGTTATGGGGTGGCTTTGCTCCCCGGAAAAGATACGTTGCAGCCCCTACCCTCAGTATGCCAGACAGTGCTCTTATTGGGAATAGGGTCATGGCAGGTGTGATTCATTAAAATAAGGTCATGCTGGGGTTGGGGGGGACCCTAATTTGATATGACCTGTGTCCTTATAAGTGGACGTGATGTGTCAGGGACAACAGGAGTTCCGAGCAAGGCATCTACCAGGCCTGGGAGGTCAGAAGCGGTAACAGCCTAAAGGATGACTGGGGTCAGGAGAGCAGGGAGGGTATCCCAGGTAGAGGGAATGGCTGGTGCAAAGGCCGGAGAGGATGCTGCCCGTCGCTGCCCACCCTAAGCAGCAGGTGGCTTTGTCTGGCTGGTGGGCAGAGATGGGGTGGGTGCAGGAGGGGCACAGTCGGGTCCCACAGGGTCTGATCAGTCACATTGAGTCTGGGTTTTGACTAGGGCACTGCGGAGCCATGGAAGGGCTGGGAAGCTGGCCATGGTCGGGTGTGAAGAAGCCTTGGAGGCTGGTAGAGATAGAGGGGACCTGGAGGCCGGTGGAGTCCTGGGTATGAGCACTGGGACTGGGCAGCAGGGAAGAATGGTGAGAAGCGGAGCAGAGCCGAGAGGACACCTGACTGTGCCCACCAGACCTGTTCCCCAGAAGACGCTGCCCTCCTGAGGAACCTCCCTCCTCTCTCGACCCATGGGGGCAGGCGCATTCCTGGCTGGCACCTCGGGGAATTGAGGATTTCTGCCTCACACACTCTCAGCCAGTCACCTAGGCTGTGCGTGAGTTCACGTCTTCAGGGGCTAGGGACTATGAGGTGTCACAAAAGTGGCCACGAGAGGCAGGTAAAGGCCCCCAAAGTCTTCACCATGGCCCGCCTCAGAAAATCACTTGTCTGATGGTACGGGATGGGATGTGGGGCGGCGTCAGCATTGGTAAGGGCCTTGGGCGGGGAGAGGGTTTGTGTCATCCAATCGCAATGCTAAGTGCATTGCTTCACTTCAGGCATCAACCAGCCTGTCCAGGCCCCACGGTGCACAGATACCGGGTCAGATATTACCCCGGTGGTTTCTTCAAGGTGTTTTTGGAAGAGACTGACATTTCAGTCGGCAGAGTAAAGCAGATTGCCTTCCCTAATGTGGACCACCGGCGTGGACCTGGGGCAAAGCCCTGCCCGCCCCCCTCAACCCCACCTGCAGGGGAGCCTCATCCCTGTGCTCCATGTTTGGGGCTGCCTGAAAGAGTCCCTGGGGGAATCCCCTCTCCGCTTGGAACCACTGACTTGGAGAGTGGTCTCGGTTACCTCTGGGCACACCAAGGCCAGGAAGCGAGCCCGTCTCACGCCGAGTGACCACCCCCTCCTAACGATGGAAGTTGGCCCTCTCCATCCAGGGTGCCCGCCTCCACCTCGAGGGTTCAGGTCCTCAGGGATCAGGTGTCTGTGAAAACAATCCCGAGAGTCATCCGGAAGCTTCATTTCCAGCCAGGGTTAGGGTTCCAGAGGTCGCCCTGAGCGTGTTATGCACACGACCTATCAAATACACTCCGCTCCTCACGGCACCTCCAGGAGGTCAGGGTGTTTTCACTGACCTCCTGGTCAGTTTTCCCTCAGCTCGTTTTCAATGTGGTCCGATCAGCTCAGGCTGGGAAAACAAGCTGAGGGCACAGGTGGAGCCCAACACACACCCTGACCTCCTAGAGGTGCCACAAGCAAAGGAGTGTCTTCAGAGCTTCCAGGGGAGCCAGTCCTGTGAAGTCCTCCACGTTCACCAGGCGTTCATCGCAGCTGCGGCCAGGCTGGGAAGGAGAGGTGGCCACAGGCAGGCAGCGTGTCTGTTCCGGATGCAAACCGCAGCCCCAGCCCCGCCCCCTGGAGCCTTCTCTGGTGCTGGGTGGACGAGGCTGCAGTGCACAGGCCAGGGAAGGCCGAGGAGCCACCCAGGTGAGGCCCGAGCTGCCTGGTGGCATCTGTGTGGATCCCAGGGCACGTAACTGCCTCAGCACACCCGACCTCCAACTCACATTCCTCACAGGCGTCCTGGGAAAGGGGTCCACCCACTGGGCAGGAGCCCCCTGAGCCAGCTCACTGGATGGAGCAAACTGACTTGGAAATCAAAGTGATGCCCAGACGGAGCAAGAGGCAGCCCCGGACCAACCCCCCTGGCCACACCCGCGCGCCAGCCAGGACCAGGCCCCGCGGAGGCTCGCTGGGAAGCTGGCGCTGTGCTGTTCCCCCGCCAGCTGCTTGCTTCCTCCCGGGCGCACTGGAGTGCAAACTGCTTTCGCTTGTTTGAAATGGAAATTTTTTCCTCTCTTTATACTTATTGTCACTTGTATTTTTCTCCCCAGAAATGGGGATTTGGATGTGAAGGCGGCTCGTGTGTGCGTTTCCGTGTGCGTGAACAGACACATCTGTTTCCACTTTGGGTTGGGGGGGTTGGTGCAGGGCGAGGGCTGCAGTCTGAGCCGACAGAGTCTACGGAAGCAGAGACAGAAGCCTGTGGAGGGGGCAGGGCGTGGGCGGAAGCAGCCCCCGCGGGTGGGGCTGAGACCAGGGTTCCTCTCCACCAGCCCCTTAGGGCTGCATCAGGTGAGGGGGTCCCAGGGACCTCTGCTCCTTCCCAAGGCTTTGGAGGCTGCCAGCGCCTGCTCCAGCAACCCCCTGGGTCCTGGCTCTCACTGAGCCCTCCGTCTCCCTGTGTTTGCACCCAGGTTCCCCCAACCCCTTTATCTGTGTCCCTAGGAATGCCCTTATCCTTCCAGGGCCAGCTCCAGCTGGCTTCACCCCCCCCCAGAAGCCGCCCTGCCAGTCTTTGTTCTGCCTTGGGTGCCTCAGGGTTTGCTGCGGACCTGGCCATGTGTTTGGGGCAAGCACAGACTTCAGAGTCCAGCAGCGTCAGGCCGCCTCGCGCCCTGCCCTTCTCCCCGCGTGCTGCCTCCCAGGCCTGGCTCACACAGGTGCTTTGTGGGGGGAGTGGAGATGAAGACAAAGGTAACCACAAGGATAGTTCCCTCTCCAGGAGCCCCTGCCTTCACTGTGAGGACAAGGCGGAGGAACGACCTGCAGCAGAGACCAGCGGGCCCCAGGGCTGCCGGGTGGGGAGGGCGTGCTTCCCGGAGGTGGCCAGGCCTGAGCCTCAGGGGTGAGTGGTGACCACATGGAGACCAGGAACTGCTGCTCTGCTGAAGGTGAAGGTCAGGCTCCAGGGCGAACTGACAGGCAGCACAGGAGAGCCAAGCTCCAGACTCAGACATACTCATTAATCCTTCCTTCATTCATTCATTCAGCCAGTTTTCCACAGACACCTACAGTGGCTGGGGACCTGCAGTGAACCACACAGATGGGATCCCTGCCCTTGTAACCTACATAGAGTAGGCAAGAGAGAGGGATCCAGATGGTGACAAGCACAAGGGCTGAAATGGAAAGGGGCGGCAGGGACTAGGGAGGGCGGGGGTGCTGAGGGGCGGAGCCTGTACTGTCAGAAAGGCCCAGTCCCAGACACTGGCCTCAGGCTTAGGCAACTGGAGCCAGGCCCCTCAACCCTCTGGGCATCCCCGGGTCCCACCAGGACGGCCCTGGGTCCTGCAGGGGAGGGTTGGGTACGGAGCACACACCAAGGCCAAGCTTCGCCACCCCGTGGCCACAGACATCTCTTCCAGGCCTCGAAGGCAGGGGTGGGGGAACCAAGGTGCCAAGAAGTGACAAGCTGTCCAAAGCCCCTGGGGATGGGGTGTCCACCAAAACTCCATCCATAGCGTGAGCTTGGAACTCAGCATTGCAGGAAGGAAGGCAGGTGCCCCATCGGATGCCGTCTTGACCGAAGGAATCCAGGTGGTCCACACTGACTGGTCCACACCCGGAAGGCAAGGACAAGCCTGGGGGTTTGGCCATACTCCACCTGCACATGTGTCCTGGGCAATGTTGCATTTCAGGAACAGTTCACAGTGACCAGAACGAGGCAGCCTACAGACGGAGACGTGGAGCCCGGGTCCCGAGGGCGACAGCAGCCAGGCTGCCACAGGTGCCCGGTGAGCCTGAGTTCACGCATTCACACAACGTGCAGTTATCCACTACACATTTGTCTGGCGGCCGCGCCATCTCGCTGACCCCTCCCCAGCCCAGGCGGAGGAACCCCAGGCCCAGAGTGGAAGGAACTCCCAGGTGGCCCTCCTGCCCCTCCTCCAGGAGCAACTTGGAGGCACCCAAGCCCCAGCAGCCTCAGCCTGGGCCACTCATACAGAGCACACACCATGGCCAAGGTCCGCCACACCGTGGACACAGATGCCTGTCCTCAGGCCTCCAAGGCAGGGGTGGGGAAACTGAGGCACCAAGAGGTGAAGCAAGTTGCCCAAAGCTCCCTTCCTGGATTTCAGCACAGCCCTGTCTGATGCTGGAGGCTCCAAAAGGCTGCTGCTGCCTCTGCCGTCCCTCAGAAAAGAACCGGAACAGCCTGTGCAGGCCTTGGCCCAGTGGGCTGATGGCTGTCTCTGGTCTCTCCGTGGGGGAGGAGAGGCTTGGGTGCCAGCCCCACCCCGTGGCTGTGGCACTGGCTGGGAGGAGCTCCAGGTGCAGGCTGTCAGCCTTCGACGAGACTGAGCGTCCTTGTACACCAGGGACAAATTTAGCACCATGGGCGGGAGGTAAACACATTGGTGCCATCCCGGCAGGGCTTTTATTGACTCCTCCATGAAGGGCAGCGGTGGGGGGAGGAGGCCACCGTGGGCTACCAGCCCTTCCTTGAGGGCTAGGGGTAGGGCTCCAAGGCCCCAGGACACCCCGATTCTGTTCATGTCTGTACTCTGTGATGAGGTCTCAGGCAGAGAGGGAACTTCCCTCGTAGTCCCTTGGCCATCCCAAAGTTCATCACACCCCTTACCCCAGCCGAGCCTTCCTGTCTGAGGCTGAGATCCCCATCCCCAGTGGCACCTTGAGGCCCAGCAGGACCCCAGTGAAGGCCAGGACCGCTGAGCTCAGCTTCCATGTCCACACAGCATCTTCTGCACAGAGAAGTCTGGGCCGCTGGTGAGCCGTCTGGGGCTGAGAGAGAAGGACCCGCACCAATGGCCGGTGGTCCCTAGAGATGCTGTACCAGGCCCTCACGAACATGCCTGCGTGCACACACCCCTGCATGCACAGGTGTGGTGTACAAGCACGGAAGTGTGCAAACACACCACCCGGGACAGTACTCATGAGCACACACTGCAACGCAGACAGGTATGCACACGTGTGTAGAGCTGCACATAGTAGGATGTGCATCCATCTCCAGGAAACTTGAGGGGCTCGCACACACTTGTACACCCACACCCAAACCCACACAAGCAGGGACAAGTGGTCACTTGTTTGCGCACCAACCCACCTGGGGTGGTTAATTTTATGTATCAACTTGACTGGGCCACGGGGTGCCCAGATGTTTGGTTGAAGTGATTTCTGGGTATGTCCATGCCAGTGTTTCTGGAGATGAGTATTTGAATGCTGGACCGAGGAAAGCAGGTGTCTCCCAGTGTGGGCGGGCTCACCCGATTTGCCAAAGACCTGAATATGCAGAGGCCGAGGAGAGGAGAATAGGCTTTCTTGTCCTGCCTACTTGAGCTGGGACATGGGTCATCTCCTGCCCAGGGACTTAGACTTACACCACTAGTGCTCCTGGATCTTGGGCCATCAGGATCTGATCGAATGCCACCAGCAGTCTTCCTGGGTCTCCAGCGTGCAGACTGCAGAGTGGGGCCTTCTCAGCCTCCATCATTGTGTGAGCGGATTCCTTATAATAAGCCTTTTCACGTCCTATTGCTTTGTTTCTCCAAAGAGCCCTGAGTAATGTGCCACCTCAACACACGCTCCTAAGCAAAGCTGCGGTGGACAAAGTTGAAGGAGGATCACATCGGCTCCATGCACTGACAACAGTGCCTGTGAGCCTACACACTGGGCTGGACTCTGCACTGGTCCTCACAGAAGGCAAAGGCAACAGTGACAGTAGCTCTGCTGTGTCCACTGTCTTCAGGTGAGAGGCTGTGTGTGACAGACCTAGGGTTCCCTGTCCAGCTCAGTTGTACCCCAAACTCCCTCAAGTCCACGGCCGTTGTGCAAATCCTTGAGCACACGTGTTAAGTATGTTTCTGGCCACACATTTGCACAGGCCTGTGGCTGGCCCCAGACGCACCAGGGCACGTAACACACCGGTGTCTAGGACTCAAAGTGCACCCCACGGGCTGTGTACACCCCCATACTCACTCACATGTGCAGACTCGTGTGCACCCAGAAACACACACGTACCCCACACATGCTCACACAAATCATGCTTCATCCCATCCCCACCCCACTCTCTTCCAGAGACTGTCCACCCCTTACTGGGAACTGGGTGGGAGACGGAGGTCCACCCTGCCACCTCCCTGTCCCCAAAGCAGTAACATCATTCTCCTCCCTGCCATTAGCAGCTGGGCTGTTGGATCACCTTTCGGACGACGCGCAGCCATCCACCAGTCTGTGAAACAGTGTGCACACTGCCAGGCTGCCCCGCGTCCAGAAGACAGACCCACATGGCCCGCCTCCCGACCCTTGGGAGGACAGAGTAGGGGGACACCCAAACCAGACCCCACAGCCAAGAGCTGGGAGGGAGAGTGCCTGGACAGCACCCCCTGTGATGAACTCCTGAGCCCTACATTATCTAATGGGGGGGCAAAAGAGTCCCAGAGCACCCCCACCACAAGAGGGGGGCCCTCAGAGGGTCAGGGGAGTCCCCAGGGCCATGGGCACCCTGGCGTCTTCAATCCATACCCTGGGTCCTGCATGAGAACCCTGTTCTCCCTCCCCAAGATGCACCCCTTTCCACACAGAACCCCTTTGCTGCCTAGTACAGCAAAGGTATCTATAGTTTGATAAATGAACCATCATTGTATAAATGACAATTCTAATAATGTCTGCACTGGGGACACTTGCTTTTAGCTAGATACAGAAGGCAAGACGGCTGCCCCCAAGAGCAGACATCTGGGCTTGACGCCCTGGGCCCGAATCCTGGCTCTGCCTCTTAACTGCTGTGTGGCCTTGGGGAGGTGACACCACCAGCCTGTGCCTCAGTTTCCACCTTAGTAAAGTGGGCCCAGATGTCAGACTGACCTGGCAGGGCCCTCACAAGGGCTCAGCAAGTTAATTTTGTAAATCGCCCAGACCTGTGCCCAGCTTGGATGAGGGCGCTCCGTGGCTCACCGTAGAACTGAAAACGCATCTCATGTAGCCTCTAGCCAGACCTGGAGGGTTGGGATCTTTGCCCCATTCTCCAGATGAGGAGACCAAGACCCAGGAGGGCCCCCCGCCAGGGCCTCACCACTCATGAAGGACCCAGACAGGGTGCCCTGCAAAGATCTCTGGTGAACTTACATTCCAGGAGGCGAATTCTCCTCTGCTGGACAAAGTGGCCCTGGGAGTGCCACGGGAACTCCAGAATATTGAATTTCACTGGGTCTGCGGTCAAAATGTTTAAAATCAAAGCCATTTCCCAAAAATCCATAGATACATCTGTCCTCAAAAAGAAGTGGCTATTAGCAGGATTTTGCTTTCTGAACAGGGCAGGGTCATGGTTGGGGCTTCCAGAAGGCCCAGCTGGCCATCTCTAATCTTTCCAGAGCCAGCTTAGCCCCTTTCCTGTCCTGCCCCATTCTGGGGTGCCACAGAGTCATGCAAGTCCCCATCCTGGACCTGGAACATCACACCATCCATCCAAGATAGCCAATAGATACATGCTGATGACCGGATCGCCCGTGGTGGCCTCTCTCCTGGAGTCTGGCCCAGGCCTGCTTGCCCTGCCTGGATTTATTTGGGCAGGACTGGCCACACCCCCTGGGCTATCCTACCCCCACCAAGACCCTGTGACCCCAATCCTCCTGCAGGAACAGCCCCCTTAGTGGCTTCCCCGCCCCAGCAGAAGGGGAGGGTTAGCTCGCAGCTTCCTCTGGGGCAGGGGCAGGGGCAGGGGAGGATTCGGCTTCATTAATCCCCTGGGGCCAAGGTCTCCCTCCCGGCAGCAGCCTGGCCCCAGCTCCGACAGCCAGGGCCTCGAGCCCAGGTGTGTGACTGTCACCAAGATAAAAGAGACGTAATTAAATTCCAATCAGCCGAGTGATTTGCTATCATAATGTAATATTTCCCTCCAGCCTCTTAATCCCACAGCTCTGTCTCCGTCAGCCTGCCTGGTTGGGGGTCCCTGCCTGCCTGGGCTTCAGGCCTTCCTGCCATCCTGGGCCCAGCTGCAGGAGGAGTGGTGGGAGGGGACGTCCACCCAACCTGCCCCTCTCGGCCACACGCATCCCTCCCCCAACACTAGGCCACTGAAGGTGATAATGAAGTCATTTTTCTAAGGAATGTTCACCTGGAAGACAGCCATGTCCGCCGGCCTGCTGATCAGGCCGCAAAGGCAGACCCAGGGGAGAAGTGGAGGGTGGGGCCGCGGGGGGGAAGGAGGGCGGGGCGGGAAGGTGGGGGTGAAGTGCTGCGGGCCCTGAAGGCCTGGTGCTCTGAGCTGCTGCCACGTGGGGGTGATTTATATGGGAGCTCCTCGGAGTCGAGGCCCTGCCTCTACCCCAGTCGGATGCAGCAACCGACTGCCATTGCAGCAGGAGCGAGAAAACCTGGGGACCTGGCCTCAGTGAGTAGGGACGCCGGAGTGGGGGCGGAGGGGGCGGCAGTGGCGAGCTCCAGCGAGGCCGCAGAAGACACGATTTCAGTTCCAGCAGGAGCCACGGCGTGCCCTCGCCCGACCTGGGCACAGCTCTGGGCACTTTTCAGCAGAACTCATAGGGTCCTCCTGAGGGTCCTGCCAGGTAGGTCTGACAACTGGCCCCACCTTACTAATGTGGAAACTGAGGCACAAGTGACACTGAGCTGCTCCCTGTGGTCTCACGTATCCGAAACTCACCCTGGCATCTCCTGCCATCCCAGGATACACGAGGAACTCTGAAACACTCCAGCCCGAGCCACAGCCTGGTCCTGGGGCCCCGGCAACTTCTCAGGAGACCCAGATGTCTCCTGCGCTCTCCTCTCGCTCATCTTCCCTCCCAGGTGTTTCCTCCCACTGTGGCTACACGCCCCACAGGTAGCTGGGCTCAGGGTACCAGGGCTCACACACAGCCACATCTCCCTAGCTGTTCCCTGTCCCCCGCCCCGGGGCCACTGTGAAATTGTCCTGGGGCTTCAGTTTCCTCATCTGTGAAATGAGCATCATCATTAAGACCCAGTTCATACTTGTCCTGAGAATAGAGGCCTGGGGCATGGCCCTGGTTCGGAGGACGGGCTGGGTGCTTTTATTAGGACTGTGTAAAAGCGAACGTGGAAAAGGACAGTCCAGAGGGTGGCAGAGCTGGGGCGGAGCGGGGAATGGGCAGTTTGTTGACATCTTTCTGCTTTTCTGTGGCTTCCACGTTTGCTAAAACGGGTCTGTTGACTTTCAGGGGGAGCCAAGGGCTGTGTGTGGCCGGCTTGGCAGGCAGAGGCGGCCTGCGGGCAGCCACAGCGGACAGCACAGCGGCCCCCACCTGGGAGGCGGCTCCCAGGACAGAATGCCTCATTTCCCTGGGGCTGCAGGCAGCCTGGGGGGTGGTTGTTCTGCCAGGCAAAGCCCCAAGTGCAAGCTTCACTGACGGCACTGTTTGGGGTTGGGGGATGGGTGCAGGGGCCAAGTGATGCTGAGGAGCAAACAATGAAAAGACCTGCGTGTTCAGGATGTTGGATTACACATGATTTTTTCATGACTTCTCTTTAGCAGTATGACATTCTTAAAACAATAAACAGAAGGTATATCGCAGTGTTTTGGGGGGCCAAGGTAGGAGGATCTGTTGAGGCCAGGAGTTCAAGACCAGTCTGGACAACACAGTAAGACCTCTCCTGCCCCACCTCCAAAAAAAAAAAAAAGAATTAGTCACACATGATGCTGTGTGCCTGTAGTCTCAGCTACTCAGCAGGCGAGGCAGGAGGATAGCTTGAGCCCAGGAGGTCGAGGCTACAGTGAGCTATGATCGTACCACCGCACTCCAGCCTGGGCGACAGAGCTAGACCCTGTCTCTAAAGAAAAATTAAAAATAAATAAATAAAAAACATAAAACGAAAACAATGAGGAGGCTGAATTGTCAGTGGTTCGTAGTTGGGGTAGACTTCGGAATTTTTTTTTCATTATTATTATTTTTTTTTCTGAGGCAGAGTTTCACTCTTGTTGCCCAGGCTGGAATGCAGTGGCATGATCTCAGCTCACTACAAGCTCCGCCTCCCGGGTTCAAGGGATACTCCTGCCTCAGGCCTTGGGAGTAGCCAGGATTACAGGCGCCTGCGACCACGCCTGGCTAATTTTTTGTACTTGTAGTAGAGACGGGGTTTCATCATGTTGGCCAGGTTGATATTGAACTCCTGACCTCAGGTTATCTGCCCGCCTTAGCCTCTCAAAGTGCAGAGATTACAGGCATGAGCCACTGTGCCCAGCTGACTTCAGAATTTTAAAATATGCATACCTGGGTTCTACCTTATGAGGGTTCTGAGATGGGTCACGACACTTCACACACACACACGCACATATGCCACACACACACAATACGCGCAACACACACAGACACACACACCACACAGGCATACCACATACACAGACACATACACACCATACATACCATACACACAGACACACCACACACACACCATATACACAGGCACACACCACACACACAGACACACACACAGACACACTCCACACACTCACCATACATGCAGACACCCACACAGACACACACACCACAAACACACACAGACACACTCCACACACTCACCATACACGCAGACACACACACAGACACACACACCACAAACACGCACACAGACACACACAGATACACACACACCACAGACACACACACACACACCACAAACACACACACAGACACACACACAGACACACACAGACACACACAGACACATACACAGACACACACACAGACACACACACAGATACACACACACCACAGACACACACACAGACACACACAGACACACACAGACACATACACAGACACACACACAGACACACACACAGATACACACACACCACAGACACACACACACACACCACAAACACACACACAGACACACACAGACACACACAGACACATACACAGACACACACACAGACACACACACAGATACACACACACCACAGACACACACACAGACACACACACCACAGACACACACACAGATACACACACAGACACATACACAGACACACACAGACACACACACAGACACACACACAGACACATACACAGACATAAACAGACACACACACACACAGACACACACACAGACACACACACCACAAACACACACACAGACACACACACAGACACACACAGACACACACACAGACACACACCACAAACACACACACAGACACACACAGACACACACACCACAAACACACACACAGACACACACAGACACACACACCACAAACACACACACAGACACACACAGACACACACACACACACACAGACATACACAGACACACACAGACACACACAGACACACACACAGACACACACACCACAAACACACACACAGACACACACACACACCACAAACACACACACAGACACACACACAGACACACACAGACACAGGTCCAGGGAGGCTCACAGAGCCCACAGCGGGCAGAGTGTCGGGAAGGTGCGGCTCACCCGGAGGAATGGATAAAGCCCAGGCCCAGCAGCAGCGCGGGTTCCCTCCCCAGGAACACACCTTGAGAAGCACTTGGTGGGGGGTCTTTGCAGGACTCTGAGGTCCGTGAAGTTCAAGCTATGACTCTGTAGTGGGACACACCCACCCCAGGCTGGAGCGTCCTGGGGACACGCAGAGGCGAGGGGAGCTTTCCAGGGGACATGTCCATGGCCAGCTCGCTCCTCCAGGAGTTGGCACCTTCCATGGTGGGAGAGCAGCACCTTATCCTGGGGCCCCAGGGAGCCGACCACCCAGGGCTGTGCTTTTGTAGGGGTGGTCCCCAGAGCCCCTGCGCCTGCTTGTGAAAAATGCAGGTTTCCAGGCCCCACCCCAGATGCACCGGCACAAACACATGGGGACCAAGCACTCCCGCTGATGTCCAGAACCCCCCACAATGCCCTCGTGTGGCTGGGCAGTGCCCAGAGCCCCCCAACAATGCTCTCTCATAGCTGGGCCTCTCCCTGTGGCCCTGGACCTTTTAGGGTGAACACTGACTCCCAGTGTTTGTGGAAAGTGAAGTGAAGGAGACAGGGAGGGTGGGGGGGGCAACCAGAGAATGAATTTGGGCCCCACCCCTCCAGGGCCTCTTGTGTGCTCTCCAGGCTGGTGGCACCCGGCACGCTTGCGTTTCAGTCCCTGGGTTTTCAGCAGAAACTCGGATCTGGGGTGGCAGAGCTCAGCCTCTGCCGCCTGGGTCCAGAGCTGCACTGGAGCTGCTTCCTCTGGTCTCACATGTCCGAAACTCACCCTGGCATCTCCTGCCATCCCAGAACACATGAGGAACTCCGAGGGACTCGGCGTGCCAGGAAGGGCCGGGAGCCAGGCTCAGTGGGAGGGCGAGCCCTGGGGGATTGGTCATGTCTGCCACAGTACAGGAGGGGCTGGGCTGCAAGTAGGGAGACCTGGGCTTGCCACGTCCAGTGGAGGGCTGAGATTCCATCACCAAGAAGGCCTCCAACCTACCAAGAGCATGGGGTCCAGGTGGGCGCTCCCCTCCTGGCAGACGCAGCCTCTCAGGGCACCTGTGGCACTTTCCAAGGCTTCTATGGCACATCCTACCGCCTCTCAGCCTATCCTCTCACTACCCATCCGTTGGTCCACCCGTCCGTCTGTCCACCCATCCACCTGTCTGCCCATCCGAGTAGCTCTTGCCAAGGCTGGGGGTGGTGGGAGGCAGAGGCACTGGAGTGGGAGCCGTGGGCTTCCCAACATGGCTCCTCACAGTGCTGCCCTGTAGCCCACCACGGAGCTCAGGTCCCCATCCACACAGACCGCCCTGGAGCAGGCATGATGGGTGGCTCACAGGAGGCACCTCCAGATGACCCAGTCAGGGGACTCATTGCCAGCCCTAGGAAGGAGTTTAGGATGGGAGTAGGGAGAGGTGCAGGCTGGCATGGAGGACCCCTGTGTTTCCTGGGGGACCTGCCTCCTGGGACAGGGAAGCAAGGAGACTGAGGTGAACCCAGAGCAGTGGACACAGGACAGGTGGGTATAGACGGGGCTCCCAAGGACAAGGTCTCGGCACTGAGCCTGGCCTCTGATTAGACTGGCCTGGGTCAAGTCTGGCTGCTCCTACATCCTCTGTGTCATGGCTGAACCTCTCAGAACCTCAGTGTCCTCGTGTGTGAAATGGGGACACTGGCTCTTGCCTCACTGAACCAATGTGCATGTAAAGCAATGGGCGCAGAGCTGGGCACACTCACTCGCCAAGGAGGCAGGAGCCCCACACTCCCAGGACAGGCTTACCCACAGCAAGAGGCGGAGACCGAGGCCTCCTGGTCGGCCGCCAACTTCTCCTGGGAGGCGTCCCGCCAGCTCCTGGCTGCGTAAGAGAATGAACGTGTCAGGGAAAGTGCCCAAACCCTTGCAAGAGGGAAAGAACGTGAGCGGGAGGGGAAAGAAGCATTTGTGCCAAGATGGTTAAAACAACACTATTCATACAGAAAAGAACTGGAAACCTCCCAGGTGCCCAACAATGGGGCTCGGGAAAGCCAGCGGCCGGGAAGGCAGCTGTACGGGCCCGGTCGGCACACGGCGCTGGGAGGGTTGGCAGCAGAGGCGGGGAGGGGCAGGATGGCAGCACGGGCACGTCAGCCACAGCAACACAGCCGCTCACGCTTAGTGGGCCAGAGGGCAAGGCGGGAGGGGAGGGCATACATGGGAACAGTGGCTTGGGGTAGTCTGTGTCCTAGTTCCCAGCTCTGCGGGGAGCCCCCACATCTTGCTGTCCACCTGATGAC
Organism: Rhinopithecus roxellana; assembly: GCF_007565055.1. Lineage (NCBI taxonomy): Eukaryota > Metazoa > Chordata > Mammalia > Primates > Cercopithecidae > Rhinopithecus > Rhinopithecus roxellana. Next base: position 11,883,815 of record NC_044564.1, read on the forward strand.
ACAGCAAAGGGGCTTTGGAGTCAGACAGTTGAGGCCTGAACCCAGACCTGTCATTACCAAGGGTGCCATTGCCAGCCAGTGGTTCCACGTTGCTGGGCCTCAGTTTCCCCACCTTCAAATGGGGAAGGCATAGTTCTATTAGGCAGAGAACAGGGGTCCATTAGGCTGGGACAGGGGCAACCTTCCTCACTGGACAGTGGGGTTGTCAGTGGAGGGGTTCTGGGGACCCTGGGAATGCAGACTGCCTCCCACCTCCAGCTGTTCCAGAATTGGAGCCCCCGTACTGTCCCTACCCTCACATTGAGCCGCCCCTCGACGTGACCTGATCTCCAGAGCCTGTCATGCAACAGCTGCCCACAGACCTCTGGCTTCTGCAGAGGGGAGCTCAGAGGAGCAGAGGGGATGGGCAGGTGTAGGGAGGAGAGTAAGTCTCCCCACCCCAGCCCAGGCCAGAGCTCAGGTGGTGGCGACGCGGCCAGTGGGGAGAGCCCAGAGCCTGGGGTTTGGAGAAGAGACTGGAGCCCTCAGTGTGGGTGTGACCAGGGCCGGGGCCGGGAACTGTGCTTGTGGATCGCTCCGATTCCTGCACTTAGGACCCTGCTGGAGGCAGCCTGAAGGCAGGAGCCCTAGGCAGGGTGAGGGCAGAACCTGCTGGCTCAGGGCGGTCTTGAGCAATCGGGAGGCACTCAGGAGTACACAGGGAGCCCAGGCCACGGAGCCGCCTCAGCCAAGCCGCAGCTCCAATGTGGGACTTTCCTTGGATCCTTTGAGATGCCTCTTACCACATCCTTCTGAGACCAACAACTTAGAAAAGCCCTTTCTTGGTCATCCCTTTATGGAGTTCACAGCCATCAGCACCATTTTACAAATGTTTTTACAGACAAGAAAACCAAATCTTGGCAGGTTCTCGCAGATGACAGTGGCAGAAGCGGTATTCGAACTCAGGTCTTGAGTGAGCCCTTGTCCTCTTTCTGCTGGACCGCACTGCCTCTGCCCCATGGCCTCACAAGGGATGGGGTGGTACCTGCGGCTTCTGTGTCTGAGCCCATTCACTGCTCGGCCACCAGATAGATCGCAGCGTCCACCTGCCCTTGTCCCCCACCCCTGGGAACCATGCCATGCCAGCTCTTCCCTTCCTCCTCTGGGTGGACGGCACTGGGCCCAGGCTCTGCAGGACCTGGGGGGCGGCTCCACCGGAACCCGCAAGAAGAGCTGAGCACGTACAAGCCATTTTCTCGGATGAGTTATAATTTTCCTTCATTTCCCCTTCAAAACACACTAATTAAACGGACATTGTTGAGGCGGTCAATTGAAATGCAAAAAAGCATCCTCTTTCTAAAGAACATCCCATTTCTTTGGAGGCAATTGTGTGCATTGTGTAAACTGGGCAGGGACACGGCACACACACACGTGGACACGTGCACACACGAGCAGACACGTGCACACACACACACACGCATGACTGCGTATGTGCATCCATAAGCACAAATGTGCATGCCTGTGCGTGTCCACACACATGAGCCCGGCGGAGACACTCAGTCTCACCTGAGTGTGCTTTCGTGCCCAGCACCAGGACTGTTCCGATGTCAGCCATGGTAATCAGGGCACTGATAGACTCAGGGAGTTCTTTTCTCCTGCAGCTGCCAGGACACTGTCTCAGGAGCGTCCGGTGGAGGCCCTGTCCCGCCATTCCAGGGGTCTCTTCTCTGGCCGGCCACTCTCACAGGGCGTTGTCTCTTCTGTGTCCCCATCTCCGTCCTCACGTCTGCCCCCACAGAGGTTTCTGAACCCAGCCTGGAGATGGGGGAGGCAGGTAGCCTTGACAGACCTGGCCAGACCCGGACCCCTGTCTTAGGGTGGAGAGGATGGCTCCAGCTTGGAGCCCAAACACCGGGGAGGCAGCTGGGACTTGCAGGTCACCAAGGGCTTGCCTAGGGCACCACCCTCTTTTTGAAGTATAACCTTTTATTTTTTTCATCAAGATGCGGAAAACACACAGGAAAGTGTACAGAGAATAACTACATTGTCACAAAGCCATGGTCTGTGTAAGCACCACCCAGGAAAGGGGCAGGCACTCCCGTCCCCTGCAAGGCCCGAAACGCCCCGGGCCCATCCCAGTCACACCCGCACACCCTTCTCCTGACTCCCAATATCTGAGGTTGCCTTTGCCTATGTCCAGCTTTAAACAAACAAGCTAATTTCTTATTTGGTGTCTGGCTTCCTTCACCCAGCTCTGTGTGAGGCCCCATGCTGTGTGTAGGTGGCCACATGCCTGGCCCACGGTGGAGGGACACCTCAGACCCTCCGTGCCCCTCCCTCGCTCCTGCTGCCCAAAGATCCTGCCAGCCCTACCCTTGCCAGGGCCAGGTACCTTGATGTAGGTGGAGGGCCAGGGGCCTCTGTGGGGAGGAGAGGGGCCTGCAGGGCCCCAGAGAGTCCACTGTCCTGAGGCCACCGTACGACCAGAGGTCCCCCAGGACGTGGGTCACGCGACTGTCCTTCTGCAACCCACCCCCAGTCATGGAACCCTTGGGCCATGGCTGCCCCTGTGACCGCTGATGGTGGCAAAGTGCAGCTTGGCCTAAAGACATTCTGATTCCATTTATTTGTCACTTGTGTCTGGATCTTAGTGGGGACGAATCTTCTAGGTTGTCTGTACCTTGGGAGAAAGGAGGGCTCAGATGCATGGGTTGGGGGCACAGGGAGCTGGCGGGGAGCAGAGACCCTGAGGATAAACACACAGGAGCAGCCCCCTGGGCCTGCATGAGCCCCAGAACACCGGGGTCTGGCAGATTCCTTCCAAAGGAGACCACTCCCCACTCCTGGGAGCTGCTGGGGCCCAAGCTGTCCTCTCAGCAATGCTCTGTGGTGACCAGTGATTCACCCATATTGAGGGACTCCTGCTATGTCCTGGGCATGGGCTCCTGTCACCATGAAGGGAAGGCATGGGTGTCTGCTGAGACGCAAGACGGATGTGCAGGGTGTGGGGCCTGCTGCCAGGGAAGGCTTCCAGGAGGAGGTGACCAGCCAAGCTCAGGTGAAGGAGCAGGGCCAGGGAGGACGCCTGGCAGAGGAAGAGTGGTCACAAAGGCTAGGAGGTGGGGGGAGCCCGGGAGCTCCAGGAGCCAAGAGCTCAGCCTGGCTGGAGCTGAGTTGAGTGTGTGAGGGTGTAGGGGGAATATGAGGAGTGTGAATGTGTGCATCAGTGTGTGTGAGTGTGTGGATCTGAGTGTGTGAGACTGGGTGAGGGAGTGTGTGAATGGGCCTGCGTGTGAATCTGTGTAGGGGGTGAGGAGGTGGGAGCGTGTGAATGAGCATGTGTGTGAGTGTGTGTGTGTGATGTGAGTGGGTGAGGATGTGGCAGCGTGTGAATGAGCATGTGCGAGTGTGTGGCTGTATAGGCACGTGTGTGAGAGTGTGTGAGCAAGGTCTGATGTGCAAGTTGCAGGTCGCAGAGCCTTGTGGACCACAGTAAGATACCAGGTGCCAGGACTGGATCCTGCATTGCTAGGGAGCCACAGAGTGTGGTAGGGTGAGATTGACACTGTCAGCAGGTCCCTAGGTGCTGGTGGAGGCTGGACTGGAGGCAGGCCACAGTCCAGCTGGGGGCCACCAGCTGGGGGCCACCACGGTGTTGAAGGACAAAGTGAAGCCATCCTGGTCGGGGCAATAGGAGAGGCATTTGGCAAATACATGTATCTGGTCTTGGTGTCTGCCCAGAAACCTTCAAATCCAGAGACTGATTTTGAAGGTTTGTCCAAAGGCCTGGTGAGCTCGGCAGGCTTCTACCTGGAAGGGGGAATTGCAGGTTGAGTGACAGCTGAGGGGCGGGACTGCCTGAGCTTGACTCTCAGTCCGCCATTTGAGAACTGGGTGACCTTGGCGGAGTGACTTGGTCTCTCTGAGCCTGTTTCTTCATTGGTGGCATTGGATGATGATAATAGTACCCACGTGTATTAGTCAGTTTTTGCTGCATAACAAAACCACCCCAAAACTAAGTGGCTTACGACAGCAAATGGTGGTTTCCTTGCTTGTAGGCCTGTGGGTGGGCGGTGGCCCTGGCAGGCTCAGCTGTGCTCGGTTGGACTCACCCCAGGCCGCAGGTTGGGTTTAGGTCTGCTCCCTGTATTTCCTCATTCTCCCTGGACCAGTGGCTCCGTGGAACATGCTCAGCTGGGACAGCTCAGCAGGACATAGAAGAGTGAGATGCTGCAGAAGCATGCACCGGTCGGCCTCACCACTCACCTGACTGGCTATCCCTGAACCCAGGCTAGGCCCAAACCCAGGCCCAACACGGCTGGGCGGGGAAGTTCCTCACCCACAGTGGGATGCAGGGAGGACCTGGGCACCGTACCCAAGGCCCTGCCTTCATCATGAGGCACTGGGGAGCAGTGAGTGAAGCTGTGCTCAGGACACATGAGACGTCACTGCTCAGTAAAGGAGCAAACCAAGTCCCCTGCCCTGCCCTGCCACAGCGAAGGACCAAGCCTGCTCTCCTAAGAGCCTTGGGAGCTGCAAGGGGTCAGGATGTCCTCTGGGGATCCCCCGCCACCTGCCCCCGCTGGACCTTTGTGCAGGAGCCTCTGAGACTCCACCATGCCTGGAGGAGACCCTGTACTCAGCCTGCCTCTGCACCCACTGGCCACTCAACACCAAGGAAACCAGGTTGGCACCATCTTGAGTCCATGTGGCCCCCTAGTGCCACCTGCCCCATCCAGGCACGCAGTTGCCTCTGGCTCCAGGGGCCTGGCATTGAACACAGCTTGCCCCAGGGACGAGGCTGCCCCTGACTCCACCCTGGGGTCTGCCCAGCAACCTCCCTCACGAGTGAGCCCCAAGTGCTCCAGACCTGGCCACCAGGTATCCACGTTGTCCACGTTGGAGGCTGGGCTGGGGAGACAGCCCAGGAAGCCTCTAGGGCAAGGGAAGGGTGGGAAGCACCAGAGTGATTGGCATTGAATTGTCTGATGAATGAACAAGAAGAGCAGACAGGGGCATGGCAACTGTGTAGGAGAGCCCAGCAGAGGCTTACAAACCCCAGTAAGTCTGGCTCCATCTCACCCTGATGCAGAAGCCCTGCCTCTTGCCTCCATGCCAGAGGTCGTTTGGCTTTGCTTACATGCCTCCGGAGATGGGTGTCTCACTTCCACTGAGGCAGCAGTTAGAAAGCTCTTCCTTATTTGACCTGAGCAGTGCCCCAAAGTCCCACTTCTGCTCCCACAGGGCAGATCTTCAGTCAGCCAAGGCACAACCAGAGTGTGCATGTGTTGAGCACCAGCTGAATGCAGCCTAACAGCATAGGCACCATTCCCTGGGCCTGGGAGCCTCAAGGAGCACAGACACTGCAGAGCAGCCCACTGGGAAGTCAGAGCCCTGCCCTGTTCTGGCCAGGATTGCCACCGCCCTCTCACCCCGTCTCCTACAGGCCCCCAGCCACAGCACCCCGAGCCCAAGGCATTCAGAGGTCTGGACGCCAGTAGCTGCCTGCGCCTCCTCAGCCCCAGCAGAGAGAGACTCAGAGAGAGAGAAAGGGAAGGGGAGGAAGGGAAAGAGGAGAGAGAGAAAGGGGAAGGAGGGAAGGGAGGGAGGGACAGAGAAGAGAGAGAAAGGTGAGGGAGGGAGGGACAGAGGGAGTACTTGCGGCCACCAAGCCATTGTTGTCCTTCTTAGCACCACTTAGCCCAACTGTTAAAAAGATTCAAGGCAATTAGACTCAGGGGAAGCCATAAATCTCAATGGCCATCAGCCTAAGTTTTCTTCCCGCCTTGAAATAGCAGCGATAATGTCACTGGTTGTGGGCCCCAGACTCCCAGAGGGCTTTCTGATAAAAAGCCACTTCTTCAAAACATCAAACCCAAGTTCCTCTCTTCTTTCAAGTAGCCCGAGGGTCAGGTTTCCCAAGAGGGGGTGGGAGGGGACGAGGCCTGAGTCTGGGGCCAGCAGGGGTGGACGGCGAGGGAGGGCCTCCTCGGGCATGCACTGGGCAGTGGGGCCTTCGGACCGTGAGGTCAACGCCGAGGCCGCGGGTTCCAAGGTTATCTTGTGGCCTTGAATCTGACCTGAGACCTCTGAGAGATGCCTCTCTAACCTCTGCTTGGTTACCACTAGCGGCGGGAGGCTCACTTCCTCCCACAGCCAGTGGGCACCTCCTGGGGTGACTCTTCTGAAGGAAAACGCTTCAGATACCCGTTCTGCCTTCTAAAATACCGGCGGGGTCCCAGCGCCATCCTCAGTGAGACTGGGAGTGGGCATTGTGAGCCCTGGAAGCCTGGCCCCCCGGGGGATGGATGGAGCAGGGACCCTCAGCAGCAGAGTGGGTGGGGAGGGGAGGACCTCGCCCTGCACTATTTATTTCATCGCGGATGTGCCTATTCTTAGATATGAAGGGACATAAGGAAAGCTGTCCTGAGATGTGGGGAGGCTGGGAATGCCCTGAGGTTCCCCCGCCGCCCCCAGTCTGGCTCCCTCACTCCAAGCAGGGTTCTCTTTAGCCCTGGGGACGCGGGGGTCTTCTCCTCTCCCTCCACCCCCAAGGCACCTCCCTCTCTCAGTCCTGTCTGCTGGTCACTGCACTGATGAGGCAGCCCCTCCCCTCCCTATCTTTTCTGCCTCCACCTCACAGGGAGGAGCTAGAGAGCCTGAAGCTGCAGTGCCGGGATTCAAACCCTGAAGTTTTGCCTACCATGCTGGGCAGTGGACCGGGGCTGCCCTGCAGGGTTTGGGGTCAGGGCAGGGCCAGAAGGGAGGGCCTCAGGTGTCCGCTTCTGTCTGTCCCCATCCGGCCTCAGGAGTGAGAGCTGAGCCATAGTTAGACGCCTCCTGGGTGCCCGGCCGTGGGTCCTGCTTTTCAGGCCTGACCTCACTGACTCCTTGCAGTAACCTGTGGTCGGGGGGTGGGGGACTCTATGCTGTCCCCATTCTACAGAGGGGGACACTGCATGGCGCCCTCTTCAGGGAACCTCCCCGACTTGTCCCACAAGCTGGAAGTGGGGCCACACTTCGAAGCCCGGGCTCCTCCCCTGCCTGGAGGGAGGGATGGGACTCGCCTCACGGTTCATTAGGTCACTGATGAGCTAGTATTCTTGCCGTTTTCCCCCTGCCAGACGGGGAGCTCCCTGAAGGCAGACGCTGAGCAGGGTAGGAGTTCTCTCCTCCCCTCAAACCCTGCGTACCCTCTTTCTTCCTCAGAAGACCCCTCCATAAAATGGGGGTTACTGTGACGATCCAGTGTGGAAATGCAGGAGAACGCTGGCCATCCTCATTTCCTGGGACCTCCTCTAATTCCTCTGTGCATTGCTGCACTGGGCGCCCGGAGCTCTCCATAGTTCAGTCCCAAACATGCAAACAGCAAACTGCTGTGTCTCCTCAGAGGCCACCAGGCCACCTTCCCTGCGTCTTCTGCTCGGTGCTGGCATGGAGTAGGCTTGGCTTACCTTCGTGATGAGTGAGTTTGCTCCTCACTAGCACAGAGCCAGGTCCAGACCCCAGCCACCCCATTCAACCCAGGACCCTGCAAAAAGAAGCCAGTGATGTCTAGAATGAGGGTGCCAAGGCAGCCCCTGAGGAATGGAGAAGCCAGTCTGCCATGCCCCCTGCAGAGGGGCCTGGTCTTCCTCAACTTCCGGAATCCCTCTCCCTCCTTCAAGGAGTCTCAGGCTGTTGTCATGAGAAGCTGCAGCAGTCAGAAACAAGCACAGCTGCTCTCTGACCTGGAAACCACCTTCGCCCAGGCCCATACACCCACCACTCCTCCTCCCCTCAGGCGCAGTCAGAAATTAACAGGCACAGAGAGGCTCAGCCACCTGCCCAGAGTCACACAGCAAGAATAAAGCCGAGGTAGGATTTGAACCCAGGTCCACCTGGGTCCTGAGTCTGGATTTGTGGCTCACACAGGACAACCTTCCTCCAAGGAAGTCGAGAAAGCTTAGGGAGCCCTCATTTCACAGATGGAGAGACCAAGGCCCTACAGGGACTTGACCAAGTCCACACAGTGAGCTGGAGCCTTTCAGACTCCAGTCCCGGGGCCAATCTCCACAGCCCTCCCTGGGACACGTGTCAGGAGGTCCCTGGTGAGAACCTTGAGGGACACCTGTCCTGGGGGAATGCCCCCACCTCTGTCCCCAAAGTGCTATCTGGACCCCATAGGTGCAGGTAGCCTGGCCTTCAGAATGGACACCAGCGGTGTCCCCCAAGCTCATGCCATCTGTGACGGGGACCAGGGACCCAGTGAGACAAAGCTCAGGCTTCCTGGGGACCTGCAGGCCAGGCAGGGTTTCCAGGGCTGCGCCCAGGTGCTGTGTGGGGGCTGCAAGAAGAATGCGGGGCCATCGCTGCTTCTTTCTGGCTGGAGGCCCCTGGCAGGCAGTGGCGCAGGCATGTCTGGCTCTGTCCAGGAGCTCAGGAGATGACCCAGCCTCCCGGACACCTTTGTTCCATCACCCATTTTGGGCAGGGCCCGGGGCTGAGCAGGCTCAGGGCTGAGCAGGCTCAGGGCATCCCTCCAGCCCTCCTATGCAGAGTGGGAGTGAATGCCACTCTACAGACGCCTGCACACAGGGGCCCCTCGTTGGACAGGACCCCCCAGGGCCAGCCTCCCTGCCAGAGCTGGAGAGGGGAGGCAAAGAATTCCCAGAGGAGGTCTTGGCAGTCAGGACAGCAGGCAGTTAGGCTCTGGGCAATCAAGGTCTGGGCGGTGGCAGGCAGGAGACAGCCGCAGTGGCCAGGGCTGGGGAGTGTTTGACACAGGGACCTACAGAGGACTTCGAGCACCTGGCAGGGACTGCGCTGACCTGGGCCCTGCGGCGGGAAAGGAGCAGCTGGGCTTGATCACAGGATCTGTACCAGCCTGGGGGAGGGCCCTGGGAGGCTGGGGTATCCCGGTTCTCTGCACAAATTGAAGGGTCAGATGGACTTAGATTTGACCCCAAATTTACAACTGAGCAGCTGAGTGGCCTTGAGCGAATCACTGAGACAGGCTGGGTTCAGCTCTGTTTGTAAACCACATCAGGATTCTGCACCTGTGAGGACCAGGAGCAAATGAGAACGTGCCTGCCACTCACCTCACAGCCCACCTGGGAAGGGCCCTTTTTGTAGCTCCGCCCCTTTGCTTCGGGTGCAGGTGTTCCCCTCCTGGAAGTCCCCTTCCCCCCTTATGTTCTGCACTTCTCAAGACCCCCATCCCTCCTGTAGGGCCAGAGCACCGCACCTGCCCTTCCTGGGGTCACCTGCTGGCCCCAGGACCTTGTCCCCTCATTTCTGGCCGCTTCACAGTGCCAGATGCAGTGCTTTGCTTGGTCTTGGTTGGGGTACAGACCAGGGCCATCTTCCAGCTGCTCTGAAGAGCAGGTGCCGCTGCCCAGAGCCTGGTGTTGAGGAGGACGCTGAAGTATGCTCTGGCTCTGCAGGCGGCACCGCTGAGAGACACGGCCACGGTGGGAGTGTGGAGTGGACACAGCAGAGCATACATCTCCAGCCCACAGGCAGGGGTTTGAACACAAACAGCGGGTTGCCGGCATGCGTAACTTAATTGCAATAATTAATGCATAGATGACAGGGGTGAGGCGACCCCAGGCAGCAGCAGGAACCGCCTCCTTCTGTTTGGGTGCAGTGTGCACTCCCCAGAGAGGCAGTGGTCAGAAGAGCAAGCATGCTTACACTTCGTATCTGTTTTCTGTTGCTGTTCTGCCACGCACTCAGCAGCTTGGAATACACTTTTCTGACCTCACCATTGCTGTGGGTTGGGAGTCCAAGCAAGGCTGAGCCAGGTGCCCGGCTCACGTTTCCCTGGGGCTGTAGAATTCGCAGATGCTTCCATCTTCAAAGCAGCAGGGAGATCAGGGAGGGAATCTGCTCCTGCAAACCTCTGCCTCTGGTCTTGCTTCTAAGGTGCTCCCCTGATTAGGCCAGGCCCACCCAGCATCATCTCCCTTCTGATTAACTTAAATCCTTCAGAGTAAGGGATTTATCTGTACAATCCCTTCACCTCTGCCATTTTCTACTAGCTGGAAGCAAGTTACAGGGTTCACCCACACCTAGGGGAGAGGGTCACAGAGGATGGGGGTCACTTCAGAATTTTGTCCTTGTCAAGCACCTATGGAGTGCCAGGCTGTGTGCTGGCACCTGATGTGCTTATAGAATTTCATTCCATTTATTTTTGAGACTGAGTCTTGCCATGTTGCCCAGGCTGGAGTACAGTGGTGCGATCATGGCTCACAGCAGCCTCAACTTCCCTGGCTCAGGTGTTTCTCTCACTCTTGAGTAGCTGGGACTACAGGGGTGCTCCACCAAGCCTGGCTGATTTTTTAAATTATTTTTTGTAAAGACAGGGTCTCACCATGTTGCCCAGGCTGGTCTCGGACTCCTGGGCTCAAGCGGTCTGCCTGTCTTGCCCTCCCAAAGTGCTGAGATTATAGGCGTGAGTCACCGTGGCTGGCCCTTAATTCAGTTCTTTCAAGATAAAACTGGTGGGTATCCCCTCCCCCCATCACTGTTGGCCCTGAGGGTACTGCATGGCTGCTTCTGCCACTCCCTGGAGGCTCCCATCCCCTCCCCTGCCCCCAGCTCACCCCTTTCAGTCACACTGGCTTTCCCTCTGTTACTCAGATGCACACGGCTCTCCCTGCTTTGGGGCCTTTGCACGGGCTGTTCGGTGCTCTCACCATTTGGAATGCTCCCTTCCCTCACCCCTACTCCAGCACCTTCCCATCCTCCAGGACTCAGTTTCAATGTGACTCTTGGCTGGGCGCAGTGGCTCACACCTGTAATCCCAGCACCTTGGGAGGCCAAAGCGGATCACTTGAGGTGAGGAGTTGGAGACCAGCCTGGCCAACATGGTGAAACCCCATCTCTACTTAAAAATACAAAAATTAGCTGGGCATGGTGGTGTGTGCCTGTAACTCCAGCTACTCGGGAGGCTGAGGCAGGAGAATCGCTTGAACTTTGGAGGTAGAGGTTGCAGTGAGCAGAGATCGCACCACTGCACTCCAGCCTGGGGAACAGAGAGAGACTCCATCTCAAAAAAAAAAAAAAAAAGGTACTCTCCCAGAGTTGCTGACCCTGACCACGCCGCATCATCCTCTTTCAGGACCTCTGCTCTTCACCTTCACAGCCACTTAGGCTTAGGCCTCTTAGAATCTCATTTTGTGCATACCTTCTGTTTGTCTCTACAACTGGGCAGTGAGATCTTGGTGACCAGGACTTTGCTGTTTGGTCACCATGTGAACAAACAAGGTTGGTGCCCACTGTGGTGGGCAGGATTCTAGATGCCTGTAGGACTCCCTCAAGTGTGGGAGGAACAAGTGAGTGTGACAGGAAGGACTCCGTGAAGACATTCCATGAAGGGTGAAGGGTGAAGACACTCCATGAAGGGTGAAGGGTGAAGACACTCCATGAAGGGTGAAGGGTGAAGACACGCTGTGAAGGGTGAAGGGTGAAGACACTCCGTGAAGGGAGAAGGGTGAAGGGTGAAGACACTCCATGAAGCGTGAAGGATGAAGACACTCTGTGAAGGGTGAAGGGTGAAGACACTCCGTGAAGGGTGAAGGGTGAAGACACGCTGTGAAGGGTGAAGGGTGAAGACACTCCGTGAAGGGAGAAGGGTGAAGGGTGAAGACACTCCATGAAGGGTGAAGGGTGAAGACACGCTGTGAAGGGTGAAGGGTGAAGACACTCTGTGAAGAGTGAAGGGTGAAGGGTGAAGACACTCCATGAAGGGTGAAGACACTTCATGAAGGGTGAAAGGTAAAGGGTGAAGGCACTCTGTGAAGGGTGAAGGGTGAAGACACTCCGTGAAGCGTGAAGGGTGAAGACACTGCGTGAAGGGTGAAGGGTGAAGACACTCCCTGAAGGGTGAAGGGTGAAGACACGCTGTGAAGGGTGAAGGGTGAAGACACTCTGTGAAGAGTGAAGGGTGAAGGGTGAAGACACTCCATGAAGGGTGAAGACACTTCATGAAGGGTGAAAGGTAAAGGGTGAAGGCACTCTGTGAAGGGTGAAGGGTGAAGACACTCCGTGAAGCGTGAAGGGTGAAGACACTGCGTGAAGGGTGAAGGGTGAAGACACTCCCTGAAGGGTGAAGGGTGAAGACACTCCGTGAAGGGTGAAGGGTGAAGACACTCCGTGAAGGGTGAAGGGTGAGGACACTCTGTGAAGGGTGAAGGGTGAAGACACTCGTGAAGGGTGAAGGGTGAAGACACTCCGTGAAGGGTGAAGGGTGAGGACACTCTGTGAAGGGTGAAGGGTGAAGACACTCGTGAAGGGTGAAGGGTGAAGACACTCGTGAAGGGTGAAGGGTGAAGACACTCCGTGAAGGGTGAAGGGTGAAGACACTCGTGAAGGGTGAAGGGTGAAGACACTCCGTGAAGGGTGAAGGGTGAGGACACTCTGTGAAGGGTGAAGGGTGAAGACACTCCGTGAAGGGTGAAGGGTGAAGACACTCTGTGAAGGGTGAAGGGTGAAGACACTCTGTGAAGGGTGAAGGGTGAAGACACTCGTGAAGGGTGAAGGGTGAAGACACTCCGTGAAGGGTGAAGGGTGAGGACACTCTGTGAAGGGTGAAGGGTGAAGACACTCCGTGAAGGGTGAAGGGTGAAGACACTCTGTGAAGGGTGAAGGGTGAAGACACTCTGTGAAGGGTGAAGGGTGAAGACACTCTGTGAAGGGTGAAGGGTGAAGACACTCGTGAAGGGTGAAGGGTGAAGACACTCGTGAAGGGTGAAGGGTGAAGACACTCCGTGAAGGGTGAAGGGTGAAGACACTCGTGAAGGGTGAAGGGTGAAGACACTCCGTGAAGGGTGAAGGGTGAGGACACTCTGTGAAGGGTGAAGGGTGAAGACACTCTGTGAAGGGTGAAGGGTGAAGACACTCCGTGAAGGGTGAAGGGTGAGGACACTCTGTGAAGGGTGAAGGGTGAAGACACTCTGTGAAGGGTGAAGGGTGAAGACACTCCGTGAAGGGTGAAGGGTGAGGACACTCTGTGAAGGGTGAAGGGTGAAGACACTCCGTGAAGGGTGAAGGGTGAAGACACTCTGTGAAGCGTGAAGGGTGAAGACACTCCGTGAAGGGTGAAGGGTGAGGACACTCTGTGAAGGGTGAAGGGTGAAGACACTCCGTGAAGGGTGAAGGGTGAAGACACTCCGTGAAGGGTGAAGGGTGAGGACACTCTGTGAAGGGTGAAGGGTGAAGACACTCCGTGAAGGGTGAAGGGTGAGGACACTCTGTGAAGGGTGAAGGGTGAAGACACTCTGTGAAGAGTGAAGGGTGAAGGGTGAAGACACTCCATGAAGGGTGAAGACACTTCATGAAGGGTGAAAGGTAAAGGGTGAAGACACTCCGTGAAGGGTGAAGACACTTCATGAAGGGTGAAAGGTAAAGGGTGAAGACACTCCGTGAAGGGTGAAGGGTGAAGACACTCCGTGAAGGGTGAAGGGTGAAGACACTCTGTGAAGGGTGAAGGGTGAAGACACTCCGTGAAGGGTGAAGGGTGAAGACACTCCATGAAGGGTGAAGACACTTCATGAAGGGTGAAAGGTAAAGGGTGAAGACACTCCGTGAAGGGTGAAGACACTTCATGAAGGGTGAAAGGTAAAGGGTGAAGACACTCCGTGAAGGGTGAAGGGTGAAGACACTCCGTGAAGGGTGAAGGGTGAAGACACTCTGTGAAGGGTGAAGGGTGAAGACACTCCGTGAAGGGTGAAGGGTGAAGACACTCCGTGAAGGGTGAAGGGTGAAGACACTCCGTGAAGGGTGAAGGGTGAAGACACTCTGTGAAGGGTGAAGGGTGAAGACACTCCGTGAAGGGTGAAGGGTGAGGACACTCTGTGAAGGGTGAAGGGTGAAGACACTCTGTGAAGAGTGAAGGGTGAAGGGTGAAGACACTCCATGAAGGGTGAAGACACTCTGTGAAGGGTGAAGGGTGAAGACACTCGTGAAGGGTGAAGGGTGAAGACACTCGTGAAGGGTGAAGGGTGAAGACACTCCGTGAAGGGTGAAGGGTGAGGACACTCTGTGAAGGGTGAAGGGTGAAGACACTCTGTGAAGAGTGAAGGGTGAAGACACTCCATGAAGGGTGAAGACACTTCATGAAGGGTGAAAGGTAAAGGGTGAAGGCACTCTGTGAAGGGTGAAGGATGAAGGGTGAAGGCACCCCATGAAGGGTGAAGAATGAAGGCATTCCATGAAAGGTGAAGGGTGAAGGGTGAAGATACTCTGTGAAGGGTGAATGGTGAAGGGTGAAGGCACTCCGTGAAGACACTCCATGAAGGGTGCTTCCCATCACACTCACTTGTTCCTCCCACACTTGAGGGACTTTGCAGATGCAATTAGGCTTCTAATTAGAATTTTGATATCATCAAAGGGGAGATGAGCCCTTTAAATCTGGATCTGGAGGTCAGAGGCAAAGGATGTCAGAGTGTGTTAGGCAATGGCAGACCTCTCCTGCTGGCCTAAGCGAGCAAAATGTCCTGTTTTGGAGTGGACCGTAGACAAGGAGCTGGGGGTGCTGCAGTTGCTGGGAGCATCCTCAGCGGACAGCCAGCAAACAAATAGACCTCAGGCAGGCAGATGCAAGGAAACAACTCTGCCAGCCCCATGGGGCAGCCTGAATGCAGCTCTTCCCCAGTCCAGGCTGCAGGTGAGAACACAGCCCAGCACACACCTTTATTTCAGCCTGCGAGACCCTATGCAGAGTATCCAGACAAAATGTGCCAGACTGCGACCCACAGGGCCGTGCTCAGCCATGAGGTGCTGGAAGCCCTAAGTTGGTGGGAATTTGTTTTGCAGTGATGGCAGCCCAATAAGCCACCCACACTCTTTCCACCCACCATTGCCTTGTGGCTGGCCTAACCACCAGGCCCCAGGGCCCTGCCTGAGGACACTTGCTGGACATGAGCCAGTACTGCCTGCACAGGACAGGCCAGAACTGTAGGGGTTGCCTGCCACTCACGGGGCAAGGGTGGACACTCACCCCAGCTCTCACCCCTCATTGGGTAACGCAGTGATGCCAATTCTGCACTGGTTCACATGGTCCCAGGTGGCATAGAGCTCTGGTAGCCCACAGTGGTGACCTACATATTTACACACACAGTCTTGAATCCTGCTCTCAGGGTCTGTCCCAGGCACTGTCCCCTGGCCCCCGGCCTGGTACCTGCATTATAAATTCCCAATTCACACAGAAGGAGAAATGTTGGTAACCCACCTAGGGTCACACGGCTTGTGAACGGGGAAGCTGGGATTCCCACCAGCACCGCCTCCTTGCCGTTCAGCTCCACCATTCAGGTCACAGCCCACGTGGCGATTGAACGTGACTGCTATAGCCCTGGGTCCTCACTGCAGCCGCTCCCAGAGTGAAGAAGGAAAGCAGTCAGCAAACCACCCTCCCACAACCCGGCCCCTTGCCTGTCAACACAACATAAAAGCTCATCTAGAGATAGATAAATTTACTAGGAAGAACCAGTTTTAACAAAGGAAATGGAGATGCCCGAAGGGGGATGTGTAATTTTTTATCCCATTTCACAATTGAATTGTAAATCGTGTTGGAGTTGAGTTCCCAGGCCCAGGTCTGATTGCGCTGAGACACGATTCGGAGGAGGGGTAGAGGGCTGCAGCCACTTCCCCATCCCCCTGGGCTTTCCCCTCCTGCCCCGCCAGCTCTCAGACCAATGCAAACCAGGAGGATGCAGGTGACCCCGGGCCCTCAGGCTGCAGCTGAGCTCCTGAGACCAGCTGCTCAGGTTCACTTGTGATGAGCAACACCAGGGGCTTGGTGTTAGCAGCTCATTGCAGACTCAAACAGCAGGACGTGTGTGAGGTTTAGACACTGTAAGAAGCGAGGTTGGCTTTGGAGATCGGGTTTCCATTTATTTACGAACAGTCTTAGGGCCGCCTCCGTCTCCTGGGTCCTTCTCATTCACAGGCGCCCACAGCACTCTCTCCTGGATCCTTCCATGACCTGCAGAAGGAAGCTCCACTGTCCCAGTGTCCAGGCGAGGAAGCAGAATCATGATCCAGCCCAAGACTCAGAGCTGGGCCATGGCAGGGGCAGGGAGCCACCGGGATCTGCTTAGCGGGGACGCTGGTACCTTTCACAATGACAGGCCCCTCCTCACGTGCTCCAGCGCTGGCTCCTGATAAGAGTGATGCTTGGAGAGCAGCAGTCCCATGATGCAGACATGCATGACAATCAGTTGCCAAGGTCAGGGTAAGCGGGCGACCTTAGCCCTCACCTGGTGAAGTACCATGCCTGCAGCGTGCTGCTGGCTGCAGCTCCGGCCCTGCACCCTCCATCCTGACCCTAGTCCTTGGGGGTGGGAGGCCTCGCCAGCTGGACAGCAACAAGCACAGGATTTAGACCCTGAGCAGCGGGAGCCTTTGCTCCCTGCCCTTCCGACCACCTCCCCGCCCATTCCAGAAACTGCTCCCATTTCAGGTCATGGTCAGTTCTATGACACCTAGGAAGACAGCTGGGGCCACAATCACAAGAACACCATCCTGTTCTTCCAAAGCACCCAAATCTCACCTTCCTGGCCACTTGGCAGCCCCCTCAGTGACCCCAGGCCTCGCCTGCTGACACCATGTCCAGCCAACAGATGTGGACGTGAGCCCGAGTTTGTCCACAGCCTGGCACATGTATGAGAGTGCAGAACCAGGGGTTCTGAAGGCAACCGGTGAGGAGGTGCAACCCCCCGGGGCCAGACAGGGATTCTTCTGTGAAGACAGAGTCCTGCGCCCCTCCAGCTACGCTGGTCCACGCACCTGCTGGCTCCTCCTTCTGGCTGCAAGCTCTTCTCCTTCTGGGAGGGAAGCTCAGGGATGGGCTCTCCACTTCCTGAAGGCTGCCCTGTCCTGACTCTCTAGAAGGTTCCACTGACAAGAGCATGGATGCTTCTCTAAGTACTGATGGGCAGGTACTCAAGGAACCCCCAGGTCCCAAAGGCTTGGGGATTACAAACCCATTCACCAAGCCTCTGGTCGGACTATAGTGGGTGGGGAGTGTGTCTGAGGAGTGCACTTCTGCTGAACTACTCTGGGGAGGAGAACCCTCACCCCCGAGAGCCCACCTCCACCTGATTTCAGCAACTGCACCCCAAGGAGAGGGCTCTACTTCCACCATGAAGGGGACCAGGGGGACCCACAAGTGTCACCCTCCTCAGTAGCTGGAGACCTGGCCTCAGTGGGGCTGCGTTTAAGGGTTGAGAGAACTTTAGCTAAAAAACCAAGCAGTCCATTTCCACCCCACAGAGGTGGCTCAAGCAGTAGGTTTTTACAGCTCTCTGTGGAAACCTGCAACTTCTGATCTAGACAGAAATGGTGGATGAAAGGGATCCATCCATCCATCCATCCATCCATCCATCCATCCATCCATTTATGTATCTACCCTACCATCCATCCACCCATTTATACACCTACCCTACCAACCATCCATCCACCCATCTATCCACCCATCTACCCTACCATTCATCCATCAACCCACCCATCTAAATACCTACCCATCCATCTATCCATCTACTTTTCTATCCATCATCCATCCATCCTATCACCCACCCATTTATATATCTACCTACCATTAATTCATCAACTCACCCATCCTTCCATCTACATGTTCATCCTTTCCATCTATCTATCCATCCATCCATCCAACCATCCTAACACCCACCCACCCGGGTATCCATTTATCTACCCTTCCATTCATCCATCTATCCATCCATCCAAATATCCTAACACCCACCCACCCAGGTATCCATTTATCTACCCTTCCATTCATCTATCCATCTATCTATTCATCCATTTGCCTATTCAGAATTCACTCAGCACCTATCATGTGTCTTACTGTTTAGTCCTAGAGGGTCCCGATGCACCAATCTGGTGTCTGCCCTTAAGACAGACACAGACACATAAACAGATGCTTGTGAAACATAGGGTACAGGCATCCTTCGTGGATGGAACTTAGCCAACAGGACCATGTGCCGAGGTTGTGCAGTGCACTGTCCCTGCACCATCTCATGAGGGGCTTCCTGCTGAGCCCCTTGCCAGCCTTCCCTGCTGCTTCCTATCCCCTTACTTTTGCATGTTCTGAAGTAACATCCTTCCCTCCAGTCTAAATATCCAAATCCCACCTGTCCTCAAGCTGCAGCCTGAAGCTAATGCTTCCTGTGTGTCCCTGAGAAGCACTGAACACGCTGCACCTCAACAGCCTTCTTTGTCTGTTTCCTCGAGACTGGGGGCTCCCTGGAAGGGCAGGGGCCTGTCCCGTCCTGTTCACATCAGCCATCCCCACACAGACCCAATGCAAGAGCCGATGCTTTTGAGAAGTGTTTGCAGAAGGAAGAAATGAAGGGAGGGAGGGAAGGAGGAGGAATGGTCAGAGCTCCCTTTTGTGACCCACCCACCAGGGGTTCTGGGCCCTGGCCGTCTGTCCTTCTGGCCTGGTGAACTGCCTTCCCTCTCTTCTGTGGACCCACATGTGACACCTGGCACCTTCTTTGAGGATGACTCCTAGCCCATGGGGAAGGTCCCCTCCTGCTGTCCCCAGTCCCAGGCCACAGGATCCCCGCATCTGGATGGGGACTGACCTACACCTTCCTGGGAAGGAGACTTGCCAGACTCAGCCCTAGGAAACTGACAAGTCTTTGGAAAGCCCCTGGCCCTGCCCTACACAACCGGCCCTCACCCCAGGGATTCTCAGCCCAGTGGGGACATTTGGGAGTTTCTTCAAGGGACTGGCTCATCTCTGGGGGGGCACCCTGGGAGGTAGAGCTCCTGGTTCATCACTTTTCAGTAATGGCCACTTAGAAAATCTGTCTGTTAGAGAACCTCTAAATGAAGACCGAGGGCCACAACCTTGACCCTTGGCCCTGGGCACGAGACCACATTTCCAAGCGCACACCATTTAATGTTTAATCTCCTGTGAGGCTTCCAACTGCTAATGACACGACATTAACTTGCACAAACAAGACCATTCACAGAAGCCGACCTGGAATCTGTGAGGTGTCAGCCAAGCCGTCACGGTCCCTCTGGCCACAGGGGTCTCGGCTTGCCCAGTCCGGGGACGGGGGTCAAAAACCATCCTGGTTCCCCAGCTTTCTCGGGTTGGGAATGCAGTGGGGGCCACGGGAGCTCAGAGCCTCACCTAACTCCCTCCTCCACCCACCATTCCCAGTTTCTCAAAAGGTACCTCCACTAAGAAGTCTGCCCACAGCGCTGACACTCCACTCTGCCTGCACCCACCGGAGTCAGCACTCTCGGGGCTGGGCCCTGACCACTGTCCTGTCTCCTCCACTCTCTGCGGGTCACAGGGTGATGAACCAGCAACCACCTTTCCTAGCCAGGCTTCCCCTGAAAGCAGACCCCGGGACAAGGATGCAGGTATAGGTGGAGACCCCCAGAAGCACCGTGAGGAGCAGCTGGGGAGGGACAGAGACAAGAATGGGCCTTCATGGGGTGGGTATCTGCTGCAGGCAAGGGGGCTCCATACCCCAGGCCTCTGTGAGACTGCAGAGCACACGGTGGAATTATCCCCAGGAGGGACGCCTGCCCATTATCTCCCTGGTTGGAGGGCTATTCAGGGGCATCAACTTCCAGCACCTCTAGCTGACCCCTCCTGTGGCCAGAGAAATGCAAAAAGCCAAGAGGGGGCACTGTGACCCCCGCCGCCATTCTGCAGATCCCACGAGCCAGGGGCTGTGCGGGTGAGCCTTTGCTGCCACTGCCTTCAGCTCCTGGGTTAGCTCTGCTCACTCGGAAAACTGCCAGGAACACTCCACCATCCCCATTTCAGAGATGAGGAGACTGAGGCCCAGCCTGGCTGTGTGGCCTCACCAGGTGGTGGTGGAGCTGGGAGTGGGCTTTGAACTTTTGGGCCGTCTCCCTGAGTCTCCAGCTACCAGCTGCGTCTGCAGGACTCTGAGCTCAAGGGCAGGGAGAGACCTGCAGAGGCTGCCCTTCTCCTGAGTCCAAGGAGGCCACCATGGAGGACAGGAGGGCAGGATGGGAGCAGGGAGCCCCAGGGCCGCCGGCCCCAGCTGACACAGAAACCCTCCCTCTTTTCATCCAGAAGTGGAGGGAGAGGGGCCGCTGAATGCAATCACGGCCAGTGAAACTCAGAGAACACTCTAGCAAAGACCTGGTCCCTCAGTTGTTCCTGGGCCCTGGCCAGGCTGACCAGGGTCTCCGCAGCATCTTCTTCAAGAAGAAACTGTAGTACTTTCCTCATGGAAACACTGCAGCTGATTAGGTGAAAGAAACACTCCAAATAATTGACAGCAAAATCATGAGCCCTGAACCTCACTTGCAGACCACAGACCTCCTCCTTCTCTCTTCCTGCTCTCTTGCCCTCCCCGCCCGCATCAGGTTTCCTGACTTGGCCCCGATACAACCCTGGAAAGAAAGTGCTCCCCAGAGCGGATCTTGTTCACCCCTTTGCTGAGTGGCTCGGGGTAGGGGAGGGGCTCAAATGTGCCAAGAGTGAAAATAAGCCCTTTCCTTCCCTCCCAGCTCACAGTCTAGGCCCAGGGTCCCATCTTCCCGTCTCCCAGCCCCTCCAGGTGGCCTGGTCCTGAGCTTCTGAAAGTCCCTGGGAATAGGTCGGCCAGCAGCTGAGAGGAGAGGCTGTGGAAGGTGCCGTGGGTGGAGCTGGCCTTTCATTCAGAGCTGTGAGCCAGGGGGTGGGAGGCCAGCTGGGGTGGTACAGGGGTGCAGGTGGGTGCGGCTCGTGCGAGAACTTGACTGCAGCCCACAGAACTCAACTGAGCTCTTTTGGTGTCAGCTGGACCAGAGGGGGACTCTCAGAGAAAAAGATACCACACACTGCTCTGCATCCCCTCGTGGACTGGGAGAGGGGCCGACACAGACACAGACCCCCACCCCCAATTCCAACGAGGGTCTCTGAGATTCACCTTCCGACCCTGTGTGGGAATGGCGCCCTGAGCACCCCCTGGGGCTGGTGCCACCATGGGCCTCTGCATTATCTTCCAGACTCTGCTCGGTTAAAATGGACAGAGGAGGGCCACTGTCCACACAGAGGTAGCTGTGTGCCCTCGACGGGGCCAAGCACCCCAAGACACCCTCCCCAGCCTGGCAGCTCCACCACTGCCCCATAGAATTGCATGCCATGCCCATGTCATAGCAGACAATGCCCGGGGCATGTGTGTGTGTGTGTGTGTGTGTGTGTGTGCGCGCACGCATGTTGGGGGGTGTCAGAAGAGTAAGCAATCCAGGCGCTGGTGAGACGCACAGAAAAGACACCTAAATGACCTGAGAGACTGGGGGGACTGCCTGGAGGAGGCAATGCAAATCCCAGGACCAACTTTAGCCAGAAGAGCAGTGCTTCAGGCAGGGGCACAGCATGTCCTGGCCGAGGAAGACAGGAGCCGATAGGCTCAGGCCATGCTAGAAGCAGTGGCCGCAGCGTGGGGGTGGGACACGTGGCGGGTGGGGTGCCTGGGGAGAGTCTGGAGAGGAGGGTGGGGGTAGGCCAGGGCCTTGGGGTGCCTCGTGCCCTGTCGGGGCATCCACCTCCTCTCCACCGCCTGACCCTGCCATTTCCCAACTCAGGGAGACATCAGCCCTGCCTGGACCCTCAAAGCCTGGGGGGCACAGCCTCTGCATCCTCCAGCCCGTTTGTCTCGGGATCCAGACCCACTGAATTGTTCTCGCCGCCCAAATGCACCCAGCTGTCTCATGACCCTGCCACACATCCTGCCTTCCCTAAGCTGGAAACTCTTATGCCCAACCCGGCCTCACCTTTCAGGTGTCAACTCATCTGTCACTTCTTCTGGAGAGGCTTCCTGGTCATGTCCCAGAAAAGGGGGCCCCATTGCATGTCCCTCTAGCTCCCTGCACTACCTCTACCCCCAAGGCCTCAGCCTGCTCACTTCCCTCCCTGCATCTAGCTGTGGGCCCTCTAAACGGTGGACGAAACCACAAAGGAATGGCCAAGGGACAGGAGCCTCCAAGAGGCAGCTCTTTGCTGGCCCTAAGGGATGCTTTCTTCCTTTGCTGGTGGTAAGTTCCCATCACGGAAGGTAACTGAGCAGAATCTGGGCAGCATTTTGCCAGGGATGGGAAGAAGCGGTCCGTGTCTCAGTGGCAGGAAGGAGCTCTACTTCATGTGGCCCCTACCCTCATCTCTCACTGGGGTTTGCAGCCCCAGGCAGGGGAGTCAGAGCCCCTTTCCAAGAACGGGGACCTGGATTCAGGTGAAAGGAGGCAGGAGTTATTTCAGATCTGTGCTGGACTCAGTTCTGGAGAAGCAAGCCCTGCTTGGCCACCCTCAGCCCACTGGGCAAGCAGGATCACTGTGAAAGCACAGCCCTGCTCAGGCCTGGCTGAACCTCTGCCACATCTCTGAAATGCCCCCACCCCTGCTCAGGCCTCGTCTGTGGTCATATACAGACAGTCACTTGTCGGGCGACTGCCTCCTTCCCAAAAAGGTCAGGCAGCAACAGGCAGCAGGAGCAGGCAGGTGGATGCCTGACCTCGGGACACCCTGAGCAGGACCTGGATGGGGCGGCGCCGGGCACTCGCTGGTCTTGCAGACCACTGGCGGTGGCTCCTCTATGGTGGCAGAGTCGAGGGCAGTGTCTCTGTGGAGTGTGATGAGGGGGTCCAGGCCTGAGCTCCATCGAGGCTCCCAGAGCAGGGGGTTGTACCATGAAGCATGAGCAGTGCTGGGGCAGGCAGGGTCTGTCCCTAGCAGGGGCTGGTTCTGGGCTCCCAGCAAGCAGGGAGTGGGAGGGGGGTCGGACTGTGTGTGATGGGAATGGCCCCCGGTGCCCTCGCCAGCACGGATGGCAGAGACCAGGGCCTCCTTTTTCGTTTTGTTTTGTTTTGTTTGAGACGGAGTTTCGTTCTTGTCTCCCAGGCTGGAGTGCAGTGGCACAGTCTCAGCTCACTGCAACCTCCACCTCTCGGGTTCAAGCAATTCTCAGCCTCCCAAGTAGCTGAGATTACAGGTGCCCGCCAGCACGCCCGGCTAATTTTTTTGTATTTTTAGTTGAGACAGGGTTTCACCCTGTTGGTCAGGCTGGACTCGAACTTCGGGCATCAGGTGATCCGTCCATCTCGCCCTCGCAAAGTGCTGGGATTACAGGCGTGAGCCACCATACCCAGCCGAGGCTGGGGATTCTTAACCTCAAGGTATCGCTGGGGGTCACAGGACAGACCCCTGCTTATCCTCCCTGTGCTCCAGAAGCTTCTTCCAGGTGTGGCTTTCCTATCAACCGTGGCTGATCAGCGTCACTCAAAGGAAGGGCCCCATGACCCGGGTCTGTCCCCACTGCTGGCAGTTAATCATCTCTGTCTCTGCGGCCACCCCAGGGCCCAGATGGGCAGACCCCGGGCACAGCAGTTTCAGCAATTTCTGCCTCTGTCACCTGGGACCCTGGGAAGAGGGTGAAGCAGAAAGTATGGAAAATACCAGGAAGAGGATAAACCAAGGCTCAGTCCCAAAGCCCAGAACGAACCCAGAAGGCCAGGAAGTGATGGCCTTTGCTCTTGGGGGTGTTCAAGCTGTATTTCCTGTGTTTAATGGAAGCTCTGCCCTGGTCTGTGTCTGTGTGACGGGCACGGTGCACAGTGGGGTCTTTGCTGGGCCTGGCAGAGCTGCTGCCCGCTGCCTGGGCCTGCCACTGTAAGACGGGTCCTGAGGGCTGCCCTGCCTCATCCATGCCTGCTGGCTGCTGTCCTTACTCTGTCCTTTCTAGACGTGGAGGCAGAACAGTGCTGTCCTGAGGAGCTTGAACTCCAGAATCAGAATGACGGGAATTAAAATCCTGACCCTAATACTTTACTGCACCTGTGCCCCAGGACGGGCGGCTCAGCCTTTCTGCGTCTCAGTTTTTTCATCTGAAAAATGGAGACCCTGACGATTCTAATTTGTCCTGAAACCCACCTCGGTGGGAGGTAAGCAGTGTGCCCGGGGCCATGCCTGGCGTGAGTGCGCAGGTCAAAGTGAATGGGAAACCCTTCCCTCCTTCTGTTTTCCTTGTGCATCTCCTCAGCAGCTCAGCAGCCCACAGGGTTCCTGGAGCCGAGACTCGGGGCCCTTGGAAACACCCTCGTGGTTTTGGCCATTGTGTTCCCAGGAGGGCAGGTGACAGTTTGAGGACAGTAAATAAACTGACAGGAGGGGAGCGAGGTGACCCCTTCACCTTTGGTCCCATCAGCCAGGCCTTATCTCCCCCGTCTCGGGCCTGGCCTCAGTCTGTTTGCCCACATCAGGGCAGATGGACAGTGGGTAAACACAGCCCAGAGGGCTAGCGGGGCAAGGGGCAAGGGGCGGCCCCCACTGGGAGAAGCCAGGGATGGGGGTGGGGGACGAGGGCCAGGGGCCTGGGCCTGTGGCGAGCACTGAGCCAGATGTAGCCAGGGCCAGAGTGGGCACCACGTCTTGAAGGAGAGGCCCTCCCCAGGGCTGCCCCGTGCCCAGGAACCATGGCCTCCATCCCCCATCCCACAGCAGTAACACCAGGGCCCAGAGACAAGGGCTGGCGCCACATGGGCACCCATGAGAAGCAGGGACGGGGCTGCACACCAGCTTCCTGCCTGCTCGGTCCTCTAGTACATGGACGGGGAGCCCCAAGGCATGGGGGCTGGGGGCTGGGGATCGGGGGGCCAGGGGAGGTGGGGTGCCCTGTTCTCTGCTGCACCCCCAGCCCCATCTCACCCAGAGCTCCCAACCTAGGCTGTCATCCAAACAACTTCGGGGAGAGACCTGGTTCAACTCTTTAGTGTTTTTGCTTTGAACTTTTTCCCTGCCAGGCACTGGCCTTCCAGAAACTTCTGAGAAAACCAAGACCTCAGCCAGTCCCTCTGGCCACCATGGAGTCAGGGGGCTGGGGGCTCAGAGACTCACTAATGGTTCTCACTGAGGGAAACAGATGTGGTTTATGGTAGAAGGACCAATGAAGTGCCCTGGAGGGCTTGCCTCCCCTCGGCCCGGCCATGCCAGGAGCAGCTGACCATGGCCCATCCTGTGCTGCCATCTGCCCAGATGGCTGTGGAACAGGCATTGTGAGCCCCAGCAACAGGGCAGCGGGAAGGACGCTTGGCCAACAAAATGGCCAGAGTGCAGCCCGCCGCCCCTGAGCCGTATTTCCAGAAGGAATCAGAGCTCGCAGCCCCCGACACATGCAGCCCAGGTCTGGGCACCGTGCAGCTCGGTCTGGGTGTGGCCACCAAGCACCAACACACGTACCTGTCCAACAGGAGCCCGGGCAGCCTCAGGCCTACCTGGAACCCTCGACCCAGTTCTCATGTCTCTCCTAGTCCCCACCCCAGCAGCACCCCAGTGGGCTCTGCCTCATTCTCTCACCCCATGATTCCTCCTCCCTCCAAGGGACGACCCTCGTTCATTCATTGTTCTGGGGGAGGAGGGACAATGGTTAAACCAGCACCTGGTACTCGTGGCCACCGAGCTGGTCCAAGGACCTAGTAAGGAGTGAGGTGGGCTGCGCCCTGTGCGCTGCAGCTCCCTCCGCTCTAAGTCCACATAGGACCCCATTGCCAGGAAGCCACAGTGTCCGCTCAGCTACCCCCACACCTCGAGGGAACTTTATTAAACCTGGCCCTGCCTCTAAGGAGGACTCAGAAAAAAGCCCCTGAGGCATGGACTATTTTTCTCTTTCATGAGGATACATCTGATCATCAATTCTGGACTTCCACACCAGGAAAATTCCTCCTCTAGGAGATCTTGAATGTATCTTCTGATTGGCAAAAACTGCAAAACCCATTGTGCTTTCCTTTCTTGCTGTGGCCACCAGGAAGCTCAGACTCACATTAAGTGACCAATAACAGCAGTAGCTCCTCTTTGGCTCCTGAGGTAACTCTCTTTCCTCTTCCCACTAGACTATTCCTGAACTTTCTCTTCAGTTTTCATGTTTCAGTTCTATGCTTCAGTATATATTGTTTTCCAGATTTCTAACTTATACACAGAAAGTGGCTACTCGGCCACCTAACATTGTCTAGGAAAAATTTCCAATTGTGTCCTCAAAATGCCCCCGTGTGTGGGCTCGCACATGGACACACACACACGCACACACAGTCTTCAGTCTTCCCTGAAAAATAACACCGTCCCTACCTGCCTCGTGAATATTCACTCGTTATTCTCACAGATCCCCCAAGCTCCAACACCATTTTCAACAATGCTGCATCCCCCGGTGCACAGTGCTGGGGGCATCGGGGCACACAGGCCTGCGGCTCTCAATCCTCCTCTGCCCCATAAACACCTGGTCCTGGGGAGGCCCACCCAGCTCCCTGTTGTGCACCTGGAAAACGGGAGTTAGTGATTGTTCCTCTCAGTGGGGAGAGCGGAGGCCTCAAGGCCTGAAATCTGGGCACCCCCTTTTCACCTTGGGCTCCCCTCTCTGTAGACTCTGACAAAAGTCGCAGACACTCTCAGCAAAGAGACCCCCACAATCCGGGATACGCCCAGCAGAGAGCCCCAGAAAGAGCAGGTGGGAGCCAGGGTGCCAGGCAGGACCCGTGTGACCACTTCCAGGCAGTGCTGCCGTCCCTCTCTGCCCACTCCAGCCTCAGGACTCCCTACATCATCATTCACATCGCCTCATAGGCAGAAGCCAAGGCTAGAAGCTCACAGGCCCCAGAGAAATGCCCCAAACCCCTCTCCCCCTTCACCGCACCCCGATCCCAAGCCCCTGAGGTCATGGGCTCCCCTCATCCCACAGGGCTCAAAAAGCCGTGCAGCTGGTGAGCCCACTCATTTGAGGACAATGACGAGGAAGCCAGCTCTTGGAAAAGTTGAACTGAAGGCAGAGGAAGTATCAGGCTACACAGGTCCCCTGGGTGCACCTTCCTGCCCAGCACCAGGCTCCCGACTGATCCTGTCCCAGCCGCACTGCAGAGGCGCCTTTGCTAATCCTTGAAAACAATTCATCCCCCTGCTGCAGAGTGCAGTAGGGAGAGGACCATCAGTATTAATATTAGTTATTGTTATTGATTTCAGCTTTAGAGAATCGATTTTCAGTCCAGGCCCCTTTTATGAGGCTCTTTGCCAAAGATGCATGGATGCCACACGCCTCCCCTTGAAGCTGGTCCCCTCAACCAGGCCGGGCCTGCAAAACTCACCCCAAAGAGGAGTAAGAGTCTTGGGTGGATGAACCCTGGGGGTGCAGACAGGTGAACTAATCTCTCTGTCTGTCCTCAGCAAAGGACTAACTTCAAGACCCGGGCCAACCGGCGTTCACTTGGGCCATGCTTTCCTTAAAAGTCCCCACTGCTCTTTCTCCGCCTCCCCGACGCCCCGCTGCAGGATCAGGTGCATTTGATGAGGTCCTGCAAGACCCTGCCAGACAGGCCTCTCCAGATAGACCCCCTGCTGAGTTTTCCCCTCCCACAACCAGCAACCCTCACCCCCTACCACCACCAGCACCGGGCCCCCTTCCCTCTGTAATCCCCTGGGCTCCAAGGCTCCACTCTGGGCTTCCGCCACAAACCAGCCTCAGCCACACACTGGGGGCTGGCAGGGGAGGATGTCAAAGCTTGGGCCTCATGCTCCTTGCCTGCAGGGACCAGCTCTGAGCCTGACTTGGGCCTGCACAGCCTTGTTGAAAGAACAGGGACTGCCAGCATTTCTGATCCCTTACTGCGTGCCCGTCCACAGGACCCTAGAGTGTCAGGGGGCAACCAAGACAGATAACGCAGATTTTTTTTCAGAGAGTCAGTGGGTGTGTTCATGTAGGAAGACTGGCAAAGGACAGCCTGCTGCCCTCACTTATTAACCTGTGGTCACAGGCAACTCCTGTGCCTTCAGGAGCTGCCGTGTCCTCCGAGGTGAGATGACGGTGCCATCCTCGCAAGGATGTTCAAGAAAAGAAATGATATAACCTATCTAAAATGCTGGCCAGGTGCGGTGGTTCATGCCTGTAATCCCAGCACTTTGGGAGGCCAAGGCAGGTAAATCACCTGAGGTCAGGAGTTCGAGACCAGCCTGGCCAACGTGGTGAAACCCCATCTCTACTAAAAATACAAAATTAGCCGGGCATGGCACCTGTAACCCCAGCTACTTGGGAGGCTGAGGCAGGAGCATCGCTCAAACCTGGGAGGCAGAGGTTGCAGTGAGCCGAGATCGTGCCACTGCACTCCAGCCTGGGGCACAAGAGCAAAACTCCATGTCGAGCAAAAATAAAATAAAATGCTTAACGCATTTCCTGGCCCTTAGCAAGGTATATAGCAGAAGGTACCAGATATTTTCTTTTTTTCTCTCTAAGTCTAAATTTTCATCACTCTGAGTTTCCCCCGGCTGAGATTCACCTTCACAAGCATGGTGGTGGGAACATAACCACTGCTGTCTGGCGCCTACAACTCAGCATACGAGAACCCACGTGGAAATGCAATACCTTTAAAAGCCCCTTGTCATTGCTTTTCTTTTCTTTTTAAATTTATTTTTATTTCAATAGTTTTCAGGGTACAGGTGGGTTTTGGTTACAGGAATAAGTTCTTCAGTGGTGATTCCTGAGATTTTGGTGCACCCATCACCTGAGCAGTGGACACTGTACCCAACGTGTAGCCTTTATCCCTCACCCGGCTCCAACCCTCCTCCGAGTCCCCAAACCCTATTGTATCACTCATATGCCTTTGCATCCGCAAAGCTTCTCTCCCACTTACAAATGAGAACATTCGCTGTTTGGTTTTCCATTCCTGAGTTGCTTCACTGAGAATAACAGCCTCCAGCTCCATCCAAGCTGCTGCAAAAGACATCATTTCATTCCTCTGTATGGCTGAGTAGGATTCCATGGTGTATACATACTACGTGTTCGTGGTCAATGGGCTCTTAGCAACCCAGACAATTCAGAGACAAGTGAGACATGATCTCACCACCCCACTGAACAGAAGGGGAGACTGAGGCTCAGGAAAGAAAGTGACTTTCCCAAAGGTGGACCACATGTCCTGCCAAGGGCAGGGGAGGAAGGGGACAGTGCCCTGGTCTTCACACAGAATCTTCTCACCTCCAGGCAAAAGCTTTGCCCTCTGGCCCACAGCACCCACTCTTCCACCAGGCTGGCGTCCTGCGGGAGGAAGATGGCATTCTTCCCTCACCTTCCTTTCCTCCTCCTCCTCCTCCTCCCTCCCTCCCTCCTTTCCCCACTCCCTCCCTTCCCATCTGCCTAATCTCCTTCTCCGCCACCTTTCTTAACACTCATTTCATCAACTACAATAAACCAATAACCCTTTCTAAAAAAAAAGAATTCTAATCCCCCTCACCTTCATAATCATCCTCTTCTCTTTGCTCTAATCCTTTTCTCTTCTACTCTCGCTTTATTCTCCTTCTTTATCTTCTCTCTCTTATTCTCATATCTATCTCTTACTGTATCTCTATTTCCTTCTTATCTCTATCTTTCTCTTTTTTTTTTTCTCTATCTTTCCCTCTCTCTATCTCTTTCTTTCTCTGTCTTTCTCTCTCTTTGTCTCTTCCTTTGTCTTTCTCTCTGTTTGTCTCTCTCTTTCTCTCTCTTGTTCTCTCTCTTTCTCTTGTTCTCTTTCTCTTTTGTCTCTTTCTCTTTCTTTCTCTCTCTTTCTCTGTCTCTCTTTCTCTGTCTTTCTCTTTCTTTCTTTCTCTCTCTCTTTCTCTTTCCTTCTCTCTCTCTTTCTCTTTCTCTCTCTCTCTCTCTCTGTCTTTCTTTTTCTATGTCTTTCTCTGTCTTTCTCTCTGTCTTTCTGTTTTGTCTCTCTCTCTCTTTGCCTCTCTCTCTTTCTCTCTGTCTTTCTCTCTTGCTCTGTTTCTCTTTCTCTCTCTTTTTCTCTCTCTTTCTCTTGTTCTCTTTCTCTCTTTCTCTCTCTTTCTCTCTGTGTGTCTCTCTCTGTCTTTCTCTTTCTTTCTCTCTCTCTTTCTGTCTTTCTGTTTCTCTCTCTCCTGTCTCCCTCTCTCTTTCTTTCTCTCTCTCTCTTTCTTCCTCTCTTTCTCTCTTCTCTCTCTTTCTCTCTTTCTTTCTCTCTCTACCCCCCTCTCTGTCTTTCTCTCTCTCTCTCTCCAGCATCCATTGCTGTAGCAGCCATGAGACTGAGTCATGGACACGGTCAAGGGAGGCCAAACACTCAGCTTCCGGCTTATCCCCAACAAGAATTTCTTGCCAATGAGGCAATGCCAGGATTTATTAATTCATCCCTTTAACCATTCATGTACTCTTTGAAACATTCACCAAGCAGAGACACTAGGAATACCAAAGGCCAAAAGAATACAGGAAGCAAAGCGTTTTATAATGACTTTTTTTTTTTTTTTTTTTGAGACAGGATCTCACTCCGTCATGCAGGCTGGAGTACAGTGGTGAAACCGCGGCTCACCGCAGCCTCCACCTCCAAGGTTCAGCCCATTTTTGTGCTTCAGTCTCTCAAGTAGCTGGGATTACAGGTGCCCGCCACCACGCCTGGCTAATTTTTGTATTTTTAGTAGAGACAAGGTTTCACCATGTTGGCCAGGCTGGTCTCAAACTCCTGACCTCAGGTGATCCGCCCGCCTCGGCCTCCCAAAGTGCTGGGATTACAGGCGTGAGCCACCATGTCCGGCCTATAATGACTTTCGAAGAATAAAAACGCAGCCCTCAAGAAGTAGCCAGCAGGGCAGGGAGCCCTTATGCTCCAGAAGATGTCACTCTGGACTCTGTGACCCCTGTAGTTGCTGCCACCGAGGAACACACGTCCACACTGCAGGTTCAGATTCCAGGAACCCCTTTAGGGTGGGCCCCACACAACCCCACCCTCAGTTAACTGCCTGGGAGCAGCCAGACTCCCCAGCCTACTCCAACCCGGCCTCTCGGCGCAAGAGGATGCCCTGACATCCTTTGTCAGGGAGCAAACCATGAAGCGCCCTCCGGAGCCCATGCGGTAGCAGGGATGCAGGCGTTCAAGGGCTCTGCTGCCACAAGGCCCTTCAGGGTTCCTGGGCAGCACGTTAGAGCCACACCGTTGTCGCCCCCAGCACGGTGCACAGGGTGCCTGAGGTTTCCAAGGTCACCCTGACAGTAAAAAGCAAAGCTGGCATCCAGTCTTGACTCTGCAGGGCCCCAAAGCTCACATCCTTCCTGAGGGGGGCCAGCTGTGGCTGTGGGCCACCTCTCCTGGGCAGTCCCCAGGCCTGGGCATTGGAGGGATGTTCCCCGGATCCAACCCAGCAGTCATGGGACTCTCCGGAAGCCGCTGTCACTGAGGCCCTGCTTTCCTCCTCCCAGCGGCGTCCCTGTGACACCTCCTCCTGCCAGGGCCACCCCCGACCTGCCCACTTGTCCTGGTTCCCAAGCCCATTCCTTGACCTCTGCCTGTGCTTCAGGGTCACACCCTCTGGAAGGGAAGATGAAGCCTGTGAGCGTTGCCAGGCTGCCCGGGGTTTCGTGCAAGTGTGCGTGCATTTCTCTTCTGGTCACTGCTGTCTCTGGCCACAACTGAGCCACAAAACATCTCCTGGGACAGGTGGACTCACCCTCCATGCCCACCCACAATGCACCTGTCCCTTACCCAAGACTCAGGGGGGCGGCACAATGTCTTCTCCTGCCACACCAGCCTCGGAGTCCACAGCCTCCCAAGCGGCCGATAAGTTCTGCTCTTACTGGTTAATGAGGGGCCAGCACCCCCTGGTCCTCCATCTCTTGGGTGCCCACTTTGACTGGGCTGTGCGTCGTCACTGCCAAATGAGGGCTGCTAGGAGCCCTGCGCAGCTGACAGCAGGTGCACGGGTCCGGGGTGGGAAGGGCAGGGCTGAAGTAGCTCAGAAACCACGCCAAGGGATCAAAGTGGGTCTTAAAGCAATTATCTCAACCCCTCCTTAAAAGCTACATTGGGTAAAGTGACTTTAAATATTATTTTAGCCTATTACCAGCCTATAAATTAATCGCTCACTGCACACCGAGGCGTCGTAACTGTGGCCGGGAGAGAGCAGTGTGGTAATTATGCACAAGGCGGGAGATTCTGGCAGAAGCCACATATTTTACACTTAAATTATAATTAAACTTAGAGGAATCTCTTCCACCCAGTGAACAAATATAATCTGCACCAACCTCCCGAGAGCTGTGACTCTCGTCAGTCTATGTATTTGCTGTTGGAAGACACCCAGCCCAAAGTCATCGCTGTCTATCCGTGCCTGGGTTGCAGACACGGGAAGAACTCCAAATGCCGCAGTCTCATCGTGCGCAGCTTTGTGGTTATCAAAGCTAAAAATCCAGAACCTACCCAGCAGCCTGCACGGAAGAGAAGCACAGTGAACCTCCAGGGGCGCCAGGGCCGGGAGCCAGGGGCTGGGCACTCAGGTGGCTCCTGGAGTCAGGACCTGAGCAGAGGAGAAGCAGAAGCCCTGCAGCCAGGCGCCAGCAATGGGGACTCACAGGAGGCCCCGGGGCGGGCAGGACTTGGTGTGGGAAGGCCTGGAGACAGTGCCCAGTGGAGTCGGGAGACCGAACACCCTGCCAGGACGGAGTACTCGTTCTTGTACCCCCGCCCCCACCCACGGAACCTTCCTGGTTCTTTAATTGCTAAGCCTAATTAAAAAGTGACAATGCCATAAATAGCCTCCTTTAAAAACTTGGAGAGGGAGGATGGGTCTGCCCTGTGCCTTGCCTAGGGACAGTTTTTGTTTTTGTTTCTGAGACAGAGTCTCACTGTCGCCCAGGCTGGAGTGCAATGGCACCATCTCGGCTCACTGCAACATCTGCCTCCTGGGTTCAAGCGATTCTCCTGCCTCAGCTTCCTGAGTAGCTGGGATTACAGGCATGTGCCACCACGCCAGGCTAATTTTTGTATTTTTAGTAGAGATGGGGTTTCACCGTGTTGGCCAGGCTGGTCTCGAACTCCTGACCTCAGGTGATCTGCCCGCCTCAGCCTCCCAAAGTGCTGGGATTATAGGTTTGAGCCACCACGCCCAGCCTAGGGACAGTTTTGCTCTGTCCCTGAGGATGGGCTCCATGACCACCCTTCTCTCATCTCCACATGGAAGTCAATAACAGTAAGGGTTATTGAACAGTAAGGGTGTGGTAAGGGACAATCTTCCAGACTCCAGTGCCTGCCCCTACTCATAGCCCTTCAGGGAAGGGCTTGGACCTGGGGCATAGCCTTCAGGTCATCAGGCAGACACAGCCTGCTGCCACTTAGCAAGGGCTCCCCATTCATTGAGCGCTCCCCTGGGGCAATTCATCTGCCCAGATCCTCAACAGAAGGTGCCGTAGGTGCTATTGGCCCCTCTGACAGCCAGGAACATTGAGGCCCAGGGAGGCCAAGGAGTCAGACCAGAAAGTGGAGGAGCTGAGATTCAAGAACCTCTGGACTCTGAGACCCAAGTTGGTGCCCACAGCGAGGAGTGGTGCCCACCTGGGGCGAAGTGGGAGCAGAGGGGGCGGGCCCTGCCTTCCTGGGTCAGGAAACAGCTCCCCCAGTGCCGCCCTTAGGTCTGGGGTCTTAGTCTGCTCAGGCTGCCATAAGAAAACACTGTCGACCGGGTGACTTCAACGACAGAGACTCATTTCCCGCAGTCCTGGAGGCTGAGTCCAAGATCACGTTGCCGACCTGGTTGGTTTCTGGTGGGGGCTCCTCTTGATGGCTGCCCTCTCTCTGTGTCCCCACAGACCCTTTCTGCTGTGCGTGCGTGGAGAGAGGGGTCTCTGGTGTCTCTTCCTCTTCTTTTATTTATTTATTTATTTTATTTTTTTTTGAAACAGAGAGGCTGGAGTGCAGTGGTGTGATCTCGGCTCACTGCAACCTCCACCTCCCAGGTTCAAGCAATTCTCTTGCCTCAGCCTCCCAGGTACCTGGGACTACAGGCATCCACCACCATGCTAGGCTCATTTTTGTATTTTTAGTAGAGACTTGGTTTCACCACGTTGGCCAGGCTGGTCTCGAACTCCTGACCTCAAGTGATCCACCCGCCTTGTCCTCCAAAGTGCTGGGATCACAGGTATGAGCCACCGTGCCCAGCCCCTCTTCTTTAAAAGACACCAGCCCTATTGGATTAGGGCCCCCAACCCTTATGACATCATCTAACCTCAACTATAACTCTCTAAAAGTCCCATCTCCACATATACTCACCGTGAGTGTTAGGGTTTCAACATATGAATCTGGAGGGACACAGTTCAGTCCATAACAGTGGGGAAGACGCTGTCACCAGAACAGGTAGTAGAAGCTATGACTATCATGGTCATTCGGCCCAAGACACCGAGGCCACGAAACCCCATGCCAGAAACCAGAAACACACTGGGCCCAAACTAGCCAGGTCCACAGCTGCATAGACAGGAAAGGTGGGGACCAGTTGCAGGCCAGTGGACAGTCAGGGGCCTGAGGGAGCTGGGTGGCAGAGTGCCCAAGTGCCCAGATCACCAGCCACTAACAGGTAACTGCTAACCTGCACCTACTATGCAGAACACCACACCCCCAAACCGGGCAACCTGACGAGTTTTCACAAAATGCTGATCAATACGCCGCGACCAGAACCGGAAGCCATCCTCCAGCCATCAGCTGCCCCCACAAAACCACTGTCCTGATTTCCAAAGCCATAGTTAGACTTGCTGGTTTCAAAATCCGTGCACGTGGAATCCTCTCTGATATCCTTTCCGAGCTCCTTCCTCTCCGCATGTCATCATGTCATCGGTGTCACTGCGAGTAGCTACAGAGTCGACCCTCAGAGCTGTGTATACAGCGGTGAATACACACAATGAACATATCAGTTCTACTGATAACGGACACGTGCGTAGTTCCTGTTTTTGTGTCTAGTTCCAATGGTGTCCGCCTGCTTCTGGGTGGTGGGATTGCTGGGCCCTGGGGTCTAAGCCTGTCCAGCTTTAAAAATAACACCAGTTTTCCAGCGGGGGACTGAAGCGGCCCCACTCACCCGTCAGCGGTGTGAGATCCAGCTGCTCCGGGGGCACCTGCACCAGCGCTGGGTGTGTCCGTGTTTTCAGTTTGACTTGTTCTAGCAGTACCACAGGGCTTTTACTTACATTTCCCTCATACCTAGTGGGGTTGAGCAAATTTTCATATGCTTAATGGCCACTCAGAAATCCAATTCTTTTTTATTTTATTATTATTATTATTATTATTTTGAGACAGAGTTTCGCTCTTGTTGCCCAGGCTGGAGTACAATAGCACAATCTCAGCTCACGGCAACCTCCGCCTCCCGGGCTCAAGCAAGCCTCCTGCCTCAGCCTCTCGCATAGCTGGGACTACAGGCGCCGCCACCTCGCCCGGCTAGTTTTTTTTTTTGTATTTTTAGTAGAGACGGGGTTTCACCGTGTTAGCCAGGATGGTCTCGATCTCCTGACCTCGTGATCCGCCCATCTCGGCCTCCCAAAGTGCTGGGACTTGAGCCACCGCGCCCGGCCAGGTCCGCAGATCTTTACACATCTAGATGTGTGTTTTGTCAGATGTCTAGATGGTAACGGCATTCTCTGCCTCCGTGGCATGCCTTTTCATGTCCTGAAGTAGGTATATTCTCCACGGGACTGAGCGCAGATACCTGCCAGACGTGATTGTTCACTTTCTCATTTGTCTTTGAGGGACCCGCCGTTGTGGTTGGTCCCAAGGCCAGACCCATTCTAGATTCTGGAGTCTCCAGTTAAAGCAAGGAACTCTGTGCTCCTGTATCATCCAGTTATAGGAAGCCGACTTAAACCTGGGGGAGGCAGCCTCTTCAGCAGAGGCAATTCCTGGAGAAGTACTCAGCTTGGCAACGTGGCCAGCACCTGGGAACATGGGCAGTTCAGTCTTAGAGTGGACATTGGGCAGGACATCATAGCATCCACTACAATGCCTTACATGATTGATTTTCTGCCTTTTTTCTTATAGAGCTATTTTAAGGCTATAAATTTGCCTGTGAGCATAGCTTTAGCCACATCCCAACAGTTTTAATATAGCATTTTTAAAATTATCATATAGTTCACAATATTTTCTAACTTAATTGTCATTTCTTCTTTGACCCATTTGAAATGTTATTACTTGATTTCCAAACCTCTGGATATGTTCTAGTTTTCTTTTTGTTGTGATGGTTATGAGTTTTTGGCTTAAATATCTTATAGTAAGAAAACCTATTCTGAATGATTTCAATCATGTAAAACTTATTTTAGTTTTTTTGGGCCAGGTTTTGGTTAGTGTTGCTTGATGTTTCATATGCACTTGAAAATAACGTCTATTCTGTTGTTGGACACTGTGTTCTATATTTGTAATTTAGTTCAAGTTTGTTCCTCATATTTGGATCTCCTTTATTTCTGGTGATTTTTTTTTTTTTTTTTTTTTTTTTTTTTTTTTTGAGGCAGAGTCTCGCTCTGTGGCCCGGACTAGAGTGCAGTGGCCAGATCTCAGCTCACTGCAAGCTCCGCCTCCCGGGTTCACACCATTCTCCTGCCTCAGCCTCCTGAGTAGCTGGGACTACAGGCGCCCGCCACCTCGCCCGGCTAGTTTTTTTTTTGTATTTTTAGTAGAGACGGGGTTTCACCGTGTTAGCCAGGATGGTCTCGATCTCCTGACCTCGTGATCCGCCCGTCTCGGCCTCCCAAAGTGCTGGGATTACAGGCTTGAGCCACTGCGCCCGGCCTATTTCTGGTGATTTTTGGTCTGCTTGATCTATTGGTTATAAGAAAAAGCGTGATTATGGATTTGTCCATTTTTTTCCTTTTAGCCAAATTTTTCTTTACGTATTTTGAAGCTTTATAAATAGGCACATAAAAGTTTGTTACATTTTGCTGGTGGTGTAATTCTTTTATTATGAAATGTCCATCTTAGCCGGGCATGGTGGCTCACGCCTGTAATCCCAGCACTTTGGGAGGCTGAGGTGGGCGGATCACTTGAGATCACCAGGAGTTCAAGACCAGCCTGGCCAACATGGTGAAACCCTGTCTCTACTAAAAATACAAAAATTAGCCAGACGTGGTGGTGCGTGCCTGTAGTCCCAGTTACTCAGGAGGCTGAGGCAGGAGAATCACTCCAACCCTGGAGGCGGAGGTTGCAGTGAACCACGATCGTGCCACTGCACTCCAGCCTGGGCAACAGAGCAAGATTCTGTTTAAAAAAAAAAAAAAAGTTTATCTTTATTTTTTGTAATACTTTTTGCCTCCAAGTTTATACTAGCCGGTGTTATAGAGACATCTTTATTTTGGTCAGTGTTTTCATAAAGCATCTTTGTATCTTTTTACTCTTTCTATTTCAAACTTTCTTTTTGTTTTGTTTTTGAGACAGAGTCTCTCTCATCACCCAGGCTGGAGTGCAATGGCGCAATCTCAGCTCACTGCAACCTCCGCCTTCCGGATTCAAGAGATTCTCCTGCCTTCTCCTCCCAAGTAGCTGGGATTACAGGCACCTGCCACTGCCACCACCACATTTGGCTAATTTTGTATTTTTAGTAGACCAAAGGGTTTCACGATGTTGGCCATGTTGGCCAGGCTGGTCTCGAACTCCTGACCTCAGGTGATCCACCCTCCTCAGCCTCCCAAAGTGCTGGGATTGCAGGAGTAAGCCACCTCACCTGGCCTACTTTCAACCTTTCTGTGACCTGATATATTTAAGATGTGTCTCTTGCACGCAGAATATTATTGTTTACTTTAAAATCCATCCTGACAGTGTTGGCTTGTAATTGAAATACTTCACTCATCTGCCTTCGCTAATACCTTTGGGTTTATATCTGCCATTTACAGTTGTTCTCCAATCATTCCACCTGTTCATGTAATGCTTTCTCTACTTCTATGCACATTTTAGGATTTGTCAAGTATTTTTTACCCTTTTTTTCCCCATTATTAGCTGGTTAGTTCAACATTCTCTTAGTGGTTACCCTAGAGATTATAACATGTATGCCGGACTTAATACCTTCTAATAGAGGTTACATTAGTATAACACTGTCACCACTTCCCAGACAATGCTAAAAACTTAGAACATTTTATCTATGTCTATTACTTTCTGCCTTTGTAGCATTGTTCTCATGAATCTTAATTCTACCTATGTTCTAGATGTGCCCTCAGGAAATCTTTTGTTTTTTGAGACAGGCTGTCACTGTGTGGCCCAAGCTGGAGTGCAGTGGTGTGATCACAGTTCACTGCAGTCTCGACCTTCCAGGCTCAAGTGATGCTCCCACGTCAGCCTCCTGAGTAGCTGAGACCACAGGTGTGCACCATACCTGGCTAATTTTTTTTTTTTTTTTTTTTTTTTTTTTTGAGACAGAGTCTCGCTCTGTCACCCAGGCTAGAGTGCAGTGGTGCGATCTCGGCTCACTGCAACCTCCACCTCCTGAGTTTAAGTGATTCTTCTGCCTCAGCCTCCCAAGTAGCTGGGACTACAGGCACATGACACCACGCCTGGCTAATTTTTGTAGTTTTAATAGAGATGGGTTTTCACAATGTTGGCCAGGATGGTGTCAATCTCTTGACCTCAGGTGATCCACCTGCCTCGGCCTCCCAAAATGCTGGAATTACAGGTGTGAGCCACCGTACCCGGCCTAATTTTTGTAGTTTTAGTAAAGATGGATTTTCACCATGTTGACCAGGATGGTCTCAATCTCTTGAGCTTCTTGAGCTCAGGTGATCCACCTGCCTCGGCCTCCCAAAGTGCTGGGATGACAGGCATGAGCCACCGCACCCGGCCTAATGTTAAAATTTTTTGTAGACACGGGGTCTCCCTATGTTGCCCAGGCTGGTCTTTTACTCCTGGGCTCAAGCAACCCACCTGCCCTTGCCTTTCAAAGCGTTGGGATGACAGGTGTGAGCCACTGCTCCTGGCCAAGAAATCATTCTTATTTGAAAAGTCGGTACTTATTTACCTTGACCTGGATCCTCACCCGTTCCGTGGCTCTTCACCATTTCCTGCGTACCCACGTTTCTATCTGGGATGACTTCTCTTCTCCCTGGAGAACCCCTTTAGTATCTCTTGCAGTTTACGTCCGTTGGGAATGGATTGTCTTGGTTTCTATTTTTCTGGAAAAGTGTTTATTTTGCTTTCATTTTTGCTTTGGTGATCGTCTAGGGATAAAGGTCTTAACGTGGCCAATCGCTAGTATTTATCGAGCAACTAAAAACTTTACGTGTTATTGTTTATTACCTCCTATGAGACAGATGAGATGGGCGCTACTCCTGTCCCCATCTGTCCATGTGGAATTGGAGGCTCAGCACGGTTCAGTAATTTGCCCAGGGTCACACAGTGTATTTGTGAGTATTCTCCGCAGACACAGGGCAGATAGGAGATATATGTTCACCTCGCTGCCTGTGTATATTCCTACCTATCTATAAAACAAGGAATTGCGCACGTGACCGTGGAGGCTGACAAGTCCCAACGTCTGCAGCAGGCAAAGTGGAGACCCAGGAGCACCAATGGTGTCAGGGTCAGTTCAAGGGCAGGAGAAGACCCGACGTCCCAGCTCCACAGTCAGGCAGGGCCACGCTTTCCCACTCAGAATTGGACGAGGGCCACTCACACTGGGAGGAAAATCGGCTTCACGCAGCCCACCAATCAAACATTAATCTCATCTAGAATGACGTTCGACCAAATGGCTGGGCACCCCGTAACCCATTCAGGTTGACACATAAATTGTTGGTTTTTATTTTTATTTTTATTTTTATTTTTTTTTTGATATGGAGTCTCACCCTGTTGCCCAGGCCAGAGTGCAGTAGCACAATCTTGGCTCACTGCAACCTCTGCCTCCCGGGTTCAAGCGATTCTCCTGCCTCAGCCTCCCAAGTAGCTGGGACTACAGGCATGCGCCACCGCGCCCGGCTAATTTTTGTATCTTTATTAGAGATGGGGTTTCACCATATTGGTCAGGCTGGTCTCGAACTCCCGACCTCAGGTGATCTGCCCGCCTCAGCTTCCCAAAGTGCCAGGATTACAGGCATGAGCCACCGCGCCAGGCCAGGTTGACACATAAGATTAATCATCACTCACAGTTACTAAGCGGCAGAGCTGGGATTCGAAGCTGGCAGTT
The DNA here is from genome assembly GCF_007565055.1 of Rhinopithecus roxellana. Classification (NCBI taxonomy): domain Eukaryota; kingdom Metazoa; phylum Chordata; class Mammalia; order Primates; family Cercopithecidae; genus Rhinopithecus; species Rhinopithecus roxellana. Next base: position 11,923,695 of record NC_044564.1, read on the forward strand.
CAGGCGCCATGCCCCACACTCAGCTTTGTCTCGCCAGCCTGCCAGGTGGACACCCCCAGTCTCGCTCTTCCTGTCTCCATCCACTGTGTGCATGCACCTGCCATGTGCCAGGGGCATGGAGGGGCACAAGTTGTGTTTCCATTGCCTCGATTTCCCCAGCTCATGGTGGAGACGGACACATCCAAAACTCTGATCTGAGATGAGTCCCCTTTGTATCTGAAGGATGTCCTTCTTCTCCAGGTCTAGAACTCTGGACTGACAGCTCTTTTCTTCCAGCACCGTAAACACGTTGCTCCCTTGTCTTCTGGATCCCGTTATTTCTGCTGAGAAATAATCTTATTGTCCCCTTGAAGGTAATTTGTCCATTTGTCTTTATCTCTAACTACTTTTAAGATTTCTGTCTTTGGTTTACAGCAGTTTTACCATAATATGCCTAGATGGGTTCTCCCTGGACCTAGCCTGCTTGGCGTGTGGAGAGCTTCTATCTGGGGTTTGTTTTCTTTCATCAAATCGATGATGATCAAATCCTCAGCCATTCTATCTTCAGACATTGCTTTTTCCCTATTCTCGCTCTCTCTCTCTCCCTCCTATAATTCCAGTTACCTGCATGAGGCAGCTGCTCCCCAGACCCTATGTGTATGGCGTGCTCTGTCTGTTTCTCATCCTTTTCTGCTCACTCTGTTCCATCCTAGCTTTTTCCTCACTTATCATTTCACTTTATTAAAACTCTATTTCCCAGCCTACTGCTAAGCCTGTCTATTAAGTTTTTGATTTTAATCATTGCATTTTTCGAGAACTTCCATTTTGTAACAGATTCCAGTTGTCTAGCAAAATTCTCTGTTTTATCATCCATTTGCTCGAATAATAATTGGAAAGCCCACCTGTGATGCTACCACTAGCTGAACAGTCTGCGGGGCTGTTGCTGTCCTTATTTTTTTCCTCTGGGTCCTGTTTCTTGGTATTCCTTGACATTTGTGAAGGCTTGGCTATACCTCTGGTTCCCTTTCATAGTGATTCAGCTTCCAGGCATCCCGGCTGAGAGCCTGGAGTGTCTTCTAGAGCTTCTCCTCCTTGGCAAGTCCTAAGCTCTAATTCTGGGCTCCCTGGTACTCTAGAACTTCTGACACCTCAGTCGCTTTCTTCTGGGCTTCTTAGCTTCTTGCTCCGCACACCTTCATCCACCAAACGGCTAGAAGGGAAACCTCTGAGTATCAAACTCACTTACTTTCATCTCCTTTCTCCCCAGGATCTTCAGATCGCCACTCAATTTTTGGCTACCTTGACAGATCCAAACTCCAGTGTCAGCCCTGGGAAACTCCGCTGGCTTTCCTGCCTCTTCACGGGCATTTACAGCCTCCTGTCTTGCAGCAGGAGTTGGGAAATTCCCTGAATGAAGAGCGAGCAACAGCATTGGCTCCTGTCTCCGCAGTTCCCCTTTTGCTGAGATCTCAGCCCTTTGAGTCCTGATTGGCTCAGCTGCTCACCAGTGTCTTCAAAGAGAGCATTCGTGTTTTATCCAGCTTGTCTATGTACTGATCTATGCCGGCTACTCCATAACAGCCAGAAGAAATAGTCATTAATTGGTATTTTAATTAACTATATTCATATCATATATATATACACACATACATATGTATATACACACACATATCTATGCATATATATACACACGTACACTATATTCAGCCCTACAGAGTCGAAATACAAGACACTTTTACCCAATTATTTTATTTGTAAAGGCATCCCAAAGGTAAGATGTCAACATGCAAGATGGGAGTGCGGAGGTGACGCTTATCCAACTTCTGTATTTCTCTCTCTTTCTTTTTTTCTTTTTTTTTTTTTTTTTTTTTTTTGAGACAGAGTCTTGCTCTGTCACCCAGGCTGGAGTGCAATGGCGAGATCTTGGCTCACTGCAACCTCCACCTCGCGAGTGCCAGTGGTTCTCCTGCCTCAGCCTCCTGAGTAGCTGGGATAACAGGCACATGCTGCCACCATGCCTGACTAATTTTTTGTATTTTTAGTAGAGATGGGGTTTCACCATGTTGGCCAGGTTGGTCTCAAACTCCTGGCCTCAAGTGATCCGCCCACCTCAGCCTCCTAAAGTGCTAGGATTATAGGCATGAGCCACCATGCCCAGCCTATATCTGTGATTATAACAAAAATAGCAGCAATGGTCGCCATGGTGCACACATCGGCCAGCACCTGCTGGGCACTGCATGGCTCTCCTCTCCCGCTCACAGCAAGTCCAGGAGGAGAGTCTAGGAGGCCCCGTTGGGAAGTGACACTCGAGATTTGAGCCCTGACATGCCTGAATCCCTGAGCCTCTGTGTCCTCCTGGCTCCCTGCAGGAAGATTTCTCCCATGCTGTTTATTTTCATGATGGGCAGCGTGAAACATAAGGAAGCCGGCAGCCACCACGGCGAGGAAGCCGCAGAAGGTGCAGCACGGAGCCCTGAGCCACTGAGATGCTGCAGTCTGGACCTGTCGTGATCAGACTGGCGTGTGCCGTCAGCGCTCGACGTGTGAAAGCATAGAGCCAGGTCCTCCTCAGGCCCCCACTAGGAACCCGATTGCTTTGGCCTGGCTGCCTTCCTCCAAAGGGATGCAGGCGGGGCCCACAGGACCCCAGTTCTCTAATCTCACCTGACCCTGGCTCCTGATATTGCTCTGATCTCTGGGCAGAGCTGACTCAAGGGCCACTGAAGAGACCCTTGCTTGGGGTCCTAGACCGGGCTGCAGGGAGTCTTTGAATCTCTTGAGATTGTGCACTAAGGATTTACCTGCACGTATTTTTCTGGGAAGAGGGCCTGTGGTTTGCATCATATCCCCACCGTGGTCGGTGACCAAGAAAGTAGCAGCATCTTTAGGCTAGAGGAGGCGGGAGCCCCAGATTCCAACCCCGGTTCTGCCTCTCCCTGGCTGTGTGAGCTCGACTTGTCCTTTCTCTCTCTGAGCCTTGATTCTGCCTCTTTTCTGCAATGACCTTGATGGCTGGGGATGCCGGGGCTCTGTCTGCTGAACCCCAGATCCCTCTGCACTTTCCCTGCTCTGCTCAGTAGCGTGGGGCACTGGTCCAGCTAAGTTCATTTCCAGGTTCTGGTTGTGTTCTGTCCCTGAGAAGCTCTGGCCGGGGCTGGGAGGGTGCGAGGGAGGAAGAGGCCCAGGTGTCTGCCCGCATCTCTGCTTCAGGTAGCACCTCTGGCAGGGGCGGCCTCTGCGCATCACTTCCTGCAGGTGGCTCCTTCTTCCACAGGGCCCCCAAGGCGTGCGAATCTCACCCTGCCACACACCTCTCTTTGGACCCGCTGCGTATTAAGCTCCCAATGAAGCCACCTGACGTGGGCTCTGGAGCCTGAGCCCTGGCTGATAACCAGGTGATTGCTAAAGTGCCTTGAACACCAATATTCCCACTCAGGGTTGCCCAGTGACTCCACGGCAGGGCAGCGTTCCCCCCGTGCTTGCCCTGGAACCCCTTTTTGGTTGACAAACTGTACATTTTCAGAATGGTTTGAGATTTTCAGCAAAACAGAGAAGACAGCCCAGAAAGCGCTCACATCCCCTCGACCTGCCACCCCTTATCCTCATCCGCATTGGCGTGGGGCCAGTCACAGCCATCCACCCGCGTGGGGACATCATCATGAACCTAAATCCACTTTAGCCAGATTTCCTTCACTACCTACTGTCCCTTTCTCTCTAGAACCCCATACCGGACACCACATGATGTCTTCTCTCCTTAGGGCTCTTCCTGGCTGTGACAGTTTCCCAGCCTCTCCTTGTCTCGGTTGTTGTTGGGTTTTTTTGTTTTTTGTTTTTTGGTTTTTGGTTTTTTTTTTTTTTTTTTTTTTTTTTTTTTTTTGAGATTGAATCTCACTCTGCACTCTGTCGCCCAGGCTGGAGTGCAGTGGTGTGAACTCGGCTCACTGCAAGCTCCTCCTCCCAGGTTCACGCCATTCTCCTGCCTCAGCCTCCCGAGTAGCTGGGACTGCAGGCGCCCGCCACCACACCCAGCTAATTTTTTGAATTTTTGGTAGAGACGGGGTTTCATTGTGTTGGCCAGGATGGTCTCAATCTCCCGACCTCACCATCCACCCACCTCAGCCTCCCAAAGTGCTGGGATCACAGGTGTGAGCCACCGCGCCCAGCCTCTTTTTATTTATTTATTTTTTTGTCTGAGACGAAGTCTTGCTCTGTCGCCCAGGCCGGAGTGAAGCAGCCTGATCTCAGCTCACTGCAACCTCCGCCTCCTGCGTTCAAGCAACTCTCATGCCTCAACCCCCTAAATATCTGGGACTACAGGCGCATGCCACCACGCCCAGGTGATTTTTTTTTTCTTTTGTATTTTTAGGAGAGATGAAGTATCACTGTGTTGGCCAAGCTGGTCTCGAACTCCTGACCTCAGGTGATCGCCTTGGTCTCCCGATCTCCTTGTCTTTGATGCTGGGCAGTTTTGAGCAGCGCTGCTCAGGTGTCTGCCGGGCATCTCCGGGCCAGATCCGTCTGCTGCGTGCCTCGCGGTTAGGCTGCGCGACGGGTGGTGGGTTTGGGAGGAAGAGCATGGGGGTGACAGAGCCTCTCCCCACAAACATCAGGGACACGCCATCAGTGGGGCACGCCGCGGTTGGTGCCGGCCTTGACTGAAGGGCTGAGGTGCGCCCTTCAGGTCTCTCCACGGTCAAGCCACTTCCTCCTTCCCACCCAGTCTCCTCGGGAAGCCTGGACCCCGTGTTGCAGAGCCCCTTCTGAGCCAGTGCACCTGGGAAATGCTGAGCCAGTTCCAGCCTAGCACACAGTAGGTGCCTCATCAACCCTCCCTGAACCGAACGGAGCGTGGGAAATCAACCCACAGCTGTGGCCTCATTAGGAAGGAAGTTTTCCCTCCACTCAACTCCCTCTTGGCTTGTGGTCTAATTAAGCTCTTCTGCTCCCTCGGGCCTGGGCTCATTTGCACAGCTCACTCCCGACTTGAGGGGTTCCCACCAGGCCCTGCTGGCTCCAGCTTCTGCCCACCCAGAAGGAGCATGCCGGGGAGCTGAGGCCCCCGCAAGGGCTCCCAGCCAGAAAGGCATCTGGCTCCCCTACCAGCGCCCTTTCTAACCACCACATAAGCATCCAAAGCACACAGCACAGACAAGTCCACAAACAGATGAGCAGAGGGGCCAGCTCTCCCCGCCTCCTCCCCTGGGCATTTCTAGGAGACGTTTCCCCAAGGCTCTGAGCCCTTCAGGAGCATGGATGGACCCCTGTGCTCCTCAGACTCCGGAAGGGAGTTGCTTGAGCCTGGTACACCTGGAGGCCCAGGAGGAAGGCCATGGGTGCAGGGGGCAAGGTCTGGGCCACCAGTCTCGAGGGGGAGACAGGGAAATCAATGCTGAGGGTGAGGAGGTCTCTCCCGGGTGGGAAGGCAGGGGAACCATGGCTGCCCCAGGAGGAGTCACAGCCTGCCCCAGGCAGGGCCCTGACCTCCACACACTGGCTCCCTGTCACCCCACAGAGAGGATTTCTCTCCGTTTCACGGGGAAGAAATGGAGGCGAGGGAGTGAGGACACTTCCCCAGGCTGTACGGCCAGGAAGGGGTGAGTGGACTGCCCACTCTAGAGGCCTGGCACCCTGGAGCCCTTCCCACGGCTCTGCCTCCGGCTGCCTCGGAAGCAGGAAGGCCCCCGGGGACTTTGGTTTCCCTACCTGGGCATGGAGTGTGAGCCTTTGCTGGAGGGACAAGCCCACCTGGAGCCTCGAGCTGCAGCCAATCGCACCAAACTTGCTCTACAGAGGAGCCTCGGGCACTCTGAGATGGGACAGGGCCTGGCTCAGGCCAGCTGGGAAGAGTGGAGACCTCACCCAAAGCACATGCTCCTCAGGGGACGGAGCAGCAGCGGGAACAGGGTCAGTATGGAGAACCGAACACGCCCCCTCCCTGGGATCCTGGGGCAGGTCCGAGGAAGCAGGGGCCGGACATGCCCAGTTGCAAGGCCGGCAGGGAGGAGGTGAGGCTCCGGCTCAGGCTCTCCCCTCTAGTGCCACCGCACCCCTGCTCTTCCAGGCCAGGAAGGGCTCCCGCTGGGGGCAGGGTGTTGGGGGGGGCCTTCCTAAACTCTACTCTTATTTCACAAGCCCCAGGGGCTCTTTGAGGCCACAGGGGACATTTGTTTGCAGGGCAGCAGCCAGCCTCACCCAGGAGTGGCAAGAAGAGGCAGGGCAGGGGCAAAGGGGGGGCCCAGTCAGCAGGAGGGGACAGCAGGTGGTCCCCACAAATACCCCAGCAATGCTACTCCTGTGCTACTCTCCCGAGGCTCCCCTTCACCCTGGGAGAGAGTCTAGATTCTTTTTCTTTTCTTTTTTTTCTTTTTCTTTTAGCAGGATCTCGCTTCATCACCCAGGCCGGAATGTAGTGGCACAATCACAGCTCACTGCAGCCTCAAACTCCTGGGCTCAAGCGATTCTCCTGCCTTGGCCTCCCAAAGCATTGGGATTACAGGTGTGAGCCACTGTGACCAGCTAATTTTTTTTATTTCTTATAGAGATGGGGGTCTGACTGTATTGCCCAGGTTGGTCTGGAATTCCTGGGCTCAAGTAATCCTCCCTCACCCAGCCAAAAGACCAGATTCTTAGCCGGGCATGGTGGTTCATGCCTGTAATCCCAGCACTATGGGAGGCCAAGGCGGGTGGATCACATGAGGTCAGGAGTTCAAGACCAGCCTGGCCAGCATGGTGAAACCCCATCTCTACTAAAAACGCAAAAATTATCAGGGCATGGTAGCACGTGTCTGTGGTCCCAGCTACTCCAGAGGCTGAGGCAGGAGAATCGCTTGAACCCAGGAGGTGGAGGTTGCAGTGAGCCAAGATCATGCCATTGTACTCCAGCCTGTGTGACAGAGCTACACTCCATCTCAAAAAAAAAAAAAAAAAGAGAGAGACCAGATTCTTCGATGTGGCCCAGGACTCGCCAGCTGTCCCATTCCTCTTGCCCTGTCCCCATCTCCCCACTGCCTTCTGCCAGCGTGGGCCTGGGAGGTCGGGCAGTCCTGATTCCTGCCTGGGTCACCCCAAACTCCCTACCACTTTGATGACGATGCCTACTGCAATCTTTTTGAAAATTAACTCCCTCCAGAACACTGACTGTGGCTTGTTCCTGTCTGTTTCACCGTTCCCTGGCTCAAGGCTGGCTCCAGTGGGCACTTACTAAATGGTGACTTCATTTAACTGGACCTGCCCTGTGCTGGGCTAAAAGACAAGAATCAGGAGCCAGGAAGTGGAGTCCTCCCCTTGGCCTCTGCGTCCCAGCCTGAGAAATAGGCCCATCAGGCACACTCACCATTGTGGCTAAGAAGAAGTGCTCCATCTCCTTCCAAACCCCATCTCACTTGGTCCCCACCTCAGCCCCAGGGTGCAGCTCGAAGTATTACCCCACAGGGGAAACTGAGGCTGGGAGGTGACCCCCACTAGTTGGTTGTCCGGGTTTGTCTGGCTCAGTGCCAGGCTCGTAGCGACCACTGGGGTGAGGAAATGGTCCCTTTGGGATGCAGGAGGGACCAGGGGCCAGGGACAGGCACCCCCAGGAATGTCTAGAACTGCAGACCTCCCTGTCCTTGAGCTGATTTCACACGTGGTCTCTGGGGCTCTGGGTTTGACCTGAGGGTGGTCAGTAGCACAAGCCTTGCCCAAGGGGAGCCTGACGAGCAGCCCCCACGTGCCCACCCCAGGAGTGGCCGAGTTGTTTAGGACAGGGGCCCTCTGGGACAGAATGGCAGAGAGGGGCAGATGTCAGGGAGAAGGCGGGTGCCCAACCTGATTGGGTGGGGCTCTTTCAGCAGCGGTGGTCCCATCAGACCACACCGTCAGCCCTCGCCACCCCCACCATGGAGCAGAGCTATTCCTCCAGGGTCCGAGTCACACTCCAGTCCCTTTCCCCCTCCTGGGGCCACTAAATTCCAGACAGGGTTCCAATGGCTGCTGTCAGTCGGGGAACCTGGACTGGATGGGGTCAGAGGGGTCCAAACCAGGAAGGGCCCAAGACAGCCACTCATGGAGGCCACGCCCACCCCACCACGGCAGCAGGGGACCCTGGACAGGCCCCTTAACCCTCTCAGGAGGGAGGCAGCAGCCAGTCCAATCAATGGGGGTCTTCTCCCTGTGAGCCCCACTCGGGGGACCCCAGCTCTCTGAAAGATTACCCAACACACAGACACACGCATGGCTCGGCTGCTACCCAATTATTTTACAGCATCAGAGGCCAGAGTGCCAGCGCTGGGCAGCTGCTGTGTGGACGCCGGCCCTCGAGGCCCATGGCAGAATGGACACTGCCCCTGCCACTCGCTAGCTCTGATGCTGCGGGCGGAGGCCTCTGGGCCTCTGGGGCATGGGGGTCTTGACGATGCCCACTGCCCCCTGCAGAGCAGCCCCTGGTGCCTGGCGCTCTGCCCTTGCCCTGCAGGGTTGGGGAGGCAAGAGGGACCTGGTCCCAGCTCCTCCTCCCTAGAAACCCTTCCAGGGCACTTACAGAGGAAACAGCCTCCCTCCCACCGTGGTGACGCCCTCCAGCTCCACACACAGGGTGGTCCCAGCTCCCTCCCTCCAGGAGCACTCCCACTCCTTTTCCTGAACAGAACTCTTCAGAAACAGGAGTGTATTTGTGGTGGAGCCAATCCCTGTGCCTGTACGTGAGTCACTGTGCCTCGGTTTCCCTGTCTGAGTCACTGTGCCTCGGTTTCCCCATCTGTGACATGCAGATGAATTTGTTTTCCCTTCCCTACTCCACTCTCTGTGGAGGCCCACAGGGTCCCACCCTCACCGGGCACAGCCTGGGCCACCCGGCCAGAGAGGTGGACAGGAGACCCAGGCCCAGGCCAGCGAAGACAGATGCACGGCAGGCACCAAAGTCTCCCGGGGGGTGGTCTGGGTTTGGGCCAAGGAGGGGTCAAAGGAGGCCATTCAGCAGGCACCGCCAGGTGCATTCAATGACCCCCTCCTACAGCTGAGGCCCCAGAGTGGCAGCACAGAGCCTGGGCTCCTAGTCCCCACCCCGACCTGCCCTCCACTGGGGTACAGAGAGGCCTTGCATCCAATCCGGAGGCACTTGAACCCAGAGGTTCAGGGCAGATGGCTGAAGGCTGGTCACTTAGTTTTCTTCCAGCAAAATTCACAGCTTCCTGTTTCTCATATAAAAGGCCTGGGAGACCCATCAGGACTGAGCAGAACCCACGCAGAAGAAGGAGTTCCGTGCGAACAAATCAGAAACGAGTGAGGACACACCCCGGCAGTCTCTACTGGGTAAGTGTGTTTCTAGCTCCCCCACAGAGCTCCCCAGGCCCCCAGCATGTTCGGGGGATGCCACAGCTCCTGGGCAGAGCCTGCAGGGAGTGGGCAGCTGAGTTGACCCAGGCACCTTTGACCCGAGCTCCTCCACTGCATGAATCATTCTAGAGGCATCCCAGCAGCCCATAGCCTGGAGCCGAAATCGGGGGACTGCAGCTGGGACCCCTCTCCTGTGAGCTTCCCCTGCCAGCCCTTCTTGGCCTCACTTGATCTGCCTGTCCAGTGGGCACAACCACCTTGCTGAGACAGGCGTGTCTGCCCCCCAGCAGGTCCATCCTAATAGCTTCTGACTCCTGTCAGCTCACCACAAACTGCTTTCCTCCACCTCAGTGACTCCGTGACTTGGAAACCAAATAAGTGTGAAAGTGCCTCTGTTGGCGCTGCACAGAGCGCTGCCCCTCACCCCCTCTGGACACCCCACCCTCACACCTCCTCCTGCACCCGCCGGGCAGCGCCAAGGCCGGCTGGAAATCACATCGCTCCCCGGCCCAGGCCCAGACGGCCACGTTGCTTTCAAGCCAGGCCCACTGGTCCAGGGCCAGGCGCAGACTCGGCTGGGGCGGTGGGGAGTCTAGAGCACCAGGCAGGATCAGGATAGAGGAGGGGCCGGCGGGGAGGGGTGACGCTTCACTGGGTGGGGGTTGCGGGAAGAACAGAGCTACAGTTCCAGGGTGTTGTGTAGCCAGGAGAAGGGAGGCAGGGAAGCCCCAGGCACGAATGGGTGGATTATCCACAGCGCCCCATCCTTTGGGGCTCATGGGCAGTCCCGGACCCCCAGCCCAGGCCTGGGCATAGTGGAGGGCAGCAGGGAACCGGGAGGAGAGGCAACAAAGAGGAAAATTACAGCCCAGGAGCGGGAGCCCTGGATCCCAGGGCACTGCCATGGAAACCGAAATAAATAGACATTCGCAGGGGGCGGCGGGGGGGAGTGAAGTCCTCTGAGATGGGCCATGCATGACCCCAGACACTGGGAAGGTGGGCGCCCGCCCTGGCCATGGCAGTGCCAGCCACAAGAGACTGGCACCGAGGGCCTGGCCCAGGACACCTTGGGCTAAGGCTTGGGTCTCCGGGGCCTCTCAGTTCACGGGGAGGGGAGTCAAAGCACAGTCCCGCAGCACCTCTGGGACTCCACAGCCGCTACTGGCAGGGGGAGGGCCTGCCCCTGAGTCAGGGAGGGACCCCAGGAGGCTTCCAGAGGGAGGTGACATCAGAGTTGCACTTGGAGAAGGCAGGCGTGCTGGGCAGGAAGGGGAGGAGGGGCACCAGCAGACAGGGGTGCGTATGCCAAACTGCAGAGGGGCGGGCGGCGGGACCAAGGGTACAGCAGGAAGAGGGACGACGTGGGGTCATGCAGAGGCATGGGAGGCTACGCCGTCCTAAGAGGCATGATCAGATTCATGTAGGAAAGGGCAGGAGGAGAGGAAGCCGGAGGTGAGAGGGTGCCAGGAGTTGACCTGTCATCCAGGGAGAGCCGAGGAGGACAGGGAGGTGACTCCAGGCCTGAGGAAGTCAGCACTTTCTCCTAATGCATCTTCCCCAGCTGGGCCAGAGCGGACAGACCAAGCCCCTCTCCAGTAGCCCGCAGTAGCCCTGGCTCTGGAAGGGCTCCCACACCACTCCTTGAGAAGTGTGTGGCGGGGCTGAGGGCTCCTGCTTTTCGGATTTGCTCCAGAGCCCAAAGGAATCGATGTGCTTGCTCCGGACCTCAGCCTCCCATCCAAGGCCTCCTGCCAGCGTCTGACAGTCACCTGCAAACCACTGGGTAGACCTCCGTTCCGTTTCCAGTGGGGAAGCCCAGGCGTCACCTGTCCAGGCCTGCCCAGGCACTGACTCAAAGCTGTGGGCTCAGCCGTGTCGAGCCGTACTGCATCCCACGGCCACCCACCCTAGGAGGCTGCAGCCCGGGGAAAGGAACCCCGGCCTGTGCGCCCACCAAAGGCTCTGTTCCCAACAGACTCTGCCCTTGGCCCCCTGCGGGTGTTCTGCCTGAAGCATCAACTCTGAGGTCCATACAATTGGGCCCTGGAGGCGGGTAGGGCAGCACCTGCTCTCGGGTCGGTCAGGAGCTTGGCCACACTCTCCAGGAGGAGGCAGGAGGGCTGAGGCCTGTGTGTGGGTGGCTGGTTATGAACAGACAGGTCAGACCCAATTCCTGGGCACAGTGGAGGTCCCAGAGGCCTTACGGGGAAACAGGTCAGGCCAGCCTGACTGCAGCTGGAGAACTGGAAGCTTGGCCCAGTCCAGACCCTGGTTCATATCTGGGGGCAAAGAGAGGGACTTGGGGTGTTCTGGAGCCACCCTCATCTGCCTGGGTCACGGCAGCCACAGGTTGTCCACAGGGGTTTCTAGAAGAGAAAACGCACAGGAGGTGGCGATAGGAAAGGCTCCTGATGGATGGTGGCGGGCAGGAGAAATGGGATCTTTCGAAACCATTAAGGCTGGAAGTGCCAGGAGAAAGGGCGGAGTCACACACCTCTGCCTCAGAGGAGGGTCTGGAGGCCCCAGAGACACAGCGAGCTCGTCCTGCTGAGGAATGGGCCACACCAGAGTGGGGGGCCGCAGAGGCGGGTGGGGAGGCAGGGCAGTTGCCAGGGCGGGCTTCTGGCAGCACCCTGTGGGGGTGAGAACGGTGGGCCTGGGGCTCTGCCTGCTTCCAAGAACTGGTTCTCTGCCCATTCTGGCGTCTGGGCCCCGTGTCTCCCAGTATCACAGCCTGGGCCGAAGCAGGTTAACAAGCTGCCAACACCCGGGCCAGTTACTTTCTACTTAAGCAACTCTGGAAAAGCGAAGTCTGCCTCCAGCCCGAGGCGGAGTGCCAGGACGTGAGAGGCGGCGTGGCCGTGGGCAGGGGCAGGGGCAGGAAGCCACGAGGGCAGGCAGTGCCCTGCTTCCTGGGCACAAACTGGCAGGGAGCAGGGCCAGAGTCGGTATGGGTTGCCCTTACTATTTCACAGTGTGGGTCAGGGGTGAGAGATCCAGGAGCCCAGAAGGGGTGGAACCCACCCAAGGCCTCGTGGTGGTCAGGTGGCCAGGCGGGGCCCGAAGCTAGTCTGCCAACTGCCTTCCCGGCTCTCATCTCACAGAGAGGTTCAGAGGTCCTTGAATAACCCCTGGAGGGCCAGAGCACAGTGACCACTGTGAATCAGCTCACACACACAGGGGCTCGCCACAGCCAGGCTCTGTGACTTCAGGGACCCTCAACCCCACAGAGCCTCCTCCCCTGCTGGTGGCCAATCCTCACAGCTCGAACCCTCAAGTGAGGGCAGCCCCGCTCACAACTGCTCTAAGCAAGAACCCCAGGAGGAATCTGGCCTGTGTCTCCCTCAAACTACATGCTCTTCCAGGCCTAGAGTTAAGGACCCTCTGATAAATAATATCATAAAAGACTTCTCTCATGAACAGGGAGAGCCCCTCTCCAGGCACATTTCCCTTTTTGCCCTGGCTGCCAGGAAGCTCAACATTGCACTCAGGTCCAAACACATGGTCACACTGCTTGTTTCCTCACCTAATCCTGCCCTCTGGGATTGGCTCTGCTTTTCCATCTCCTATGTGTCTTCCTGGGATATGTGTGGTTCCCTGGAAACCTCCTCAGACTTTGGACGACCGTGGTGGATTCAACATTCATTTCCTTAATGTCGACTGCAGTGGAACTGCATCCACAAGGCTGGTGTCCAAATGGGCCATGAGCTCAGGAGGCAGCAGGGCCTGGGGGAGCAGGAGGAGGTGAAGGGAAAGGTCTGGGGCTCTCAGTGGCATTGCTAGTGGGCAGCTCCGGATGTCAAGACAGTCCATTGTCAAGGCTGGAAACTGGAGGGGAGTGGGGGATTGCCGGGCAGGGGAATGGGCTCCAGGAAGATGCCACGTGAGACAGCCAAGACAAAGGTCACTCCTCCAAATTACCAACAGCCCCAGGGGAGGGCAGAAGGGGAGCTGGGTCTCAGGCAAGTGGCGCCTCCCCACCTGGCAGCTCTACCTTCCCGGGGAAGCCAGGACTCCCAGCACAAAGGGTCAGGCAGCCAGGCCCAGCCCCTTGGGATGCTCCCTCCACCGCCTCCACTGAGACCCTGCTGCAGGGCAGACCTTGTGCAGGTCCTGGGGACAGGGGGGTCAGCAGGCCCTTGCCAAAGCGGGGGTCACCTGGGGAGCAGCAAGGGTTTGCCTCATGGGCCCCGTGTGCAGGGGCCTCTCACACGGCCCAGGCCTTCAGCAGATGGGAACAGAAAAAAAGGCCCCACTCCCCCGATAACCCCAGCCCTGCTTCAGGGAGCAGCCAAGCAGAGGGTGCCCGGGGAAGGGCAATCTTGCCAAATCGAGGTTACAAGATAGTAACTCAAGGCCATCCTCTCTGCAATCCCCTCAGCCTTCTGCCGGGGTGAAAGGCAGCCCCTCCAGTCGCCCCAGCGCTGGTTTCCAGCCTCCAACCCTTTAACACTTCGTTTCACCGGAAGCCCAGTGTCAGCGGCCGGCAATTCCTGAGGGTGGTAAGACGCCGGCCTGCTGGCCTCTGTCCAAGCCCCCACTGCCCCCTCTGAGGTGAGCCCAGCAGGCCCTTTAAGAAGCTGGGGCCACTGCTGGCGCCACTTGGAGACGGGCACGTTCCTGATCCTTCTGGAAGGAAGGCTAAGTTGGAGTGGAGACAAAATGTTCTTGCACAGCTCGGTAAACAAGCCGAAAGTGTTTTGAAAGCTTCTGCCGATACAGAGGACTGTAAAATAAACGCAAGAGTTGCAAAAGGAGGCTAGCAGCTGCCAGGGCGGGTGGCGGCAGAAGGGGGCACGTGAGCTGCCCACAGCCCCGCTGGCACGTGTGCCCCATGCCATGGCCTCCATGGGCAGATGTGGTGTCTGCGGGTGCACGTGTGTGTGTGCGCCGTGGAAGGGCCCCAGGTCCGCCTGTGTCTGCAGGTTGTCTACACAGACGCAGGGCTCCTAAGCGCAGATACAGCCCCTCCCTCCTCACCCTAAATCTTCCTGGAACCAGCCAGGAGGAAACCCTGATTAATGTCATTCTCAGCCCAGGCTGCCAAGCACCCCCAAGGATGGGAAGGAGCTGGGAGCCGGCTCCACAGATAGCTACTGAAGGGTCAGTGGAGAACAGGACCCTCATCTACACAGCTGCACCGAGCCTGGGGAGCAGCTCTCTTTGAGGGCAGAACCTCGTCACAGGGCGGTCCTGAGCTCCTCTAGGACAGCTCCACACCATAATGATGGTGCTGAGGGCACCCGGAGCTCACTCGGGGATCGTCCAAGTTCTGGGCAGGCGTGGCCTCCGTGCGGCACAGATGCCAAGGCTGGCCTTAGTGACAGGGACCGGTCCCAAGGCCAGATCAGCCCCCGCACCCTCTGTCGATCTGGTGGGTGGCTCCACCCTCCAAGGCCAAGTGTCTTCAGCTGTTGGGTGGCCTCCCCTCCCAGAGTCTGTGCAGCCAGGCAAGGTGCCTGGCACTGCCCACCTCTATGGCATCAGCAGGGGCGTCCAGCCGGGTCTGGGGTGGCTCTCTGATTGTTTGAGGTTGTCAGGTTCACCCTGCTAACCTCCTTGAGTCCCCCTGGCCCTGAGCCCACCATCATTCACCCAGCAGCACCCAGGAGCCTCAGAGCAGCACCCCATGTGGGCCCGGCCCTCACCCAGGGATGGGCAGACCAGGACCTGCCTGGACACCTGGGAGGTGTCGAGCTATGGGGAGAAACACATGCAGGGCCAGGGAGCCACGGCGGGATGTCGGGCCCGACTTGGGGTGGGGAGGACAGGAGGGCTCCCCAGAAGGAGAACCATGGCAGGAGGTAAAGTGAGAGGTGGAGTGGGGACTGGACCAATCAGAACTGAGACTGGAGCTGCACCAGGCACACAGTCAGTGCCCAGTTAATGCCTGGTGAGTGACTGGATGGACCCTACGAGACAGGAGAAGACCGAACCCCAGAGAGAGGGTGTCCCTCCAGGGTGGCAGGTGGAAAGTCGCAGAGCAGGATGCCCCCATCTTTGCCTGGCCTAAGCCAGGCCCTCCCCTGCCTTCATGGTTGGGAGGAGGTGGATCTAGCTGGGAAGGGCAGAGCCCTGGCTCCCAACAGCCCACTGCTGCCTACATGGGGTAGACGCCTCCCCACGTCTGAGCTTGTAACCAGGAGCGGCCTCTGGCCTGAGCCAGGGGGTACTGGAACAGTCAACCCCAGGACCCCAGCCCAACCATCGGCGGCAGCCCCTGGAGGCGGAGGGGCATCCTCCTGGCTGGCTGCAGCGGGAGACGGTCCAGTCAGAGGCCCACCTGGGAACTGGGTGTTCGGCCAGGGCCAGCCAGTGTTAGGATTGCCAGGCTGTCCACCCCTCTGGCTCCCAGTGACGGGCGGGGGACTCCTCAGCCGGGCTGAGCTCTGGGCACCTGTGAGCCAAAACCACTCAGAAACCACAAGGCCAATAAATCCACTTTCTAAAGTGGCCAGTGAGAGAGGGAGGCACTGCGGTTTGGGTTCTAGCAGCCCCAGCCCACTTAAAGCAGCAAAAGGCCTGGGGTTGGGGGATGTGCCCTGACCTGTCCCCAAGTCCTAAGCCTTGAGTGGACTGCGGGTGACAGGAATGCAGTAAGGACCCTTTCATGTGTCCAGCACTGTCCTGGCCCTGACAGGCCTAACACCTGGGGCACCTCTCTTCCCAAAGAGCAATGAGAGCCTTGTCCCAGCCGGTGGGGGGCGGGCTGAAGCCACAAGGTGAGAAAGTGGCAGAGCCATGCCAACCAGACAGCAGTAGGACCCAACCCCTGGCCCACACCATCTTCCTCCCACAGACCAGGTGTTCGCGGGACAAGACTGGCTCTCCCTCCCTCAGCCCACAGTGCTTGCACAGCACCCTAGACCTACCGTCTCTGGGTGCCACAGACCCCATTGCCCGGGAGCTGGGCCCCCACGACACCGGATGAGGTCACCTAAACTCATCCAAGCTCATAGTCAATAAAGGGGCAGGACTTTGAACCCAGGGTCCCAAGAGCTAAACCTCAGGGACAAAGACTCAGCTAAACCCCCCGAAAGGGGAAAAAGGAGGAAGAGGGACAGGGACCCAGCGTGGAGTGGCAGGGAGAGGGGAGGTGGGTTCAGCCAGCGAGCCAGGGGTGTGCTTGGATGTGCACAGGAAGCAGGGTGGGCGTTGGCCAGGCCCGGCCAGCACCTGAACTCCTCCTGCAACTGTGAGCGGGGTTCCTTCTGCCTCAGGGTCCAGCCCCCAGTCCTGCCCCACCTGCCCTCAGAAGGCTTTGTCTGGGTGGTCAACTCCCCAGCAATTACACTGGACATGAAGGACTTTGTGAGGCTGGCAACCCTCCCCAAGGCCATGCATTTACCCTGCAGAGGGAGAAGAAGGTGCTCCCTTTGGGGAGGGGGCCCCAGCATCCTGGGGTGGGACTCTAGCAACCCCCACCCCTTGCCTCAAATACCCAACAGAGCCCTTACCTTATAGAACGCGGGCCTTGCTCAGGTGGTGGACCTGCGGGGAGAAGTGTAGGGCGCTCAGATGCCAGGGCCTACGAGAATTAACACTGAGGGGCGGATGGGTCCCTGGGGAAATTTCTCTAAGCAAAGACCCCCAAGGGGGCTGTGGAGGGAGAGAGAACGAGAGCACTGAGCCAGGGGTGAGCTGGGAGGCGACAACAGAATGGCCCTCCCGGGGCCCAGTGGCATCCCAAAGACAGAGCAGCCAGCCAGGAGCAGGGGGTGGGGGTGACGCAGGCCATCAAGGAAAGAGGCCACCAGAGAGGCCACCAGACCTGGGGACGGGAGGGGGAAGTACACATTTGTCCCTCCTCCCAGTCCAGCGGACATCAGGTAAGTCTGTGAGGGGCCAGGCTGGGGAGAGGCTACAGTCGCCTGGACGGGGGAACCTCTGTGTGCCTCAGTGTCCTGCTGTGTACAGCCCCCACCCTTGCAGCACGGACCTCGCAGGCTACTGTGAGGCTCAGGCAGGGTGTGCAGTCTCGGTACTGAGCCTCGGAGCTCTGGACAGCCAGACTGTCCCTCCCAGCCCCCACCCAGACAGCCAGGGCCTCCCTTCCTGCTCTACCCTAGGAGTTGAAGGCAAGCATGGGCTAGCCCTGCCCTAAGGGGGTCCCTGCCCAAGTTGGGGCCCCAGAGTGGCAAAATTTTGATAAACAAGGCATGTTGTGCAGGCTTGGCGGGTGGCCAGGCAGGTGCGAAGTAAAGGCTCAGAAAGTCTCTCAGTAAAGATGGGGTTGGACCTGAACCAAGGTTCCTGAGACCTCGGACCCCAGGGCCCTTTCCTCAGGAAGCTCTGACGGTGCTCCCTCCGCAGGGCTGGTGCTCCAGGAGCAGCTTCCAACGCTCTGGGCAACCGAATGCCTTCCGCTGCCCCAGACTGTGGTGCTTCAGGGTGCCCCTGGGCTCAAGGTTTGGTGTGGCTGCACCCGGCAGGGCCCCTTAGCTGTCAAACAGCCACCCATCTAAAGGCAGAGAGTGCCACAGGTGACCCAGAGGAGACGCCACTCTCCAGAGGCCAAGGAAGACTCCAAGTCTTTTTTCACAGGGTTGAGTGGTCATTTAAGTGCTCAGGGCCCTACGCCCATCTCTCCTACCCCAGTTCATCACAGACTCCTAAAAGACAGAGGCCAGCCTATGACCCCCTTGCCTGACAACCTTCCTCGGCCCCCAGTTACCCCGACGAAGGTTCCAAGGCAGCTCAGCTCACTCATCATCCACAGGCTCCACCACCCAGAACTGATCGTTTCCCAGCTCAGCTCCCAAAACAGATGTCACAGCTCCTCCTCCCAGGGTCCCCTTCCCAGAGACCCCCAAGCCATTCAGCTTTACCACAACGTACCTCCCAGTCTGCGCCTGCCCCTCCAATGACTCACCCCCACCCCCCAGCACCATCCCCCTGCCCCTGCAGCTATGTCCAAGGAGGTCTGGGTGAATTCTCCCCAGTCACACATCACTATGTAGGTGGGGCTCCTAGAAGTCACCCCGTAGCTGAAGGCATGGAGTTTCGGGCCAAGGAAGACCTCTGACTTTGGGGCAGCCTATGTGAACCTCCACTGCCCAACTTGCCATGTCACCTCCAAGTTCCCCTAGTCTCCCCTCCCTCCTCAAAACCAAGGCCCTCAGAAGGCCAGTGGCCCCACAAGCACCTTAGAGAGTTGGTGGCAGGACTTGTTTGAGATCCCTGGGGTCTGGATGGCAGGCAAGTCCCTGCTCCCCTCCCCCGTGAGGGGCTAAGATGGGGGAGCTGAGCACCTTCTGACCCCCTGAAGAGTCCCTGGGTCGTGGGACTCCAGCAGTTGTCTGGCAAGGGCAGAGAGGGGTCTGGGAGTGGATCCCAAGGGTCTATCACCAGGCAGGCGGGAGGTCACTGTCCTGCATACCAGGCTAATTGGTGTCTGGCAGAGCATACTCTGAGACAGCAGGCCTGGCTGCGTAGCCCTGCATGCTGACCCTCCCATGACACACACCCCAAAATCCAAATTGACCCAGCCCCGTCCCACCTGGGCTGCCCCAGGAGGCCTCTGAGCCCAGCCCTTTCCCAACCAGGAGGCCCCAAGGTGTCTGGGAGTTTCCCATCCAGGAATGTCACAATAGGCAGGGGGTTGGGCGGCCAGGAGACACGCACGCTCCAGTGGCTCTGGAGGAGATGGGAGCGGGCCGCATAAACAGTGACAGGGAGCCGTGGCTGAGCTTATCCAAACAGTGGATGTGAAAGCCCAGCTCCCAGCAGACAACGTCTCCCCTGCGGGAATTGCCTAACGGGTCTGTCGCAATGGTTTGGAATTCCCGCACCACCGGTCCTCCAGATGATGCTGGGGCCAGGCCTCCCGGTGGAACTGACTCCCCAACCGCCTGCCTCCCAGCCACCCTGGAGCTCCCAAGGTTTGGGAGACCATGGAGCCACAGCAGGGGCTGAAATGCCCGGTTCCTCTGAGCCATGGGGCAGAATGGAGCTTCAGACTCAGGGCTGGACCATTTCTCGTTCCCAGAAGGGTCCCAGGGATGTCATCCACTTGACCCTAGGAAGCAGGAAAGACTCCTGGTGGCTTGGGGCCTGGCAGCCCTCCCACAGGGTCCTGCCATGAGCAGGGACCTCCATCTTCCTCACATCTTGGTGGGCCCTTGGGGAGCAGGACGGGTCTTAAACCTGCCCCCACCAATGCAGCTCCGACCTCAGGAAGCCCCCCAAGCTCACGATCCTGTTCCGGTCTCAGGCACCCTAGTTTCTCCTCCAGGTCACAATGCAGACAGACCACCATTAAACACCCACTTCCCCCATTTTCCTCTCTCGAACAAAGGGCAAAACCAATCCCATTCCTCTCTCATCTCATCTCCAGGAACCCACCATGAAACGAGGGTCACCACCCCATCTTACAGGTGAGGAAACTGATACTCGGGGAGATGACAGAACATGGCCAGGACCACAGCACAGAGCCGCAGCGTTTGCTCCATTGAGCACCCATCTGCCTTGCTCTGAGGGAGAGCCAAGCTCTGCCCCTGCCCACCTCCCACTGTCCGGCAGAGCAGCATCTCCTGCCTCAGACCCCTTCTGACTGGCTAGCCTGGATCACCTGGTTCCAGTGGGCAGTGGACACGGCACAGGGAAACAGCCCCTGGGGGCAGAGCATCCGGTCAGACAGACTAGCTGTGGCCTGAGCCTCCTTGGGCATCTTCAAAAGGAGGAGGTGCTTCTCCAGGTGTGGTTCTGCAGGGGGAAGTGCTTCTCCAGGTGTGGTTCTGCAGGGTGAGGGGCTTCTCCAGGTGTGGTTCTGCAGGGTGAGGGGCTTCTCCAGGTGTGGTTCTGCAGGGTGAGGGGCTTCTCCAGGTGTGGTTCTGCAAGGGGAGATGCTTTTCCAGGTGTGGTTCTGCAGGGAGGTGCTTCTCCAGCTGTGATTCTGCAGGGTGAGGGACTTCTCCAGGTGTGGTTCTGCAGGGGGAGAAACTTCTCCAGGTGTGGTTCTGCAGGGGGAGGTGCTTCTCCAGGTGTGATTCTGCAAAGGGAGAAGCTTCTCCAGGTGTGGTTATGCAAAGGGAGAAGCTTCTCCAGCTGTGGTTCTGCAGGAGGAGGTGCTTCTCCAGGTGTGGTTCTGCAGGAGGAGGTGCTTCTCCAGGTGGGTTTCTGCAGGGGGAGGTGCTTCTCCAGGTGTGGTTCTATAGGGGGAGATGCTTCTCCAGGTGTGGTTCTGCAAGGGGAGATGCTTCTCCAGGTGGGTTTCTGCAGGGGGAGGTGCTTCTCCAGGTGTGGTTCTGCAGGGTGAGGGGCTTCTCCAGGTGTGGTTCTGCAGGGTGAGGGGCTTCTCCAGGTGTGGTTCTGCAGGGTGAGGGGCTTCTCCAGGTGTGGTTCTGCAAGGGGAGATGCTTTTCCAGGTGTGGTTCTGCAGGGAGGTGCTTCTCCAGCTGTGATTCTGCAGGGTGAGGGACTTCTCCAGGTGTGGTTCTGCAGGGGGAGAAACTTCTCCAGGTGTGGTTCTGCAGGGGGAGGTGCTTCTCCAGGTGTGATTCTGCAAAGGGAGAAGCTTCTCCAGGTGTGGTTATGCAAAGGGAGAAGCTTCTCCAGCTGTGGTTCTGCAGGAGGAGGTGCTTCTCCAGGTGGGTTTCTGCAGGAGGAGGTGCTTCTCCAGGTGGGTTTCTGCAGGGGGAGGTGCTTCTCCAGGTGTGGTTCTATAGGGGGAGATGCTTCTCCAGGTGTGGTTCTGCAAGGGGAGATGCTTCTCCAGGTGGGTTTCTGCAGGGGGAGGTGCTTCTCCAGGTGTGGTTCTGCAGGGGAGAAGCTTTTCCAGGTGTGGTTCTGCAGGGGGAGAAGCTTCTCCAGGTGTGGTTCTGCAGGGGGAGAAGCTTCTCCAGGTGTGGTTCTGCAGGGGGAGGTGCTTCTCCAGGTGTGGTTCTGCAGGGGGAGAAGCTTCTCCAGGTGTGGTTCTACAGGGGGAGAAGCTTCTCCAGGTGTGGTTCTGCAGGGGGAGGTGCTTCTCCAGGTGTGGTTCTGCAGGGGGAGGTGCTTCTCCAGGTGTGGTTCTGCAGGGGGAGGTGCTTCTCCGGGTGTGGTTCTGCAGGGGGAGGTGCTTCTCCGGGTGTGGTTCTATAGGGGGAGATGCTTCTCCAGGTGTGGTTCTGCAGGGGGAGGTGCTTCTCCAGGTGTGGTTCTGCGGGGGGAGAAGCTTCTCCAGGTGTGGTTCTGCAGGGGGAGGTGCTTCTCCAGGTGTGTTTCTGCAGGGGGAGGTGCTTCTCCAGGTGTGTTTCTGCAGGGGGAGGTGCTTCTCCAGGTGCGGTTCTGCAGGGGGAGGTGCTTCTCCAGGTGCGTTTCTGCAGGGGGAGGTGCTTCTCCGGGTGTGGTTCTGCAGGGGGAGGTGCTTCTCCAGGTGTGGTTCTGCAGGGGGAGGTGCTTCTCCAGGTGTGGTTCTGCAGGGGGAGGTGCTTCTCCAGGTGTGGTTCTGCAGGGGGAGAAGCTTTTCCAGGTGTGGTTCTGCAGGGGGAGATGCTTCTCCAGGTGTGGTTCTACAGGAGGAGATGCTTCTCCAGGTGTGGTTCTGCAGGGGGAGGTGCTTCTCCAGGTGTGGTTCTGCAGGGGGAGATGCTTCTCCAGGTGTGGTTCTGCAGGGGAAGTGCTTCTGCAGGTGTGGTTCTGCAGGGGGAGGTGCTTCTCCAGGTGTGGTTCTGCAGGGGGAGGTGCTTCTCCAGGTGTGGCTCTGCAGGAGGAGATGCTTCTCCAGGTGTGGTTCTGCAGGGGGAGGTGCTTCTCCAGGTGTGGTTCTGCAGGGGGAGGGGCTTCTCCAGGTGTGGTTCTGCAGGGGGAGGTGCTTCTTCAGGTGTGGTTCTGCAGGGGGAGGGGCTTCTCCAAGTGTGGTTCTGCAAGGGCTCAGGACAGCTGTCTAGGGAGGGCTGCTTCCCTGTAACAGTCCTTTGGCTGTGTGGTCATCCTCAGAGAAGGCCCTGACTCCTAAGGGACCCCCAGTTGGTCACTCATTCCCGTGGTGAGGGTTCTGCCATCCAGGGGCTTCTCCTGGGCCTTCCACCTCAGAATCAGATTTTCCTGGGCTCCAGTCAGCCTTAGGATCACCAACCCCCCACCTCACATGGGGAGGCAGGAACACCCCAGGCTGGTACCCAGGGGTGGGTCCGGCTCATGGTTCATCAGTCATGTGCTCTGGATAGCCAGAGCCCTCCCTGGGCCTCGGTGCCCTGTTGTAAATAGGAGAGGGGCCTAAGAAGCCGGTGTGTGACTGGGTTCTCAGTGCATTGATGGTGACAGCACTGTCGTCCTTACCAGATGATCCACCCAGACTTTTCTGCACACACCCACCCTCTGTCAGGGTCCCCGGCCTGCAGGTCCATCCCTCTCAGGAGGGCTCAGGTCCCCATGCTCACTCGGGCCTCAGTCTGGCTGCTGGGCTCCCTACCGGGTTCTGGGTGGGCAGTGCCGGTCTCTGGGCCTGCACCTCCTACTCAATTCATGTCATGACTGTGGGACTCCAAGCAGAAGCCAGAACCTTCCAGAAGTTCAAAGGTGAGCCACCCCATCAGAGAGCCCTGCTGTCCAGCTCTGCCAAGTTCAGGGGCCTGCCCAGGACGTCCATCCACTTCGGGGCCCGTGCTCTGCGCAGAGCACCACGGCAAGTTAAAAGTTTTATTGATTGAACACAATTGAGTGTAAGTAGTAAAAGTTCTCCTGATGTAACCCACTTTTTCTTAATGGGTAATCTCAGACACTCGAGTTTGTATGGTAAAGGAGGTTTAGGACAATTTAATAGCTCATAAAATTTTATAGTCCCAGTTGAAATCAGAGTGCTAACTCCGGCCCGCTCAGCTATAGAGCTGTCGTTTGCTAAATGCCTCTCATCTATTTTTTCCCCCCATTTATTGGAAAGTTAACATCTGCTTTGCTATGGTCGGGGGGAGGGAGGTCGGGAGGAAGGAAAAAAACATGATCTATTTTTCCGGGAGAGAGGTAAGAGATTCGGGCTCTCCTGGCAGCACACGATTTTCCTTTAAGTCAGAAAGAGGTTCAGTAAACTGGGGCTGACCCAGAGTTCACTGAACTCCACAGCAGGCGCCGGTCCCCCATGGTGGCTGCTGAGAGATTTGAGTCTATCCAGGCCAAGGCCACATCCGGGGATCAGCCAGAATCTGGTAGAGTCCATTAACAGTCATGCCCTAGTAATTTATGAAACACCTACTGTGTGCATGGTCGGGGGCGGGGAGGGGTGAGAAGAAATAGGACACAAGCTCACCAGCTCCCAAGGAACTTACCCTCGGAAGCTAAAATTTCAGAAGCAAAGGAGACGAGGGATCCGGGAAAAGGCCAGGGCCCCAGGGGTGCGTAAAATGCAGCCGGATGGAAGTAACAGAGCCTGGGGTTCTGGTTGCCATGCTCACCAGCAAGTCCCTGATCTTGGAAAGCTTCAGTGTCCTGTCTTTCAAATGAGAACCACACTGGCGCCTACATCATAGGGTCAGCGTGAGGATAAAATCAAGTATGGAAAACAGCCGGTAGCTGGAACTTGAGACATGTTACCAAAAAGAGAGAGATTGAGAAAAATAGTTTGGCAGTTCCTGAAAAAGTGAGACATAGAATCAGCCTAGCACCCAGCGTGCCACCCCTAGGGTTACAGTAGGCACAGGAAAATTGAAAACTGGCACCCAGGCAGCTCCACACACACACAGGTTCACAGCAGCACCATTCACCACCGCCAAGAGATGGAAACATCCAGAGACCCTTCCCCGGATGAAGAATAAACAGAATGTGGCCCATCCTCATCCCTGTAATGGAATTCGATTCAGCCATGAGAAGGAGCGAGGCATTGACGCAGGCCACAACGCGGATGAACCCTAGAAACACCATGCTTAGGGAAAGACGCCAGAGATGAAAGGCCAATTCGGTGTGATTCCATTTACACAAAATAATCAGAACAAGTAAATTCTTGGAAACAGAAAGCAGGCCAGGTGCCGTGTGGCTCACGCCTGTAATCCCAGCACTTTGGAAAGCCAAGGCAAGCAGATCACTTGAGCTCAGGAGTTTGCAAATAGCCTGGGCAACATGGCAAAATCCGTCTCCACAAATACAAAAGAATTAGCCACACGTGGTGGCGTGTGTCTGTGCTCCCAGCTACTCAAGAGGCTGAGGGGGGAGGATCGCTGGAGCCCAGGAGGTCGAGGCTGCAGTGAGCCAAGATTGCACCACTATATTCCAGCCTGGGTGACAGAGTGAGACACTGTCAGGAAAGGAAAGGAGAGGAGAGGAGAGGAGAGGAGACGAGAAGGGAGGAGAGGGGAAGGGAGGGGAAAGGAGGAGAGGGGAGGGGAAGGGAGAGGAGGGGAGGGGAAGGGAGACGAGGGGAGGGGAAGGGAAGGGAGGGAATGTGAGGGGAGATGAGGGGAGGGGAGGAGAAGGGAGGGGAGGGGAGGGAGGGCAGGAGAGGGGAAGGGAGGGAGGGAGGGGAGGGGAGGGAGGGAGGGGAGGGGAGGGAGGGCAGGGGAGGGGAGGGGAGGGGAGGGAGGGCAGGAGAGGGGAGGGGAGGGGAAGGGAGTGGAGCAGAGGAGATGGGAAAGCAGGGGAGGGGAGGGGAGGGGAGGGAGGGTGGGGGAGGGGAGGGGAAGGGAGGGGAGGGGCAGACTGGTGGTTTTGGGGGATGAGGAGTGGACAGTGAGGAGTTGACTGCTCCTGGGTATAGGCCTCCTTTTGGGGGCTGGTGACAATGTTTTGGAACCAGATAGAAGTAGTGATTGTACAACATTGTGAATGAACTAAATGCCACTGAATCGTACACTTTAAAATAGTTAATTTTATGCTGTGTTAATTTCACTTCAATAAAAACAAATGCTTTAATGAAGGAAATTCAGACACACGAGCATGACACATGGAACACCCACTGGGCCAGCCCCAGACACTGTGCCTCCTTTAACCCTCCAGGCTGTGCCAGGAGCCATCAGCTCTCTCTCCAGCTAACAGTGGCAGCGCAGAGCCTGGCAGGCCAGTGCCTGGTGGTCGTGGCCGGTGGGAGGATGGGGGGTCAGGTTGGTGCATCTCTGAAGTGCAGTGGTGAAGCCTGCCTCCTGGGGCTGCGGGAAAAGCTAAAGTAAGCTGGAGATCATTGATGAGGGGTATGTGTTATAAACGGCTAAGGGCGGCTCAAACAAGCTCTCAGGTACGCTGGCCATGGATCCCAGACAGTGACTGCCGTGGGATCCAACATGGAGGGGCTGGGGCAGAGCCGCCACCTGCCCAGGCTTGCAGGGGGCCTGTTCCTCTCCCCACTGTCCTCCAGCTATGCTGTCCCCTCCTGACTTCTCTAGATCCCTTCCAGACTTCCCACTCCAAATTTCCGCCAGTGAGTCAGTGCTGCACGGTAAATGGCAACTTGCCCAGAGAGAAGGTCTGCCACGGCCCAGGGCTACGGAGGAGGGTCCCAGACACACGTGACCACCAGTGAGGTGGATTCCAGGATCTCTCTCAGCCGTTGAAATCCCCACTGACCAACTGCACCCCATCGTGGCCTGCTGGGCTTCTGCCCACCTCGGTAATAGGATAAAAAAGATGTTAGCTGAGTGTGGTGGCTCACGCCTGTAATCCCAGCACTTTGGGAGGCCAAGGCGGGTGGATCACCAAAGGTTAGGAGTTCAAAACAAGCCTGGCCAACATGGTGAAACCCCATCTCTACTAAAAGTACAAAAATTAGCGGGGCATGGTGGTAGGCACCTGTAATCCCAGCCACTTGAGAGGCTGAGGCAGGGGAATGGCTGGAACCCAGGAGACAGAGGTGGCAGTGAGCTGAGATCACGCCACTGCGCTCCAGCTTGGGCAACAGAACAAGACTCCATCTCAAAAAAAAAAAAAAAAAAAAAGTCCAGGCACGGTGGCTCATGCTTGTAGTCCCAGCACTTTGGGAGGCCGAGGCGGGTGGATCACGAGGTCAGGAGATCGAGACCATCCTGGCTAACACGGTGAAACCCCGTCTCTATTAAAAATACAAAAAATTAGCCGGGCGTGGTGGTGGGTGCCTGTAGTCTCAGCTACTGGGGAGGCTGAGGCAGGAGAATGGCATGAACCCGGGAGGTGGAGCTTGCAGTGAGCCGATTGCACCAAAACACTGCACTGCAACCTGGGCAACAGAGCGAGACTCCATCTCAAAAAAAAAAAAAAAAAAAAAGCTGAGACCTTTGCCTCCTGCCACATGGCAGCATCCATGCATGGTGAGGCAACACTGTCAACAGACCTCAGGTGCCAGAGCACAGGTGGAGGGAAGCCTGGAAAGAGGCACAGCGGGACCCGCATCGCCACTCAGTGGCTGCCAGGGCCGTGGGGGTTCTGAGGCTCCGGGAGCTGCGCTGTGACGGACTCACCACGTTTGTCTCGGACCAGGTCGGAGGAAGCCTCCAGTATTGGGAACTTTGCTTGACTGGCAGGAAATAGGCCTACCACGGAACCTGCAAACCTTCCAAATGCACAGATACCCTTTGGGGTGTACTTACCCCCCGGAAAAGCAGAGAAATATCACAGAAATGTCTATACGTTTTTTTCCTGCCCATGATGAACAGAAGAAGAGAGATTTCCAGAGCACTGGCCTTTTCTCAGGATGGGCTCACCATTTTCTCCAAGGGGCCAGTTAGGGGGCTGGGGTTTTGTGATTTGTTTTATTTTTCTTCTACTTTTTAAGAACTGTTTAGGTTTACAGCAAAACTGGGAGGAAGGTACAGAGTTCCCATATACTGCAAGGGGCAGGTCTCCTGGGTCCCTGGCACCCAAGTATCTGATGAGGATCTAGCCACTGAAGGGCGAGGCTAGACGGTGGCCAGCGGCGAACTGACTAACAGCTGGCACCTGCACCCCATTCTCCTCTGTAGCTCTAACAAGGGACACATTTCCCCACAGCATGAGCCCGTGTGGAAAATTCACAAACTGTTGAGACAGCGGCAGGTGTCTATGGCCCTGCCCTCCCCCGGAGCCCTCTGCTGCCCGCCCCGTGCAGCAGACCCCATCGCCACTGACACATCCCCTTAGGGCTTCTTCCCAAAGCCCTCGGTGGCGGTGAAGTTATCCTGGGCCTTCGCCTGGCCTATGTTTATTTTCTGACTGTCCCACCACAATGCGGCTGCCACGCGACCCGGCTTCTTGCTCACCCGGCCCCCCACGCGTAGCTCCCTGGAACCCATGTGATCACTGTTGAATGACGACTGAATATTGAAATGGAAAACACTGTGTTTCAGACACCTGAGTTAGAAGCCTAGCCCTGCCCCTCGGTTGTTCTGTAACCTGGTGTGTATTACTTAATCTCTCAGAATGGGGAGAACACCGCCAGGGTACACAGACTACCACTGTGTCCCCATCGCTCCTGCTCACCCAGGAACCTGAGGGACACAATGACTTTGTAGGGGGTCTCCTTACCCACACCACTCCCAAAGAGAGAGGGCGCAGACAAGGCCTGTTTATTTCACTTGTGTGCACCCTCCGGAGAGGCCTAGAGATGTTGGCACAAGTGCATTGTGGGCCCCGAAATAATCAAATTGCAGGAGAGAGAGGCGGGGGGAGAAAGAGGGAAAGGTAATTGAATATCGGAGTGGAAGCTATTCTCAAGTCAGCCATTTCACGGTTCTTTCTCCTGTTTATGTTTTCTAAGAGATCTCCAAAATAAAATAGTTCTATTATTTTATGACTCATAGATATACGTTATAGTGATAACATATTACAGCTACGGCAACGATGCTTATGGAATGGCCGCTCCGTGCCACGCCGTAGAGCTCTGCAAGGCGAATCTCCCTCTCTCGCCTCACAGCTGGGGAAGCCTCGGCTCTGAGAGGCCAGGCTCCGGCCACGCCATCCAGACCACGAGGCCACGGGGCCACGGGACCAGCTGAGCCCACAGTCACTCTCCTCCTCTGCTCCTCCGCCTCTAAAAGGTCCTTTTCAGACACGCAGGCACTCGCACGCGCCCCTCTTTCATCATGGTTAGGCGCCACACGCTTTTCATCTCCAAGTCTGGCTACTGCAGATGCAGAATGAAAAACGAGCCAATAACACAGCAAACCCGAGCGACTCAGCACGAAAGGCAATAACCGTGGTGAGGGCCGGGCGGCGATTCCAGCCAGACAGATGAGCAGGCGTCACGGGCTCTGGGTGACGTAGAAAGGGCACAGAAAGGTCTCACCCTGAAGGGACAGAACGTGGAGCAAGGGCTGGAGCGAGCGTGGAGACCTGGGTTCCAGCTCCCTCTCTCCTTGTCCTGCTGGGAACTGGGCCAGGAGACTTGGGCCCTCTGCCCCTCAGCTTCCAGGTCTGTCAAATGGGGCAATAGGAGAGTGCTGACTGCCCGGGGCTTCCCTGAGAGCTTTGAGAACACGCTTGGAAAGTTCTAGCGCAAGGCAAAGACTCTAAGAACGTTAGTGGCCACCCCGTTTGTGAACTAGGCACGGTCCTGCAGATCTCAAATGACCGCCTTTCACGTGAGGACAACACAGGTGGTGACGGCGCTGGGAAGAAAGAACCCATGCCTTGGCCATGAGGACTCTCCGGGAAAGGGACAGGCGGCAGTGGCACTGTCCATGCAGAAGCATGGTCACTCAGACTCGGACAGGCGGGCCAGGTGGGTCCCCAGGGCTCTCAATCCTTGCTGAATGGTAGAGTCACCTGGGAAGAGACTCTAAACATTCCTGCGCAGACACCACCCCCAGAGACTGGGATTTTACTGGTCTGAGTGTGGCCTGGGCAAAGGATGGTTAGAATTAGCCCCATGTCTGGCTGGGCTGAGAACTGCCAGCTCAGACTGCCTGACGTCTGTGCCCCGCAGGGCACCCTCCAGCGGCTCCCACCCCTGTGCCCGCCTGAAGGGGCCTCGAGGCTGCAAACCTCCCCAAGACGGTCAGTCACACACCCAGCCAAGGACAGCCACCTCGCGAGGGTTCTTCCCAAGCCCCAGAGCCCTGCAGCTGTCTTTGGGGAGCTACTGACCACCCAGATGTGATCTCACAGATGCACAGAAGACCAAGTTTCCACTACCCTGAGCCAAGGAAGCCTCTGCCATGGAGAGAGGCCGTCAGAGAGCAGTGTCCGGCAGCACCCTGCCTGGCCCCACAGCCTGGGGCAAAAAGGAATGTCAGGACCACCAACCCTTTTCCTCTAAAACTTCAGTATTTCCTTCATCATCGATATCTTGCATTCATTTTGTATTAACTTTATTTAAAATATTGCATTAAAACATCATTTCTGTCTCTCTCCTTGCACTGGTCCCACCCTGGCCTCTCTGTGGGATGTTCCTGCCACCCTGACCCCTCTCCAGCCCTCTGGACACTGATGGCTGCAAGCTTTACACGGGTGGCCCACCAGACCCTGCAGCAAGTGACCCTCCCTGCAAGCTCCTCCTGTCCCCAGAGTGTCTGTTGTCATCAGGACACATCAAAATGGCTGAACGCTAGGTGGCTCCACTCCCAAGGGGCATTTTGGAAATTCAGGAAGGGCTGTTTTGAGTTGTCACAATGACCGTCAGTAAATACATAGGCCAGCCCTGCAGGTAACACCGTCCCTGGTCTCACCAGACGTTCAGGTAAGCGACGAGGCTGCTTATAATTACCTGAGCTAGAACCTCAGAAAATATGCCCTGAGGACCTTTGCTGCACATTTAATCCTCGCTGACTTTTCCACGAAAGCATCTCCTGTGTCCACTGAGGGGGGACACGTTGCTGCGTTTGGAACTTTACCACCTGGGAAAGTCACATCGCAGGCACGTGTGCAGCTGCTGGAAGCTGGAACGCCAGGCCTGGCCTGTCCGCATCGGCCGTGGGGGCTGGCGCAGGGAGATGATGACCTAGGCACGCCTCAGGGGGGCTTCTGGGCTCCCCCTGGAGACAGAACCAAGCCTTTACATATTGAAAAACGTATGATTTTATCATACAATTTCCCTTTAATTCCTCCTCCATATAACGGTTAGGGCATTATATTGACTCTTCTGCAAAATTATGTGTGAGGTGAGTTATCTCAGCTATGATTTTCTTTTCAGATGGTACAGGGAGTGCCCTGGCCTGAGGAGGGTCAAGTCAGTGGCCCAGGAAGCCCCTCACCTGGGAGCATTACAAAATGCTGGTGCCCAGGCTGCACTCCAGGATACTGATATATGTGGTCCGGGAGCAACCTGGGTTGGGCTGGGGGCATTCTCCAGAACAGGTGAGGTTAAGAGGCCCCAGGCTGGACGCATTCAGTCCCATCAGGGAGATTATCTGGGCGGTTTCAGCCTCCATTTTCTCATCAGTGAAATGGGAATGAGATTCCAGACGTGCCCCAAACCACCCACAGACAGTGGGAGTGGCTCTGGCTTCATTCTCCCTCCAGTTCTCCTCACCTGAAGGTCATAGGAGCTGACAGCCTGCGCCTCCTCGGGACAGCCTACCTGGGGCTCCCCATTCCTCTGTTGTCAGGGAAGGTAACTCAGTTACAGGTGGCCAATCTAGTGTGGCTGATAGGATAATTGGCCAATAGGATAATAGGGCCCCGGCGTACGTAGCTGCACGTTACTAGGGCCACGGCAAAGGCCCGCGATTCTCAGGGAGGAGAGGACCATAGAGGCTGTTTTACCCGCAGGTAATTCCCGCAGAGGGCTGTCGGGGGCCCTGGGGGAGAGGCTGGGAGCCAGTCTGCAGGAAAGGAGGGAGCCGGTCCTTCTCCGGAGCAGTCCTGGAATCTCTGTTGCTGCTGTGCAGGAGGAAATGGGAGTCCCAAAGTTCACTTAGCCGAGGACCTTTGAAGGCCTCTGGCTGGAATGGCAGAGAAGCCGAGGGGCTGAGCGGCTCCGAGGTGCCACTCCTCAACCTCTGTCCTCCTCCCCCACATGGCTTAACCTTTCTGGTGTTGGCTTGTTTGTGAGTTTAGTGACACTTCCCCAGTTGTTACGTCAATGGAAGCAGAGCTCCTCCTGACGGAGTCCGGCCTTTCAGCCTAAGGACACCTCCCAGTCCCCGCTCGAGGCCCGCCCGGCTGACCACTCTCCCCCAGGCCAGGCAAGTGCTGGGGAGGGCACCACTGTTGTCCACGGGCAGCCAGGCCTGCAAGAGAATACCCCCATCCCGAGAGCCCTTCCTGGGCTCCAGGCCCATCGAGGGACGAAGGGACAGACGGCGTGAGGTCCTCTCCTGGCTGTCACGGTGAGCGTGGAGCCGCCTCTGCTTTCTCAGCAGTGCCCAGCTGGGCCCATTCCAGGCTGCCGTCTGTGTCGCGTGCAAAGAAAGAACCCTTTCCAATGTTTTATTTACATACAGTATGTTACATACAGGAAAATGCCGCTTTTTCATCCACAGCTCTGGGAGTTTTGACCAATGCATGTGGTCATGTAACTGTGACCATAATCAAGATATAGCACACTCCATCCCCCCAAGGAACCCCACGGCCCTGACAACGGCAGGCTGAGCTCTGTGCCAACAGCAGAACCCGACGAGCACAGCCTTGTGAGCCAGCATCGGCGGGGCAGCTCTGGCGATGCACACCTTTTTGTCACCGAGTAGTATTCCATGGCAGGGGCAGGCCACAGCCTGTTTATCCAGCCCCAGCTGAGGGACATCTGAGTTGTTTCCTGTTTTTGCTTAGTCAAGTTCTAAAAATTGGTTTCTCATCCCACAGCCACCAGCTCAGGAACAAAGCTCTTTAGAAATGAACCGCTGCGTGCTGACATCCGGGCGATGGTGGAGATCCCCGGGGTAGGAGGGAGGCTCAGGCTCAGGGACCTCCAGGCACCAGCACATTCTCAACCCCAAGCCATCTGGCTCCAAGCTCCTGCCCAAAGTTGGCAGGTTGGGGGCTGCTGTGAGGCCCAGCTGCAGCCAACTCCCTAGAACCCTGGGCCATTTATAAGGGGGTGACAGAGGCCTGAGGTCTTGAGGATGCCCGAGGAGGGCTGCTGCTCCTCTGAGCCCCTGAGCCGTTGAGCCCCCTCACCTCCTCACGTGGGTGGCATGTAAGGGCTGCTCCTGCCTTCCCCTAGCCCCTCCAGGGGAAAGAGAACGGAATGACAGGGTGCCCAGCTAGTGATGAGCTGAGCCCAACCGCAGCACAGGGCCCAGGTGGGACTCGGGAAGACGATTACGGGCAGCATGCAGCTGTTTCTCCACCCTGTCAGCCATGGCCTGCGACTCCCTTTGTTCCCGAGGGAGGGGATGGCTGGGCTCAAGGGTGGCTGTGTGGGTGGGGGCTCCTGGCCGACAGGCTGCCCTTGCATCTCCGCCGCCCGCCAGCGAGGAGATCACTCAGGCCCTGATACGATCGCTGTGGGACAGGCGGAAATTGGAGTGTCCCGGGTGCTTGATCGAGGCAGCTTTCAAGCTGCGGCCGCAGGGACATTAGCAGCCAACGTAATGGCCTCATTCAGCTCCCCTCTCAGCCCCGCGACCTTGGACAGCCTGAGAGCCTGTGTGCTGTTTTGATGAAAAATCAGGAGTTAGGGAAGTGAGGGAGGCTGGCCCGAGGGCAGGGTTGCCGGTCAGCAGCTCTGGTGTGCTGCTGTCCGTCTGTCTGTCCTCACTGGCTGCAGGCCACCTGCTCCCCATCACAGGCCATCTGTCCATGCTGGCTCCCTGACAACAGAACCTGAGGACCCCAAAGGGACAAAGAAATCCCCATCCCGGGGGCCCTGGGTGCAACCCGTGGTGAGGAGGCTGAGGCCTCAGCTGGGGAGGGCAGGGGCTCTCACAGGACAAAGGAACCCCCCACCTGAACTCCCACTGGGGCCTCAGTATCCCCATCTCCAGTAGTTCAGCCGCCTCCACCTCCCACAGTGGCATCTGAGAGCATCAGTGGAGCACTGCTATGTGTCCCCTGTCCACACGGCCCCTGCTGCGGGGCTGTCACTCAGTCCCTTTTCTGATGGAAACTGAAGTGACTCGCCCCAGGCCACGCTGAACAGGATGGGACAGCCCCTGGCAGGCAGCTCCTCTGCTACTCAAGCCCCAGACTTGTGTAAAGACAGCCCCATGTCACAAGTCCAACGTCAAGAAACCTTGTCCACCGCAAAACCCTGCTCAGCTCCTGGAGCTGGCACTTCTGGGCCAGCATCTGCCCAGGCAGAGCCCACGAGGCCAGCCCTCCCTCACTGTCTACAGCTGCCTCCACACCCGTCTGGCAAATCAAATCGGCTCTGATGAATAGTGCCTGGGCTGCGTCGGAGCGTCTGGGGGCTCACAGCCCTGCTTCCCTCTAGGGCCCTGGCAGAAAGGCCAGCAGGGTCTGCAGCCACGTGAAAGGCCCACAGACGGGCCACCCCTCACAGACACACACAAAGGCATGGCGACCTCAGGCTGACCCCAGCCTTGAACCAAGAGCTGAGGGATGTGGGGCGGGGCTGGGGGCTGCCCTCCACTCTCCCAGGTTTGGGGAGGGGTCTTCCTGTACTGCCCCACCCCTCCCCAGAAGTGTGGATGGCATTGCCCGGCAGACCCAGGAGATGAGGGTGGGGAGAATTCAGATAGGATGGCCCTGTCATTGCTTCCCCTCCCCGAGGCCTAGGATTCTGTCCCGGGGCTGAGTCTCCCCTTCTGCTGGGCTCCTCCCGCCCACACAGTCCAGAACCAATGGATGGAGCTGGCTGGAAACCAGGGGTGCTACCTGCAGGAAACTGCCTGGGAACCTTGGCTCTCTCTTGGCTCTGCTCTGTTCTCCCCTGGCCCCTCCTTGACCTCCCCTGGGATTCCAGAAGGAAGGGCCCCTCCCCAGGTGGATCAGACCCTCTTGTCCCAGTCTTGAGAAACCTCCAGGCCAACCCTCCACTCTCTGAGCCGAGTGTCCCTGTCCCCTGATCAGCATCCTGGGCAGGCAGGAGCAGGCAGCCCCACTCTGAGGTCAGGATGAGAGAAAACAAAATGCACACTGGTAATAGCCAGTGGGCACAATGCTCTTCCCAGAGGACAAGCTTTTCAATGCTGTAATACTCACAGCAACCCCACTCAGCAGGGGCTGAGTGACAGCCCGGCAGCAGGGGCCGTGTGGAGAGGGGACGCACAGCAGCACTCCACTGACACCCTCAGATGCCACTGGGGAAGGCGGAGGCAGCCAAGCTACTGTCTGACCTGAAGTCAGACAGGTCCCACCTTCCACTTTCTGGTTTTCCTACTACTTCCTGCTCCTTTTCAGAAAGTGATGAAAGGTCCTTTTTCCATGATGGGAATACTCATGCACCAAGGGTTAAATTGGCACCCCACCTGGCCCTGTCTACCACTACTCACATCCCATGTCCCTCCTTATCCCCTCAGGGGCCCCTCACTCAGTACCACAGATGCCCTCACTTCTACAAGAAGGCTTGGATAGTTCAATCCCTGCCCCAAAGACAATGAGCCCTAGAACCCTTATCTGTGTATCCTCCTCGTTCTTGTTCCCAGCATGTTGCACAGCCAACTGCACGCAGTAGGTACTGAAAAATGCTGACCTACCAGGCCACTCCTGGAGTTGCAAAGGGACCACCCTGTAGTTGAGCCAGAGACCAGGTTCTCACATGCTCTACTGGCCCAAGAAGGGGGAGAATGGGGGTCAGGAGGTGAGGGAATTCCCTTTACCACATGCCCCCCAGGGCCTGGGAGCCAGCTGCTCTGTCTATGCCTCCCCTCATAACTCCTACTGGTGAGTCAGATGGTCTTCCCTGGTTATAGATTAGGAAAATGAGGCCCAAACAAGTGTAATTACTTGGGTGTGATTACTTGGGAGCTAGAGACAGCCCTGGAGTTTGAACCCCGGGTCTTGACACCACCCCACACTGGCTTCTGCGATACCTGACACATAATAGGTGCTCAACAAAGGTCATAGGATAGAAAGTCCCTGAAGACTATTCCAGCTGCAAACACTGCCCCTCACCCACCCCAGAGGGCACATCCTCATTCAATCTGCAAGGGCACCAGCCTCCCTTGCCCTATGTATTCACGGTTGTTCAAAGCCCTGTGGGGTTTTTAATCATCCCCCATGTGCACACAGGCATGATTTATAAAGTGGATCTTAAACGCCACCGCCTCCAACCAGCAGATGAATGCAGGGTCTTGGCAGTATCCACTGGGCTGTGCGTTTGGTCCTGAATGAGTCACCCTTGACAATTCCTGCCATGGTGCCAACAGCAACAATAGAGACATGTCACCCCCTTTGCAGGGGATGGGGGCAGTCACACCCTTGCCAGG
This sequence comes from Rhinopithecus roxellana, assembly GCF_007565055.1. Taxonomy (NCBI): domain Eukaryota; kingdom Metazoa; phylum Chordata; class Mammalia; order Primates; family Cercopithecidae; genus Rhinopithecus; species Rhinopithecus roxellana. Next base: position 11,959,106 of record NC_044564.1, read on the forward strand.
CCAGAGGGCAGTGGGATTGTGGCGTCTAAGAATCCTGGAAGGACAATGACCCTGCTGCCCACAGTGGCCATGCTATGTGGCCTCCTCCACAACCCCAGCCAGGCGGACTTGGGGTATGAAGCCAGTGAGGGCAGGAGTGCAAGGCTTGGGTGAAGCTCTTGGGGGGAGGCAGGGAAGAGCAAGCCCCAGGTGCAGGGAGGCAGGGAGTGGGGAGAGACTTATACCCTCCCCGTTCTGACCTCAAGCCTCCTTCCCACTCCAGGGTGCCTCCAATGGCAGCCCCATCTCCCAGCCCTGAGTCGCCGTCACTCCTTTCTTAGGGCCTCCCCTGTGGTCTTACCCTCTGCCTTCTGTCTCCACAGCAACTAAAAGGCCAGTAGGAGGCGTTAGACCTGGAGGCCAGACTCTGCTGATGAGCAGCTCGTAAGTGATGGCACCTCTGGGCCTCAGTTTCCCCATCTGTAACATGGGTGCCTATGCCACGAGGATGTGGTATGTTTTCAGTGAGGCACAACAAGTAAGGCAGTGGCATGGAGCTCAGGGAATGTCCCAGCACCCCACCTCTCGGCACAAGCCACCCAAGCTCTCCTCCTGAGGAGAAGGGTGAGCCTCCGGCTCCCAGCTCCACCACCTGGACTTCTCTCCAACCACCAACCCGAGTCTCAGCCCCCCACCCACTGCAGCCTTGGAGGCCGCTGAGTGGTGGCTCTGGCTCACTTCTGCTCTTCCACAGGGCCCCGCAGGCCTAGCCCTGCCAAGTTCAGGCAGCTCCAGCCCGAGCACCCCCAGTGAAGGAGGCCTCCGTGGAGCCGCGGCCTTGTTGGCCACACACCGTCCACGTGGTTGGGTTGGTTTGTGGCAGAAAGGCTGATGGGCCAGAACTCGGGGGCGACTGGAAATCTCCAACCAGCGGGACTAACTGGCTCCGACGTGGCCGGGAGAGCTCCCTCGGGGGCCTCTCTACTGCCTAGAGACCCTGCCACACTGGTGTGGGAGGTCCAGGGCCCAAGGAACTGTCCAGTGGCTGCAGACCTGGGAGCGGAGGCTCCGAGCTCTTTGCCCTGCTTGTCCCCCAGCGTGTGCCAAGACTTTCCTTGCCAAATAATTTCCCAAACAGGTTTTTAGAAGAGAGTTGGCAGAGAGTGTTCTGGCTGTGTCTAAAGGAGACAAAGGAAAGTGGAGAGTCAGCATTTGCTGGGGCTGCTTTGACCCCTGTAGAGCATTTTGGTCCCATGAATGATGATTGCAATGTGCTCATGGGTGACACGATGAAGAAACTGGGAGGGCACCGAGACTCGGTTTCCAAATCCATCAGGGATGCTCTTTCCAGCTACCAGGGAGCCTCTGCAGCGGAGGCTGCAACTGGGACGACCCTGGGGGCCGTGGCCCATCTGTACCAGGGCCATGATCACAGCGGACAGCCTGGGACCCCAGCCACCAGCCTCCATTCCCGGGGCCTCTTGGAGATGAGGTTTGTACCAGGGACTCACAAGCTCCCTCCCCAGCCTGGGCTCTGTTGATAACAAGGTCTTCTCCCACTGATGCTCAAACAATAAGTTTGATGGGCAGTTCTGCACCCTGAGTCCACACAGCTGCCCCTCTCCGAGTGCATAAATGTCCTTTATTTTATGCAATCCTGGGAATTGCAGTCGGCATCTGGAGATGTGGTTGGTTTCTTTGAGTGTCTCTAATAATTAGTCACTCTGTTAGTCCTCAGATGGCTCCCTGGACTTGGGCTGGACTTGCTGTAGGTTTAGGGTTAAGGTTAGGGTTAGGGTTAGGACGGGGGGATCCAGGTCCTAGCAAGCAACACATGTTCACTGAACTTGCTCAAAGGCAGGAGAGACTGGAAATGCCTCATGAAGAAAGGCTGGTGTGGGGGCCATCCACCGTCTCCACTGCCAGCAGCTCAGGGGCGCCAGGAGATGGCCACCCTCGTCCATGGGAACCTGGGATCCTCGTCACCTAGGCCCACCAGTGGGCACCCTGGCACACATCGAGTGGGGGTCTTTGCTGTCTCTGTGCCCCGCCCCCACCTCTCTGACTACTGCTTAAAGCACTCAGTGGCAGCAGGCTCTGGCCAGCATTTGAAGTGGGACCCTACTCCAGGGCTCAGGGAGGCCAGGTCACTGGCCAGCGGCACAGTCACCAGGGGACAGGAACTGATTGGTGCACCCGCCCCCCCAATAATCCTCAGCCCCAAGCGCCCTGCTTTACAGGGCTGTGAGCCCTGACATCTTGGGCCTGAGTCCCAGAATCAGACTTGTTTCTCCCAAAACCCATGCCGGGAGGGCCCCTCCTGGAGGGGGACCAGTAGGAATTCTCTGCAGCCATCATGCAGGCTTGGCTGAGCCCCCAGCCCCAGAAGCCAGCCTCACCACTCCTCCTCCAGGCAGCGTGCTGGGCAGGCCAATCTCCCCAAGCTCCCAGGCAGCTGGGTCTCAGCTCAGGGACAGGGACAGGGACAGGGACCTTTCCCCTGGAGGCTCCCAGGGCCCAGGACCCACCCCCTGTGGTGCCTCCTTCACACTCCCAGCTCAGAAAGTTATCTCCCAGGGAATGCCACCCAGCCCAGCCTCAGGAGCTCTTGACCACGCCTCGGCTCCGCACCGCTCTTCCCGCAGGCTGAAAGCTCAGGCTCCGCGGATGCAGAGGCCGCTCCTCAGGCCCTGCGCTGTCCTCCTTTCCTGTGCCAGTGACAGCGCCACCCCCTGACCTGACAACTCTCAGGTAAGTCACTGAGTCACTAAGCACTCGGACCATCTCGCCAAGGCTGGGGACAAAGGGTCTTTGTCCTGCTTCAGGAGACAATGTCCCAACACGACACTGTCCCCCAAATGTCCCCACACCACGCTGGGTGTCTCACCTGTGTCCACCAGCTTCGCTTTCTCACTCATTCAACAACTCACCTTGAACCTAGACGTGAACAAGATGGAGCACCATCTTGTTTGTCATACGGCCCGTGGTGTATTGGGAAGACAGGTGCGGAGGACAGCAGCGGGGGTAGGGAGGGGCTGCTCCCGGAAGGCTCGAGGAGAAGGCAGTACGGTGCCCCTTGAGAATGGAGTGGGTTTGGCAACCCAGAGGTCACTGGAGACCTTGATGAGACCTCTTTTGATACTCAGTGCTCCACGGGTTTAGTGGAGTTTCCAATTCCAGGAAGGGAAACTGACAACTCATTAGTGAACATGAATATAGCTTCTACATAGCAAATCAAACAAGTAAGGGACTGAGAACAGTGGGGAGTGGTGTGGGGGAGGGCAGGACCCTGAGGAGGGGACACTTGAGCTGAGGCGCAATACAGTGGGGGGGTGGTCCCGAGAATACCTCGGTGCAGGGCGGGCATTACAGGTGCGGGGAATGGTGAGTACAAAGGCCCTGGGGTGGGAATGGGCTACACGCTGGACCCAGGGAACCTGGCAGAACACAGTGTGGCAGGGTGCCCAGGAGGGTGTCATGGGGTTGGCAGAGCCAGATGGAGAATGGGGGCTACTGAAGGAATGGGAAGACAGGGGAGGTCAGGTTTCCAGCGTGGACGTGCTGCTGTGAGCTGTTGGCAATTGTCCGATTCAGCCTGTAAGCTGTTGAGATGCTGAGGTGTTGAGTGGGCGGACAAACATCTGGATTGCAGGGTGGAGGTCAGAGGATTGCAGGGTGGAGGTCAGAGAGGTCAGAGCTGGGTAGATGCATGTGGGGCTATCACCATAGGAATGGCATTTAAAGGGACTGGACTGTCGGCCGGGCACGGTGGCTTCAAGCCTGTAATCCCAGCACTTTGGGAGGCCAAGGCAGGCGGATCACCTGAGGTCAGGAGTTTGAGACCAGCCTGGCCAACATGGTGAACCCTCGTCTCTACTAAAAATATGAAAATTAGTTGAGCATGGTGGCACGCATCTGTAATCCCAGCTTCTCGGGAGGCTGAGGCAGGAGAATCACTTGAAACTGCGAGGCAGAGGTTGCTGTGAGCTGAGATTGCGACATTGCACTCCAGCCTGGGCGACAGAGCAAGACTTTGTCTCAAAAAAATATAAATAAATAAATAAAACAAAGGGACTGGACTGGGGGGGATCCTGGGAGAGGGATGTAGATGGGGCTTAACCCAGGCCCTTCTGGGTGGGGAAAAGGGAACACAGCCATGGAGAGAGACTGAGAAGGTGTGGCCTATTATGTAGTGGGAGGACAGGTGGGGAGGATGGGGGCAGGACTGGTGGGGAGGACTGGTAGGGAAGACAGCTGGGGAGGACAGGTGGGGAGGATGGGGGGAGGACCAGTGGAGAGGACAGGTGGGGAGGACTCATGGAGAGGACAGGTGGGGAGGACTGATGGGGAGGACAGGTGGGGAGGACAAGTGGGGAGGACCGGTGGAGAGCACCAGTGGGGAGGACAGATAGAGAGGGCTGATGGGGCGGGGGCTCCCAGAAGGCACCAGAAGAAGGCAGTACAGGGCTGCTCTAGAAGAGAGTGGGTTTGGCAACACAGAGGTCACTGGCACAGATTCGCTTCTGCAGGGAGTGAGGAAGAGGAGTCTATAAAGAGAAATAGCTGTAGGGTGATGCGGGGTTGGAGGGCCAGCTTGGCTGGGGGTGGCCGGGAATGAGCCCGCACACAGGGAAGTTGACAGGGCAGATGAGAGCTGCTCTGAAGCCATCCTGACTCCAACGTTAGATTCCCCCTGGCTGCATTTTGATTCTTGTCCCCACCTCCAACCCCTCTTCATGCTGCAGCCAGAGGAGGCTGGGGTTCAGGGAAGACCGAGCTGCAGCTCCCCAGGCAAATCCTGACTCCCTCTCCGGCTCAGGAGGCCCGAGCTCCGGCCATACCCCTTCTCAAGCCCCTGTAGGAAGTGCTGCCTCAGCCTCAGGCACTGAGTAGGCCTTCTCCACATGCCCCCTGGCAAGCCTCACTCCTCATGGTCCCAAACCCTCAGAAGCCTCAGCTGTGTGTCCAGCCTGGCTCAGGGTGGGCACTTAGACATGAACACAGAGCCCTAACCTTCGACCTCCCACCTTCCCCTTCCTCTCTGCTCTAGTCGTCCAGCTTCTTCTTGAATACCTCCCATGATGGGGTGCTCAGCACCACTCAAGCCGGATGTGTCCCTGTTTTGGTTTTTCCCCTGGGATGAGTTCAGGGTGAGAGCAGGGAACCGGGGCCCGCTGTAGTGCAGGGGCAGAGGCTCTCCTCAGCTGTGGGGGCGTCGACAATCCTTTGCCTCCTGGGAGACCTGGGCACACATGCAGCTGCTGTGCACAGGCAGGAAGACGGCGGCCTCCACTGACCAAGCTCTCAGACGACTCATCAGCTGTGACACACGCCTTTTCATTTGGACCCATTAGGGTAACCTGGTGGAAATAAAGCATCTATCACACCCCAGGAAAGTGTCACACAGGTATTCCCAAATTCTCTTTCTCCACAGCCCTCGGGGGTCTGACAGCCATTCATACCCATCAACCGGGAGAAAAAATAATGTCGTTTCCATAATGCACACCCTCTCCGCAGAGGCGCTATAAATATGTAGAGATGACATCGCGGCAGCGCGGCTTGTGTGAGTGATGTCATCTTGGGGGGTTGCCTAGCAACCCCAACAACGTTTGGGAGGCTCTAATTCTTGAGTGGGATAAAGTCACATTTATGCAGTTCGGTTAATCAGCTTCCTGGCAACTCCGCCAAGATGATCTCATTTTATTCATGATTATTTTATGTGAAATGCACTTTTCGCTCTAAGAGAACACAAAGATTTAATTCAAAACTCGCTATTGCTTTGTGTTTCCAGGGTGTCGTTAACACGGCGTCCATGCAAATAACCATGGTAACACACGGATAATTAGTATATATGGCACGCGGTATTAATACAGAGCCGGGGCCGGCTCCCAATCAGCGCCGATTACCGCGTGTTATTACTGGAGTAATTACCTGCAGTAACACACAAATTGAACTAAATGGTCAATTGAAGTAAAGTGAATGGCTTTTTATTCTAGTCCCTAAATAATGTGTCTGCTTGGCTGAGTAGTTCAAGGTAAATAAAACTCTTAAATTGACGGCCTCTCCCTACCGCCCCTCCCTGGGTGGAGGATTGGGCTCCGTGGGTCTTGCAGTCTGGTAACCAGACAGTTACTCCTGGAGGCAGCTGCCTCTCCTCCAGCCTCCCCGCCTCGAAAACGAGCACCCCCATCAAGCATCCCTGCAGAGCTCTGGCCCTTATTAAAAATTCCCAAGCCCTGTGTGCCGTCTTACTCATCCCCCCAGGGAAGAGGGCACGGAACTTTCCAGATAGAAGATGAAGAGCAAAAGGCAATGGGCTTCCTCCCAGGGATGTTTTCTTGCCCCTCTGGTAGGTGGGGCAGAAAGGAATCACTGGCTTCCTGTTACAGGATGGAAGCGGGGAGGGGAGGTCAAAAGTCACTTCTGCCTTATTAGCAGAGCGTTTCTAAAATTCCATCAACTTAGAAGATCTTCAAACAGGAAGTCACACTGGACCTCTCAAAGAGACAGGGCACATTCTGAATTTGAGCTGCTTTGCTCCCTTCAGAGAGGGACAGGGGGAAGGGAAGGCATGCAGGCAATCCTCGGACTGGGTGAGGAGACCTGTGCAGCCAGATGCCCAGCGATGGGGACAGGGGATAGAGTCAGTCTTATTCCGGTCCTTTCCCTGTGACAGGAGCAGTGTCAGGACAGAAGCAGACCTGGGAAGGTGGGAGAGAAACGTCAAGTCCTTCGTTTGGCTGCGGGGTGGTTCCGACCCCCACCGTCCGGGATGACAGGCCAGGATGCCCACATGGGCATCGAATGCCTAGAAGGCAAAGACAGAGTGCAAAAGAGTATAAAAAGGGCCCGGCTACTCGGGGCTTCTCTGAGGGAGCCGTGTTCAGGCTGAAACTAGAAGGACGAGGGAGGTTGCAGGGAAGGAGTTTGCAGGGAAGGAGGTTTGCAGGGAAGGAGGTTGCAGGGAAGGAGGGTAGAGAAGGACAGTAGCAGTCAGGGAAGGGTCTGCAAAAAGCCCTGTGCCTGAGAGAGGCCACTCCCCTGCACCACTGTCTTGAAATGCCACATGAGCGGAAATGCAAAAGTACAGAAATCTAGGAGGTGGAAAGAAAAACGTGGCTTAAAAACCCACAGCCGTGTCTGCATTCCAGGGTGGCAGGAGCAGAATTCATTTCAGGGCAAGCTGCTCTGTTACTCAGAAAACTCTCTTAAAGGCCTTTCCTTGTCAAGGTGAGGCCACCTGTCTACTGTGGATTGGAGAGGCTGAGACCAAAAAGGAGCAAATTGCATTTCAGAACAAAAGGATTTCTGATCAAAACACTTGCAGGTGCACAGCTGCTCACACCCACTGCCCCAGCACAAGGCAGCCATCAATGCAACACAAACAAGGGGGCCCAGAACATATGCCTGGGCTGAAAAACAAGACAAGCCTCTCACAAATCAGAAACAGAAGGAGGAGGGGATGAGCACCACAGCCCACAGGGCTCCAGGTTGGGAGTGGCAGGATCTGGACACTCAGCAGTCCCAAAGGGCAGTAGGGACTGGAGTCCAGCTCGGGCCAGGATACAGGCTTGGGAGAGAGAGCAAGAAAACAGCCCAGCAGCCTTGGTGCTGAAGTTATGGTTTAGGGACACTGCAGCTTATGGAGGAGGCAGGTGGTGGGGGTGGCAGGGAAGGGCTGATGCCAGAACCTCAAAATGAGAAGCCCCACCAAGATGCCTTCTGCCTCCAGGACAATATCTGCTTTGTGCTCCATGTCACAGCATTGCAGAAACACCACCTTAAGACCTGATTCTAGACTAGTCAGGGACAGAAAGGGAGCAAACGATATAAAACCAGATGAAGCAAAACCTCAACTCCTCCAAATCAAAATGAGCAAACTAACATTTTAAAACACAAGAAGAAATGGTAGAAAGAAGAAACTGATTTTGTATGACAATCTGACAAAGACTTCAAAACAACATTGTGTTCCATAATGACATGAATTATAGTCTCACATCTATTGAAAACTAAAGAATATATCACTATATCCAAAAATTGTATGAAATTGGACAAAATGGGCAAATTCTTGAGAATAAATGCATAACTCATTGAAACAACAAGCTCAAGAAGAAATAGAAAACTAATAGAAATAGAAAAACTAAGTAGTCCTATAACCATTCCATGAATCTAATCAGTAATTTTAAAAGAAAAAAAAAACTTCCCTATTAGAGAACCTCAGGTCTAGATGACTTCGCCAGTACCAAATGTTTAAGTACAAGTTACAGCAATCCCAATCTTGCATAAACTTTACCAGAAAATAAAGAGGATATCCTCCTCAATTATTTTGCAAAGATAGCATAAATTTAAAATCAAACCTCACCAAAACTATAAGAAAACTAAGATCTAAATAAATGAGCAGCATGGATCATGTTTTAGAAAATTCAACATTATGAAGATGTTAATTCTCCCAAATTCTTGTTTTAAAGTCAGTTTTATTGAGGTATAATTATCTAGAGTATAACTTACCTTTTTTAGGGTATAGTTCTGTACGTTTTAACAAACTGAAATAGTCATGTGACCACCATGGTAATCAAGCTATAGAACACCTCCATTGCTCTTCAAAATTCCCCAGGCCCCCTTGTAGTAAATTTACTCCCCCAGTCCAGTAAATTTATTCCCCAGCCATTGATCTATTGTCTGTTCCATAGTTTTATCTTTTCTATAATGTAATTTAAGTGGAATTACAAACTAGTCAGCCTTTTTGAGTCTGGCTTCTTTTTTGAAAAATCATTTTTTATTTTTATTAAAATAGAGACAGGGTCTCCCTATGTTGCCCAGGTTGGTCTCAAACTCCTGGGCTCAAGCAATCCTCGTGCCTTGACCTCTCAAAGTACTAGGATTACAGGAGTGAGTCACCACACCTGGCCTGGCTTCTTTTACTTAGCATAATTCACTTGAAATTCACTCACGTTCTTGCATTTATCTATAGCTCATTCATTTTTCTTGCTGAGTAGTATTTTATTATGTGGACATACCATGGTTTAAAGAATGTTTGAATTGTTTTTTCAGTTTAGGACAATTACAAATCATGCTGTTATAAACATTCATCCACAGATTTTCATGTGATTTATCTTGAATAAATAGCAGTGGGATTGCTGGGTTATATCATAAGTATATGTCTAACTTTATGAGAAACTGTCAAACTGTTTCCATAGTAGCCATGCAATTTTGTGTTTGCATTAATAATGTACAAGAGTTGCAGTTGCTCTGCATTCTCACCAACACTTGTCATCATCAGGTTTTTAAAAAGCCATTGTAACAACTGTATAGTGATATCTCATCTCAGCATTTACATAATGACTAATTACATTGAGCATCGTTTTATGTCCTTATTTGGTATCCATAAATATTCTCTTGATGAAGTATCCATATCTTTTGTCCACTTTTTATTTAGGTTGTGAGAGTGTTTCATATATCCTGGCTATAAACTCTATCAGAATTGTGTTTGGGAAATGTTTTCACCAAATCTGTGAATTGTCTTTTCATTAATTTTTTTAATGTTGTTAAAGTCTAATTTATCAAATTTTAAGCAGGTTGTGTTTTAGTTGTCAGATATAAGAAATCTTTGCCAAAACCAAAACCACAAATTTTTTTCCTATGTTTTCTTCTAAAAGTGTTATAGTTTCAGATTTAAAAGTTAGTTTATGTTCTGTTTTTTGTTTGTTGTTTGTTTTCTTTTTTTTTTTTTTTTGAGACAGAGTCTCGTTCTGTTGCCCAGGTTGGAGTGCAGTGGCACAATATTGGCTCACTGCCACCTCTGCCTTCTGGATTCAAGCAATTCTGCTGCTGCAGCCTCCCAAGTAGCTGAAACTACAGGCGTGGGTCACTATGCCTGGCTAATTTTTATATTTTTAGTAGAAACAGGATTTCTCCATGTTGGCCAGGCTGGTCTCGAACACCTGACCTCAAGTGATCCTCCCAAAGTGCTGGGATTACAGGCAGGAGCCACTGTGCCCGACCTAGATTGTGTCCAATTGTTCCAGAATCATTTGTTTAAAAGATATCCTTCTATATTGAGTTATATTGTAACTTTGATGGAAATGAATTAAGTATATATACATGGGAGTGTATTTAGGCTCCACTGATCTATTTGTATACCCTTTGCCAATACTGCACTGTCTTGATTATCGTAGCTTTAAAGTAAGTCTTCAAATCGGACAGTGAGAACCCTCCAAGGTTTGTTCTTTTTTAAAAGATATTTTGGCCGGGCGCGGTGGCTCAAGCCTGTAATCCCAGCACTTCGGGAGGCTGAGACGGGCAGATCACGAGGTCAGGAGATCGAGACCATCCTGGCTAACACGGTGAAACCCCGTCTCTACTAAAAAATACAAAAAACTAGCCGGGCGAGGTGGCAGGCACCTGTAGTCCCAGCTACTCGGGAGGCTGAGGCAGGAGAATGGCATGAACCCGGGAGGCGGAGCTTGCAGTGAGCTGAGATCCGGCCACTGCATTCCAGCCTGGGCGACAGAGCAAGACTCCGTCTCAAAAAAAAAAAAAAAAAAGATATTTTGGCTCTTCTAGTCTATCGCCTTCCCTTTTAACTTTTAGAATCAGCTCGTTGATTTCTATGAACACTCCTGCTGAGATTTTGATCAAGGTTGTATTAAATCCCAAATTTCAGAATAATTGACAATTTAACCATATTGAGTCTTTCAATTCTTGAACATAGTATATCTCTCCATTCAGGTCTTCTTTGATTTCTTTCATTAGAGTTTTTCAGTTTCAACATAATGATATTGTACATGTTTTGTTAAACTTATACCTCAGTATTTTACAGATTTTGGTGCTATGGTAAATGGTATTGTTTCTTTCCTAATTTCAATTTCATATGATTCATTTCTGGTCCATAAAATTACAATTACTTCTTTGTATATTGACCTTGTATCTTATGACATCACTACACTTGTTTTTTTTTTTTGGTTTTTTTAGAGATGGGGTCACTGTTGCCCAGGCTGGAGTACAGTGGTACAATCATAGCTCACTGCAGCCTCAAACTCCTGGAGTTCCCATCTCAGTCTCCCAAGTAGCTGGTATTACAGGCATGAGCCACTGCACTTGACAAAATGAGCTCTGTCTAAGAAAGCTGAGTCTGGAGCAACAGATCCAGAGTAAGCCAGTCTCAAAGGTGACCAGAAGCAGTGCGCTACTTTTATTATTATTATTATTATTATTATTATTATTATTATTATTAGAGAAAGGGTCTTACTTTGTTGCCCAGACTGGTCTCAAACACCTGAGCTCAAATGATCCTCCCACCCCAGCCTGTTGAGTAGCTGAGACTACAGGTGCACACCACCATGCCTGACACACTAATACTAGTTCTAATAACTTTTTCATAGATTTTTTTAGATTTTCTATATAGATAATAATATTAAATGTAAATAGAATCCGTTTCATTTCTTACTCTCCAATTTGTATATCTTTTATTTCTTTTTCTTGCCTTATTCCACTGGCTAGGCTTTCCAGTACAATAATGACACTGCATACCTTTGCTTTCTTTCTGATCTTGGAAAATATTTAGTATTTCATTATTAATTACCATATTAGCTGCAGGTTTTTTGCAGATGCTTTTTATGAAGTTGAAGAAGCTCCCTTCTCTTACTGGTTTGCTAAGAGGCTTTTTTCAGGAGTAGATGTTGAATTTTGTCAAATGTTTTTTTTAAACATCTATTAAGATGATCATATATTTTTTCCTTTTTAATCTGTTGGAATGATTAATTACATTAATTCCTTTTTTTTTTTTTTTTTTTTTTTTTTTTGAGACAGGGTCTCTGTCACCCAGTCTGGAGTGCAATGGCACGAACACAGTTCAGTGCAGCCTCAATCTCCTGAGCTAAAGCAATCCTCCTGCTTCAGCCTCCCATATAGTTGGGACCACAGGCGTGCTTCCCCACCCAGCTAATTTTTTTAATTTTCTGTAGAGATGGGGGTCTCACTTTGTTGCCCAGGCTGGTCTCCAACTCCTGGGCTCAAGAGATCTTATCACCTTAATCCCCAAAAGTGCTGGGACTATAGCCACCATACCTGGCCTGATTATTATTACTATTATTATTATTATTATTATTATTATTGAGACAGGGTCTCATTCTGTTGCCCAGGCTGGAGTGCAGTGGCATGGTCGTGGCTCACTGCAGTCTCAACCTCTCTGGGCTCAGGCGATACTCCCACCTCAGCCTCCCAAGTAACTAGGCTACAAGTGTGCATCACCATGCTCAGCTAATTTTTTTAATTTTTCATAGAGAAATGGTTTTGTCATGTTGCCCAGGCTGGTCTCCAACTCCTGGGTTCAAGTGATCCACCCACCTCAGCCTCCCAGTGCTGGTATTACAGATGTGAGCCACTGCACCCAGCCCTGATTGCGTTTTGAATGTTGAACCAGACTTGCATCCTTGCACAAACCACATTGGTCAGATGTGTTATCCTTTTCGTATATTGCTGGATTTGATTTGCTGGTATTTTATTGAGGATTTACATGTCTTTGCTCATAGGGAATATTGCTCCATAGTTTTGGGGGTTTTTTTTTGTTTTTTGTTTTTTTTGCAATGTCTGGTTTTGGTATCAAGGCAGTGTTGGCCTCATAAAAAGGGCTGGTAATTGTTCCCTACTCTTCTATTTTCTGGAAGAGATTGTATAGAGTTGGCATTAATTCTTTCTTAAGTATTGGTAGAATTCACAAGAAAAATCATCCAGGCCCAGAGTTTGTTACTGTTGTTGTTAGGTTTTTAACAACAAATTTAATTTCTTCAATTTATATGGTACCATCTATTTTTTCTTGAGAGAGCTTTGGTAACTGTCTTTCAAGGAATTTGCCCATTTGTTGTAAGTCGTAAAATGTGGGAACATAAAATTGTTTGTAACATTCTTTTTGTTTATTTCTTTGGAGACAAGGTCTCTCTCTGTCACCCAGGCTGGAGTGCAGTGGTGCGATCATAGCTCACTGCAGACTCTCACTCCTGGGCTTATGCAATCCTCCCACCTCAGCCTACCAAGTAGCTAGGACTACAGGCCCACACAACCATGCCTAGCCATTTGTTTGTTTGTTTGTTTTTTGTAGGAAATCCTCTTGCAGTGTTCTCTATCTCATCATCTACCTAATTACAGGAACCAGAAACCTCAAACCCTCACCCCCAAGTCTAGTCTGTCCCTACGTTAGTTGATGTGATCACTTTACACCGTTTATCCCATCGACTTTCCTCCAGCAGCTGCCGTCACCACCAGCACCAGCACCAGCTCCTTAACCCGCATCATTGCCTGCATGATTCAGGTGGCTTCGAACCACTCTGCCCATGTTGCTCCAGCAACTCTCCTATCTACTCTATGGAGGGGAGCTAGAATGAACCTTCCAAAGGTCACAAACCTGACTGCATCATCCCCCTGCTTAAAACTCTCCAAATATTTTCTATTGTTTTTTGGATTAATACCAACTTTCTTTTTCTTTTGATTTTTCTTTTTCTTTGAGACAGGGTCTTGCTCTGTCACTCAGGCTGGAGTGCAGTGGTGCGATCACAGCTCACCGTAGCCTCTAACTCCTAGGATCAAGTACTCCTCCTGCCTTAGCTTCCTGAGTAGCTGGGACGACATGCACATCCACCAAGCCCAGCTAATTTAATTTTTTTTATTTTTTATTTTTTATTTTTTGTAGAGACAGGGTCTTGCTATGTTGCCAAGCTGCTCTCAAACTCCTGACCTCAAGTGATCCTCCTGCTTTGTCCTCTCAGGGCACTGGGATTATACCTATGAGTCACCACGCCCAGCCTATAACATTCTTTATTAACCTTTCAATATCTGTAGGATCTGTAATGATATCCCCACTTTCATTTCTGATATTGGTAATTTGTGTCTCTTTTTTTCTTTTTTTCTTTTTGAGACGGAGTCTCGCTCTGTCCCCCAGGCTGGAGTGCAGTGGCACGATCTCGGCTCACTGCAAGCTCTGCCTCCCGGGTTCACGCCATTCTCCTGCCTCAGCCTCCCGAGTAGCTGGGACTACAGGCGCCCGCCACCTCGCCCGGCTAATTTTTTGTATTTTTAGTAGAGACGGGGTTTCACCGTGTTAGCCAAGATGGTCTCGACCTCCTGACCTCATGATCCACCCACCTCGGCCTCCCAAAGGTCTCTTTTTTTCTTGATCAGTCTGATCAGAGACTTGTCAATTACATTAATCTTTTCATAGAAGCAACTTGGGTTTCCTTGATTATTTTTTCCTATTGCTTTTCTGTTTTCTATTTCATGGACTTCTGCTGTTGTCTTTAGTGTTTCCTTCCCTCTGTTTCCTTTAAGGTTGTTTTTGGTTTTTTATTTTTGAGACAAAGTCTTGCTCTGTCACCCAGGCTGGAGTGCAATGGCACCATCTCGATTCATGGCAACCTCCGCTTCCCAGGTTGAAGCAACTCTCCTGCCTCAGCCTCCCGAGTAGCTGGGATCACAGGCATGCACCACCACCACACCCAGCTAATTTTTTGTATTAGTAGAGACAGGGTTTCACCATGTTGGCAAGGCTGGTCTCGAACTCCTGACCTCAAGTGATCTGCCCACCTCAGCTTCCCAAAGTGCTGGGATTACAGAAGTCAGCCACCGTGCCCAGCCTGCTTTAAGTTTAATTTGTTTCTTTTTCTAGTTTCTAAAGGTAGAAGCATAGATCATTGATTTCCTTTTATTAATATAAGCATTTAATGCTATAAATTTTCCCTTAAACATTGCTTTAGCTGTATCACGCAAAGTCAATATGTTCTGTTCAGACACATTATAAGAAGTTAGTAGAGTTTATTTTGGTGCAAAACAACTGGCCAGGTGCGGTGGCTCAAGCCTGTAATCCCAGCACTTTGGGAGGCCGAGACGGGCGGATCACGAGGTCAGGAGATCGAGACCATCCTGGCTAACACAGTGAAACCCCGTCTCTACTAAAAAATACAAAAAAGCTAGCCGGGCGAGGTGGCGGGCGCCTGTAGTCCCAGCTACTCGGGAGGCTGAGGCAGGAGAATGGCGTAAAACCCGGGAGGCGGAGCTTGCAGTGAGCCGAGATCTGGCCACTGCACCCCAGCCTGGGAGACAGAGCGAGACTCCGCCTCAAAAAAAAAAAAAAAAAAAACTTTGAAATTCCTACGTAGCTTATTCATCATAGGCATTTTCCATGAAGTTGTTGAAGACCCCCGGAATCCCACTTTACAATCCCAGTTTAATTTTTTAGTCATCTATTGATCCATTTGACAAACACTGTGATGCTTAGTGTGTATAAAGCACTATGCTAGTCTGGTCAGAGAGATGACTATTAATCCAACTATCACGTAAATAAATATACAATGCTGGGAGGCAGAGGTTAAGGAGGATGCAGCATGGGTCAGCCTCTGGAGACTGAGGAAGAGCTAGCACAGTGCAGAGCACCAGCACGGCAGTGGGACTGGTGAGTGTGGAGCCCTTGACAGAAGCAGGACCTTCAAGGGGTTGCACGAGGAAGAGGAGGGGCCTTCTGGGCCTGTGGTGAAGCTGGAGGAGTCAGCAGTGGCCCACCTATGCAGGTCTCTACAAGTCAGGTAGGAAAAGTTGATATTGGCCAGGTGTGGTGGCTCACACCTGTCATCCCAGCACTTTGGGAGGCCAAGGCAGGAGAATCACCTGGGGCCAGGAGTTAGAGACCAGCCTGGGCAACATAGCAAGATCCCATCTCTACTGAGAAATACAAAAATTAGGCCAGGCGCGGTGGCTCAGGCCTGTAATCCCAGCACTTTGGGAGGCCGAGACAGGCGGATCACTGGGTCAGAAGATCGAGACTATCCTGGCTAACACGGTGAAACCCCGTCTCTACCAAAAAATACAAAAAACTAGCCGGGCGAGGTGGCGGGCGCCTATAGCCCTAGCTACTCGGGAGGCTGAGGCAGGAAAATGGCGTGAACCCAGGAGGCAGAGCTTGCAGTGAGCTAAGATCCGGCCACTGCACTCCAGCCTGGGGGACAGAGCAAGACTCTGTCTCAAAAAAAAAAAAAAAAAAAAATACAAAAAACTAGCCGGGCGAGGTGGCGGGCGCCTGTAGTCCCAGCTACTCAGGAGGCTGAGACAGGAGACTGGCAGGAACCCTGGAGGTGGAGCTTGCAGTGAGCTGAGATCCGGCCACTGCACTCCAGCCTGGGCGACAAAGCAAGATTCCGTCTCAAAAAACAAAACAAAACAAACAAACAAAAAAGAAATACAAAAATTAGCCGGGCATGATGGCACACACCTGTGGTTCTGGCTACTCAGAAGGCTAAGGCAGGAGGATCACTTGAGTCCTGGAGGTCGAGGCAGCAGTGAGATGTGATTGTGCCACTGCACTCCAGCTTGAGTGAGAGAGCAAGAGCTTGTCTCAAAAGGAAAAATAATAATAAGGATGAAAAAGAAAGTTGGTGTTAATACAAAGAACAATAGGCATTATTTGAAAAGTTTTAAGCAAAGGGATGGGGCAATGGCGTTTGTATCTTAGAAAGGTTACTCCGGCTTCCCTCCATAGAGGCAGAGGTGCCAGAGCACATGTGGGCAAAGTAGTTAGAAGCCACTTTATTTTATTTATTTATTTTTTTTTGAGACAGAGTCTCACTCTGTTGCCCAGGCTGGAGTGCAGTGGCATGATCTCAGCTCACTGAAACCTCCATCTCCTGGGTTCAAGCAGTTCTCCCTGCCTCAGCCTCCTGAGTAACTGGGATTACATTACAGGTGCCTGCCACCACGCCCAGCTAATTTCTGTCATTGTTGGGTTTTTGTTTTTTGTTTTTGAGATGGAGTTTTTGCTCTTGTCGCCTGGGCTGGAGTGCAATGGTGCAACCTTGGCTCACTACAACCTCTGCCTCCTGGGTTCAAGTGATTCTCCTGCTTCAGCCTCCCTAGTAGCTGGGATTATAGGTGCCCACCACCAGGCCCAGCTAATTTTTTTTTTTTTTTTTTTTTTTTTTTTTTTTTTTTTTTTTTTGGTATTTTTAGTAGACATGGGGTTTCACCATGTTGGCCAGGCTGGTCTCAAACTCTTGACCTTAGGTGATCCACCCGCCTCGGCCTTCCAAAGTGCTGGGATTACAGGTGTGAGCCACCACATCTGGCCTGATTTTGTATTTTTAATAGAGATGGGGTTTTGCCATGTTGGCCAGGCTGGTCTCAAACTCCTGACCTCAGGCAATCCACCCACCTCAGCCTCCCAAAGTGCTGGGATTACAGGCGTGAGCCACCGTGCCCAGCCAGAAACCACTTTAATCGTGTAAGCAACGATGTGGATTAAGAAGCTGGCACTGGTGTTGGTGGTGATGGCAGCTGCTCTAGGAAAGCTGATGGAAAAACCAGCGTAAAGTGGTCACATCAACTATCATAGGGGCGGACTAGATTTGGGGGCGAGGGTTGAGGAACATTAGATTTCTGGTTTGTGTAATCAAGTAGGTGATGAGATAAGAACACTGCAAGGGGACTTCCTTTTTCCTGTGGTTATGTGTGTGCAGATTTTTTTGGCTGTTGTTAAGGCAGTGAAGATGTGCAAACAGGAAGAATCTCATTTTTTTACCTAATGCCTTCATTTGAGTTATTTATATGTGTATTTCCTCAATTAGCTTATGAGCTCTTTCAGTCCAGGAAACACTTTTTATTTTCAAATATAACCCCTGAGCTTAGCTCATAGGTTTGTTTGTCTGTTTAATAGCATGACTTTCCTTAAATCAAAAAACAGAGAAAAAATGTTTTAAATAAAATTAGGCACAACAACATAAAAAACACTTTCAATATCAGTAAAACACACGACAAGATTCAAGGAAATCCATGTAGAGGCATTATTAGTATTTTTGCTAACTTGGACAAAGCTTAATCCGATCTTGATCTTATTTTTCAACTATAGAATAAAGCCTTAAAAATATTCAGAATCGGCCGGGCGCGGTGGCTCAAGCCTGTAATCCCAGCACTTTGGGAGGCCGAGACGGGCGGATCACGAGGTCAGGAGATCGAGACCATCCTGGCTAACACGGTGAAACCCCGTCTCTACTAAAAAAAATACCAAAAAACTAGCCGGGCGACGTGGCGGGCGCCTGTAGTCCCAGCTACTCGGGAGGCTGAGGCAGGAGAATGACGTAAACCCGGGAGGCGGAGCTTGCAGTGAGCTGAGATCCGGCCACTGCACTCCAGCCTGGGTGACAGAGCGAGACTCCGTCTCAAAAAAAAAAAAAAAAAAATTCAGAATCTCCATTCTAAAGTCAGAACTAATTTTTAGGATTTGAAAAAAAAAAAAGAAAGAAAATTGGGGCCGGGCGCAGTGGTTCATGCCTGGAATCCCAACACTTTGGAAGGCCGAGGTGGGATCACGAGGTCAGGAGATCGAGACCAGCCTGGCCAACGTAGTGAAACCTCGTCTCTACTAAAAATACAAAAAAATTAGTTGGGCGTGGTGGCGGGCACCTGTAATCCCAGCTACTCAGGAGGCTGAGGCAGGAGAATTGCTTGAACCCGGGAGGCAGAGGTTGCAGTGGCCAGAGATGGTGCCACTGAACTCCAGCCAGGCGACAGTGTGAGACTCCATCTCCAAAAAAAAAGAAAGAAAAAGAAAAGTAAAAGAAAAGAAAAGAAAAGTTTATATGTTGTGGCTTTTGTTTTATTATTATTATTATTTTATTATTATTATTAGACAGAGTTTTTCTCTTGCTGCCCAGGCTGGAGAGCAATGGTGCAATCTCAGTTCACTGCAACCTCCACCGCCTGGGTTCAAGCAATTCTCCAGGCTCAGCCTCCCAAGTAGCTGGGATTACAGGAATGCGCCACCATGCCCAGCTATTTTTCTACTTTTAGTAGAGACAGGGTTTCACCATGTTGGTCAGGCTGGTCTCAAACTCCTGACCTCAAGGGCTCCACCCAACTCGACCTCCCAAAGTGCTGGGATTACAGGTGTGAGCCATAGCACCCACTGTTTTTTTAAGAGACAGAGTCTCACTATGTTGCCCAGGCTGGTCCCAAACTCCTGGCCTCAACTCATCCTCCTGCCTTGGCCTCCCAAAGTGCTGGGGCGGGATTACAGGCATGAGCCATTGTGCCCGGCCAATATGTTGTGTTTTAATTTTCATTCAATTCTAATATGTTGTAATTTCCATTGCCCTTAACCATTCCCCTGTGGCCCTGGGCAGACAAGATAAGCAGGGGCTGGGGGACACATAGGCAGGGACTCTGGGATTCTGCACTGCCCCAGGCCAATCCCCAGAGAGCACCACAAAGGAGAGAGGCTACATCAGAGCTCCCAGGCCCTCCTGAACGCCTTCGCAGAACAGACTCTCTCAGGCCATCCTGCCTGGGGTGGCATTAGGGCTGCAGCCTTCCTGATGCTGGGCCCCTCTTAGCACCCAGGGCCCACTTCACCCATGCTCCAAGGGGGACGGGTCCTTCCCTGGGTAGTTCTGTGTCCTCTGGCCTCACTGCTGGCCAGGGACAGTGGGTTAGCACCTCCTAGTCATGATGTCCCTGAGCCCACAGCGCTCATTTTGGAGTAAGGAGCATTAGGATTCCTCATCCAAGGTCACCCAGCCAGGAGGGTCTGGTGTCAGAGCAGAAGTGGGATAGGAGTCTTCCGGAGATGTCCCCAGGACTCGGCGAGGGCTTGCTGCAGGAAGCAGTGGTGTAGGGAGCCAGGATCGGGTGTGTGGCGCCAGCATCACCCCGCTGCTCTCACTCTTGCTTTCCTTATGGAACCTGAGTGGGCATCTGTGTTTCTGAACCCAGAGGTACGGACAGGTTTGAGAAGAAATGCCAAGTACTGAACCACAGCTTCACCCCACAGCCAGCTTTACCCTGGCATGGCAGCTGGCTCTGCTCATGGGCCAAGGCGGGCAGGGGGATGACCCAGAGCCTCTGCCTCACCATGCTCACCTCGGACCCCTCTTGTTACTCCTGGGACGAAAGGGAAGCAAGGGAGAGAGTGCGGGCAGTGGGCAGCTGTGTGGGACCTGCCTCGGGCACTGAGATCTCCCAGGTTGCAGCTCCCAGGAGGCTCTGCCCTGCTCTGCGGGAGGGGGCCTTTTCCATGAGTCCCCACCATCCACAGGTGCCCAGCCCGGGCCCTGACTGGGGGCAGTGGCTGGCAGGGCCCCAGCCTGAGTGCCTTTGCCGCACCCACCACCCCCACACGCTAGGCCCCTGATGCAGCGTCCTCCCCCAGCCCCTTTGTGCTGGTGGCCCCCAAGCTTCTCTAAGATGCAGAACCTGCTGGTGGTGTCGTGTTCTTGTACCAAATTAGCCACACTTCACTGAAGTGCCCGCCGCGTGAGCCCGCTGCAGGAGCTGACTCACTCACTTGAGGCCACTTGAAATGCACAAGCCCCCGGAAGCCCTCGCCTTCCACCCAACGCTCTGCCAAGGGCCTGGCTTCGGCAGAAGCTGATTTTAAGGGGCTAGGGGCAGAGAGTCGGGGCTCCAGCCATTTAAGGAGGCAGCTGTGCTCGCAGCTTTGCTGCAGCTCTGCAGGGGCAGCTCGGTCCTTCTGCCATAAGAGCCGCCCTGTGCAAGAGGAGACGGCGACAGGTCTAATAATCATCCTGCATCACTGCATCTGAAGGACCCGCCCAGTGTTTGGTACGCAGCAAAGTCTGTGGACACCTGTTGAACAATTGAACAAAAGAATGAATGAGTGGGCCGGGAGCAGTGGCTCAAGCCTGTAATCCTAAAAATGAGTCAAAAAGGAGTGAGTGAATGACTGAAAGAATGAATGACTGAATGAATGACTGAAAGGATGAATGAGTGAATGAATGACTGAAAGGATGAATGAGTGAATGAATGAACGAGTGATTGAATGAATGAACGAGTGAGTGAATGAACGAGTGAATGGATGACTGAAAGGATGAATGAGTGAATGAATGACTGAAAGCATGAACGAGTGATTGAATGAATGAACCAGTGAGTGAATGAACGAGTGACTGGGTGACTGAAAGGATGAATGAGTGAATGAATGACTGAAAGCATGAATGAGTGAATGAATGACTGAAAGCATGAATGAGTGAATGAATGAATGAACGAGTGAATGGATGACTGAAAGGATGAATGAGTGAATGAATGACTGAAAGCATGAATGAGTGAATGAATGAATGAACGAGTGAATGGATGACTGAAAGGATGAATGAGTGAATGAATGAATGAAAGCATGAATGAGTGAATGAATGACTGAAAGCATGAATGAGTGAATGAATGAATGAACGAGTGAATGGATGACTGAAAGGATGAATGAGTGAATGAATGACTGAAAGCATGAATGAGTGAATGAATGAACGAACGAGTGAATGGATGACTGAAAGGATGAATGAGTGAATGAATGACTGAAAGCATGAATGAGTGAATGAATGAATGAGTGAATGAATGAATGTGTGAGTGACTAAATGAGTGAGTGAATGAGTGCCTGCTGACAGCACTCTCAAAGCTCCATGCCGTGGGGCTGGTGGTTTCAGTTTCTTGGGAAGCTCCTTGGGGAAGGGACCCCAGATACGGTGGGCTGCTGTGCAAAGAGCACTGGAATGAAAGTCCAGAGACACTGGCATCAGCCCAGCATGGTCTGTTCCCACCCACGACTGCTGCCCTCTCTCAGCCACAGTAGCCTCACCTGTTGGCCCCAAACAGTAACTCCTGGCTCACTGGACAGCAGGGAGGTGGTAAAAGTCACGTTCTCTGCCAAGGGAGCCTGGTCTGCAGTGTTATCATCTCTCTAACCATCACAATGGCGCTGATTCCTACAAACTCTGCTAAAGTCTGTGTTTTGGCCTGGTCACAGTGGCTCATGCCTATAATCCCAGTGCTTTGAGAGGCTAAGGCAGGAGGATGACTTGAATCCAGGAGTTCGAGACCAGCTTGGGCAACATGGTAGGAACCCTGTCTCTACCAAAAAATAATTAATTAATTAATTAATTAATTAATTAATTAGCTGAGCATAGTGGCTCACACCTGTGGTCCCAGCTACTTGGGAGGCTGAGGCAGGAGGGGCTCTTGAACCTGGGAAGTTGAGGCAGCAGTAAGCTGTGATTGTGCCACTGCACTCCAGCCTGGCTGACAGAGTCAGACCCTCTCGAAAATACAACATCTATGTTTTGTTATATTAAAAAGTTATACGTAAAGGGAAGACCACACCACCCCCTTACCACCCCCTTTGGGGGACACCTCCAGAGGGAAGGCAGGACCCTCAGACTTCAAGCTCTGGGGTCAGGACCCCGCCTGTTGAGTCCTTGGGGAATGCCTGCCCAAAGCTGCAAGCCCCATTCTGAGGGAACAGAAGGACAGGAGTCAGCCTTGGGAAGAGGCGGGAGAAGCACTGCGAGCAGTGGCCCTGCTTCCAGCCACTCCAATGACTGGGAAGTCCAGGCCACGCTCCACACCCAGAACCTGGCCCCACAGAGCCACCCAACAGGAGCCAGCCCAGGGACCGAGGGTTGAGAGTGGATGGCAGCAAGGATGGAAGTAATCCCAAGACCTGGGGCCTGCCAGAGCCTGTGTTCAGCCCCCTGAAGGCTCCCGAGGCCCCCGCAGTTGGGAAGAGGGGCGAGAGCAGGTGGCTCTGAGCTGAACTGGCTGAAATTCTGCCCTGAAACATGCAGTTCTTTCTCTGCCACAAGCTTCTCCATGCTGGGCACTGCGCAGCCCCTTCACGGGTAAAGGGGAGACCCGCGAGCCGCTGGCAGCTTTGTCGTCAGGACCCAGTATCCGCACTCAGAGATGCCTCGACATTTACTGTCAGGACACAGGGGCTGGAACCAGGGCCCAGAGCGGCACCATCCACCACAGGGTTGCCAGCCTCGCTGGCCCCGGAGTGCTCACAGGTGGCCGGCCCTTAAGGAGACCCTGTGCGTATGAAATACAGCCCTGTCCCAAAGACTCGACATAAGAAATGATTGCAGGAGGCATTGTTCTGTGTTGATTACCTGTGGAGATGACCACATTTGGAGTATGTTGAGTTCAAAGCTCATTATTCAAACTAATGGCACCTGTCCCGTTTTCCTTTTGTACATGCCTACTACAAAATGGAAACTGTGCTGTGTGGCTCACACGCATTCTGTACAGCGCTGGTCTGGAACCCGGCTGCAGGGAGGGGGATGGTGGGACGGAGAGGCGCATGGTGGGATGGAGAGGCACAGGGCCTTGGGGACACACTTGGGAGTGCACTAGCCACAGGGAGCCCAGCGTGGGGGGGGGGGTGCATGTGGCTGCGAGGAGGAGCCCCTACCTCACTCTGCTCAGTGTCCTGGTCCTCACCCGGGGCTTCCGGTCTCCCTGCTCAGGGCTTGGCCATCCTGGCCTCTGAGCAAGGCCTTCGGGTCCTACTCCCACTACGTGCCTGGGTTGGGCCCTCTGCATCAGGCCCTGCTTTGCACCGGATGGAAGGAGGGAGGGAGCAGGGGAGCCCGTCCTCCCATGTCAGGGTCACCTCAGCCACCCCACCAGCTGCTGCTTCAAGACCAGCAGCGCCACCCCCCTCTCAGCTGCCACCCCCTTCAGACGGCCAGGGAAAATGAATAAGCAATTAGCTATCCCTTCCAGCCACCCTGCGCCGGACGCCCACTCCCTCGCCTGCC
This sequence comes from Rhinopithecus roxellana, assembly GCF_007565055.1. Lineage (NCBI taxonomy): Eukaryota > Metazoa > Chordata > Mammalia > Primates > Cercopithecidae > Rhinopithecus > Rhinopithecus roxellana. The sequence continues at coordinate 11,982,655 of NC_044564.1, forward strand.
TTTCCGCACCTCCTTTCTCTCCTTTCACCTCCCTCTCTCTTCCTCTTCCTCTCTCTCTCCCTCTCTGCCTCTCCCTCTCTCTCTCTTTCTCCCAACCTCCCTCCACCACTCTCAATTTCTGCCTCTCTCTCTCTCTCTCTCTCTCTCTCTCTCTCTCTGTTGCTTTCTCTCTGTCCTCTCATTCCGCAATGGTTTCTGGCCCTCTCTGCCTCTCCACTCTCTCTCTGTCTCTGTCTCTCCCTCTGTGTCTGTTTCTCTGTCTGTGTGTATGTGTCTCCCTCCCTCTCATCTCTCTCTCTGTCCTCTCTCGCCCTGCCCAGTGGTCTGCCCCCTCTCTGTCCCTCCACTCTCCTTCTGTCTCTCCCTCCCTCCACCCCGCACCACAGCCCCTAACAGCACCAGCCAAGCGGGAAGCGGAGCCTCGCCGCACACAGTAACAAATCTTCCATATTACTCCCTCTCCTTTATTTACACCGGGCACACAGTAGCAATTCAATCTGAAAAAGTGCCGTGTTTTCGGAGGCGCACAGCCCAAGAAATTGATGTTTGTGTTAATCAATCTTGTAGGAGGCTGCGGGGCCCAGAGAGGTGTGACGCAGAGATTTCTTCTATTGATTAATTGAATTCTGGGCAGGGGGGATGGGGAGAAAAATCAAACCCTCTGAGTACCTGGAAGCTTTGGAGCTAGTTCAGGCGCCCTGCCAACCCCTGCCCAGCCTGAGGTGTGGGGGGTTCCCTGGGCTCTGAGCTCCCACCCATAATATCCTCTTAGCTCAGCCTCAAGCCCAGCTAGGGGTCAGGACTCCAGTTAGCTCAGCCTCAAGCCCGGCTAGGGGTCAGGACTCCAGCCCCAAGGCCAGCTCTGGCTGGCTCGAGGGGGATTTTGGGGTCACCCCTCTCCTGTCTGGAAAGGCTGGAGACAACCCTGCCTCTAGCCCCCTCCCACTGCCCACTCAGCAGGTCAGAAGCTCCAGGCCTCTGTCCTGAGGACGCTGTGTCCCCCACAGCCAGCGTGTCTCGAGGCTGGGCTCTGGACATGAGCAGCGGCGTGTGGGCTCAGAGCCCCTTGCAGGCTTCCCTGAGCCTCCACCCTGCCCCCGCCATGGAAAGTATTTGGGTGCTGGCCCGGAGCCGCCTGTCTGCTGGCTCAGCCGGTGGAAATGAGGCAGCCACGTGGGTATGGGAGCCAACGTGTCCTCCCAGACGGCCACCCCAAGCTTCCATAATCCAAGACCCAGACTCTGCAGACAGCTGGAGGAGCGTCTGTGACCTCCCTGGGGACCTGGGAGGACCAGGAGGCAGCAGGCAAGAAGGAGCTGTGGACCCACAGGAGGGACAGGGCAAACACTTGGTGTCAGAAGGCTCTGCATTTGGATAGTGCCTAAAAGGTGACCTCAGCAACTGACACTGCCATTCACGGGTCTCATTAAGGGGGTGGGACAAACAGTGTTCATTAGGCCCATTTTATGGATGGGAACACTGAGGCTCTGACAAGGGATCGTCCAGCTAGAGAAAGACGGAGCCAGGACTTGCTACCAGGCCTCAGGACCCCAGAGCAGGTCCTCCGTTCCAAGTTTCCTGGTCCTCAGGAGTCCGAGGACCTGGGCCTGGCCACGATCCTCATCACCCAGGGAGGTGGTTGGAGGTGCAAGGTGGACTGGCTCCAGCGCATCCTGGGGGGCTGGCCAACTGACCACTTTCCAGATGGCTGAAGCTCTGCACATCTGGGAAGGAGGGCACTTACCCGATAGGTGCATCAGGAGAACCACCAAATCACCCCTCCCTCTCCAGACAGAGAGCCCCGGCACCATCTTCCAGGAGGCATTCATGTTAGAACAATCAACATGTACAAATGCATCCCTCACCTGTCCTACAGCATCGTTACCACCCACCGAGCACCTACTGGGTGCCAGGGACTATGTTCTCAGTATCTGCGACCCTATCCCAGAAGCTCTGTCCCGTTCCACAGAGGTGATTCTCCCGCCTCAGCCTCCCGAGTAGCTGGGATTACAAGCGCCTGCCACCACACCCAGTTGATTTTGTATTTTGAGTAGAGACGAGGTCTCGCCATGTTGGACAGACTGGTCTTGAACTCCTGACCTCATGATCCACCCACCTCGGCCTCCCAAAGTGCCGGGGTTACAGGCGTGAGCCACTGTGTCCGGCCAGACCGACCTCATCTCAGTCACGAGAAGTCGGCGTTTCGGAACAAAGGCAGAGATCGGCTCCCCGGCCTTTTCTTAGGATGTGATAGATGGCAGGACTGGCATCTCGCTGTTTTCCCCACAGTCCGGTGACAGTGGGGCAGAAAACACTGGGGCAGAAGCAGAAGGGATTCCCGCCCTGCCTGGGCCGCTCACTCCTGGGCCTGCTCTGGGTGTCAGGCACGTTGGTCCCATTACCTGACCTGAGCATCGCCATCTGCAAAACGGGTCTGAAGAGGAGCCTCAGCAGTGCCCACCACCCAGAACACTGTGCTAGGAAGCAGGTTTCTGGCACCATTCAGGTGTGACCTTGTCCAGAGCAAAAGTGACCTCCGTGCCCCTTGATGGAGTGCACTGGATAAGGCTCGGGGAGCCCCTGGCTTGCCTGCTTTTGGGTGGGTAGGGGGGCTCGGTCAGGGGGAACAGAGGCATGGGGATCCAGGGTCCTGCCTGCCTTGGACACTCGTGGGCTGCTGCCCTGGGCTAGCTCCCCTCGTGCTCACTGTGACCCCCTCGGAAGGACTTCCTGAGACACCAAAGAGCTGAGCCCTGGGCGAGGCGCCCAGCCCCTCGGACGCGAAAGGAAGTGGATTTTTAAGGACGAGCTTTTGAAACGGCTAATTGGATGACTCTTACCCCATTTCCTTGCACAAGCTCACACACGCACTTGCATATCTCGCCGATTTTCCAACAAACAAAGCATAATTTGTGTTACTGCAACAGAATGTCCTGTTTAGGCTGACATGAGCCAACAGGGGTGACCCTGAACTGTCCTACCACGAAATGCCCTTCCGGGAAGAGCTTGTCGGGCCAACACGTAACCCTCAGCCGAAAGCGACCCAGAGGGCACAGCAGAGCCTCAAAGGGCAGCCACCCCCAGCCCCAGTCACGCCACGACCGCGCCTGGCCCGGGGCCACTGTCCCAGCGCCCCCCTCCCAGGCCTCGCCCTTCAAACCACCCAACACACACATCCTCGAGACCACCATCCATGAAAGAGTGGAAGTTCAACTGCAAATGAAAATTAGATAGACCAAGACAAAGGACAAAGATGATCTTGGGAAAACATTTGGAACCTACACAGTTGGAAAAGATTTTATATTATTAAGATAAAGAGCTCCTGCAAATGCATTTAAGAAAGAGGGCTATCCCATCAGGGAAAAAACCGGCAGCAGCCAGGAACACCAATTCACACAATGCAGCCAACAAGAACGTCAACTGTGTAACTGCACAAAGCTCCAAATGTAACCATTAAAAGGACAAAGGACATCTCTTTACTTCCACTAAATTGGCAACGATTTCCATGCTAAAGACATGGAGGGAAAAGGCCCTCAGTTTCCCCACTACCATTCTGGAAGGAGATACAGTAGCGATTTTTACCCACACACAAAATATCGGACACGTGGGCGGCCCCTTGGCCCAGGAATTTTACTTTGTGCCTTCCTGATCAGAGGAATGGGTGAGGGCATTTGTCCAACGTGGGTGTTTCCAAAGCAGAGCCCTTCAGACAGCTCCTCAGCGGGAGGGGCGCAGCCAGGTGCAGTTCGCACATTTTCTCTTGTTTTATAAAATGTAACACTTTGTGGTTACTGCTTTGTTTCTCTTTTTTTAGAGATGGGTCGTCTAGCTCTAGTGGTCAGGCTCCCATCCCAACCTCAGGAGTAGCTGGGACTACAGGCGCAGCTACATTTTTTTAAAATGTTTTGTAGAGATAGGGGTCTCACCATGTGGCCCAGGCTGTACTCAAACTCCTGGGCTGAGGGATCCTCCTACCTCGGCCTCCCAAAGTGCTGGGATCACAGGGTGAGGCACACTACACACACCACAAACCACACACCACTGAGCCACATGGCAGAAGATCTCACGAAAGGGTGTGATAGAGAAAACAGTGAGGTGTGGCCCCAGTGACAGAAACAGCCACACCCCCTCGAACACATGTGCACATGCCACACACACCGCACACACCACACACACCACACACATCACACACATACCACACAACACCACACCATACACACACCTCACCACACATACCACACACACCACACACACCACACATACCACACACACACCACACACACCACACACACCACACACACCATACACACGCCTCACCACACATACCACACACACCACACACATCACACCTCACCACACATACCACACACCACACACACATCACACACACCACACACACCACACCATACACACACCTCACCACACACACCACACACACAAACACACACACACACCACACACACCACACACACCACACACACACCACACACCTCACCACACACACCACACACACCACACCATACACACACCTCACCACACACACCACACACATCACACACACACCACACACACCTCACCATACACACCACACACACCACACACACACCTCACCATACACACCACACACACCACACACGCACCACACCATACACACACCTCACCACACATACCACACACATCACACCTCATCACACACACCACACCATACACACCACACACATCACACCTCACCACACACACCACACCATACACACACCTCACCACACACACCACACACACACCACACACATCACACCTCACCATACACACCACACACACCACACACACACCATACACACCACACATACCACAAACACCTCACCATACATACACACTACACACGGCACACACACACCACAAACACCACCCACCACATGTAGCACACATCACACCACACACACCACACACACTACACACACACCACACACACAGCACCACAGCACACATACCACACATACACCACACTACACCACACATACACCACACAAACACCACACACGCCACACACACCACACGCACACCACGCACACCACACCACACACACCACACATACACCACACAAACACTAAACACACCACACACGCCACACACACGCCACACATACCACACACATGCCACACACAATACACACCACAGACACACCACACACCACATACCACACACACCAACACATCACACATACACCACATACACTGACACCACACACAGCACACCACACAGCACACACCACACACCCCACACCACACACCACACACCACACAGCACACAGCACATACCACACAGCACACACCACACAGCACACACCACACAGCACACGGGGAAAACAGCAGCAAAAATTTACTACAAAATATTGACGGAGTTGGTCCAATTGATTTTCTTTTTTACTTTTCTATTCCTCTAAGTTTTCTTTGTGTTTTCTTTTCTCTTTTTTTTTTTAAGACAGAGTCTCACTCTTACTCTGTCGCCCAGGCTGGAATGCAGTGGCACAATCACAGCTCACTGCAGCCTCGACCTCCCAGGCTCAAGCCATCCTCCTGCCTCAGCCTCCAGAGTACCTGGGACCACAGACGCCACCACATTCGGCCCATTTTGTTTTATTTCTCAGTAGAGATGGGGTTTCATCATGTTACCCAGGGTGGTTTCGAATTCCTGGGCTCAAGGGATTTGCCCACCTCTGCCTCTGAAAGTGCTGAGATTACAGGCATGAGCCACCACACCTGGCCTATTCTTCTATATTTTGAGTAACGAATCTGTTTCACTTTCCTGATGACCGTAAAACACTAAACATTACTGCTTTTCCACAATTCCTTGCAGAGCTGGGAAGGGGGCTGTGGTCTGGTGCCTGGGAGTCCTGTCTGCAAAAACAGTAGCAGTTTCCTGAATGAGTGACTCCACCCCTGGCTGCCGCTCTCACCTAGAACCAGGATGGTGACACCTGACCCCACCCACTGCCTCAGAGGGCAAAATTGGAGTGTGGTTGTGACCGGGCCATCCCGGGCCGGTGCCCTGTCACCGTCTCAGTTCCAGGCAGTGGCCTTTGAAATCAAGGCCACCCTGTGTCACCTGATGATCTGCGGTTCAACCTTCAGGTCCTGGCACAGGGATCCCGCGTCCTGCACGCCTCTCCAGCTGGGCCCAACTGCAGCAGGACCCGTGGGCAGGTGGCAGCTGGTGCGCATGCTGTGCCCACCTCACAGGCGAAGACAGGCCACCTCGGGGAGGCCCCCGAAAGCAAGAGGATGTCCACCCTCAGCACTACCTGGGCATGTGTGCCCAGTGACCTCCAAATTCTGTGGGTCCTGCAGGTGGCACAGTGGGGAGTGCACACTGCTAAGTCCCTGCCACTCCGGGGGACCTGCCACTCTGAGGGACTTGCCCTCCTACACAGTCCAGGGGCAGAGGGAGGCCACCTCACCCCCTCTCCCTGCTCTCTCTGATGGGGAACTCTGCCTCCCTCTCTCCTTACTTCCTCTCCTTCTCCCGTCCTCCCAATCCCAGTCCCCATGCTCCTGTGGGCTGCTGCCCTGAACCAGGCCCCGCTGCAGCCCCGGAATTCCACCCTGAACAGCCGGCCCTCAAGAAGGCTGGGAGCCAGGAGGAGACCAGGGCAGAGAGATGGCTGTGCACATGGGGACCCGTCCCCACTGTGAAGAACAGGGGTCCGATGGGACACAGGGATGTCGAGGCCAGCCAGGGAAGGCCTTGCAGGTGTGGAGAGAGAAGTGAGGGCGGGAGTAGGCGTGCGATGCCCTTAGCATGGCCCAGGCTGAGGAGGGCAGGGGCCATCACGGAGTGGAGCCAGCTCAGCCATCCAGGGAGGAGGCAGCAGAGGCCCAAGGGATGGCAGGCAGCCTCACAGGGCCTCAGAAGCCAGGCAGGATCCGGGGTTTACTGAGCCCTGGCTGGCTGGGGCAGAGGAGCTCCAGGCTCTGACCTGGCTGGCTGCCTGGTGGATAGGCAGCTGGGACCTAGGCCGGGACCAGGGCAGCCACAGGAGACCAGGAAGAGACCCTGGCACGTAGGTGCATGCTGAGGAAGAAGGTGGATGCTGGGCCTGCAGGGAGGAGCTGGCAGGGGTTCCTTATGGATGCGGGCAGATGTGAGCGAAAGGAAGCCAGCAAGGATCCGAGATTTGGGACCTGAGCACCTCGGACAGAGCAGGGGAGCTGGCCTGGGCGGCGGACAAGGGGCCATCAGACTTGGGCATGGGACACGCTGAGCTGCAGACACCCCGGTGGAAAAACAGGGCAGCCCAGCGGGGACGGAGAAGGGACGGTGGAGAAGGGCACCCAAAGGCCTCGAGAGGGAAGGAAGGGTGAAGAGGCCACGCTCAGGAGGAGATGCACCCCCATGCAGAGGTCACGGGGCCCCCAGGGGAGGGGGAGCTGAGCTGGAGTGAAGGAGATTTGTGGGTGAACGGGGAGGGAGTGGGGGCTGCGAGGGGATCGTGCCCCCAGAGGTTTCCCTGTGAGATGAGCCAGGGAAAGGCAGGATGGCCAGAGGGGCGCGGGGTGGGATGGGAGCTCACTGCACAGGGACACAGCAGAAGTAGGCAACTGCCAAGAGGGACAGCCACGGAGGGGACACCGCGGGGGTGAGGCTTATCCAGCCCTGGGGATTTCGGGGTGTGAGGTGAGAGGGTGTGAGAGACGCTGGAAGTTGGGGTGTCGATGGGTGTGGGGTTAAGGTGGGATTGCAGACATCGGAGGCCGGGAGTGTGAGGGTTGGGGGACTTGCTTGGCACTGGGGAGAGTGAGGGGCAAAGGCGACAATAATCAAGTGCCCAAGGGAGCCATCGGCTGAGGTGGGCAGAGGACAAGGCCAGGGTAGGAAGGGCCACCCGCAAGGATCATGGAGGAAGACAGGCTTGGCAGTGCCGCTTCCTCAAGGCCGGGATGGGGAGCTGTCTGCACAAGGAGGCATCTCTGAGCTCCGAAGCTCTCCCGGCTTTGTCCTATTCCTAGGTCCATCCACCAAGGACTGGTTCATTCCCACCGCAGGGCCTTTGCATGTGCTGGCCCTGGCATCTGGGATTCCCCTTCTCCAGATCTCCGTGTCACCAGCTCCTTCTTGTCCTTCAGGTCAAAGCTGAGCCTCACGTCTTTGGGGAAGACTCCCCAGAACTCCCAGCTGACACCTGCTCGGGTGCTTCCCATGCTCTGCGGTTTCCTGAGCTATTCACATGCTCGCCCCCAGACTCCTTCTAGAAGCCATGCCTGGCCATGCCACCTCTTCCCACTGTGGGACGTCCGGATGGCCCCTCCCGAGGGCTTCCTGGCCTCCCTAGAAACCTGAAATGTGCTCTCAGCTCAGACAAAACTGTCCACGGCACGCACCCGGCCCCTCCAGAAGCCCACGCCCGCAGATCACCTCCTCTGGTCTTCTCCAGCGCCCACAGTGTGTGCCGGTGTCACTCAGACTGTGCACACAGGGCCTTGTCTGCTCCTAGCCTGGCCCCTCAAGAGAAGCAAGGTCACCCCGGTTTACAGGGGGAGGAAACAGGAAGCAGGGGAGAGAGCTCAACAATCAGTAGCACCAGCCACGGGTGCTCAGTCCACACGGCAGCCTGAACCATGGGTCCCTCGGGCCCAGCCTGGACAGCAGCCTGGAAAGACAGAGAAACACAAGGACTAGAATCCCAAGGTCACAGGGCCAAGCACAGAGGACGAGCTCCCAGCTGAGCAGAGGCAACAGCAGGGGTTACTCCAGGCTAAATAAATAGGAGACCCGGGCAGGAAGAAATGAGAGCATGCAGGTATCCATTAGCCAGCGAGGGTGCTCTGCAGGGAGCCAGGCAGCCACAGGACTGGCGGTAGTGGAGGGGCTGCGGGCCTGTTTGCTAACGAGAAGGGCCGGATGGCAGGATCTTCTGGGCCAAGGCACTGTGTGTGTGGAAAGCTGTGACCTAGCCGCCAGCCCCCGCCTTTCCCGTCTTCACACGGACTCCACGCAGAGAGGAGGGCCTGACTGGGAGACACTGGGGGTGCATGTGCCTCTCTAAGGAAACGTTGCTTCATCTGAAACGGGGCCAGTGGCACCAAACTGAAGGAGGCATTGGGAGGGTCACTGCTTAGGCAGTTGCCCCACCTGGCGGGGCCCTCAGCTGCGGCTGGCTGGGTCATCTCAGTCTCCCCAGAGGCCAGGCACACTGTGGGCCTATGGAGATGCCCTGGCACAGAAGTGTGCTTTGCCCCTCACCCACCAGTGGACAGAGCACACTCACACGGCAACCCCCATGCCTGGTGGGCATCCACGCCAGGCCCGGGCAGGCCTCCTCTCTCACCTTCACTCCCGTTGCCCCCACCTGGAGCCCTCTTCTTCTCCCCTGCCATCCCTCAGCTGTGAACTTGAAGCCCCTCGGTGCCACCTTTGCCATGAGGCCCCCTGCTTATGCCCTCTGGACAGCAAGGTAGGCCTGGCCAGGGGAGGAGTGGGGCCTCAGCAGTGGGCACCACCTCAGGGCCCTGCAAAGGGTGGGGCGACCACATCCAGCTTGGGCACCCGGCTTCACCTTGGGTGGCAAAGGAGGAGGGTCTGGGCTGGCACAGAAGAGGGGGTGACAAAAGTCACGGTGCCATTACTCCACCTCACTGCTTGGCCCTACAGGCTTCATAGCATCCCCATTCCACAGATGTGGAAACCGAGGCTTGGAGAGCGTCGTGGGCTGACGGTGGCCCCTGGAGCCCGTGACTGGGACCTTCTTTAGAAAGGGGATCTTCCCAGATGTGGCTAAGTTACTGGGGAGAAGACTGTCAGGATTGTCCACGTGGCCCTAAATCCAATGACAACTGTCCTTAGTAGACACACAGAGGAGAGACATGAGGTGAAGAGAAGAGACACTGGGAGGAGGAGAGACATGGGGGAAGAGGAGAGACACAGGGGGAGAGGAGAGACATGGGAGGAGGAGTAGAGAAACGGGGAGGAGGAGAGACAGACAGGGGAGGAGGAGAGACGCGGGGGAAGAGGAGGGACATGGAGGGGAGAGGAGAGACATGGGGGGGAGAGGAGAGACATGGGGGGGAGAGGAGAGACATGGGGGAGAAGGAGAGACATGGGGAGGAGGAGAGACACGGGGGGAGGAGGAGAGACGGGAGGAGGAGGAGAGACACGGGGGAAGAGGAGAGACACGGGGGGAGAGGAGGGACACGGGGGGAAGAGGAGGGACACGGGGGGGGAAGAGGGACACGGGGGGAGAAGAGAAACACGGAGAGAGAAGAGAGACACGGGGGAGGAGGAAAGACACGGGGGGAAGAGGAGAGACACGGGGAGGAGGAGAGACATGGGGGGAGGAGGAAAGACACGGAGGGAAGAGGAGGGACATGGGGAGGAGGAGAGACATGGGAGGAGGAGAAGAGACACGGGGGAAGAGGACAGACACGGGAGGGAAGAGGAGAGACATGGGGGGAGAGGAGGGACACGGGGGGAAGAGGAGGGATACGAGGGGAGAGGAGAGACATGGGAGGAGAGGAGGGACACGGGGGGAGGAGAGACATGGGGAGAAGGAGGAGAGACATGGGGAGAGAGAAGAGACATGGGGGAGAGGAGAGACATGGGGGAGAGGAGGAGAGACATGGGGGAGAGGAGAGACATGGGGGGAGAAGAGACACGGGGAGGAAGAGAAGAGACATGGGGGGCGGAGGAGAGACGCAGGGAGGAGAAGAGACATGAGGGAGAGACAAGGGGGGAGGAGAGACATGGGGGGCGGAGGAGAGACACAGGGAGGAGAAGAGACATGAGGGAGAGACAAGGGGGGAGGAGAGACATGGGGGCGGAGGAGAGACACAGGGAGGAGAAGAGACATGAGGGAGAGACATGGGGGGAGGAGAGACATGGGGGCGGAGGAGAGACATGGGGGCGGAGGAGAGACACAGGGAGGAGAAGAGACATGAGGGAGAGACAAGGGGGGAGGAGGAGAGACATGGAGGGAAGAGGAGAAACATGGGGGAGAGGAGAGACATGGGGGGCGGAGGAGAGACACGGGGAGGAGGAGAGACACCGGGGGGAAGAGGAGAGACACGGGAGGAGAGACACGAGGGGAGGAGGAGAGACATGGGGGGAGAGGAGAGACACAGGGGAGGAGGAGAGACACAGAGGGAGAGGCATGGGGAAAAGAGAGACACAGGGGAAGAGGAGATACACAGGGGGGAGGAGGAGAGACACGGGGGGAGAGGAGAGACATGGCAGGAGAGGAGAGACACGGTAGGAGAGACACGAGGGAAGGAGGAGAGACAAAGGGGGAGAGGAGAGACATGGGAGGAGAGACACGGGGAGGAGGAGAGACGAGGGGAGAGACATGGGGGAAGGAGAGACAGGGGTGAGGAGGAGAGACAGGGAGGAGAGACATGAGGGAGAAGGAGATACACGGGGGGGAGAGGAGAGACATGGAGGGGAGAGGGGAGACATAGGAGGGAGAGAAGAGACATGGGAGAGGAGGAGAGACACAGGGAGAGAGGGGAGACAGGGGAGGAGGAGAGACATGGGGGGAGGAGGAGAGACACAGGGGAGGAGGAGAGATATTGGGGAGGAGGAGAGACATGGGCGGAGGAGGAGAGACACAGGGGAGGAGGAGAGATATTGGGGAGGAGGAGAGACATGGGGGGAGAGACACGGGGGGAGGAGGAGAGACACGGGAGAGAGAGGAGAGACACCAGGCAGAGGAGAGACAGAGGCAGTAGTGGAGCGACATGGGGGAAGAGGAGGCTTGTGTGAAGACAGAGGTAGAGATGGGAACAATGTGGCCACAAGCCGGGGAACGCCTGGAGCCTCTAGAAGCCAGAAGCAGCAGGCAGGACCCTCCTCTGGAGCCTCTGGGGGAGCCGGGCCCTGAGACACCCCAATTCTTTGGCCCCCAGCACTAGCAGAGAATCATCCTCTGTCGTCTCAAACCTCCCAGCATGTGCTCATTTGTCACAGCAGCCGCTGGACACCCAGAGAGAGAGCTTTCCTTGCTTCCCAGGGACCAAGCGGGACCCAGCCTTAGTTATCGGGACCCCGGTGTCTGTGTCCCTGACACCGTTGTGAGCCGACCACACTGGATTCAGAGCTCCGTGGGGCAGCGCCAGGGCTCTTCCTGCCTTTCTTTAGGGTTCACACCGCACCCCCAGCATTTAGCCCGAGGCCAGCTGACAGGAGGTGCTCGGGCGCCCTGCACTGCTGGAGCATATGCAGGGGTCGCCTCTGCAGCCAGCAACTGCGTGTGGCACCTGCAGGGAGAGGCGGCCATGAGCCAGCCCAGCTCAGCAGGACCAGAAATAGCAGAGGCTGCCGGGGCCACGGGGCAAGGCCTGGATCCCTGGGTCAGGGTCAAGGTGCTCTGGGTAGTGTCCTCACTGTTGGGGCCCGCGCCCGTGGCCTGAAAGATGACACCCATCCTGACCCTCCTATGATCTTGGGCAAAGTGCCTCCCCTGCCGCCGGGTAGGAGCCAGGACAGAGCTGCCCCCAAGTGGACTCCGCGCCCCTCACAGCAGGAGGGGCCAACGGGAGCCCCCTCCAGTGACCTCCATGCCTCCCTCACCAAGGACAGCTCCTAGAGCGCCTCCTGCTCTGTCACTCACCACGCAGCGTCCTTAAGCCCACCCTGGGCTCCCTCAGCCTCTCAGAACCCGGCACTGTGACAGACCCTGCGTGGGCAGGGCCATCCAGCATGCACCTCCAGACCAGCACCCCCATATTTCCAACACAGCGGCACTTCCTGCCCCTCTCCAAGGCGGCATCTCCTACAGTGGGGACCATCGGGGGGTGGGGGCAGCTGGGAGGGACGAGCTATTTACAGAGGATCTGGGCTGGCCACCTCCCCAGGGCAAGGCCCAGAGACAGCACCCTCCAGAAGGCAGCACCCGGGGGCCCGGGGCCAGACGGATGGGCTGGGTAAGGGCTGCTGGGTGCCTGGAGCAAGTATGTCCCCACCAGGACAGGCCAGTCCTACACTCCACCGGGACAACCACAGGGACTCCCTGGGCCACCTCCTCCATGCTGCCCACCTCTGCCCAAACCACCTCTCAGGGCAGGGAGGAAGCTGGGTCCTGTGGAATCTGACCCCATCACCTTCCTCCTCCCTGGCCCCGCCCCGTCCTGGGCTCCATCCGCTCTTTGCCATCCTTGGGGAGGGGCTGCTCTTCCCGGCCCCAGGGCCTTTGCAGGGCTGTCTCTTCTTACCAGAGCCCTCTCCATCCCGTCTTCCCTGGCAAACTCCAACTCATCCTCCATGCTGTTTCCTCAGGAATGAGCTCTGCCCACCCCTAAATGAGTTTCCCCAGCTCCCAGAACCCACATGGCTTAAATCCAGAAATCATCTGCTTAGAGCTGGTCTTCCACCCCGCCAGCCCGAAGCTCCAACAGGGCCGGGCCACGTGCCTGTTGGGAACGGTCTTCTCACCAGGGCCTAGTGCAGGGCAGGACACCTCCCCCAGCAAAGAGACCTCCCTCCCCTAAGGATCCCGGCCTACTCAGACCTCTCAGACCAGCAAGCCTGAGCCCCAGACAGCTGCCAATGGTCAAGGCCTCCCTGCACCAGGTGCTGGCATCCCCCAACAGCCCTACCAAGCAGCCACGGCTTCTCTGGCCATTTACAGTGGAGAAAACAGGAGCAGAGAAGGGAACGGGTGGCCCTGGGGTACCAGGGCATCTAGACAGTCTGACTGCAACCACTCACAGCAGCTCAGTTCCATCCCAGACCTCCAGGGACCATCCACTCCCTGTCTGGGATGGACCCAGCAGGCAGCGGAGAGACATGAGTCTGCCTCCCACTCCCACAAGCTCATGTCCTGCCCCCAGCTCTCTAAAGGACAGCGCTTTCCAAAGCATGTGTCTGCAGAGCCCTAGACCAGGGGTCAGGGGTTATGGGTGCTGCTCCGTGGTGGCAGAAGTTTGGGGAGCACTGGGTGGGCAAAAGGGGCTGCAGATTTATTGCATGCAGGACTTCTCAGAGTTTCCCGGGAGAGATGCGAACAGAATTTCCCAAACATCTTCAGCCACGGGGATGCGGGGGCTGTGGCTCCCAGCAGACATCAGTCAGCACCCCACTTCTCTGATAGACAGCAGGGGCTAGCCTGAGCTCTGCAGTTACGCAGAGCTGCCTTCAAATTCCTTCTCTCTTCCCTACTAGCTGGGGGTCCTCTCTGAACTTCGGTTTTCTCTTCAGTCCCAAAGAGGAAGCAATGCGCAGCCCCCAGGGGCCAGACATCATGTACGTGGACACCTGGTTCCAGCCCATGTGCAGCGGGCACTCAGAAGGCAGGGGTCTTGACTGGCAGGCCTGAGAGAGGGCAAAGCTGGCACCACCCGTGCCTCCGCATGCTCTGTCTGGAGGCATTTTTTAAACTAATTTATCTTCAGCCTCACCAAGCTCTGGTGCCCCAGGGAAGCTTCTGTAAGAGCTTCAGCCTCCCCAGGGCTCCCCAGCCTCAGAGCTCATGGCGTGGTGCACAGGTGCGGTGCGTGGGAGGCAGGCGAGGGGCGTGGGAGGCAGGTACAGGGCATGGGAGGCAGGTGCAGGGCGTGAAGGCAGGCGAGGGGCGCGGGAGGCAGGCGAGGGGCGCGGGAGGCAGGCGAGGGGCGTGGAAGGCAGGTGCAGGGCGTGGGGCGTGGGAGGCAGGCAAGGGGCGCGGGAGGCAGGCGAGGGGCGCAGAAGGCAGGTGCAGGGCGCAGGGCGTGGGGTGTGGTAGGCAGGCGAGGGGCGTGGGAGGCAGGTACAGGGCATGGGAGGCAGGTGCAGGGCGTGAAGGCAGGCAAGGGGTGCGGGAGGCAGGCGAGGGGCGTGGGAGGCAGGTACAGGGCATGGGAGGCAGGTGCAGGGCGTGAAGGCAGGCGAGGGGCGTGGGAGGCGGGCGAGGAGCGCGGGAGGCAGGCGAGGGGCGCGGGAGGCAGGCGAGGGGCGTGGAAGGCAGGTGCAGGGCGTGGGGCGTGGGAGGCAGGCAAGGTGCGCGGGAGGCAGGCGCAGGGCGCAGGGCGTGGGGTGTGGTAGGCAGGCGAGGGGCGTGGGAGGCAGGTACAGGGCATGGGAGGCAGGTGCAGGGCGTGAAGGCAGGCAAGGGGCGCGGGAGGCAGGCGAGGGGCGTGGGAGGCAGGTACAGGGCATGGGAGGCAGGTGCAGGGCGTGAAGGCAGGCAAGGGGCGCGGGAGGCAGGCGAGGGGCGTGGGAGACAGGTACAGGGCATGGAAGGCAGGTTCAGGGCGTGAAGGCAGGCAAGGGGCACAGGAGGCAGGCGAGGGCCACGGGAGGCAGGTGCAGGGTGTGGGGCATGGGAGGCAGGCAAGGGGCGCAGGAGGTAGGCAAGGGGCTTGAAGGCTGTGGGTATGATGCAAGACGGGCTATTCTGGTCCTCTCGTGGGTGCTGGAAATGCTGGGCTCTTCCTCTGGCCAGAGGGTCTCAGGGCTCCAATCACGGGGACCAGCACCCACCCCTGAGTTAAATCCCTGCAGCCTCTGGGACAGCCCAAATGCCCAGGCAGGGAAGGGCACCCACCAAAGCGACCCCAGGCCCACGGGACTCGCCCAGCCTGTCGGCCTTACCGTGGGGAGAACAGGCAGCCCTGCCAGTGTGCACTAGGGCCTCGTGGGGCCACCAAGTCTCCCAGGTGGCCTCTGCTGGGGCACTGAAATGTCACCTGGAGGGAACCCTGAGGCTGGCCCACACTTTGGTGCTGTGACATCTTTTGGGCCAATCCCAAGAAGGTTCAACCTCCTACTCCAGCCCCAACCCCCAGCCTCACCAGCAGCCCTCCCGGGGCCTCTGCCTAGGCCAGGTCCCCGCCTAGAGTGCCTTCTTCCTTGGCACAGCGATGACCGTGCAGGCCCTGGCCGCCCTCCCGAAGACCCCGGCCCCACTTGGCCTCTCAGACCAGAAAAGCCCCTTCCTGTTGGCACCACCCATCCCCAAAGCCTGGCCTCCATTTCTGCTTAAAACCTGCACTCAGGGTTGCTGCAAAGTTCTCGTAAGTAGGGGCTGCCCTGGTGTCTGTGGAGTTATCCCAAAGTCATTCCGCACCCACTGTGTGGCCTGGGGCCAGCAGGTGGCCTCTCTGTGCCCTGGGTTTCTCACCTGTCCGTCCAGGCAACAGCAGTGGCCACCTCTCGCCAGCCTTGCTGTCCTTAGAATGACTTGGTTTTTTTTGTTGTTTTTTTTGTTTTTTTTTTTGAGACGGTGTTTCGCTCTGTCGCCCGGGCTGGAGTGCAGTGGCCGGATCTCAGCTCACTGCAAGCTCCGCCTCCCGGGTTTACGCCATTCTCCTGCCTCAGCCTCCCGAGTAGCTGGGACTACAGGTGCCCGCCACCTCGCCCGGCTAGTTTTTTGTATTTTTTAGTAGAGACGGGGTTTCACCATGTTAGCCAGGATGGTCTCAATCTCCTGACCTCGTG
Source organism: Rhinopithecus roxellana (assembly GCF_007565055.1). NCBI lineage: Eukaryota > Metazoa > Chordata > Mammalia > Primates > Cercopithecidae > Rhinopithecus > Rhinopithecus roxellana. The sequence goes on from NC_044564.1 coordinate 11,999,053, forward strand.
ATCCACCCGTCTGGGCCTCCCAAAGTGCTGGGATTACAGGCTTGAGCCACCGCACCCGGCCAGAATGACTTGTTAAAATGGCCTGCCTCCCCTCCTGGGGTACCGAGGACCTCAGCCCCAGAGAACTGCGCGGGGGTCTGTGAGTGGTTAAACCAAGACGCACAAGCTGGGCTCACTGGCCTGCACCCCATCCTCCTGTCTGCGGCACAGGCTGGGCTTCTGACGGTGGAGAGGACTTGTCCTCTTGCCTGTCCCCAGCCCATATCCACAAACACCTGTGGAAACAACTGAACGAGACAGAATTACAGCAAGAGCCCTCTTGCAGGCTGCCTCTGGGATCTAGAGGCAGAGCCGGACCGTGGGCAGCCTGAGAAGTTTCCAGAAGGGCTGTGAGCCAGTTCCTGGAGGGTGGACGGCCTGTGTCTGAATCCCGCCTGGTCCTGTAGGCCCGAGGCTCTGTCCCTTCTTCTTTCAGGCCCTCAGGATGCTCACAGGGAGCCAGCGCAGGGATATTTATGTCCCTGAGGAAGGGGAGCCCCAGAGCTTGGTCCATGCAGAGCTTCCGGCCCATCGAAGCCTCGGAGGCCAGGGCAGAACTGGAGTGCTCAGGAGGCCAGCTGGGTCAGGCAAGAAGGGTCTCCGGCCAAACGCCAACCCTGGGAACGTTTCGTCCCCTCCTCCCTCCTGTACGTCCGGGGTCAGCAGTCACTCTATTAATAGAGGCCCTTGAGCCCTGAGAAGAGGCCTTCTCCCCCTAGACGGTCATCACCCTCTCTGCAGAAGCAGGGAACGGCAGCCCCTTGAGCAGGCTTGACCGGGAGGCCATGGGGGGGCATCCCTGAGAGTCGGAGAGACCCAGGGAGTCCTGGGCCTGCCAGGCAGGGCAGTTACCACTCTGCCCAGAGGTCACCACAGGCACTGGGAAGGGAAATGCGTTTTCTCCTTCCTAAGACACCATCTACTTCAAGGCCAATATCCATTTCTTAATAGTGCTGGGGGCGGAGGGGTGGGGCGGCAAAAAGAAACCACGGTAACTGTGTACTTCAGGCAAAGTGCCTCCTCCTCGGGAACCCAGGATGTGACGGGGAAGGCATCTGCACGCAGGAAACATCCCATTTTAAACCCTCTGGGCCATCGATACACAGCACTGAAAGAGCCTTATCTGGACCCTCCTGCTCCCCCTGCACATCACTGACAGAGTCTTCTACTCCTAGAAAACCTTCAAACACACAAAAAGGCATGCTGCATCCTTCCCTTGCCCTCCAGGGCCTCCCTGAGCTGCTCCACACTCTGGACCCAACGGGAAACAGAAACCCATAGGAATGCGAACGACTCTCTATAGAAACGCCAGTGGTACCCGTCACGTGCTGACTGGTAAGATTAGGGCTCTTTTTAGTTTTTATTGTACTGTTTCTCCATGTCGTTTAGTTTGCTGTTTGTTTTTAGAGATGGGGTCTCACTCTGTCGCCCAGGCGGGAGTGCAGTGGCATAATCACAGCTCACTGCAGCCTCGACCTCCCAAGTTCAAGCAATCCTCCCACCTCAGCCTCCTGAGTAGCTGGGGCCACAGGTGCGTGTCACCACGCCTGGGTAATTTTTAAATTTTTTGTACAGATGGGGTCTTGCTGTGTTGCCCTGGCTGGTCTTAAACTCCTGGAGTCAAGTGATCCTCCAGTCTCAGCCTCCTGAGTAGTTGAAACTACAGGCGTGAGCCACCGCGCCTGGCTCAGTGTGGCTTTAAATGCCTCTATAGTTAGCAGGTATTCTGTGTATGACACAGAAAACATGACCTTCTGAAAAAAACAATGCCAGAGAGAGTCCGGACTGCAACTGGAACTGCCGCGTGCTGGGCGCACACCAAGAACCCCACACATCTAGGCACCTCCCAGCATCTCCTGGGGCCCTGCTGCCGGCTGCACCTGAGGGTGTCACCTTCGATGTCCTATGGACACTCCAGCCTCAGTTTCTCCATGGGGTAAACAGGACAGTCAGGGCTGACTGCCACCGAGCCTTCACCATGAGCCCAACCCCAGAGCGGGCACTCTGCAGATCAGTCCCTTCAAGGGGAAGACACTGAGGCACACAACAGTTAGGGGCCTTGCCTAAGCCCAGAGAAGCCGGGCAGAGAGGGCTGTGGTGAGAGCAGGGAGCCTTGGCCGGGACGCAGGTTGGTGCGGTGCGGCCCCGCCCCCTGGTGGACGCTGCTGAAACTGCCCAGCCCTGCGCCCTAAAAGACGGGTCCCCCTGTGTTCCATGCCTGTTGGGTGTCCCACCCTAAGAGGGGCGACTGGCTGGGGCAGACACCCAAGCCCCCGGGCACAGCAGCCTGACACTGGAATACTGCTCCCAAAGTGATCAAAGCAGCCAGGCACTGTGGCTCACGCCTGTAATCCCAGCACTTTGGGAGGCTGAGGCAGGCGGATTGCCTAAGCTCTGGAGTTCAAGACCATCCTGGGTGTCACGGTGAAACTCCGTCTCTACTAAAATACAAAAATTAGCCAGGAGTGGTGGCGGACACTTGTAATCCCAGCTACTCGGGAGGCTGAGGCAGGAGAATTGTTTGAACTCAGGAGGTCGCAGTGGGTCAAGATGGCGCCACTGCACTCCAGCCTGAGCGACAGAGACTCTGTCTCAAAAAAAAAGGGTGATCAAAACAGAGGCAGGGGTAGGAGGAACATCCCACCGTGGGCCAGCCCACCACCCAGGCCAAGACCAGCAGGACAGGGGCTGGCAGGCAGGGACACCCACCAGCCAGGGGCAGTTCCAAAGGACCAGCCCATTCAAAAGGCTGCTGGTCAGCGTGGTGGCCATTAGGAGTGGCCTTGAAGCTGACCCTATGAGCCCCAGTGGTTACTCAAAGACTTGTGACGGCCCCAGGAGGGTCCTGGGTCACCGAGGCCTTCTGTTCCGAGAGGCAATGAGTCTTTGGAGCCTCTCGCTATTCCTGGGAATGTCGCCTTGGCTCTGATACGTCCCCGGCTCCCAGCGGACAGCCTCCCAGGAACCTAGGAAGGCCTCTGGGACCAGCCAGCAGGTGGGTGGAGGTGAGTGAGAGGTGGGCAGGGCAGGGGCCAGGCGACCCCATTCCTGCCTCACCCCACCCCAGGCAGCCCACAGATGCTGCCAGTAAGATGTGTCTCCAGGGGACATTCCCTATAAAGACAGCTCTGATCCCGCCACCACATCGCTAACTCCTCAGGAGGCTGCCAGTGGCCGGGAGGAGCATTTCTCCCTGCACTCACTCCACCCTTGCTTCGCCCTTCCTTCTTCGTGGGTGCCTGGAGAAAGAGCAGGCAGCCTCGGCCAACCACATAGCCGGGTTTCTGTGCAGGGAGAACGGCCACCTGTGGGGACCCAAACTGTCCTCAGCCTTCTCTCCTGCTGAGTACTGACTCACCAACACTTCCCCAGATATGGAGCAGAAATGTCATCAGCATTCTGGAAAATGCAGGCTCCCCAAAGCCATGTGAGCCTGGAAATAAGAGTACAGGGCCAAGCACAGTGGCTCACACCTGCCGAGGCAGGCGGATCAATCGAGGTGAGGAGTTCAAGACCAACCTGGCCAACATGGTGAAATCCTGTCTCTACAAAAAAAAAACCCAAACAATTATCTGGGCATGGTGACACATGCCTGTAATCCCAGCTACTCTGGAGGCTGAGGCACAAGAATTGCTTGAACCTGGGAGGCAGAGGTTGCAGCAAGCCGAGATTGCACCACTGCATTCCACCCTCGGCAACAGAGCGAGACTCCGTCTCCAAAAAAAAAAAAAAAAAAAGAACGCAACCTCACCAGCCTAGAGATCTCATTTGCCAAGACCATTGAGTAAATGACACATCCCCCAGGCCTCATTTTCATAAGCCCTACTGCCTGCTAATAGGCTTTTCTCTTTTTTTTTTTTTTTTGAGACAGAGTCTTACTCTGTTGCCTAGGCTGGAGTGCAGTGGCGTGATCTCAGCTCACTGCAACCTCCCTCCTGGGTTCAAGTAATTCTCCTGCCTCAGCCTCCTGAGTAGCTAGGATTACAGGTGCCCGCCACCACACCCGGCTAATTTTTGTATTTTTAGTAGAAATGGGGTTTTACCACATTGGCCAGGCTAGTCTCGAACTCCTGACCTTGTGATCCTCCCTGCTTGGCCTCCCAAAGAGCTGGGATTACAGGTGTGAGCCACCGCACCCGGCAAGGCTTTTCTTTAAAGAAAAAAAAAAAAAAGAAATTGTGCAAGTTTAACACAGTATATCCCAGTTTTCTTCCCTTTTGTCCATGGGACATTTCAAGAGACAACTGGTCACTGAAGCCAATGCCAGGAAATGCTGCTTGAGGGCAAATAACAAACGCCCTCCAGCTCCTGTTACTAGGGCTGCCAAATTTAGCAAATAAAAATACAGGGCACGCCATTACCTTTGAAGCTCAGATAAACAATGAATAAGTTTTAGTATAAATGTGTCCCATGAAATATTTGCGATATGCTTACAGTAAAACATGACTCATTTGTCTGAGATTCCATCTCAATGGGGCATCTTGTATACTATGCAGCAGCCCTGCCTGCCTCGACACTTGAGGCGAAAAGTTCACATGGCCCAGGGCTTTGCCAGGGCTGGAAGGGAACCCATGCCTGCCCTGCCCATGTCCAGCACTGGGAGCTGGGGGCCGGGTCCCTACCCCACCACTCTGTCATCATGCCTATGATCCCAGCACTTTGGGAGACTGAGGCAGGTGGATCACCTGAAGTCAGGAGTTTGAGACCAACCTGGCCAACATGGTGAAGCCCCATCTCTACTAAAAATACAAAATTAGCTGGGTGTGGTGGGGTGCCCCTGTAATCCCAGCTACTCAGGAGGCTAAGGCCAGAGAATCGCTTGAATCCGGGAGACGGAGGTTGCAGTGAGCCGAGGTGGCACCAGTGCACTCCAGTCTGGGAGACAGAGCAGGATCTGGGAGGGCATCCTCAGTGCCATGTCTGACTGTGGATCCCCAGGTGGTGGCGGACCCTAGCTCCACGAGACATTCATTTTCCACTATTCAGGATAAGCGTCCAAATTCCTCGTGGTTAGAGGAATTCTCCAGCTCTGAGACTCCGTCTCAAAAAAAAATTGTGTAGTGCCCTTGAGCAAGTTCTTCCCCTCCCTCAGTCTCCATGTGCTCAAAATGGGAGGGTCAGTAGGCGATCTCACCTTTTCTTATTTCTGGAACTTTCTCTGGATGTAGCCTGATTTCATATGGGGGACTCTAAGAACGGCCCTCGGAAAGCGAGACTTATGATCCAATGAGTTATATCCCTGGTGACTCGAGCTGAGTGCAAAGTGGACTCCCTGAGGGTGATCACTCTTATTGCCCCGTCCACCTTTCCGCCCCAGGCGCCAGGCACTTGGAGCTGGGCTGACTCTTCCGCTGGTCCAGACACATTTGTGGGCCCCAGAGGGACTTCCAGCAGTTGACATGAGCATGTGCCCGAATCCGGGCTGAGGGCATGAGTCTCGGGGCAGTACCAATACTGATCATGCCTTTGTTCAACAAACACTTTGGGACACCCTGTGTGCAAGCGGTGCACACATCTCGTGATGCAGCGGTCAGGAGGAGAGGCGGCGTCTGTCAGAGCTGGAGTTCAGAGGCACCAGCAGACATGGGGAAACGCAGCCTCCATCCGTGCAGTGCAGGCTGCTTCCACGGGTTCTACACCGAGTCCAAGTGGGTGCTGTGGCCTCCCAGGTCCTTCCAGCCTGGTCCTCCCAACCCTGCAAAGACCCTCTTGCCATCTTCCCGCTTCTTGGGTTACCACTGGTAAGTCTCCTGGGTGACGTGCAGACCTCCAACCTCCACCCAAAGTAAAGACAAGCTGCTATGATATCAGGCAGAACCCAAAGGGCCTCGGTGAATACAGATTCCCGGGCCTGACCACAGACCCTGGACTCAAGACTAGGGAAGAGACAAGAATCTGTATCTTAGCAAACCCCATCCTCGTGACAACACAGGCAGGTGGGCAGTGCACAGAACGCCGGCCGGGCAGATGCTTGGACCCCCTGGAACTCACAGAGCCCCAAAGCCACCAGTCCTTCACAGTCTGGGCCCCAGGGTGACACCAGGCCTCCCGCTGCCAAAGATCACCAGCCAGGCACACCACTCTCAGCCCCCAAGGTCCTAGCTCTGACCTCCAGGCTGCTGCCCCGCCCTACACCTTGACTGTCTTTGCATGCCTTCCTCATGCACCTGGTTTCCTATTTGTAATCCAGGGCTTGCCCTGAACCTTCTAAAGAAAACCTGACTCAGGGCTGGCCTCCTGCAGCAATGCCCAGCCCAGCCCACCAGGTCTCCAGGGAGAGGAAGTTAAGGAAACTTAAGAACCTGACTTAACCTACAAATTCTGTTTTGTTTTTTCTAATTAATATGCACAACTGGAAACACACACATCCCAAAAACTCTGAGAAATGAGTATGGCCATTCACAGCCCACAGCACACAGCCACCAGGAATGGGCCACTGAGGACCTCTGTGCTTGTTTGTGCACACATCCATGTCGGCAGGCACGTATGTCTGCATGTGTATACACATATTCACGTGTGTAAACTTGTGTCCACCATCCATGCGTGCACTTGCACGTGTGACTCAGGTGCAGACGTGTGTGTGTGCAGACATGTGCACGTGTGCAGACATGTGCACGTGTAGACGTCCGCGTGTAGACATGCATATGTACATACGTGTAAGGACGTGTTTGCACCATGTATGGACACGTGCATGAATGTGCAGAGGTGTTGAGGACGCATGTGCATAAGCGATGATCTTCGCCAGGCCGGGTGGTGCCCCAGACTGTGCAGACCCTCGGGCTCCTTGTCAGGAAGGCCGCGTGTTCCCGGTCCCCGAGCCTCGCAGGGCCCTGCCCATTGAGGCGATGGGAGGGGCCCGGCCTGCGGGGCGCCAGAACCGCCTGGGGGACCACGGAACGGAGGAAAAGAACTGGACGGGACCGCGCCGGGGCGCCAATACTGACGTTGTAACCTGGAGCCCGAAGGCATGTGCGAACGCCAGAGCCGAAACCGGCTCCAGGGCACTCGGCCATGCTAAGGCTCGAACTCTCCACCCAAGACCGCGCAGAGCTTGCGAGAACGTGGCGGAGCGGGCGAGGCGCATGCGCAGCGGCGTCAGACGCCCCGTAGCGTCCAGGGCACCCGCTGTTCCCCAGGGCCGCGTCCGGAAGTCCGTGGAGCGGAGCTTCCGATCCTCGTTCTCTGATTCGTTACCAACCTTCCACTTCCGTAGACTGTTCCTTCCCGCCTTCCGCCGTCTGCTGGGCGTGTCGCCGCAGGAGGTGCGCACCCGCCCTGTTTTGTTTCCGGGGGAGTCTACTTCGCTGAAGGACTCTCGGGACTTCCGTTTGTTCCCCGCAGCTTCTAATTGGCTGCTTTTATGAATATATTAAGGCACGAAAAATGGTAGATTTATTTCTTACACGTTCAAACTAATAAAGACGATTGAATGCGAACAGTTGTGGTTTCACACTGGACCCTGACATTTCTATAAACGTACCTCCATGGATAGCGAATGACAAGTCACCGTCACCGTAAGATGGATGCAGTTTTGGTCCTTAAATATGGAACCTCACGCGCGCTGAGCCGTGTTGTATGAAAGGAGAGAAGGTTAGCACTCCCCTTGACAAGGATGGAAGAGGCCCTCGGGCCTGACAACACGCATACGGTTAAGGCATTGCCACCTACTTCGTGGCATCTAACCATCGTTTTTTGGTTGTTTTCTTGTTTTTGTTCAGACGTGAGTCTTACGCCATCGCCCAGACAGGAGTGCAATGGCGCGATCTCGGCTCACTACAACCTGCACCTGCTGGATTCCAGCGATTCTCCTGCCTCAGCCTCCAGAGTAGCTGGGATTACAGGCGCGCGTCACCACGCCCGACTAATGTTTTTGTATTTTTAGTGGAGATGGGATTTCGCCGTGTTGGCCAAGGCTGGTCTTGAACTCCTGACCTCAGGTGATTTGCCCGCCCTCGGCCTCCCAAAGTGCTGGGATTACAGGCATGAGCCACTGCAAAGTCCGGCGCATTTTTTGTTTTATCTTCTTTCGTCTTCTTTCCCCGGGACGCGGGCTGGGGATGCGCGTGTGCACGGGTGCGCGGTTCTGCCGCTGCGTGGGGCTTTTCCCTTCTTCTTCACCGCCCCTTCTTGGCACTGGGTCGTGTTCGCGTCCCGACACCCGGCAGGGCCCGTCTCCCGCGGGCGGCCCGGTCGCCGCCTCAGGCACAGGGCGGCTCGGCGGGTTGACCGGCGCGTCTCCAGCATCGCAAACGTTCGGGGCCTCGTTCAAAGTCTGATGGAAGTTTCCGCTTAACATTGATTCATTCGCAGAAAACCTAAGCATTGAGCACGGCCCGGAGTTACGGCAGCTACCGAGCGAAGCCGTTGCCCGCCCGGAGAGCATTCCTGGCCATTCCAGAGCCTCCGCCCCCAGCCCCGTGGAGACGGGCTCCAGCGAGTAGGGCGGATGGGGAGGTCCACACCCAAGTCCAGATCCAAGGAGGCGCGAGGACCTCGGAACCCTCAGACGCAGGGAGGGTCCCGCAAGGCCCCGGGGCTGGAGGGAAACCAGGGGCTAGGAGAGGGGTCAGGGGATGACCCGTTTGGGCCGGGGCCCCATGGACCTGTGCAAGGACCTGAGCTTCGACCCTCAGCAAGGGCGAGACCTTGGAGAGCCTCCCGCAGGGGAGGGACGGGACCGAATGAGCTCAAAGGACATCCCTCCGGCGACCACGCTAAGAACAGCTCAGCGGGCAAGGATGGCAGCGGAAAGACCTTCGGGGCTGCGGCGGGGCGAGGCCGGAGGCCGGATGCGGGCAATATGGAGGGGCTGAGAGCCCTGGGTTCTGGAGAAGATGTGCCAACAGTCGTGGAGGACAGGGTCAGGGGTAACTGCAGGGTGTCAGTTCCCCTCCGGGGAAGCACGCGGTGCCACCTGCTGAGACAGCCAAGGCTGCGGGAGGCGTAGGCCCCGGGAACTGGAGGGCCCGGCACCGAGGCTTGGGATGCGGAAAACAGGCAGGCCAAGTGCTCGCCGCTCCAGGGCTCACGCCTGCACGGTCAACACACCAGCCACATTAAAGCCACAGCCTGGTCCGCATCCCTTAGGAGGGGGTGGGCCGATCCAAGTGAGGGCTCAGCCTGGAGGCTGGAAACCGCGGCCCACCCCACCCCCTGCACCCCGACAGTGAAGCTGCCAAGCGAGCTTCATCTGTTGCAGCCCCTACCCTTGGGGTCACCCTATATTCTGGTATTTCCCTCCCCAAAAGGCCTTATGAGAACCCTCCTTCCTGCTCACCAAGCTTTTCTTGTTTTTGTTTTGAGACGGAGTCTCGCTCTGTCGTCCAGGCTGGAGTGCAGTGGTGCGATCTCGGCTCATTGCAACCTCTGCCTCCCAGGTTCAAGCGATTATCCTGCCTCAGCCTTTCGAGTAGCTGGGACTACGAGGTGCCCACCACCATGCCCGGCTAATTTTTCGTATTTTTAGTAGAGACGGGGTTTCACCGGTTAGCCAGGATGGTCTCGATCTCCTGACCTCGTGATCTGCCCGTCTCGGCCTCCCAAAGTGCTGGGATTACAGGCGTGAGCCACCGCAGCTGGCGCTCACCAAGCTTTTGACAGAAGAGTTGACTATCAGGAAAAACTGAGAGAGACCTTGAAATAGGCACAAGGAAAACACCCTCTGCTCGACCTAAGGAGCCTTTGCTCTTCACTGTTCACAGCTCGAAACTGTGGGAAGCTGAATGTGCCTGTCCAGTGGGATGTGATGATTACTGTGGATTTTGACCTTTTGCCAGTTTTGAATCTATTTGCAATTTGTCTCAGCATTCGTTTGCCTGCGTAAGTGTGGTACTTTCAAGCGGTTGTAACATCTTTTTTTTTTTTTTTTTTTTGAGACGGAGTCTCGCTCTGTCCACCAGGCTGGAGTGCAGTGACAGGATCTCGGCTCACTGCAAGCTCCGCCTCCTGGGTTCCCGCCATTCTCCTGGCTCAGCCTCCCGAGTAGCTGAGACTACGGGCGCCCGCCACCTCACCCGGTTAATTTTTTGTATTTTTAGTAGAGACGGGGTTTCACCGTGGTCTCGATCTCCTGACCTTGTGATCCACCCGCCTCGGCCTCCCAAAGTGCAGTGAGCCACTGCGCCCGGCCGGTTGTAACATCTTACAGGCCCCCCTCATTAGTTGAGTTATGTAAAATCTTTGCCAAGTGGATCTGGCCTTTAACAGTACCTGCACCCCCTGCTCCCACGCACCCGTCCGGCTTGGTGGTGAGGGTCAGGGTCTCCCATGAGGGCGCGAAATGCCATCTCAGTCCATAGCCAGGAGCGGGCATCACTCTACTGGGATTCAGCATCCTCTGCCCGTCCTCTGGGTATCCATACCTGATTCTCCTCTTCACTGACTCTTTCTTTTCTCCTATTTCTCAGAACTCATCCTTGACCCTAAGGTAGCTCCTTGCTGGGTCGGTGAATCCACACAGCCAACACCTTAACCCACTACAGTGTTTTGAGAGCCTCCTTCATGGGCTGAAGTGCAGGATGTGGCAGGATGTGACACGCAGCTTGTTTTCCTAAATGACACAGATGGACCCCACCTGTGCATGGTTCCCATAGATGGAAACCACCAGAAAGGCACCCAGAGAGGGAGAACGGCAAGCAGGGTGAAAGCGTTCACCTGGTCTGTGTGTGTATCCCCATCCATCACGTCTGTCCTGGGCACAAACTCCTGTAGGTTTTTAAACACAGGACTCGAGTAAGGACTGGAAAGATGTTTATCAAATAACACTAATCTCCTGATGAGTCAGCTGTTTGAACGCGCACCCAGCACCACCCGCCGTGTCCTGAATCAAGCATGGAGCGTGGCCCGCTGCTGCCCCCACTGCCAGGTTACAGGGAACACAGGAGACGGGAAGATGCTGAACAGCCCCACGGAGACGCACTCAGCAAAACCAGACCAGGAGGCCTCAAGATAAACGACCTAGTTTCAACGGATACATGGTACAGAAAAAAGAGGGAGGACCTGGCGATTTTTAAAAAGACTTGAGGGGCCGGGCTCGGTGGCTCACGTCTGTAATCCCAGAACTTTGGGAGGCCAAGGCAGACAAAGCACTTGAGGTCAGGAGTTCAAGACTAATCTGGCAACATGGTGAAACCCCATCTCTGCTAAAAATACAAAAATTATCCGGGCATGGTGGGTGGGTGCCTGTAATCCCAGCTACTCAGGAGGCTGAGGAAGGAGGATCACCTGAACCTGGGAGGTGGAGGTTGCAGTGAGCTGAGGTTGCGCCACTGCACTCCAGCCTGGGCGACAGAGCAAGACATCTCCAAAAAAAAAAGGCTTGAGGTAAACTAACCAGATGCAGGTGAAGACCTTGTCTGGATCCCGATTCCATACACAGGCATACACGTGTGCAAGCACATACATGCATTTGCGCATGTGCACACACATACCCTATGCACACATACCTTGCAGGTACATCTGCATACACATACACATGCTGTCATTCGCTGCACAAACGTACTTGTGTGCACCCATGTACAGGTGTGCCCTACATGCATATATACATGTGTACACGTGCATGTGACATGTGTATATGCGTGTATGTGTGCACATACAGGCACACTTTCTTTAAACATACTAAGACAACGGGAAATCTGAACATCAGTCAATTAAAGAATTTTAGGGGGGCTGGGTACAATGGCTCCCGCTTGCAGTCCCAGCACTTTGGGAGGCAGAAGTGCATCACTGGAGGCTAGGAGTTTGAGACCAGCCTAGGCACCATAGTGAGACCCTATCTCTGCAAAATAAAAATTAAAAAATTCACTGGCCTACCTGGCCAACATGGCAAAACCCTGACTCTACTAAAAATACACAAAATAGCTGGGCCTGTAATCCCAGCTACTTAGGAGGCTGAGGCACAAGACTAGCTTGAACCCAGGATACGGGATTGCAGTGAGCTGAGATGGCACCACTGCACTCCAGCCCGGGTGAGTTTAAACCCTGTCTCAAAGATAAAATCATTAGACGGGCATGGTATCATGTGTCTGTGGTCCCAGCTACTTGGGAGGCTGAGGTGGGAGGATCACTCGTGTCCAAGAGGTTGAGGCTGCAGTGAGTCGTGATCACACCACTGTATTCCAGCCTGGGTAACAGAGTAAGACCCTATCTCAAAAAAAAAAAAAAAAAAAAAAAAAAAAGGCAGAGGATTGCAGAACTTTTTTGGTATGAAAATGGCATTGTGGTAATAATGCTTCTGGAGAATTATTTTGAGACACTATGCGTTCACCACTTACATGGTAGAACGTCTGGGATTTGTACTAAAATAACAGAAGGAGCCTATGAACAAGGAAGTTCCTGCAGCAGGGACAGGGACAGGAACCTGGGGGCGCCATGCTCTTCACATCTGAAAGCTCCTGTTAAGTTTGTAAGGCATACCCTGGAAGATACTTCCCAGCACGGTGGTGGCAGCAGGACTTTGGAGGACCTCTCCTCATCTGTGCCTACCTGCCTAACACTGTCAGTAATTAGCACACAGGTATATGCCTAACAGTGGAAAAACCAATACAAAATACATAGAATAATTAGCACAAATATATGACTTTCCTAAGGTTACTGTTAAAACCCAGGACTGTCCTCTGTGGGGCACACTGGCACACCAGACACTACCCCCACCACCAGGGACAAAGCCCCAGGGCGGCCGCCCTCCCACCCCACAGAGACAGCTACGTTTTAAGTTAAGAAATTCTCACAGGACAAAATTAGAAGACATGAAAATTTTTATTTTCAAAAAGAATGTATTTTTACATAAATCTACAACAGAATTCAAATGTAGAAAAAATAAACTATATTCAGGGATACAGCGCTCAGCACAGCACACCCCTCCCCGGAGTGGGCCACCCCCCAGAACAAGACTGAAGGAGGCTGGCCGCCCCCAGGACCCCCACAGCAGGGCAGCCGCAGGCTGGCACGCGGAGCTCCCCGTGTCTGTCACAACAGACTGCAAATGTGAGGCGCCCAGACCCTGAGCGTCAAAGACATTTTCACTGTGGCAACTCACTTCTTAGCGCAGGTCACTCATCCGTATACCTCATCAGAAACAGAAGGGCAAGGGAAACCACAGGACATACATCTCCAGATGCCTCGGATAATCCCCTCCTCACCTCTGCCACTGGAGGACCCCAGGAGAGCCCACCTGACAACCCCCGCTTCCTCCCTGGGCCGGTGCAACCAAAAACCTGCAGGATTCACCCAGGACTCCAGGCCCTGAGAGAGGCAGAGCTGGCTGGGCTCCCCCAGGACTCCAGGCCCTGAGAGAGCAAGAGTTGGCTGGGCTCCGGGGCCAGGGCCCTCTGTAGACCCAGGACCCAAGCTGGCTTCCCGGAGCATCACAGCCCACCCCACCCCGAAGCCCTGCCCCGTGGGACAGACCCAGGCGCCTGTGCCCTCGGCCACCCTGCTCTGCCCTGTGTGCTGCAGCCCTCACCACAACGGTCTCCACAGAGCTCAGGTTTCAGCCTCGCTCCCCAGAGGCGCCCGCTTGGCCTCCACTGTAAACCGCTGTGCAGGTGAGCACCAGGAAGTCGCACCGCCAGGAGCACAGACGGGTGGGCGGGCGAGTGAGGGTTCCGGCAAGGACAGTGAGGCTTGGGCTTAGCACCCAACCCCTTGAGGATGCCGAAGGGCAGCGCTGGCCCTGCAGCCCTCATAGGGCGCATCAGTCCCACTGGCATCTGACCTGGAGTGAAGGACTCAGGGAGCCTTCCCATGCCACGGCCATCCCCCACATCCCAAAGGGAGCCCATCAGGAGCTTGGCTCCTTTGCAACTAAGCACCTCCCCACCCCCGCTCCTCCCCCAGCAACACTTAACAATGAACCTAGAGAGGAAGGCGTCTTCGGAGAGCAGGCGCGGGCAGCCTCAGCACCTCCTTTCCGAAGAAACCTTCCGCCCTCTTGCCCCAGGGGAGCCTTTCTCCAAGAAAGCCACATGGAGACGAGCTTCACAAGGACTCACTTGCCACAACCGTTCACAAAACCCCACCTTTTATTACAGTCTGTGGTGCTGCTTGTTGCAGGGACACTGAGACAAACAGGAGCGTCGTGCGCGATGACTGTGCTGTCGACGTGTGGTCCACAAGCTCCCAAGACACAAACGGCTCTTTACACGGAAAACAACCACACAGTGCTGTTTTCCAGAAAGACAAAAATACACTAGCAACGGCTACTGGCGGGAATGGAGGAGTCAGGGCCCTAGGCCAAAGGGGAGGCCAGCTGGCGGGGCCACGGTGGCGGTGACGGCGTGCACTGGGTCATGGAATATCAAAAAGATACAGAACGTTTACTGAAAAAACACAACGCATGTTAAATTGAACTTCACCCTTTTGTAATAAAAAATTAAAAATTTTTGTTGACTCTGAACACAATAGACTAGGAACTCTTCCCTAGACAGTGTTAGAATTGGCAAGAAATGTCACCAGCAACTTTTAGAACTTTCCGGTGGTCCACACCTTCCGCTCGGCCAAATCATCTTCAAAGAGGAGGCTCAAATCAGGCCCTGTCCTGACCCCCAGGCGCAGACCCTGGGGACCACCTCCAAGACACCATGTTTCTTGCCAATCCGGGTCAACTTCCCGACAGTCTCTCGCGGGCAGGAGCAAAGGGACTTAGCAGTCACTCTTCCACAGTTTAATTGTTTTGTCATTTTCTAGCGCAGCAGAGGCAATGATGTTTTCTGTTGGGTGACAAGCTGTTGAGATCACAACATCTGAAAACAAAGACACAGTCAGAAATAGAGCCATCCCTATGCCCTGGGCGCCATCCCAGACTGAGCTCCACCTCTCCCCAGAAACGCTGGTAGCTTCTGCACACCACCCGGGAGGTCTCAGGACAAGCACCTGCTGCCCCCCCTTGACACAGGAAGCCCAGGGGAGGGGAGCGAGGGGACAGCAGCTGGTACCAGGGCGACACAGCTGGTTGGGGGGCAGAGGCAGGAGGCCGCAGGGAGTGTCAGCCCTGCTTGCAGACCAGCAGCCCCACATGCCCCCACTAGCAGCGGCTCGGCACCCACAGGGAGGAGCGTGGCAGCAGGACTGGCTCAGAGGCCAGTGTGCACAAGGACCCCAGTCAGACCCCTCACGGTCCTCAGTCCTTTATCGACAATGTCCCTCTTTTACTCCGACCCTGAGCCGCCCACTCCCACCGCCTCCCACCAATGCTGAGCCTCAGAGCGCTCCACAGGGCTGGCTCTGTCACAGCGAGGACAAGTCCACCACCCGAGCAGGGCGGTCAGATCTAACAGGCTGGTGCAAGGTCGGCCGCATCAAAGTGTTTACAACTTCTACATAAACCAAAGGAACCCCAGAACGCCGGCGAGGACCCGGAGGAAGGCCCAGGCCCGCCGTGGAGCATGAGTGCTGACCCCAGGCTGGGTGAAGCTGCTCACACGGAGGGAGAAGCAGCACCTCCCCCGATTCCACAAGGGCTTGCCCCCCATGCTCTCATTGGCCCCATGAGCCATGGAAATGCAGGGCCAGAGGGTGAGTAAGCAGTGGTGGCTGCAGAGGCCAGCCAGGACCCAGGGAGGGGGCAACCCCAGGTCGCTTGGGAACCAGCACCACTAGGCCTGCATGCAGCTGGGGTCTCTCTGGGAGAGGGAACAGGTATCCGAAAGGAGCCAGAGCCTCCAGGATGGGGCAGCGATGACCTCACTGTCCCCGGCCCAGGAAACAGAGCTCGCCGTGAAGTGGGACACGCTACACCCACCTAAAGTCCCACAGCCACACACACCTTCCGGACCAGAATACCTGGCAGAACAGGAGGAAACAGGGTTCAAGACAGGAGCCCTGGGTCCGAGTCGGCAGCACAGTGACCAGCTCCATGCCTTGAGCAAGGGCTCTTAGCAGCGGCTCCTCAACGGGGAAGGCTGAGGAGGGAAGGGGAAGACGACGGCACCCTACGGGCAGACCACGCTTCACCTACAGGAACTGTCCTCACATCAACAGGCAGCCAGTGGCTGCGGGAGCACAGGCTCTCACCTGTGTGGCCTTGTAGTTTCTGTACAATCTCTTTCGTCTGAAGGTTCCAGATGTAAACAAGGTTATCCTCTGAGCCAGACACAATCCACTAAGTAACAACAAGCAGGGAAAACAGGGCAAGGAAAAGCAGGTCAGCGCTGGTGCACGTGGGAAGGGCAGAATCTCCAGTTATGCCCTGCCCCACGCCCACCCCGCTGGTGGCTGCCTGGCTGAACTCAACCAAAAAGCCCTGCCTGCCCTGCAGCCAGGCCTGAGGCTTTCTCTCCCAGTGGGGACAGGCCCGCCTGCTCTACCCCAGCACTGGCCTCGCTCAAAGAAGCCAGGCACCTGCCTGCCCCAGGAGAGGCTTCCAGGCTGGAAGATGCCTCTCAGGTCACCCTTTCCTGAGTCTGTGTGTCACACACATGCTGCCTGAGAGTCACCCCGGTCTAAGCAGCATCAAGACCAGTGTGGGTGGGCGGGAAAACACACTCCCCTCCCTGCTGGGGTGGGGGGATGACAGCCTCGGAGCCAGCGCACCCACCCAGGGACACCCTGAGCCACGGAGCTCCACCTGTCGGGTCCCAACCCCCTCGGAAGGCATCGGCCAAGCACTGCCAGCAGAGCCCAGCAACAGGCTGCCTGCCTCCGTTAAGGAGCTGGACCTAGAAACAGACGGGACAAGGTGTCCCCAGTACTTGGCGCAGCGCACTTTGGTTGAAACGGAAATTCATTTTGTGGGCACCGAAAAGCGTCTGAGTGTAAAGCAACCTGTAACAGGTGTGACCTCTCGGGAGAGTAAGCTGGGAACGCGTGAGACGCTTCAAGGTTGTTAAGACTCACCTTCCCGCCAGTAACAGAGAAATTAGCAAATATGCAGTATTTCTCATTCTTGTGGCCAGTGTACGTCTTCAGGCACTGAAACAGGAGGGGACAGGCTGGTCACAGAGTCATGGATCCCCTTGATTTTGTATAATTCTACGTTCTAAGCAAGGCATTTCACCACTGACTACACTTATTTCTGGAAAGTACAAAACCCACACAATGGAAGATTTAACTTGCAGACTGCCGCCCTACAAATACCCAGGTCTCTCAGGAATCCGCACCAAACCCAGCGGAAATGGCTCTCTGAGCTCCTCTCCTTTGTCATCAGCGGGGCCACTCTGTCCCCACCAGAGGCCACGACCCACGGACGGCGCACACCGGGGGCCCAAGCCTGCGGGAGCTCACCTTCCCCTTGCTGTAGTCCCAGAGCTTCAGAGTGCTGCAAGACAGAGAGAGGGGTGAGGCGGCACGTCTGGAGGCGTCCTTCTGTCCCCACGCCCAACTCTGCAGCCACTACGTCACGGCCACCATCAGCGCCAGGTGCAAAAGCCAGCGGGGATGCAACCCCCTTCCCCATCAGGGTGAGGGCCCCTCCGGCTCAGAGTCCAGTGACTTGGCGTTGGGGAGCAACAGTGTGAGAGCCGCAAGTATTTGCAGTTCCAAGAGAGACTTTAACAGGAAGCTGACGGGTGTTATCGTCCCTGACTCAGGTCATCCTCAAAAGGGTGAGGAAGTCCTCTTGGTTCTGGAAACGTCCAGAACAGGTTTTACCACCCAATCACACAGCCCTCAGAGAATCGGGGCCCAGACTCGAACCCACAGGGCTGAGGCTGCACGCATGGGAAAGCTGGAGCTTAGAGAACAGTCCGGGAGGGCGGCGGCTTTGTGAGAGGTAAAACCAAGGTCCTCAGAGGTCAGGACCAGAACGGGCCTTGGAGGACCCCAGACCACCTACTCCTTCATGCAGGATGGCTAGGCCTGCCCCGGCCACAGTCGCTCAACCAGAAAACCGACCCTAAATCCTCCTTTAGTAGGACCTGAGGTTCAGCCTCAGGAAGGGATGGGCAGGGGCCTGCCCTCTGACCTAACAGGCCACTGCCCAGAAGCCAAAGCTCCAGCAGGAGTCTGGGTCCCGTGCCAAGCCCACAACATGCTCTCCGAGGCTCACGCTGGCGAGCAGGTGGCTCTGGCTGGGGAGGCCACACGCCCGCCCCCATGGTCCCACGCAGTACTCACTTGTCCAGCGTGGCAGCCAGGATGTATTTGCCGTTCGGGGAGAACTTCACGAAAGACACTGGGGGGTTGTCGTCATCTGCAATAAAAACGGACAGGTGACACGGGGTGGGCGCTGACACTGGGCAGGGACAGGAGGTGGGACCCAGTCCCCGTCCCCCACGTGCGACATCTGAGTGAGGTCGGCCACCACCACCACCAGTGCCAGCACCACCACCCCTCGGTGCCCCGAAGGGTGGCCTAGCCACGCACACCAGCCGTGAGCATGTTCTTGACACCTCAAGCCCATGGCCCCGGGGGCCCCTTGACACCAGGACTTTAGGAATACAGGCCTCCTCGGGCACCGGGCAGTGGGCATTCTCAGGAATCACCTGCCTCACAGGGGATGGATGAGGTTGGCGAATGCCCAACTCAACAGAGGGACTCCACCAGCAGCAAAGAGAGCTGGGGAAGTCACCTTGGAAATTCGCCTTTAAGAATTTATCGACGCAAGGGGCATTCACGCCCACAGAACCCATCTGCTTGTTGTCACACCCACAGCTAATGCCCCAGGCCTATCAGCTGGACCCTGCACCCCTGGGGGCAGAGTAGAGCCACGTTTTCTCACACAGCTGAAAGAGTCAAGGCTCCCAGAAGCTGTCGATGTACAGGTCAGAGTTTTCAGGACATGACAACCCCACAACCCGCACAACCGGAGAAAGGCGTTTCCCCTCACCTGAGTGAGGAGGTGGGAATCTCAAGGAAGGTGTGTCCTGGTGCAGGCCCCACCCCTAGGCCCCATCAGGGACCCCCCTCCCCACCACCAACGAGCATGCGCACGCGCTGGTGTGTCCCGAGCACCGGGAAGGACGCGGCCCTCAGCATTACCACCACGGGGACGCCTGGCCTCGCCAGGCACCTGGCGTCTCCGCTCCCTCAGCCCGGTCACACACACTGAAAAGGCACGGGAGACTCTGTGAGGCCACGCAGGCCCTCCCTCAGGGGCACACCGCATCACATGGCCAGGCAGGCCGAGGCCACAGTGAGGGCCGGGGGCCAGGCTCCCTTAACACAGCTATGGGCAAACGTGTCTGCATGCCTAACCCAGGCTGCCTGGGCAGAGCTCACAGAGAAGGCAGGCATCAGCCGACCTGTCTCAGTGAAGTCCAGAAAGGCCTAACTCACTAGACCTGAGGAGATGCTGACAGAAAAACTGCTAAGCAGCGACCCCTCCGTCCCCACCCTGGGCTCAGGGGTGCCCAAAACCACCTGTGCCCAGGCTGGAATCCCGGTCCCTGCACCTGCTTGCTGTGGAGCTTTGGGCTAGTGAATGAGCCTCTCTGCAGGATGAGAACAACACCCCTCCTCGCAGGTGGCTGTAAGGGTTACGTGCGCTCACACAACAGTGGCACACACAGCTGAGCACAGGTGGCCCGTTCAGGGGACACCAACGACGGTGTGATCTCGCTCAGGAGGGATGCATGGCAAAAGGCTGGCCCCACAAGGCAGGAAGCTACATAGACTGCTGTGGCAAGGAGACTCACGCTGAAGCCCAGGCCTCCAGAGTCTCAGAGGTGAGTGTACCGGGGATGAGGCCTTCAAAGAGGCAACAGAGTGAAAATGAGGCCCCAGGGTGGTGTCCTTACGAGAGGACATTTGGACACACGGAGGCACCAGGGACACCAGTGTGAAGCCAGGGTAAGGCAGCGCCTACAAGCCAGGAAGAGGCCTCCTCGATCCTGACTGCAGCCTCCTGGACTGCGGGGAAACACATTCCTGCCACTGAAAGCCTCCCAGTCTGTGGGGCTTGGTGTCAGCTGGGCCAGCAGGCTATGACAGACTAGGGGGAAGAAGAGCACCAACGGGGTGCCTCCCCACACAGGGGGTCCACCCCCCATCTTCACCACCCAGCTCCCTCTTTAAGGTGTGCCCCATCCCACACATCTAACCTAGGCTTCTTCACACTCCCCGGATGAAAACCCTTCTGCTCCTTTCTGCAGGCTCTGCAAGGGGTGGCTGGGAACCCCGGGCCGTCACAGACCCTCAGGCCACACCCTGCCTGGCACCTGGCCTTCCCATCCAGGCCACGCCATGACCCTCCTTCCTCTCCTCCCGCCGAGGCATGAAGACCTCGGGCCTGTCCTCCATGCCCCCAGCGCACCTCCATCCACCTCGGCAGCACCCCCAGCAGATAGGCAGGTGCTCAGCCTGTCTACTCAAGGAATGATCCAAGAGGCTGGCACGACAGCAGGGGCCCGAAGCCAGGAGGCGATGGGGGTGCCCAGAGGACACTAGTGAGCAGAGGACCGAGTGAGGCCCGATAGCACAGGCCGAGGAGCCCCAAACTGGCCCAAGAGAAGAAAGACCATGGCAGGAAAACTTCACCAGAAGGAGCACCAGAGCCAGCAGGCGGTCGGAAGGAGCTGGCGGAACGGTCAGACAAGGAGGAAGGTTCCTCCTACAGGGGCAGACCCAGGGCAGAGGAGGAAGGAGGAGCTGGTGAAGAACAGGGGCAGGGACCCAGCAGGGGAGGCCCTCCCCACAGACCCAGCCTCCACGCAGAGCCACACTCACCGATGAGCGTCTTCAGGCACTGGCCCGAGGCGGTGTCCCAGATGCGACTTCGAAGCAAAGAGAACAAAAAAGTGTAAGCAGACAAGTTATGATCTCACGCAGGCTGCTGGGAATCAGACCTAAGTTTTAGGACTAGCATGCTTCCCCCCCGCTTTTTTTTTGAGATGGAGTCTCGCTCTGTCGCCCAGGCTGGAGTGCAGTGGAGCAATCTCGGCTCACTGCAAGCTCCGCCTCCTGGGTTCACACGATTCTCCTGCCTCAGCCTCCCGAGTAGCTGGGACTACAAGCGTCCGCCACCACGCCTGGCTAATTTTTTGTATTTTTAATAGAGATGGGGTGTCACCATGTCAGCCAGGATGGTCTCGATCTCCTGACCTCGTGATCCACCTGCCTCGGCCTCCCAAAGTGCTGGGATTACAGGTGTGAGCCACCACGCTTGGCCTTCCCTATCCTTTTTTAAAAGTTATGCTTCACCCGTTTAACAGTCATTCTCTTATATTCTAGGGACAAAGACTAAACACTGTCCATACAAACATCAACAGTTCACACACGCTACACACGCACAGACCATGTGTGGGGTACCCCTGGATCTCTCCTACACAAGCTGTGGTTTACCCCCAACACAGAGGGGGAAGCCTGCTGCTCTCTCCACTCTCCCTGGCCAAGGAGAGGGACAGCGGCAGCCCAGGCTTCTTGCAGGCGTCTGCCCACGCTCACGCAAACACATGCAAGTAATGAGAGGGCTTCTTTCAAAACAAAAATTTAAGAGTATTGTAAGCAGTCTTCTGGACTATTCCCAGAACGGACGAGCCAGGCATTTACATTATTCCAATTTCGGGGTTTCTGTGATTTCCGCCAATACAGACGCATTCTGTAAGCAGAGCCCACTGTGTTAGCACCCACAATTCTACTGCACAGATGCCAGCAGCAGAGCACAGGCTCAGGGCAGACGTGGACAAGCCATTCCCAAGCACGAGATCCCATGGCCACCATGCACGGCCCCTCCCATCTCTCACCATGGAGAAGCCGCCTCTGGGAAAGCCCCAGGAGCTCTCTCCTCTGCACACCCACCTCCTGTTCTGCCCACACTTCGATAATCCAGGGACGAGACCACACTGGACCTGAAGTGAAGTCACTTCACCTAGGGTTTTAAAACCCAGAAGCAGCAACTCTCCTCCCAACTCTGCATCTTCTCAATTCTCTCAGCAACAGCTCCCTCCTGCTGCCCCATGGATCTTAAATGCACATCCTCTAGCTCCGCAATCACTGCGGGAGGGCTTCTCCGGAGCCGCCTCATCTCCTAAGCCTCAAGACCTAACCCCGTGTGTCCTTTCAGTTCCGTTTCTCATTTCCTGCATAGGTCCTGCTCCTTCTTGCTAGCCGCATTCCTAAACATCTTAGCATTTTTGTCACAGTTAAAATGGAAACATTTTTCCCATCTTCTAACTGGCAATTCCCAGTAGAGAGAAAAACAGTCAACGTTCAAGCACTGATGGCACTAAACGCGAGATCACACCACGTAGCCAGCAGAGCTGGAGGTTCCAGGCCCAGACTCCAGAGCTGACACAGGGTCTGGGTCCTGCGCTGACCAACTGAGAGACCGTGGTACGTGTTCCTGCCTGAAAAGCAAGGCTGACAGTACCCACGTCACAGGGTTAAATGGGTATCTGAAAAGCAGTGTTGGTGGCATTTAAATATTTGAAAACATGCAAATAAATCTACAAAGATGTATATCTCTATCCAACTTTCATAGGACTATTTTTTCATTTTCTTACACTAACTAGAAACTCCCAACAATGCTGAGTAACACGGGAAACATGCACACCTGTCCCACTTCGGATTTTCACAGAAATAGTTTTAGCGTGTCACCACATGTGAAAATTATTACTGACCAGTAGGTAGTCAACAATACTGCTCTATCTCGCTAAAGGGTTGGCTGCTGGGTATTATCAATCAGGCGCCTTTCTGACCTCTACTGATTAATCACTGGGACATTCAACGCCTTTAATCTGTCGGCAGAATTAGATCATAGGTTTCCTGATGTTTACGTGATAATCCTTTCTTCATCCAATAACGAATGTTGAATTACTTGGCTGTGGGAATTCCTTTCTGTGCACCGTAGGCTCAGGAGGCTGCTACTTCCTCTGGAATCCTGGCATCAACCTTCACCAGTGAGTTGCCCTCTGTGGTTTTCCTCTGGGACCAGCAATCAAGGCTCAGGTAGCAAGGTCATGCTAAATCCAAAAAAATGAACCAGGGAGCTCCCTCCCGTCTGTGGTCTGTTCACTATTTAACTGGATTCAGGTATAAAGTCACAGGGAATGATGTTCTTTTTAGGCCTTCGATCCCCTTTTCCAGTCTCTTCAGCAGTGACTGGTCCCTCAAGGTGCCATGCCTGGGGCTCCTTTAGGAGCTGTAGCCGAGCTCGCTGCCGGAGCCGAGGCACTGCTCAGCCTGGACGGAGTCTTCTGACTACCGCTTCCTCCCCCTGCAGTGCTTCCATCCGCTGCCTAGTTCTCATCTTGCTTATTTTGCTTTTTCCATTATGGGGCTTAAAAGGTTTTCATTACCAGCCTCATCGAAGAACACACCTTATATCATCAACGGTCTCGTTTGTTTCCCATTTCCCTCCTCATTTCCTTGGTGTACTTTTTCTGATTTTTTTAGAAAGTTCTTAGAGCTGGGTCCATGAGTAATTCTGAGACTGTCCCGTGCTCACTTCTGTTGGTCACACACACACAGAGGCGCCGGGACGGTGGCACCAGAGGCCCTGGCAGCTCCACGCTCCCCCATAGCTCACCCTGTGCACCCCTTCCCTCTGGCTGTTCCTGAATTGTATCCTTTATAATAAGCTGGTAAACGGTCAAGTGTAAACAATGGCTCTAACCGTGGACACTACTGGCCAATGTTGGGCTCCAGATGACCTAATTTTTGCCACAGCACATTCCAGTGACCTCAGCCCCAAACGCCATCACAGTGCTGCAACTGCATCTTGAACCTCGCGAGGCGATGGCCCAGAAGTGTGTGCTGTAGAGCCCATGGGAGGCTGGGCCGGTGGTCGGGTGCAACTCGACTACGACCCTCTCCCACCAGACCAGTCTACTCAAAACCGACGGGGGGTCATGCATGGCAACTACAGACTGTGACCCCTGGGGATATCCATGCCAACAGTCACTGGGGAGTCAGACCAGGAAACAGATTTCAAGTGTGCGTGTCCATCTGAGGGCTCCCTGCAGGAAGTCCCAGTAAGATCTTCAATTCCGCCAGTGGCTGCCACTGCCCCCCTCCTCCCTAGTGACCAATCTGAACAAGTTATGATGCTGTCCACCCCACACCCAAAACACAACCCAAACACTCCACTCCCCGCACTCGCTTCCATCAGACATTTCGCTGAGTTAGCTGTACTTCTCCACTGCCCTTGTGTCTCCCGAGGAGTGCTGGACACAGATTGCCAAGTCCCAGCACTACAAACGTCTGCTGAGACTTAGGTGGGCTTTCCGCAGGAGACCGTCACTCTTCCTCCTGCCCTTCTCTACACTGCCATCTGCTCGGGCTCGCCTGCCCGGCATGGTGACGCGTCCTCACGGGCATGGTGGCACACTCAGCATCCTCCCAGAGCAGCATGGCTTTCACCTCAAGGGGTCCAAACACCTATTTTCCATAAGCGTGTGAACAGCACACGTCAGCATCTACACGGAGCTGAAGTCTGATGGAGGAGGCCCTCCCTGACCCACCCTAACAGCAAGGACATCTTCCCAGGCACGCCGCCTCGCCACCTGTGCTGCCAACCCTGAAACTGCACTGCGTATCTGTTAACACGTCGGCAGGGTGGCCAGCAGAGAAGCTTCGGAAGTTAAGGACTTGGGTCTTTCGTCACTGCTGTACTCCCAGATGCAGGAACGGTGCAAGGGCTGGCCCTTAGTAAGTACTCATTGCTTAATGAAGTAAAATATTTTCACTTACCAGAGACCATCATAGCTACTTGAAACTATCAAGGATCCATCACGATTAAAATGAACCTAAGAATTAAGGAAAGGGAGAAGAGACAAAAACTTAACTTTCGAGTCATGGACATGACTGCTGCTTACCTGATCTTTTTTTGTTTGTTTTCAGAAAGAGTCTCCCTCTGTCACCCAGGCTGAAGCACGATCTCAGCTCACTGCAACCTCCGCCTCCCGGGTTCAAGTGATCCCCGTGCCTCAGCCTCCTGAGTAGCTGGGATTACAGGCACACTCCACCACGCCCAGCTAATTTTTGTATTTTTTTTTTTTTTAGTAGAGACGGGGTTTCATCATGTTGGCCAGCCTGGTCTTGAACTCCTGACCTCAAGTGATCCACCCGCCTTGGCCTCCCAAACTGCTGGGATTACAGGCGTGAGCCACCGCGCCCACCCTTTTTTTTTTCTTTTTGATACGGAGTCTCGCTCAGTCGCCCAGGCTGTAGTGCAGTGGCGCGATCTCGGCTCACTGCAAGCTCTGCCTCCTGGGTTCACGCCATTCTCCTGCCTCAGCCTCCCAAGTAGCTGGGACCACAGGCGCCTGCCGCCACGCCCGGCTAATTTTTTGCATTTTTAGTAGAGACGGGGTTTCACCGTGTTAGCCAGGATGGTCTCATCTCCTGACCTTGTGATCCACCCGCCTTGGCCTCCCAAAGTGCTGGGATTACAGGCGTGAGCCACCACGCCCGGCCCTTTTTCTCTTTTTTTTTTTTTTGAGACGGAGTCTCGCTCTGTCCCCCGGGCTGGAGGGCAGTGGCACGACCTCGGCTCACTGCAAGCTCTGCCTCCCGGGTTCCCGCCATTCTCCTGCCTCAGCCTCCCGAGTAGCTGGGACTACAGGCGCCCGCCACCACACCTGGCTAATTTTTTGTATTTTTAGTAGAAACGGGGTTTCACCATGGTCTCGATCTCCTGACCTTGTGATCCACCCGCCTCGGCCTCCCAAAGTGCTGGGATTACAGGCGTAAGCCACCGCGCCCGGCCTTTTTTTTTTTCTTAATAAGAGAAACAGGGTCTCCCTATCTTGCCCAGACTGGTCTCGAACTCCTGAGCTCACATGATCCTCCCACCTTGGTCTTCTAAAGTGCTAGGAGTACAGGCATGAGCCACTGCACCCAGACAAGGATAAGCCTTCTCACAAGCAAACAGCACCTTTGGAAACTGTATTGTCTCAGGCTATGGGTGCTGATACATTTCCTGGGTGAAGTCAAGTCACACAAGGAAGCCATGGTTTAATGATTTGGGGATAGGACTGAGGCTGCCTGCTTCTACTGTCTAGACTGGAATTTCCCAGCCTTGGCACTACTGACATTTTAGACCAGACTCTTCCGGGGGGAAAGGGGTGGTGCTGCCCCTGTGCAGTGGCAAAACCTTTTCTTTTGCTCACTAGATGCCTATAGTTGTGACAACCAAAAATGTCTCCAGACATTGCCATGTGTCCCCAGAGGCAAAGCCACATGTATACGGCAGACTGCAAGGCCCCATCCCCAGGGCTTCGGATTTGACCAGTCCAGGTGGGGGAGTCCAAGAATGTAAATTTCGAACAGGTCCCCGGGGCATGCTGCCTGCTGCCGCACGCCCGGAGAAGTGCTAGGCTAGACTCTTCGAGAGCCTGCCAGCCACATGTGTAATTTTAATTCTTCTAGAAGCTACATTAGAAAAGCTTAAAAGACAAGTGAAATTACTTTGATAACATGTAACCCAATGTATCTAAAATATTATTTCAATGCAATCAACACAAAAAGTTATTACAAGACACTTTTTTTGTGTGCCAGGTCTCTGAAATCTGCAGGTACCTCACACAGCCCTGAGCTCTGGGCCATCAAGTGGCTGGCAGCCTCCATGCTGGGCATGCTGGGTGCTGCGGCCCTAGATGTTCTCCAGCAGACCCAGAGGGGTGAGTACCTGTTTCTGCTCTGACAGGGTGCTCTCACAGTGCCAGCTGCCTAACCGTAACCATCTGGCCGGCAGCCTCTCAAAGTAGTTTTCTAACTCACAGGGATCCATCTAACACATTCGTCCCTGCCTTTAATGTGCAAAAAAAGTCTTTTCTTGAGACCATTACGATGGATGGTAACAAGACAAAACAAGTCCCCAAAACTCACAAGGCCAACTCCATGCTTTGCTTTGTTCAGCTTCTTAACCACATTCAAATACTATCCACTGGCAAACATGGCCCAGCTCTGCCATTCCATCCACATTCAGGTGCAAGGGGCAATACAGCCCATCCTGTGCATTCTAGCAGAAGGCTGCCAGAAGAGTTAAGTGCCAGGAAGTAGATAAGAGAGGCCGGACACAGTGGCTCACGCCTGTAATTCCAGCATTTTGGGAAATCAAGGTGGGTGGAACACTTGAGGCCAGGAGGTCGAGACCAGCCTGGCCAACATGGTGAAACCCTGGCTCTACAAAAAAATACAAAACTTAACCAGGTGTGGTGGCGTGAACCTGTAGTCCCAGCTACTCAGGGGGGCTGAGGCAGGAGAATCACTTGAATCCAGGAGGTGGAGGTTGCGGTGAGCCAAGATCGCGCCACTGCACTCCAGCCTGGGCAACAGAGTGAGACCCTGTGCCCAAAAATCAAAAAAAAAAAAAGACCCAGCACTTTGGGAGGCCGAGGTGGGCAGATCACGAGGTCAGGAGACCAAGACCATCCCGGCTAACACGGTGACACCCTGTCTCTACAAAAACTACAAAAAAAGTAGCCAGGCGTGGTGGGGGACGCCTGTAGTCCCAGTTACTCGGGAGGCTGAGGCAGGAGAATGGCGTGAACCCGGAAGGTGGAGCTGAGATCACACCATTGCACTCCAGCCTGGGCAACAGAGCAAGATTCCGTCTCAATCAATAAATAAATACGTAAGTAAGTAAGTAAGTAAATATTAAAACAAAAAGGAAACAGATAAGGCAATCAGCCAGAACCCAGCAGGGGATGGCAAGGCCCCTAGCCAAGGAGCACTCCAAGTGCTCTGTGGAGTCCACCTGGGGAACACAAGCAGTAGCAGAAGCTCCAGGGCAGGAAAAACACAGGTCCCAGGTGCACCAAGGGCGCGAGGGCTGTGGCTGACGGCGGTCGGCAGCAACCCTCTGCCGAGGAGCCCTGGCCAGAGAGGGCAAACCCTGGCCAGAGACGGGACAGGGATGGGAGGTAGGAAGCAGGGGGCCACGTGCCTCAATATCTCTAAAGCTCCAAAAAGTACCTGTCAAAAAGCTAAATACATATCCTGACTACTGCATTTCCCCTCCAAAGCCATCCTGCACAGACTGCCACAGATGCAAACAGGATGTTCGTTGCACTCCTTTTTGTTCAAGTGAGAATTACACATAAGCACCCACTGAGAGGACTGGCAGAGTCCCCACTCACACAGCAGGCCCACACCAGCAGTCCAAGGGCATAGATGTGCGCAGACATCAAAGGTGCCCCAGGCCAGACACGGTGGCTCCCGCCTGTAATCCCAGCACTTTGGGAGGACCAGGCGGGTGGATCACTTGAGGTCAGGAGATCGAGACCAGCCTGGCCAACGTGGTGAAACCCTGTCTCTACTAAAAACACAAAAATTAGTCAGTCGTGGTAGTGGGCACCTGTAATCCCAGCTATTCGGGAGCTGAGGCAGGAGAATCGCTTGAACCCAGGAGGCAGAGGTTGCGGTGAGCCAAGATCGCACCACTGCACTCCAGCCTGGGCAACAGAGTGAGACTCCATCTCAAAAAAAAAAACAAAACCCCCACAAACCTCTCTGCAGTGGAGATGGCTACAGAGCAGCAGCTGTGGTGCAGTACCAGTTATTTAAAGGAGAGCAGTGAGCTACGCTGGAAAAGACGCACCTAAAACAGCAAAGTAGAAGACCACAGAGGGACCGACTCCACCTCCCGGCAGCCAACCCCAGGGGCGACTCAGGGAGTTCATTTTCTACTTCCTACATTTGCTCACCTTTGTAGTTTTTTTTTTTTTTTTTTTTAAAGACATGGGGTCTCACTCTGTCACCCAGGCTGGAGTGCAGTGGTACCATCCTGCTCACCAGAGCCTCGAACTCCTGAGCCCAAGCAATCCTCCCACCCTGTCCTCCCAAGTAGCTGGGACCACACGTGCACACCATCACGCCTGGCTAATTTTTTGCTTTTTGTATATAGACAGCGTTGTCCAGGCTGGTCTCAAACTCCTGGTCTCATGGGATCCTCCTGTCTCAGCCGCCCAAAGTACTGGAATTACAGGTGGGAGCCATGGCACCCAACCTGTTTTTGTTTTTGTTTTTTTATGAGCAAACTACTTTTGTAGGAAAAAGACTTTTAAAATCCTGCCTATAACCTGCGAGTCCCACCTGCGCTATCTTTGGCCTCTAGGATGCTCACAGAATTCTTTCTCCCAACTCGAAGGCCACCAGCGAACCCCTTTCTCAGGTTACTTCACAAGTGTTCATTTGTCAGCCCAGTCTGAAAGTCAGCTCTGCTGTGACCCAAGCTACCCTGGAGGGCAGGGGACTGGCACCAAGGGGCTGGGCCCGCGAGCACACAGCCACAAGCACAGGGCCATGTGATGCCATCCCCACAGCAAACAACCTCCCTGCAGCAGTGACACTGGGCCTGCGAGGGCCTTGTGGCCCGGTTATGTGTGGGACTCAGACCCGGCAGCCCCGCCCTGGCCTGACACACTACCCATCCAGTCAGTACCAGGGCTTCGCCTGCCATCTCACTC
Source organism: Rhinopithecus roxellana (assembly GCF_007565055.1). Lineage (NCBI taxonomy): Eukaryota > Metazoa > Chordata > Mammalia > Primates > Cercopithecidae > Rhinopithecus > Rhinopithecus roxellana. The sequence goes on from NC_044564.1 coordinate 12,028,377, forward strand.
GGGCAAAGCCTTGCAAGGGTAAAAATGCTTAAACCCATTCACCACCAAGACGACAGAAAGTGAAAGCAACACTGGCAGGCAGCATGGGACAAACGCTGCATCCACCTTTCCTTCCGCTTCTCAACGAAGGGCAGGCTTGGCCGAGAAACTGCCTCATGCACTTTGTTAACAAAAGAACCTTCTGGCCACTCTGAAATGGAGCGGTTTGTGATACTGCGTAGTTTAACTCTCGGCCATTTGTTCTTGTTTTCTTCTTTTTAGACGGAGTTTTGCTCTTGTTGCCCAGGCTGGAGTGCAGTGGCACGATCTCGGCTCACTGCAACCTCTGCCTCCCAGGTTCAAGGGATTCTCCTGCCTCAGTCTCCCCGGGAGCTGAGATTACAGGCGTCCACCACCACCCTCAGCTAATTTTCGTAGTTTTAGTAGAGACGGGGTTTCACCATGTTGGCCAGGCTGGTCTCAAACTTCTGACCTCAAGTGATCCACCCACCTTGGCCTCCTAAAGTGCTGAGATTACAGGCGTGAGCCACCATGCTCGGCCTCTCGGTCATTTGTTTTGCACAGTGGCACAGCAACAGCAAAATGGCAGGACGTGTTCCTGTGCAAAGCCTGTTCTCCAGAGAGCTCCAGCTTCCAACGGTTCCCACCAGGACTGGGCCATCCCCGCCCAGAGCTAACTCCACTCAAAACTCACACTTCACCTACACTCCCACTCCCAGCACCCTTCTCAGCCTGGCCGCCCTTCCTGTCCCATGCATCAGTTCAGGGTACACTACCCTCTGAACGCCTGTGGCCACTGCCCACCCCCCACCCAGCCTGCACGAAAGGCCCCTTGGTGCTCACCACAGGGCACCCCACTGATACCTCACCACCCCCTTGCCATCCCTCTACTGCACACAGGACTCATCTCTCAGGTCCCAGCCTCCAACCTGATTGCTCTAGACTGTGGCATGACAGCAGGAATCAGCTAGGCACAGGCAGTGTCCAGACTTAAGCCCCTCAGGGAGACAGCTGGCCACATCCAGCGTCAGAGGCACGTAGTGCCGGACACCACCCCGTCTGTGTCAGCAGGACTTACAGCCGAGACTGGATCCGAGTGAGCTGGCAAAGTCTTGAGGCACTTCCCTGTTTTCACATCCCATATCCTCACACTTTCATCAAACTGAACACAAAAGAAGAAATGACAGTGATTTTACAGGAAGAAGGTGCAAACCTCCCCAGAACCCAAGACGTGCCACCAGTCCATCCTCCCCACAAACAGCACAGAAAGGACTCGGGCCCCACCTGCCTTCTCCACAGTGGCTATAAGCAAATTCAACAGCCTTCCCAACATCCAACACCACCTCCCCCAGGGAAGACACCCCGGCCACACTCACGGATCCTGAGACAATAAGGTTGGACTGGGGATTGAAGTTACAGCAGAAGACATAATTACTGTGTCCCTTCAGCGTTTTCAAACACTTTCCCTAAAACAGAGTGTCATTAGTATTATTCCAGTGCTTATTTCCCCAGACATAAGCGTCAGATCACATTCATCAATGCCCGACAGCTCAGAGCATGCCTGATGCCCCGCCAGTGACTGGCTGTTCCCCGAAGTCAACTCGACCTCCCCCACCCGCCCCCGCCCTGTGCCCCTGCAGCCAGTCTTCCCTGGAGAGGAGCACTGACGGAGCAGTCAACTCAGTCCCCCCACCACCCGCCCTGTGCCCCGCTGCCGGTCTCCCCTGGAGAGGAGCGCTGAGTGTTGCTTACCGAGCTCACGTCCCATATCTTCAAGGTTTTGTCATCTGAGGCGGAAACAAGAAGGTTAGAATCTGACGACCAGGCTACATCGGATATTCCCTTGGGGAGAAAAAACAGGGTCAGTAACTTGCCAGGACAAAGTAGGACCGGTTAGCAAAAGGTCAAAATCCCAAACATCCCCATTGCCCTCAGGAAATCTTCTCACTAGCCTTAACCTTACAAAAGACACAGGGCCCTGGAGGAAAACAGCAGGCTTTCCGCAGCTCTGCCAGCCTCACAGACACTCCTCCGTGGAAGTCAAATGTATTTGCGTTAAAAGTTCAAGATGCAAATAACTCTAAAAAAACAACAGGGAAACTTAAACCTGAACCCACAGCTCTCGAAGCAGCCCTGACCCCTTGATCACTAGAGCCACCCTGTTCAACAGTCAACGTCACCGCACAGGGCTGAAACCTACCAGCTTGTGGCCAGATATGGTTTTCTCAAATTTCCCATCATACGCGCCCCAAATTTTAATGAGTTTATCAGCGGCTGAAAGAAAACAAAAGGATCTGAGGCTAAGAGCAGGACACAGTTGTCCAGTCATCCAGAATCCAAAGTCTGGGCTTTTCCCACATGAGCCCCAGATGATCAGCATGAACCACATGGCTCAGAACCCATTCGGCACGGCCACGTCCCCGAGAGGACCAGTCCCCTTCCCCTCCCTCCAAGGGCCCACGGGCAACTTCTTCTATTTCTTTTTTCGTTTTTTTGAGACGGAGTCTCGCTCTGTCACCCAGGCTGGAGTGCAGTGGCCGGATGTCGGCTCACTGCAACCTCCAACCTTCCGGGTTCAAGTGATTCTCCTGCCTCAGCCTCCCAAGTAGCTGGGACTACAGGCATGTGCCCCCATGCCGGGCTAATTTTTTTGTGTATTTTTAGTAGAGACGGGGTTTCACCATGTTGGCCAGGCTGCTCTCGAACTCCTGACCCTGTGATCCACCCGCCTCAGCCTCCCAAAGTGCTGAGATTACAGGTGTGAGCCACCGTGCCCGGCCCCCACGGGCAATTTCAATCAGCGCTAAGGTCACAGTTCTAGGAGGAGACACGCCCACCGGCTACAGCCCCCCAGCAGTAGGTGAGGAAGCAAGCCACCCCCTCGCTGGTTTGTTGTCTGCAGCTCAGCCCGCCTTTCCCAGCAGCTAAGGACCTCAGTGCTACGTACATGAACTTGCCAGCCACTCTCCATTTGGGCTGAATTTCACAGAGGACACTGCTTTGGTGTGGCCAGCAAGGGTGAACTTTAGAGCATAGTTTGGCTTCACGGGCGTAGGCTGCGGGAGAGACCAGTTAGCAAAAAGTGACCACCACTGTGCGTTCCACTTGTGACCAGTTTGGATTGTGACTCCACCATTTAATTTCAGCTCAGATCTTTCGAGCTCCAAATCCACATGCCCAGTGCCTTCCACCAATCCCTATGTAGACGTCACCTTTCAAGTGGAACACATCTGAATCTGAGCGCACTACTTCCCCACAAGACCTCTTCTGTCGTCCCCAAACTCAGTACCAACAGCACCAGCCAAGCCAGAAACATCTGAGGCCCCCTCAAGGTATCACCCCACCTCAAATCCTGCGGCAACACAGGAGGCCCCCACCAGCTCCGGCCTTGGTCCAGCGTCCCACTGCCCCCACCCCAAACACACCCGAGGCCCTGCTCCCTTTGCTAAAGGTCTACAGGAGGGCTTTCAGATCTGCCTGTGCCTCAGGATCGCAGTCAGGGTGGGGGCAACTATGGAGAGATGTTTTCTGGGTCCTAGAGACTCTCACAATCAGGACCAAGAATCTGTTCCCTCCTCCAGGTGACAGACTGGGGATCCCTGACACAGGAGGTAACAAGCATTCATTAGGTATGTGGTCAGTAAATCAAAATTAGCAGTGACATTTAACTGAGTAGGGAAGACTAGGCTTATGAGCTTGAAATGTTTCCAAGAATCTCTAGCGTCTTTTCCCCCGGAAGGCGCCCAAGGAGCCCCTGGGCACACACCTTGCTCTGAGTGGCGGACGACGAAGGGGTTGGCTGTGCTCTGGCAGCCTCGGTCTCCGGCTTCTTCTCCTCCGTTGCCATGGCTCTGATGCTGGCCGCACAGGGAACGCGGACGGAGGGACCTGGGGACAGAGGTAGTCTGCTGAGCGAGATGCAGAACAGGGAGCCAAGAAACAAGCCATATTTTAAAAAATTGATTTCCAGGAAAAAGGATGAAAAGAAAAACATTGGAGTACCATATCGAGCCCTGCAGCAAACAAACCATTCCGAATCGGGGACCCTATTAATGACCCTAAGTCCTTGCTAACACTTTCCAGCTGCTCCGCTGACACCCCTGTGCTCACCCCTTTTGTAATCATAATGAAAGACCTACCCTCAAGGGCGCTTCTTATTTTGTTACCCAGAAGTCTGCAGGAATGCAGCAGTTTGTGCAAACCAAATGCAATTTTCTTCAGAGTCCTGGACACATTAAAAAAAGAACGGCAAAAGGTTTCCTGACAGAAAGCTAACACGCCAAATGGCAGAAGACTGAGCCTCAGAGTGTAGAAGTTTGGCAGCACATCCAAATCCTAAAATGCACCCCAAGTGATGCAATCACGTTCACAGACATGTTTGAAAACACAGGCACAGGCACCCAGTGGTCTACGCCTCATGGGTGGGCTCCAGTGCCTCCATGCACAGGCTGCAGGCGCGTGCATGCTCTGCCTGCTGGAACTTCCACATCCTGCCTTCGGGAAAAGCAGCCTCAAGTCCACCAACGATATTCTACGAGCAAGACTCACACGGCAGGGGAATGAAAAAAGACTGCAGTTCAATGGATTTCACCTTGACAGTGAAAATGACCCCAAATCTGTAGAGTAAGCAGCTAGTTTCCTCTACCATGGGAATAGATTCATTACTTGAATACGTCTCATAAAAGCACAACAGGTTACTCAGAAAGGAGGGACAGCATTATTAAAAGGGAAAGCCACTGAGACAAGCTTGCAAATACCACTGGCCATCGGAATCTTGGAAGCTAGCACTACCATCCATCTAATGAGTTTACACACTGGAAATTCTAGCTTGGAGCTTTCAACTGAAATCTTGCACAGGCTGCTTGTAACACTAACGCAAAATGGAAGGCATCAAAAAGCACGTCTCAAAGTCTTCATCCAAGAGGAAGGCAGAGAAATTACAACACCCACTTTGCAGAGAACAGGTGTGGCCACCGCTCCATTTCACCTGCAGCAAAGAGTTCCTGAGGAAAGACGGATCGCGCTGCATCTACGGCCGAGTGTACTGTACAAGAATGGGGAAGGGGGGGGCAGGCCCTCTAGCACTGCCCAGGGGACAAAGTGCCAGTACAAAACCTGTCCTCAGTAAATGCCAGCTACGTGGTGTTTGTCATCAGTGCAACCTGGCCATGCCAGTTTAACCCAACTGCTGCCTTTTCCTTGGCAGGCTGGACGAATACAAGGAGAGAGAGGAACTAAGGAAATCCAGGCAAAAAGCTGCAAAGTCCACTGCAAATGTCCTAGCGTGAGACAGCCAGGCCAGGGCAAAAGCTGAGTGAAGTGTGGCCATGCCCTACCCAAGTGAAACACCAGAGGAACAGAAGGCGAAACAGGCAGCTCAGAGGGCCGAGCAGCTCTGGTCAGCATCAACTCACCTAGGTGAGGCTAGACACCTGGAAACACCCTCAGGTGAGGAACAACAGGTAGGCGGTCTTACAAAAAAGGTGCCCAGCCCCTCCCAGCTCAAGCCCAACCTGCCCAACCCTTTGGGCTCAAAAAACATGAACATTTAAAAGAAACAAACAAAACCTTAACTTGACTTTTAAGAATACAGTGGCCGGGCGTGGTGGCTGACGCCTGTAATCTCAGCACTTTGGGAGGCCAAGGCAGGAGGCGGGCAGATCCCGAGGCCAGGAAATCAAGACCAGCCTGGCCAACATGGAGAAACCCCGTCCCAACTAAAAATACAAAAATTAGTCGGTGTGGTGGCGGGTCCCTGTAATCCCAGCTACTTGGGAAGGCTGAGGCAGGAGAATCACTTGAAACCGGAAGGCAGAGATAGCAGGGAACCAAGATTGCACCACTGCATTCCAGCCTAGGCCAAAGAGTGAAAAATTCCATGATGGTGGTGGTGGTGGTGGTGGTGGTGGTAGGGGGAGAGATGCAATTTCTTGACCCAACACACCTGCCAAGTTTCTACCTCAGTAGTGGCATCTAGGCTTGGCATTTTCTTTTTTTCTTTCTTTTTTTTTTTTTTTTTTTAAAGACAGAGTCCAAAGAGTCCAGCTGCACAATCTCGGTTCACTATAACCTCCACCTTCCGGGTTCAAGTAATTCTTGTGCCTCAGCCTTCCGTGTAGCTGGAATTACAGGCGCGTACCACTACACCCGGCTACTTTTTTGTATTTTCAGTAGAGATGGGGGTTTCGCCATGTTGCCCAGGCTGGTCTCGAACTCCTGACCTCAGGCAATCCGCCCGCCTCAGCCTCCCAAAGTGCTAGTACTACAGGCGTGAGCCACCGCGCCGGGCCAAGGCTTGGAATTTTCATGAACAACCAGGTGTCTCTGTGGAACAATCATTTTGAGGGAATAGGAAGGTTGGAGACTTGATACTGAGGAAAGGGGGAGAGCCAAGGTTACAGGCACGGTGATGAGGAGGTGGCCTCTAGACCAATTGCTGCCTGGCTCCACCTAGCATCCACTGCTTTTCATCCAGGTAAGTCTGACCACCTGAAGTCCAGCAACCAAACCTCAGTATGCCCTTCTGGACTGCATGCCACAGGCTGATTCCTGAGTCCCTCAGTCCCTGAGATCCAGCCAGGAATCTGCCTGTGGCATGCAGTCAGGAGAGCACACTGTGTGCAAAGACAAGAATTAATCTGCATCTTCAACACCAGCCAGGTGGCCAGCCCAACAGAGGTGGGAACCCGGCTCTACCTCTCTGAGATCCTGGACAGGCTCCCGCCTGGGTCCTTCGCTTACCTGTCTTCCCCACCGGCTAGCACAGCACCTGCCCAGATCACAGATTAAACCAGCATTTGAGGAGATGGGTAAACGGACCTGGGTGAGTGGAAACTTGCAAGCGAGACAGCAGGGAGTGTCGTTAGCGATAAATAACAGGCCGACCTCAGTTTGGTCCCAGAACGTAACCGCTCAAAATGGCTCTCGCAGACCGGCCAGGACAGGTCCGCGGCCCCGCGCGAGGAGGCACGGTGGGCCCCCCGTTCAGGACCGAGGACCCGCACCCCAGGACCCCACCTAGCGAGCTGCAGCTTGGCTGCCTCGGGTTGGGGTGAGCGGCGGGAGCGGGCTGGGGGCGTTTCTACGAGGTGGGGAAGCGCACCACGTCCAGGGACTGAGTGGCTTGGTGGGTCTGGGGTCCTTCCTTGAAGACACAGAGGAGGGAGAGGAGCGATGTGAGGCCGGGCACGCCGCCTGCGGGAAAGAGGCCCCAGTGCCGGCGCTCTGGCCTTGTCAGCGGCCCGCCGGGGAAGCGGAGGTGGGGGCGCGAGTGGGGGCAGACGGGGTGGCGGGGCCTACGCGCGCGGCCGTCCACCCAGGGGCCAGGGCGGGGGTCCCGGGCGGGGCCGCTGCAGCTGGAGCAGCGCCCGGGGCTGGGCCTGGCCCGAGGCCCGGCGGGGAACACGTGCGGCGGCCGGGGGTGGTTTGGGGGCTCCTGGCGCCGCCCCGCTGCCCGCCTCGTGCTCCCCGGGCCGGGCGGCTACCCGCTTACCTGCCGGGCCGCGGCGGCGGGGCCGGGCGCTCGGGGCGTCGCGTCGGCCGCCGCCTGGGCGCGAGCGCGGACTCAGCTCGATGAGGCGGCAGCTCGGGCGGGCGCCAGGCGGCGGGGGCGCAGTGCGCGTGCGCGAGAGGAGGGGGGCGGTGTCCGGGGGGCGGGGCGAGCGCACAAAGCCGGCCTCTCGGAGGAGCGCTACGGGCAGCGGCAGCAGCCAGAATGCCTCGGGCCGATCCAACGCTTTAAAGGGATAGCACGGGGAGCGTGCTTCCCGCTTAAAAGCTTTAATCCCCGAATTTGGCTGGTGCAGGCCCTCCTAATGCACTTCCTAAAAGTTGAAGTATAATGATACATACAGGAAAGTGCTAGTGTGCCCTCGCGTTTCCACAGACAGCACGCCCTGCACACAGACACAAGCGGCCCTCTGGGACCTGCGCAGATGGCGTCGCCCGGCGTTGTCCCCGGAGTCGAGTCGGGCTGGGGCACCTCCCCGGGCGACCAGGCCCCTTCTTGATCATCGCTGGTACGGATGAGAGCAGCAGTGGGCATTTGGAAAGCACCTGAGACCGCTCCCGGGCGCAGTGCCCCCATGTGGCCTCCCACCCCAGGCGGGTAGGACGACTCCTGCCCATTTGGAAGACCAGGAACCTGCGCGTTCTTTCACAGGGTTCGGAAGCCCGGCTGCGCCTTCCCGCGGGGCCGGCTGCCGGGCTGCGAGCGCTTCCCGCCTCTGCATGCACAGAGCCCGCAGTGCACGAAGCTGCTCCCCGCCATCCCCGCGGATTGGCAGAGCCGCGCTGGAGTCACCCGCGCCCGCTCTCCAGTGCGCAAACTCACTTCGCAGCGGGCTCTCTGGGGGCGGCCAACCCTTCCCTCCTGGGCTGGCATTTTCTCCTCCAGGTACAACGGGGTGGTCCCCAGAGGAGGACTCAGGGTCTTAAGGAGAAGCTGAGGCCCGGTCCTCTGGCCTCGACGACTGCACATTCTCGCCTGCTTCACTTCTTAGAGCCATGGAGGTAGGCACGGCCTCCCTATCCCCTCAGCTAGGCCTGTGGGTAGAATAACACAGTCCCTTATTCTCCAGTTAAAAATGGGAACACAGAATATGACAAGGAACCCGTGCAAACAAAGGGACGGAGCATTTGAAATAAAGATGCCAAGGAGGGTGAGGTGAGCGGTTGTCAGAGAGGTGGAACCGGAAGACTGGCAGTTGGTCTGGAGTCCCCTTCCCAGGAAGGACACAGACAGAGAAGGCGAGGTCCCTGTCTGGTCCTTCAGGGCTCCATGTGGATCTGTGTGCCCAAGAGGCTTGATCCCTTGGGCCAGGTGCCTTGGAGCATAGAGTAGTGACAGTCACAAGTTAGCAAACCCAGTTCGGAGAAAGAAGCTCATCTCTATCTCTGTCCACCTGGCCGCCTGGGCCGGAATCCCGAGCCAGTGACACGCTGCTCTCCCCTCCACCCCGCCTCAGCTCTCCGATTGTCCACTTCTCTCCCTCCTCACCCCAGCCCTACCTCCCACCCGGGTCTTTTCTAAACCTGCGGACAGAGAAACTCCTAAAAATCCAGCTCTGATCTGTCACTCCCCAGTTTAAAACTCAGAACCAGCTTCCCCTTCCCACTGTCCTAAACTCCCAAATTCCCACTGCCCAATTCGGGTAAAGTGCTTACCAGACCGGCCTCCTCTTACAAACTACCACCACCTCCCAAACTGCAGCCCGGGTTCCAGCCCCAAAACAAAAGTATTTCCAGTCCTTCAGCCCTCCAGGCAAAGCAAGATAAGGGGCTGGACCCCAGAACTCTCAGAACTCACATCAGGTTCCCAGCTTCCACTTCCAGATGAATTGATCTCACCACCCCACCCCACCCCCAGGAGATAGAGCCTTCTAGTAAAAATGAGATAATCCCACCAGGCGTGGTGACTCACGCCTGTAATCCCAGCACTTTGGGAGGCTGAGGGGAGTGGATCGCCTGAGGTCGGGATCCCCTGAGTCTGAGGCGGGTGGATCACCTGAGGGTGAGGCAGGAGAATCGCTTGAACCCAGGATGCGGAGGTTGCACTGAGCCAAGATCGTGCCACTGCACTGCAGCCTCGGCAACAAGAGCAAAACTCTGTCTCAAAAAAAAAAAAAAAAAGTGTTCAGAGAAACAGTTCCATTTACTAAGTCACTCCTGGTGGCCAAAGCCTAGTTAATGTTCTGAAAAACAAATATCCAACATGTTTGTTCCTCTTCTGTGATTCCTATTTTCTCTTCTATTTTCACCTGCGATATTTTTTCCTGAGCCTGACAACAGTTTGGTAGGTTATAAGAGGATTTAAAACTTAGTAAAGCAAATTACTTGCCTTTGTTAAATTATCTTCCTTGCTGGTGTTCTATGGTTTCAGAATTTTAGCTATGACTGCAGGGCTGGATCGCAAAACTTGCTGAACGGGGTTAGAGGATTTTCCTTTTTTTTTTTTTTTTCTTTTTTTCTGAGACAGAGTTTCGCTCTTGTTGCTCAGGCTGGAGTGCAATGGGGTGATCACTGCAACCTCCACCTCCCAGGTTCAAGCAATTCTCCTGCCTCAGCCTCCCGAGTGGCTGGGATTACAGGCATGCGCTGTCATGCCCGGCTAATTTTGTATTTTCAGTAGAGATGGGGTTTCACCACGTTGGTCAGGCTGGTCTCTAACTCCTAACCTCAGGTGATCCACCCGCCTTGGCCTCCCAAAGTGCTGGGATTACAGGCGCGAGCCACCACGCCCAGCCTTCTCTAAACAATTTTTATAAATACAACATTTCAGCCAGGCACAGTGGTTCACACCTGTAATCCCAGCACTTTGAGAAGCCAAGGCGGGTGGATCACCTGAGGTTAGGAGTTCGAGACCATCCTGGCCAACATGGTGAAACCCCGTCTCTACTGAAAATACCAAACAATTAGCCAGGCATGGTGACGGGCGCCTGTAGTCCCAGCTACTCGGGAGGCTTAGCCAGGAGAATTGCTTGAACCCAGGAGGTGGAGGTTGAAGTGAGTTGAAATCGCACCACTGCACTCCAGCCTGGCAACAGAGCGAGACTCGCTCCCATAAATAAATAAATACAAACATTTCTAGAAGGTTTCTCCCCACCCGCACTCAAGGACCTCTGATCACCCCCGCAGTCCAGGCCTGCTGGCCACCCTCCTCACTGACCCGGGTCCCTCCACCAGGCTCTCCTCCCCAGGGCAACCCCGACCAGCTAGTCCTAAACCTGGTGAGTCTTCCGGCCCCCAGCTCCTCCACAGTGAAAACATCTTCCATTGTAATTCCTGTGTCAGTGTCCCCTGGGTCTGGCTGAATTGAGTCTGACCCTCATCACAGCACTCTGGACACTTGGCCCAGGAGGATGGACATGTAGCACTGAGGAGCACTTGTGTACCCAACTCTGTGTTCAGTTTGTTACATTTAGTACCTCCTTGCACCCTGCCAACAAGCCTGTGACATGATGCCTTTATTATCTCCTTTTTACAAGGAGGAAACCAAGGCTCCGAGAAGTTGAGAAGCTGCCCAAGGACCCACAGCCAGGGAAGGGAGCCCTGGTTCTAGGCGGGACCCACACGCACACCAGTCCACTCTCAGTGCTTCCAGGAGTGGCCTTTTCAGAGACCTCGCCTGTGGGATCAGGAGCAGGCGGCGCGGCTCTGAGGTTGCAGCAGGGCTGAAATGCAGAACACCAGCCTCTTTTAGGACTTGGGGCTTTCGAAGAACCGTGTTGTCACCTAGTGACTAGTATTTCCTCGGGGTCGAACTCTGAGAAGGAGGGCCACCAGCAGCGATGGACGAACAGCCCATGGCAGGAGTGCTGGTGTCCTCAAAGCAGGCAGCCCGGTAGCACTGGCTGCTTCATGGCCAGCGCAGAGCTTTGAGGGGCAGCAGATTCCAATGGCAGTTGATTTGGGAGGGTGGTGGAAGCTGAGGGATGGAGGAATGCTTAGGACCCAGGGTTTCCCGGAGCTGCTGACCAGATTTCCAGGCTGGTGGGCCACTTCGACCTGGCCACCGTGCAGGGAGCTGTTGCTGCTGCCTGGAAATGCTAAGGCTGCCTGCCAGCCCAGGTCAGTGGGATTTTATGTTAAATTCCTTTTCCCCTGGTAACTATGACAGGGCAGCCAGTTGGGGGATCCATGTTACCATCTCCCCATCCCCAGGATCTCGCCGTGGACCCACCAGGGCCCTGTGGGCCTTCACCTGACAGCTTTATGCCGATTGGCCACTCTCAACCCCTCACCTGACAGCTTTATGCCAATTGGCCACTCTCAACCCTTCACCTGACAGCTTTATGCCGATTGGCCACTCTCAACCCTTCACCTGACAGCTTTATGCCGATTGGCCACTCTCAACCGTTCACCTGACAGCTTTATGCCGATTGGCCACTCTCAACCCTTCACCTGACAGCTTTATGCCGATTGGCCACTCTCAACCCTTCACCTGACAGCTTTATGCCGATTGGCCACTCTCAACCGTTCACCTGACAGCTTTATGCTGATTGGCCACTCTCAACCGTTCACCTGACAGCTTTATGCTGATTGGCCACTCTCAACCCAGGTATCCAGAAAGCCACTTCCAGTCCTCACGGTACCACTGTCCTTCTCTTCTTCCCCTGGCCTTAGCTTCCTGGTACAGAAACAGCAGGGTAGACGGAGGAGCCCATCTTGTTCTTGACAAGGACTGTGCGGTTTCTTCCTTGTGTCAGATTCTCTCCTTCCACTCCGTTCTCCTTCCCACCAACCTCGTTCTCCATTCATCACGTCCCGTCCCCTGGCCACCCTCTAAGGTGACCCCTCTAGATTGCCCCCGTCTCCAGTGATGACACTCCACTTTGACTGGCACAACCCCAGTTCCAGAACCGGAGTCCCTGCCCCTGGCAACCCCTCAATCCCAAAGAGACCCGGATGGTTGGTCACCCGAGTTGTCCCTTCCTTCAGGCCCCTCCATCCTTGCCAGCATCCTGGCCCTCACCAGGGGCCGCTCCCTTGTCCACCTCCCTCACTACTGTGGGCTCACGAGAGAGGGACACCCTGTCCACCTCGGTGCCTGCCAGGAGGGACGCACGGCAGGTGCTTAATAAAGACCCTCACAATGAATGAATCGTGGCATGTTCGCTTCCGCTTCCTGTTGGGATTTAAACCTATGTTAAACTTGCTTAAAAGTCCCTACGACCGTCTACCTGCCCCACCCTCCACCCCACTCCAGGCCAGGGTGTCCCTGGGGACGACCCCCCTCTTCCCCCAGGTGGTGCTGGGAGCTCAGCCGTCCCCTGCCCAGAAGCAATGCAGGCATCAGTCTGGGTGGGTCAGGCCAAGCTGGGCGGGTCTCCCAGCGAGAATTCTAGGAATGCGGCCCTTGTTTCCAAAGCCAGGCTGCACCTGGTGCAGTCTGCAAATTCCCCTCCCCACCTCGGGTTCTCAGCAGCAGCGGTGGCGGCAGCATAATACCACTGGTTACAGAGAGTCCCGGCAAAGACCACTGTGAAAGACACAGCTCCTGGGACAGGCCAGGTGGAAATCAGAGGCCCAAACAACCAAGGGGATTTTTCAAAGGCTTTAATTTGTTTAGTTTTGTTTGGCAGGGCCGGGTGGGAGGAGTGTGGCTAGTGCAGTGGTGGTTTGTAGGAGTCATTTTTTAAGGGCTCTATATCTGGCTGCCAGTAGTACTCCACCCGTGCTTCCCCGACATACCAAACTATTTCCATCTGTCCGAGCTATTAAAAACCACCACAGGCCGGGCGCGGTGGCTCAAGCCTGTAATCCCAGCACTTTGGGAGGCCGAGACGGGCGGATCACGAGGTCAGGAGATCGAGACCATCCTGGTGAACACGGTGAAACCCCGTCTCTACTAAAAAATACAAAAAACTAGCCGGGCGAGGTGGCGGGCGCCTGTAGTCCCAGCTACACGGGAGGCTGAGGCAGGAGAATGGCGTAAACCCGGGAGGCGGAGTTTGCAGTGAGCTGAGATCCGGCCACTGCACTCCAGCCCGGGTGACAGATGAGACTCTGTCTCAAAAAAAAAAAAAAAAACCACCACAGCTGTTCTTCCTAAGTGCCTACTGTGTGCCTTTCACCCGCATAAGGATGTCATTTTTTTATTTTATTTTTTTTTATTTTTGGGAGAGTCTCGCACTGTCGCCCAGGCTGGAGTGCAGTGGCACCATCTCAGCTCACTGCACGCTCCACCTCCCGGATTTACGCCATTCTCCCGCCTCAGCCTCCCGACTAGCTGGGACTACAGGCGCCCGCCACCACGCCCGGCTAATTTTTTTGGGTTTTTTTTTGTATTTTTAGTAGAGACGGGGTTTCACCGTGTTAGCCAGGATGGTCTTGATCTCCTGACCTCGTGATCTGCCCGCCTCAGCCTCTCAAAGTGCTGGGATTACAGGCATGAGTCACTGCGCCCCACCTATTTTTATTTTTGTTTTTATTTTTGAGACAGAGTCTCGCTGTGTTGCCCAGGCTGGAGTGCAGAGGTGTGATCTCAGCTCCGTCTCCTGGATTCAAGAGATTCTCCTGCCTCAGTCTCCCGAGTAGCTGGGATTACAGGCCTGCACCACCTCGCCCCACTAATTTTTTGTATTTTTAGTAGAGACGGGGTTTCACCATGTTGCCCAGGCTGGTCTTGAACTCCTGACCTCAGGTGATCTGCCCACCTTGGCCTCCCAATGTGCTGGGATTACAGGTGTGAGCCACCACGCCCGGCCCACTTAAGGACTTTAGATACCATCTCATTCAGTCCCAAACGTGGGAGCTATTCTGATCTTTACAGATGAGGAAAATTATTTAAAAGACCTCCACGCTCTGGTAGATGAGGAAAATGAGGGGCCCAGAGAGCCTCAATGACTTGCCCAATGTCACACAGCAAGTACATACAGGCTGGGGCTTGACCCTGCTCTGCAGACCTCCATAAGTTCCATGTCTTCCTGGGAGTCATATCGGCCCTCTTGCAAGTGTGGGCATCATCCCTGATTGGCTGTCCCAATAGCAGCTCTGTGGTCCGCCCTCCACGCTGACACCAGGACACCTGCTTCCAGTTCCTTCCCTCCCGCGCCCCTGGCTGCATCTTAACCCCACTGCCCATTCCCATTGTTTTCAGGATTTCACAGTGATGAAGTGTTTCTTTGGGACAAAATAGAAGTGCTCCCTGAGTTGGTTAAGAGGCAGCACAGTCTCCACAGGGGTAAGTAACCTAAGGAAAGGGGTGACCTGGTATTAGGAGAGCATACCAGCCTTGATGGGCGGCGGCCCTCACCAGCCCCAGGCACTGAAGGCCCGGCCCTGGGGGCGGGAGCTGAGGAAGAGAGTAAGAAGCCGCAGCTGCAGGGCCTGCCCTGCTGGGTTTCCTGCAAGCTTGAGAATTCCCTAGGCGGGGAGCAGCTGCCTAAAATAGGAAAGCTGAAACAGAGGAGAGGCTCGGGCTCAGGTGGAGGCCTTGGCCTGGGCTCCGGCTCCCAGCAGCTCCCTTCCTTCCTGGCTCGCCCAAGGATGCTCGCAGCCCCTCTGTCTGCCCAACCCTGCCCTATACCTCTGCGGTTTTTAACTCCCCCCAAAACCAGCTAAGGCCTGAGCATCTCCATGAATGCAGCAGACGAGGCTTTTCCTAGGTGGTCAGCCTGAGCCTTACTCCCAGCTGTCTTCCAGTGGCCACAGAGCATGGGGACAGCCTTGGAGGCAGGGAGCAGTCACCCCACCACGCCCCGTGGGCTAGAGGCAGGCAGGCACATGGAGCAGATCTCAGCACGGTGGGCTATGGGAAGGGTGGGCAGGCTCGAATTCGAGCAGAGGAAGTGCAGTCCACGGGATGTGGCTGGTCCTGGATAGTTCTGACCTCAGACATCGATTTCCTCATCTTGGGGTCTCATGTTAAAGCTGTTAAACCAGAGAGGCAGGGACTACCAGCGCGTGGAGGTCATTTAAATCACAACTCTGGTATCTAAGACAGAAATAAAAGATGGACCCCAAGTGCCTGTTGGTTTATTTATTGGAGACAAAGTCTCACTCTATTGCCCAAGCTGGGGTGCAGTGGCATGGTCACACCTCACTGCAGCCTCTATCTCCTGGTGCGCAAGCGATCCTCCTGCCTCAGTCGCCCGAGGAGCTGGAAGTACAGGTGTACACCACCATGCCCAGCTAACTTTTTAAATTTTTTGTAGAGATGGGGTTTTACTATGTTGCCCAGGCTGGTCTCAAACTCCTGGCCTCAAGTTATCCTCCCACGTCAGCCTCCTAAAGTTCTGGGATTACAGCACTGGCCCCAGTGCACATTTAGAACGTACAACCCGTTTTGAGTTCCCTCCCAGGAATCTTTCCTTCAGAGACACCTGCAGAGGGGCCCGAGGCTGCCCCAGGATGTCTGTGGCAGCAGTATTTATAATGATGAACTCATTGGAGACAAATGTTCATCTGTAGAGAAATAGGTAAATACGCCATGGGACATCCAGATTCTGGAACAGTCCACGGCTGCCAAAAGGTTAAGGTAGCTTGGGAAGTCCTACCACAGAGCAACGGCAGTGACATGTTGTTAAGAGGAAGAAACAAGCAATGGGAGAATGGATACAGAATGACCAGTTTTGTAAAACAAAGCCAGATGTGGGGAGGCAGGCAGGTTCTGGAGGGTGCGGAAGCCCACAAGGAGTGAAAGTAGGAAGGACCGAGTCCAGGCGCAGTGGTTTACGCTTGTAATCCCAGCACTTTGGGAGGCTGAGGCAGGCGGAGCACCTGAGGTCAGGAGTTCGAGACCAGCCTGGCCAACATGGCGAAACCCTGTCTCTACTAAAATTACAAAAAATAGCTGGGCGTGGTGGCAGGTGCCTGTACTCCCAACTACTCAGGAGGCTGAGGCATGAGACTTGTTTGAACCTGGGAGGTGGAGGTTGCAGTGAGCTGAGAACATGCCACTGCATTGCAGCCTGGGCGACAGAGCGAGACTCTGTCTCACACACACACACACACAAAAGAAAGTAGGAAGGACCAGAGGGATCTCTCGGTCCTCCCTGAGGAGCACCGATACTCTTCAGGCAGATGTCTTGCCTTTGCAATGAAAGAAATAACAAACCTCTTTCATTTTCCACAATAGGAGAGTGATACACAGGGCTGCTAGACCGCTACAAATCTCTCCCATCAACCCATTTCCCGGCCCTCACTTCGTTACCCACATCCCTGGAGCAGTGTGCATATAGGTACTGCCAGGTGCCATGGGTCTGAAGTGGGCCCACCTGGTCCCTGCACTCAGACAGGGCTCCATCTGGGGGAGCCGGACCCGCAGGTGACAGTTGCAGGATGCAGTGTCGGATTCTGGAATGGGAGGCCATGCTGACGAGTTGGTGGAAAATCAAGGGACCCTTCCTAGGTTGCGTTCAACCAGAGGCGCCGGAAAAGCCAGGCTGCCCTGCAGGCACCATGCAGGCCTCTGGGGTGAGGACGGGCTGTGTCAGCAAAGGCCGGGGTGTGGGGGCAGTGGGGTGAGGGTGGAAGCACAGGGGAGATCCAGCCAGAGAGGTGGGTATGGGTAGGGCCGACCCCCACTCCCACCCAGCAAGCTACAGGGAAGGGTGAGCAAACGATGCAGATGAGGTGGGTGGGGGACGCTCACAGCCCTCCTTGGAGTGAGACCAGGAGACAGCTGAGCTGGCACAGAGACCAGCCACACAAACTGGGCTAACTTGGAGGCCTTTGCCTCGTGCCAAGCTGAGGAAGGCCAAGGAGGCCCAAGGATGAAAGAAACCATCCTGGCTGGGCACGGTGGCTCACGCCTGTAGTCCCAGTACTTTGGGAGGCCAAGGTGGACGGATCACAAGGTCAGGAGATCAAGACCATCCTGGCTAACACGGTGAAACCTCATCTCTACTAAAAATACAAAAAATTAGCCAGGAGTGGTGGTGGGCACCTGAAGGCCCAGGTACTCAGTCGGCTGAGGCAGGAGAATGCGTGAACCCGGGAGGCGGAGCTTGCAGTGAGCCGAGATCGCGCCACTGCACTCCAGCCTGGGCAACAGAGGGAGACTCCGTCTCAAAAAAAAATGATAAAATAAAATTTAAAAACATCCTTTTGGGGTAGAAGTCTAGAAGGATGGACCCTAACTTGGACCCTGGTGCCCAAAGGCTGGCTGGGTCTCGGAGGGGCCTGGATGCACTTCCTGCAGGCTCTGCCTTTCACCCTGAACGAGGCGGGTGGTGTGGGCAGGGTCCTGCCCTGCAGGGCTGTTTGTGAGGGGCAGTGACACTGTGAGCTTTAGGCCAGTCGGGTGAGAGCAGGACCAGTGGGAAGTGGTGAAGGACAGCAGCGGAGGGAACCCTTGTGAAAGTCACTGCAGACCGGCTGGGCCACATTTCCAGCCTCCTCACTTAGGCAAAGTGCCTCTCAGTCAGTCTTCAGGTTGCAACAGAGTGACCTGGGGAGCTGGTGGAATGCAGGTTGCCCGGCCCCCGGTGGGTCTGGGGAGGAGCCCAGAAATCTGTAGTTCTTTTTTTTTTTTTTTTTGAGATGGAGTCTTACTCTGTCACCTCCTCTGGAGTGCAGTGGCATGACCTGGACTCACTGCAACCTCCGACTCCCTGGTTCAAGCTATTCTCCTGCCTCAGCCTCCCAAGTAGCTGGGACTACAGGTGCATGCCACCACACCCAGCTAATTTTTGTACTTTTAGTTATGGGGAGGTTCACCATGTTAGCCAGTATGGTCTCCATCTCTTGACCTCGTGATCCACCCACCTCGGCCTCCCAAAGTGCTGGGATTACAGGCGCGAGCCACTGCGCCCAGCCTGTTTTTTATTTTTTGAGACAAAGTCTCATTCCGTCATCCTGGCTAGAGTGTGGTGGTGTGATCATAGCTTGCTGTAGCCTCAACCCCCCAGGCTCAAGCAATTCCCCTGCCTCAGCCTCCTGAGTAGCTGGGACCACAGGTGCATGTCACCACACCCAGCTAATTTTTTATTTTTAGTAAAGACAGGGCTCTCCCTATGCTGCCCAATCTGGTCTTGAACTCTTGGACTCAAACATTCCTCCCACCTCGGCATCCCAAGGTGTCACAATTACAGGTGTGAGCCAATGTGCCCAGCCGGGTACAGTTCTTGACAAAACATTTTTTTCTTAAATAAATAAATTGTAAAAGTTAAATTGGATGGGATTATACATTTCTATGTTTTACACATGTGTAGATTTGTGGACCACCACCATGATCAGGACTATAGGAGAGTTCAAACCTCCAACCCCACCCTGCTGCCCCTTGGAAGTCAGACCACCCTCTGCCCCCAACCCCTGGCTATCACTAATCTACTCTACGTCCCTTCAGTGTCATTTTCTCCAGAATGACATAAATGGAGTTACGCAATATGTAATCTTTTGAGACTGACTTCCTTCATTCAGCATAATGCCCTTGACATTCATCTTTCTCGTTGCATGTTTCAGTTTTTTTTGTTTTTTTGTTTGTTTGTTGTTTCTGTAGCCCAGGCTGGAGTGCAATGGTGCGATCTTGGCTCACTGCAACCTCTGCCTTCCATGTTCAAGCAATTCTCCTGCCTCAGCCTCCCGAGTAGCTGGGATTAGAGGCGCCCGCCACCAAGCCTGGCTAATTTTTTTTTTTTTTTTTGAAACAGAGTCTCACTCTGTTGCCCAGGCTGGAGGGCAGTGGTGCAATCTCGGCTCACCGCAACCTCTGCCTCCCAGGTTCAAGTGATTCTCCTGCCTCAGCCTCCCAAGTAGCTGGGACTACAGGCATGCGCCACCATGCCTGACTAATTTTGTATTTTAGTAGAGACGGAGTTTCTCCATGTTGGTCAGGCTGGTCTTGAACTCCCGACCTCAGGTGATCCGCCCGCCTCAGCCTCCCAAAGTGCTGAGATTACAGGCATGAGCCACTGTGCCCGGCCTTCTAGGACACTTTCATCATCCCAAACAGAAACTCTGTATACACTAAATGCTAACTTCCTATTTTCCCCTTCCCCCAGCCCCGATCATCTCTATTACACTTTCTGCCTCTATGAATTTGCCTATTCTAAATACTTTACATAAGTGGAACTACACAATATTTGACTTTTTGTACTGGGCTTATTTCCCTTAGTATCATGTCTCCAAGGTTCATCTCTGTATCAGAATCGTAGCATGATTCACAATTTCATTCCTTTTGATGACTGAATAATGCTGCAACGTATGTAAATACCCCTTTATTTTTATTTTTATTACTTTTATTTTTTATTTATTTATTTTTTTTGAGACGGAGTCTCACTCTGTCCCCCAGGCTGGAGTGCAGTGGTGCCATCCTGGCTCACTGCAACCTCCACCTCCCAGGTCAAGTGATTCTCCTGCTGCACCCTCCCAAGGAGCTGGGACTACAGGTGCACGCCACCATGCCCAGCTAATTTTTATATTTTTAGTAGACATGAGGTTTCACCATGTTGGCCAGGCTGGTCTCGAACTCCTGACCCCAAGTGATCCACCAGCCTCAGCCTCCCAAAGTGCTGGAATTACAGGTGTGAGCCACCACACCCAGCCTATTTTTAATTATTTGTTTTTTATCTTTGTTTTGTTTTGAGACAGAGTCCCACTCTGTGGCCCAGACTGGAGTGCAGTGGCACCATCTCGGCTCACTGCAACCTCCCTGTTCTGGGTTCAAGCGATTCTCCTGCCTCAGCCTCCTGAGTAGCTGGGATTACACGCATGTGCCACCACGCCTGGCTGATTTTTGTATTTTGTGCCTGAGATGGGTTTTTACCATGTTGGCCAGGCTGGTCTCAAACTTACCCCAGGTGACCCGCCTGCCTCAGCCTCCCAAAATGCTGGGATTACGGGCACAGCCACTGCACCCAGCCTTCAGCATTTATTTATTTTTTCATCCATTAATCTGCTGATGGACAACTGAGCTGTTTCCACCTTTCGGCTGTTATGCATCATGCTGCTAACATAGGTGCCATAGTCTGGATGTTTGTCGTTGAAATTTGATTCCCAGGGTTCGAGGGGGACCTGGTGAGGGGCGTTTGGGTCATGGGGGCAGATCCTTCATGAAGAGGCTAGTGCCCTGCCTCGGCGATAAGTGAGTTCTTACGCTCTTAGTTCCTGGGAGAACTAGGTGTTAAGAGAACCCCTCCACCTTGCTTCTGCTTTCCCATGTGATCTCTTCACATGCTGACGCCCCTTCATCTCCGCCATAAGTGGACGCCAGCTGAGGCCTTTACGAGATGCAGATGCCCGAAGTGGAACTTTCCAGCCATCAGAAGCATGAGCCAAATCAATCTTTTTTCTTTATAAGTGGCCCAGTCTCAGGTACTCTGTTCTAGCTACACAGACGGACTAAGACAATAGGTAAAATCGGCATCTGTTCGATCCCCTGCTTCCAGTTTTTTTGGGTATCTCATTGTGATTTTCATTTCCATTTCTCTCTTGACTCATGATGTTGTCTTATTTCCACCTCTGTATCTTCCTTGGTAAAGTGTATGTTCAAACTTTTTGCTTTTTTTTTTTTTTTTTGAGACGGACTCCCGCTCTGTCGCCCAGGCTGGAGTGCAGTGGTGCGATCTCAGCTCACTGCAACCTCCACATCCCTGGTTCTAGTGATTCTCACGCCTCAGCCTCCCGAGTAGCTGGGATTACGGGCGTGAGCCACCACACCCACACCCAGCTAATTTTTTAATTTTATTTTTTATTTTTTTATTTTTTTTTGAGATGGAGTCTCGCTCTGTCGCCCGGGCTGGAGTGCAGTGGCCAGATCTCAGCTCACTGCAAGCTCCGCCTCCCGGGTTGACGCCATTCTCCTGCCTCAGCCTCCCAAGTAGCTGGGACTACAGGCGTCCACCACCTCGCCCGGCTAGTTTTTTGTATTTTTTAGTAGAGACGGGGTTTCACCGTGTTAGCCAGGATGGTCTCGATCTCCTGACCTCGTGATCCGCCCATCTCGGCCTCCCAAAGTGCTGGGATTACAGGCTTGAGCCACTGCGCCCGGCCTTTTTTTTTTTTTTTATAGTAGAGATGGGGTTTCACCATGTTGACTGGGCTGGTCTTGAGCTCCTGACCTCAGGTGATCCACCTGCCTCAGCCTCCCAAAGTGCTGGGATTACAGGGGTGAGCCACTGCACCCGGCCAAACTTTTGCTTATTTTTTAATTGGCTTATTTGTTTTCTTATTGTTGAGTAGTGACAGTTATGTATATGTTACGGATACAAGGTCTTTCTAGGAAATGAAATTGTTAAATATTTTCTCACAGTCTGTGTCTTGCCTTTTCATTCTCTTAACAGTATTTTTTTTTTTTTTTTTTTTGAGACGGAGTCTCCCTCTGTCGCCCAGGCTGGAGTGCAGTGGCTCCATCTTAACTCACTCCAACCTCCACCTCCCAGATTCAAGCAGTTCTCCTGCCTCAGCCTCCCGGGTAGCTGGGATTACAGGCATGTGCCATCACACCCAGCTAATTTTTGTATTTTTAGTAGAGACGGGGTTTTACCACGTTGGCCAGTCTGGTTTTGAACTCCTGACCTCAAGTGAACTGCCCACCTCAGCCTCCCAAAGTGCTGGGTTTACAGGTGTGAACCACTGCACCCGGCCAACAGTATCTTTTATAGGGCAAAGATTTTTACATTTTGATCAAGTCCAATTTATCAATTTGTTTTCTTTTTTCTTTTTTTTTGAGATGGAGTTTTGCTCTTGCTGCCCAGGCTGGAGTGCAACAACACGATCTCTGCTCACCACAACCTCCACCTCCCAGGTTCAAGCGATTTTTCTGCCTCAGCTTCCCAAGTAGCCAGGATTACAGGCATGCGCCACCACGCCCAGCTAATTTTGTATTTTTAGTAGAGACGGGGTTTTTTCATGTTGGTCAGGCTGGTCTCAAACTCCCGACTTCAGGTGATCTGCCTGCCTTGGGCTCCCAAAGTGCTGAGATTATAGGCTGAGCTACTGCACCCGGCCAATTAGTTTTTCTTTTATGGATTGTGATTTTGGTATCATATCAAAGAACTCTGCCTATTCCATAGTCACAATAATTTTCTTTTGTGTTTTCTTGTAAAAATTCTAAGTTTTACATCTTACATTTAGATCTATGATCCAATTTGAGTTAATTTTTTTTTTTGAGACGGAGTCTGGCTCTGTCGCCCAGGCTGGAGTGCAGTGGCCGGATCTCAGCTCACTGCAAGCTCCGCCTCCCGGGTTCACGCCATTCTCCTGCCTCAGCCTCCCGAGTAGCTGGGACTACAGGCGCCGCCACCTCACCCGGCTAGTTTTTTGTATTTTTTAAGTGGAGACGGGGTTTCACCGTGTTAGCCAGGATGGTCTCGACCTCCTGACCTTGTGATCCGCCCGCCTCGGCCTCCCAAAGTGCTGGGATTACAGGCATGAGCCACCGCGCCCGGCCTACAGTAGATTATTGTAGACGATAGTCACCCTGCTGAACTCTCAAACACTAGGTCCTATTTCTTCATATCAAACTGTATATTTGTACCCATTAATTAACCTCTCTTCATATCCCCCTCCTCCCTACCCTTCTTGGCTGCAGGTAACCACCAATCTACTGTCTGTCTTCATGTGACTCACCTTGTAGCTCCCACATAGGAGGGAGAACACGGGAAGTTTGACTTTCTGTGCTTGGCTTACTTCCCTTAACACAAGGACTCCAGTTTCATCCATATTGCTACAAATGACAGGACTGATTCTTTTTGTGGCTGAATAATATTCCATTGTGTAATATATACACATTTTCTTTTTCTTTTTCTTTTTTTTTTTAATTGAGATGAAGTCTCGCTCTGTTGCCCAGGCTGGACGGTACTGCCAAGATCTTGGCTCATAGCAACCTCCTCTTCCTGGGTTCAAGCAATTCTCCTGCCTCAGCCTTCCTAGTAGTAGCTGGGATTACAGGCACACACCACCATGCCTGGCTAATTTTTGTATTTTTAGTAGAGACGGGGTTTCACCATGTTGGCCAGGCTGGTCTCAAACTCCTGACCTCAGGTGATCCGCCCACCTCAGCCTCCCAAAGTGCTGGGATTACAGGCGTGAGCCACCGCGCCCGGCCCATATACACCTTTTCTTTATTCGTTTATCCATTGACCGGCACTTAGGTTGGTTCCATATTTTGGCTCTTGTGACTAGTGCTGCACTAAACATGAGAGTACAGATATCCCTTTAATAAACTGATTTCCTTTCTTTTGGATATAGACCGTGCAGTGGGATTGCAGGATCATATATGGTAGTTCATTTTTAGTTTTT
Organism: Rhinopithecus roxellana; assembly: GCF_007565055.1. Taxonomy (NCBI): domain Eukaryota; kingdom Metazoa; phylum Chordata; class Mammalia; order Primates; family Cercopithecidae; genus Rhinopithecus; species Rhinopithecus roxellana. The sequence continues at coordinate 12,052,062 of NC_044564.1, forward strand.
TGAGGAACCTTTATGCAGTTTTCTATGGTGGCCATGCAGGTTTACAAACCCACCAAGAGTGTATGAGGGTTCCCCATTCTCTGCATCCTTGCCAGCATTTGTTCTTCCCTGTCTTTTTGGTAAAATCCATTTTAACTGGGGTGAGATGCTATCTCATCGTGGTTTTTATTTGCATTTCTCCCATGATTAGTGATATTGAGCTTTTTTTTTTTATGTGCCTGTTGGCCATTTGTTTGTCTTTTTTAGAGAAGTGTCTGTTCAGATCTTTGCCCATTTTAAAATCGAATAATTTGTGTTTTCTTCTTTTTTTTTTTTTTGAGATGGAGTCTCGCTCTGTCGCCCGGGCTGGAGTGCGGTGGTGCGATCTCGGCTCACTGCAAGCTCCGCCTCCAGGGTTCACGCCATTCTCCTGCCTCAGCCTCCCGAGTAGCTGGGACTACAGGCGCCCGCCACCTCGCCCGGCTAGTTTTTTTTTGTATTTTTTAGTAGAGACGGGGTTTCACCTTGTCTGCCAGGATGGTCTCGATCTCCTGACCTTGTGATCCACCCGTCTCGGCCTCCCAAAGTGCTGGGATTACAGGCGTGAGCCACCGCGCCCGGCCTTGTGTTTTTTTTTTCTATTGAGTTGTTTGAGCTCCTTATATATTCCGGATAATAATCCCTTGTCTGATGGATAGTTTGCAAATGTTTTCTCCTAATCCATAGGTTGCCTCTTTACTGTTGTTATTTCCTTTGCTGTGACACGCTTTCTAGTTTGTCGTAATCCCGTTTGTCTATTTTAGCACTTGTTGCCTATGCTTTTGAGGTCTTACCCAAAAAATCTTTGCCCAGACTGACATCTGGAAGCATTTTCCAAATGTTTTCTTCAAGTAGTTTCCTAGTTTCTGGTCTTACATTTAAGTCTTTTTTTTTTTTTTTTTTTTTTTGAGACGGAGTCTCGCTCTGTTGCCCAGGCTGGAGCGCAGTGGCGCAATCTCAGCTCACTGCAAGCTCTACCTCCCAGGTTCACGCCATTCTCCTGCCTCAGCCTCCCCAGTAGCTGGGACTACAGGTGCCCGCCACCACGCCCGGCTAATTTTTTTTGTATTTTTAGTAGTGACGGGGTTTCACTATGTTGGCTAGGCTGGTGTTGAACTCTTGACCTCAAGTGATCCACCCACCTCGGCCTCCCAAAGTCCTGGGACTACAGGTGCCCGCCGCCGTGCCCAGCTAATTTTTTTGTATTTTTAGCACAGACAGGGTTTCACTGTGTTTGCCAGGATGGTCTCGATCTCCTGACCTCATGATCTGCCTGCCTAAGCCTCCCAAAGGGCTGGGATTACAGGTGTGAGCCACTGCATCCGGCCACATTTAATTCTTTAATCTACTAGAGTTGATTTTTGTGTATGGTGAGAGACGGGATCTAGTTTCGTGCTTTTGCATGTGGTTATCCAGTTTTCTCAGCTCGATTTATTGAAGAGATTACCCTTTCCCCACTGTATGTTCTTGGGAACTTTGTTGAAAATGATTTGGCTGTAAATGTGTGGATTTATTTCTGGGTTCTCTGTTTTGTTCCATTGATCTGTGTGCCTGTTTTTATGCCAATACTCTGTTATTTTGGTTACTATAGCTTTGTAGTATGTTTTATTATTTTTTTCTTGAGACAGGGTCTTGTTCTGTCACCAAGGCTGGAGTGCAGGGGTGCAATCTCGGCTCGGCAACCTCCACCTCCCAGGTTCAAACAATTCTCCTGCTTCAGTCTCCCTAGTAGTAGCTGGGATTATAGGTGCACACCACCACGCCTGGCTAATTTTTTGGTACTTTTAGTACAGACAGGTTTTCACCATGTTGGCCAGGTTGGTCTCAAACTCCTGACCTCAGGTGATCCACCCACCTCGCCTCCCAAATTGCTGGGATTACAGGCATGAGCCACAGTGCCCGGCCGCTTTGTAGTGTGTTTTGAAGCCAGGTAGTGTATGCTTTTTTTTTTTTAATTTTATTTTTTGAGATGAAGTCTCGCTCTGTTGCCCAGGCTGGAGTGCAATAGCACTGTCTTGGCTCACTGCAACCTCCGCCTCCTGGATTCAAGCAATCCTCATGCCTCAACCTCCTGAGTAGCTGGGATTACAGACTCGCGTCACCACACCCAGCTAATTTTTGTATTTTTAGTAGAGACGGGGTTTCTACTGTTGGCCAGGCTGATCTCGAACTCCTGACCTCAGGTATTCCGCCTGCCTCGGTCTCCTAAAGTGCTGAGATTACAGGACATGAGCCACCACGCCCGGCCCAGCTTTGTTCTCTTTGCTCAGGATTGCTTTGGCTATTTAAGGTCTTCTATGGTTTCATATGAATTTTAGGATTGTTTTTTCTATTTCTGGGAAGAACGTCATTGGTATTTTGAAGGATTTCATTAAATCTGTACATTGCTTTGGGTAGAATTGTCATTTTAACAATATTAATTCTTCCAATCAATGAGCATGAGATATCTTCCTATTTTTGTGTGTGTCTTTGTCAATTTCTTTCATCAGCATTTTATAGTTTCCTTGTAGAGATCTTTCACTTCTTTGGTTTAATTTACTTCAAGGTATTATATGTTCTTTGCAGCTGATATAAATGAGATTGCTTTCTTGATTTCTTTTTCAGATCGTTGCTGTTGATATATATAAATGCTACTGGGTTTTGTATGTTATTTTTATACCCTGCAACTTTACTGAATTGATTTCTCAGTGCTAACAGTTTTTTTGTGGAGTCTTTAGGTTCTTCTAAGTATAAGATCATGTGATCTGTAAATAAGGCTAATTTGTCTTCTTCCTTTCCAATTCGGATGCCTTTTATTTCTTTCTCTTGCCTCCTTGCTTTGGCCAGGACTTCCAGTTTTATGTTGTATAAGTGATGAGAGTGTGCTGGGCATGGTGGCTCACGCCTGTAATCCATGCACTTTGGGAGGCCGAGGTGGGTGGATCATGAGGTCAAAAGATCAAGACCATCCTGGCCAACATGGTGAATTTCCTGTCTCTACTAAAAATACAAAAAAGTTAGCTGGACGTGATGATGGGCACCTGTAGTCCCAGCTACTCAGGAGGCTGAGGCAGGAGAATCACTTGAACCCTGGAGGTAGAGGTTGCAGTGAGCCAAGATTGCACCACTGCACTCCAACCTGGCTGACAGAGTGAGACTCCATCTAAAACAAAAAAGGTGATGAAAGTGGGCTCCTTGTCTTTTTCCAGATCTTAGAGAAAAGGCTTTAAATTTCAGTATGGTGTTATCTGTGGGTGCTCGTTCATGTTGAACAAGGGAGGGGAGTATACCTCAAGTTGGCTTAAGAAAGATACGTGTAAAAATGGGCTGTAGACTTAATGAACATCCCAATAAATGCCTGCATGTGTCAATCAATGTTGGATGGATGAATGGATGACACATGCATGGAGAGATAAATGGATGAATCACTATTCATCCATGCTGGATGGATGGATGGATGGATGGATGGTGATGGATGGATGGATGGATGGATGGTGGATGGATGGATGGATGGTGGTGGATGGATGGATGGATGGTGATGGATGGATGGATGGATGGATGGTGGATGGATGGTGGATGGATGGTGGTGGGTGGATGGATGGATGGATGGATGGTGGTGGATGGATGGATGGATGAATGGTGATGGATGGATGGATGGATGGATAGATGAATGGTGGTGGATGGATGGATGGATGGATGCTAGATGGATGGAGGATGGTGATGGATGCTGGATGGATGGATGGCTGATGAATGGTGGATGGTGGCTGGCTGACTGGATGGATGGATGCTGGATAGATGGATAGATGCTGGATGGATGGATGGATGGATAGTGGATGAATGGATGAATGGATGGATGCTGGATGGATGGATGGATGGATGGATGGATGGATGGTGGTGGATGGATGGATGGATGGATGGATGATGGATGGACGGACGGACGGACGGATGGATGGATGGATGGATGGTGGTGGGTGGATGGATGGATGGATGGATGATGGATGGACGGATGGATGGATGGATGGATGATGGTGGATGGATGGATGGATGGATGGATGGATGATGGTGGATGGATGGATGGATGGATGGATGATAGATGGACGGATGGATGGATGGTGGTGGATGGATGGATGGATGGATGGATGATGGATGGACAGATGGATGGATGGATGGATGGATGGATGGTGGTGGATGGATGGATGAGGGATGGAGGGACGGACGGATGGATGGATGGATGGATGGTGGATGGATGCTGGATGAACGGATAGATGGATGCTGGAAGGATGGATGGATGGTGGTGGATGGATGATGGATGCTGTATGGATGGATGGACGCTGGATGGATGGATGGATGGTAGTGGATGGATTCTGGATGGATGGATGGATGGATGGATGGATGGATGGATGGATGGATGGACAAATGGATGGATGGATGGATGCTGTATGGATGTGGATGAATGGATGCTGGCTGGCTGGATGGATGGTGGATGGATGGATTAACAGGACATTCGGTGGCCAAAATGCAGTCTGGTTGAGACTGATCCCAGATTCAGTGCTGACTGTAATATACAGAGACACTGAGGTGACATTTTACTCACATGACCTTGTTTAATCCTCCAACAAGGTATCATCACCATTTGAAAGAAGAGGAAACTAAGGGACGGAGAGATACGGTGCTGAACTGGGATCCAAGTCCAACCCCTCTGGTGTGGACTCAAGATGTCTCCATTGGCTGGGTGCGGGGGCTCACACCTGTAATCCCAGCACTTTGGGAGGCTGAGGCAGGCGGATCACGAGGTCAGGAGATTGCGACCATCCTTGATTCACCATGGCTAACATGGTGAAACCCCGTCTCTACTAAAAATACAAAAAAATTAGCCAGGCGTGGTGGTAGGCACCTGTAGTCCCATCTGCTTGGGAGGCTTAGGCAGGAGAATGGCATGAACCTGGGAGGTGGAGCCTGCAGCAAGCTGAGATTGGGCCAGTGCACTCCAGCCTGGGTGACAAAGTGAGACTCCATCTCAAAAAAAAAAAAAAAAAAAAAAGATGTCTGCATTGCTCTCTTCCACTCAGCTGCCTAGCAGGTCCGGAGGAAGTTGTGAAAAGATGACCAACCTCAGAACATACTGCTGATGGTAAGGGGTTTTCCTGTCTCAGAGAATTGTTGGTTCTAGCACATTCCAAAATCTCTCCAAGATGAAGATCTAGGCTGTGGTATATTCATGCGTCCAACAAGCATTTCTCAAGGGCTTGCTTTGTACTATGCCCTGTGCCAAGTGGCAGAGATAAACTATGAGCAGTGGAACCAACTCATTCTTTGCCCTCATGCAGTGAACAGCCCTACAGGTGACAGCGGGTCTAGGATCACCCTCTCTCCACCCCGGGTACACCCTGTCAAAAGCGGAAGGGGCAGAGCCAGTGACTTGTTGCTCACCAGATGCTTGGCCCCATGCTCAGCCCTTTGGTCCTAAAGATTCTGTAAGTAACAACAAATACCAGAGGCAGGCAACTGGGAAGGAAAGAAACCTAGAGGGAACGGAGTCCAGGGACCAAGGGATATGAGCCCTGGCTACAACTCCAGGACAGGAGGGAGAAAATGCACCGTCTTCGACTCAGCCCATCCCTCTGTGCATTTGTGGTATGTGCTAACGCTGTCTGCACACATGCAGCTACCAACCAAGCCAGACTGTTGGGGTTCCAATAAATCCTGAGGCCCGCCCACAGCCCTCTTTGCCTCCATTTCCCCAGTGATCAATGAAGAAGTGCATACATTCCTCTCTTTCCCCTCCTTTCCCCATCTCCTTGGCTCAGTGAAGAGGGAGGCAGCGCTCCTAATGCCTGAGGCTCTGCCATCCTCCACTCAGGGTGTCGGCTTCTTACCCAACACCAATCCCAGGCTCCCTGTGCGCCTTCCCTCCCCAGGCACCGAGGCCTGGCTGCCTGCCCACCTTGCACACATCACCAGCCTCCCTTGCACGTGGTTTTGCTGACCAGCCCCTGCTGCCTGCTCAGGCACTAGAGATTAGTGGTGCCTGCAGGCCGACAGCTGCTGGGCAGGCAGGGAGGCTGGTATGTCTGTCTGCCAGCTTTGCCATCCTGTACCTGGGCAATTCCCTATGACAGACTGGTGTGCAGCGTCCCTCCACCTCAGTGTCCAGAGATGTCACCAGGCCGGAACACACCCACTGAGCACCTACTGTGTACCAGAGCCCGGGATGCCCCCACACCAGGTCTACTCCTGCTTCATCTTTAAGACAAACTGCAAGGCAAGCTCTACTGACTGCCCTGCTCTAAACACAAGCCAGCGTCAAATTTGGGATGAAGTGTGTAGAAAGTAAAAGTTCCTCTTCAAAGTTTCCCTTCTTGTTAAAAATAAATCATAAGTGTTAGAAATAATAGTTTCTTTTAAAGACTAGCTTTATGCTAGACGTGCTCACAGGCACGTAGTACATTCTATGTCCTTGTACTTTAACCAAAATATGAGTGCTGGACATGCTCACAGGCATGTCCCAGCTCACAGCCTATACCCCTTCCTTTTTGGGAATATGATTGCTTTTCTAAGTCCTTTCGTAAACAACTTCTCTTTTCCTTTATCCTTCCATTACTTTTACCTATTTGGAAAAGTTTTAAACTGTTAGCCAATTGGGTTTTAGTTTAGATTGTAAGGTCTGGTTCCAGCCGATGGAGACAGGACACAGTAGCAGGGACAAACTGCGTAAGGAATAAAAATTGCTTCCCTCCTTTGTTCGGATGTGCTCTCACCATTGTTCCATCTGCGATGAGCACCCTTTCTGCAGAAAGTACAAAAGACCTTGCTGAGAGCATTACATTTACGTTCAAGGGCTATTTCTTCGTGGCACCGGGGAGCAAGCATTTACATATAACAGTGTGTCTAGGAGCAGGGACGGCCTTGCTGTGAACTCCGGGTCAGTGCTGGTTCCTGCATCTGGGATGTTGTCCTCTCTGATTTCCAGTCTGGAACACTGGACCCTGCCAGGGGAAGAGCATCTTAGCCGAGGGCCCTGGGCTCTGGGGTCCTGAACACAGCCTCTGTTTCTCCATCCACATGATGTGGAGATAGATGGCCTGGTCCCATTCTGTCCCCTGTGAAATGAGAGAAGGTTCTGGAAAGGTGCCTTATCTAGCGCCACGCAGTCACTGGGAGGATTGCAAAAGCAGCTCGCACCAAACATTTAGGGTAGAGCCCAGGTTTACCACTTCTGCCTGCCACAAAGGGCTCCAAGTTCTCCCCACTGGACCCCTTGGTAGCCTCAGCAGGGTTCACGGCACACAGCTGCTGCTGTCATTATGAATTTAGGTCTCTCTGCACCACTTGGGTGCATGTTCTACAAGGGCAAGGGTCTCATCTGCCATGTTCTGCAGACTCCCCTAAGCCTGGTACAACTCTGGGGACAGAGCACAGGCTTGAGCTGTTGCTTGAAGATATGGTTGGAGGAAGGCTTTATGAACACCGACTATGTTCCCAGCGCTTTTACAGCAGTGGGTATGCAGCAGGTGCTTAACAAAAACTTGCCAGAAGACTAAGTGAATCAGCTGGGGAGTCGGACTGATATCTTTTTTTTTTTTTTAGACAGAGTGTCACTCTGCCTCCCGGGCTGGAGTGTGGAGCGCAGTGGCACAATCTTGGCTCACTGGAACCTCCATCTCCTGGGTTCAAGCAATTCTTGTGCCTCAGCCTTCTGAGTACGTGGGATTACAAGCATGTGCTCCAACACCTGGCTAATTCTTTGTATTTTTAGTAGAGACAGGGTTTTGCCATGTTGGCCAGGCTGGTCTTGAAGTCCTGGCCTCAAGTGATCCGTCCGCCTCTACCTCCCAAAGTGCTGGGATTATAGGTGTAAGCCATCACGCCCGGTTGCAGTGACATCTTTTGTTGCAAGCCTGGAGCATTAAGTAATGACAGAAAGTAGGGAATTGTCAAGAAACAAAGGGACGGGGTAGGTCAGAGGGACACGGGGCCAACCTGGAAAAAGCACCCAGTGGCCAAAGCTGGGATGATGAGAACAACAAAATAAATAGCGTAGCATGGGATTGTGACCCAAAGTATGACATAAATATACATCAGTTCATAGTGATTGAATAAATGGTGGAGAGACAGATCTTCCTTAGAGAAGAACAGAAGAATCCCAAGTGACATGTAGTACTGTCCCCCTCCAGGAGGTGGAGCTAAAACCTTTGCCCCATGAGAGTACAATGTGTTTAGTGCCTCTCTTCTCTCTCCCAAATAACAGAGTACGGAGTGGGGAACAGCAAGTCACAGTGCAGGTGCCTGGCAGGCGTGACCCCAGGCAATGAGGTCTCATGGGCTGCGTGGGTCCCTGCTATGATGAATGTGAGCAGAGGGCATTTGGCTTCACGGTCTTCTCTCTAGACTGATCAGGAGCAAACCTCAGACAGCCCCAGGTGGCGGGGGCATTCTGCAGAATACTTCACCAGAGCTTCTCAAACCTGTCTCGGTCATAAACAGCAAGAAAAGACTGATAAACTGTCAGAGATGGGAGAGAACTCACACCTCGGTGTAAAGCAGTGCCCTAGGTTGGATTCTGAACAGAAAAAGGGCAGTGGCAGGCAGACTGGTGAAATCTAAATGTAACCTGAGTTTAATTAATAGCAATGTACCGGCCAGGTGTGGTGCTGCACTCCTGTAATCCCAGTACTTTGGGAGGTGGCTTGGGGCCAGAAGTTCAAGGCTGCAGCAAGCTTTGATTGCACCACTACACGCCAGCCTGGGTGACGGAGTGAGACCCTGTCTAGAAAAAAAAATAGCAATATATCCATGTCAGTTTCTTTTTTATTATTAAATATATGCTATTTAATATATACCTAATGTACTTTTTAAGGTATACTTTGGGAGTTTTTTTGAGACAGAGTTTCACTCTTGTCACCCAGGCTGGAGCGCAATGGCATGATCTCAGCTCACTGTAATCTCTGCCTCCCATGTTCAAGTGATTCTCCTGCCTCAGCCTCCCGAGTAGCTGAGATTATAGGTGTGTGCCACCATACCCAACTAATTTTGTATTTTTAGTAGAGACGGGGTTTCGCCATATTGACCAGGCTGGTCTCAAACTGTTGACCTCAAGTGATCCACCTGCCATGTCCTCCCAAAATGCTGGAATTACAGGCATGAGCCACCACACCCAGCCATAATTAATACTTAAATATAGACTATTTAAAGGGCAGGCTGGGCACAGTGACTTACATCTGTAACCCTAGAGCTTTGGGGAGCTGAGACAGGAGGATTGCTTGGGCCCAGGAGTATGGGGCTGCAGTGAGCTATAATCACACCACTGCACTCCAGTCTGGGTAACAAGTGCGACCCTGTTTGTAATCACAATAATAATGTGCAGAATGTAATGTGAAATGGTTATGACAGTCAAATAGATGAGCACATCCATCATCTCACATAGTTGCCCCCTCTGTGTGCGTGTTGAGAGCCCCTAAAATCTACTCTCAGTAAATTTTCAGTTAAAATACAATATTATTGATGACTATAGTCTTCACGCTGGACTTTAGAGCTTTAGACTTGTTCATCCTATGTAACTTTAACTTTGTACCCTTTGGCCTCCATCTCAATCTCCCCCACCGGCAAACCCCTGTAACCACTGTTCTACTGTTTCTTCTTCTTCTTCTTTTTTTTTTGAGACGGAGTCTCGCTCTGTCGCCCAGGCTGGAATGCAGTGGTGCGGTCTTGGCTCACTGCAAGCTCCACCTCCCAAGTTCACTCCATTCTCCTGCCTCAGCCTCCCGAGTAGCTGGGACTACAGGTGCCCACCACCACGCCCGGCTAATTTTTTTTTGTATTTTTAGTGGGGATGGGGTTTCACCTTGTTAGCCGGGATGGTCTCAATCTCCTGACCTCGTGATCCTCCCGCCTCGGCCTCCCAAAGTGCTGGGATTACAGGCATGAACCACCGCGCCCGGCCGTATTTGACACTTTAAAAAAATATTTTGGCCAGGCGCCGTGGCTCATTCCTGAAATCCCAGCACTTTGGGAGGCTGAGGCGGGTGGATCACTTGAGGTCAGGAGTTCAAGACCAGGCTGGTCAACATGGTAAAACCCCATCTCTAGTAAAATACAAAAATTAGCCAGGCATGGTGGTGAGCACCTGTAATCCCAGCTACTCAGGAGGCTGAGGCAGGAGGATCACTTGAACCCGGGAGGGGAGGTGGAGGTTGCAGTTAACTGAGATACCACTACCGCACTACACTCCAACCTGGGCAACAGAGTGAGACTCCATCCCTCCCCTCCTGCCAAAAAATTTTCATATATACATGAGATCATGCAGTACTTTTCCTTCTATGTTTGGCTCACTTCACTTAGCATAATGTCTTTAGGTAGGTTCATCTATGTATCTATGTTGTCACAATAGGCAGGATCTCCTTTTTTTTTTTTTTTTTTTTGAGACGGAGTCTTGCTCTGTCGCCCAGGCTGGAGTGCAGTGGCCGGATCTCAGCTCACTGCAAGCTCCGCATCCCGGGTTTACGCCATTCTCCTGCCTCAGCCTCCCGAGTAGCTGGGACTACAGGCGCCCGCCACCTCGCCCGGCTAGTTTTTGTATTTTTAGTAGAGACGGGGTTTCACCATGTTAGCCAGGATGGTCTCGATCTCCTGACCTCGTGATCCGCCCGTCTCGGCCTCCCGAAGTGCTGGGATTACAGGCTTGAGCCACCGCACCCGGCTTCCTTTTGTTTTTTTTTTTTTGAGTCCGAGTTTCACTCTTGTTGCCCAGTCTGGAGTGCAATGGCGTGATCTCAGCTCACTGCAGCCTCTGCCTCCTGGATTCAAGCGATTCTCCTGCCTCAGCCTCCTGAGTAGCTGGGATTACAGGTGCCCGACACTGCTCCCAGCTAATTTTTGTATATTTAGTGGAGACAGGGTTTTCCCATGTTGGCCAGGCTGGTCTTGAACTCCTGGCCTCAGGTGATCTGCCTGCCTTGGCCTCCCAAAGTGCTGGGATTACAGGTGTGAGCCACCATGCCCACCCAGAATCTCCTTTATAAAGCCGAAAATATTCCATTGTATGTGTAGACCACAATTTCCTTATCTAGACCTCTGTCAGTGGACACTTAGGTGGATTCCATGCCTTGGCTATTGTGAATAGTGCCACAGTGAACATGGGAGTGCAGGTATCTCTGTGAAGTGCTTATATTTCATCTCCTTTGGCTATATTCCCAGAAGAGAGATTGCTGGATCATATGGTGGTTCTACCTTTAGTTTTTTGAAGGACCTTCATACTGTTTTCCATAATGATGGTACCAATTTACATACCTATCAACAGTGTACAAGTGTACCTTTCACCACACCTTGCTCATATTTATCTCTTGTCTTTTGATAACAGCCATCCTAACATGTGAAGTGATATCTCATTGTGGTTTTAATTTGCTGCCATGGTCAGTTCTGACTGCTATTACAAAATATCTTAGACTGGGTACTTTATAAGCAACAGAAAGTTATTGCTCACAGTTCTGGAGGCTGGGCAGTCCAAGATCAAGGCAACAGCTAACTCAGGATCTGCGAAGGGTCCATTCCTCAGATGGCACCTTCTATGTGCTCTCATGTGGTGAAAGGGGTGAACAAGCTCTCTCAGGCCTCTCTTACAAGGGCATTAATCCCCTTTAAGAGGGCAGAGTTGGCCGGGCGTGGTGGCTCAAGCCTGTAATCCCAGCACTTTGGGAGGCCGAGACAGGTGGATCACAAGGTCAGGAGATCGAGACCATCCTGGTGAACACGGTGAAACTCCGTCTCTACTAAAAAAATACAAAAAACTAGCTGGGCGAGGTGGTGGGCGCCTGTAGTCCCAGCTACTCGGGAGGCTGAGGCAGGAGAATGGCATAAACCCGGGAGGCAGAGCTTGCAGTGAGCTGAGATCTGGCCACTGCACTCCAGCCTGGGTGACAGAGCGAGACTCCGTCTCAAAAAAAAAAAAAAAAAAAAAAAAAGAGGGCAGAGTCCTTGTGATCTGATCACCCCCAAAGGCCCTACTTTTTTTGGGCGAGTGGTTTGGAGTCTCTCTCTGTCACCCAGGCTGGAATGCAATGGCACCATCTTGGCTCACTGCAACCTCCACTTCCCAGGCTTACACAATTCCCCTGCCTCAGCCTCACGAGCAGCTGGGATTACAGGTGTGCACCACCACGCCTGGCTAATTTTTGTATTTTTAGGTAAGATGGGATTTCACCATGTTGGCCAGGCTGGTCTCAAACTCCTGACCTCGAGATCCGCCCATCTTGGCCTCCCAAAGTGCTGGGACTACAGGTGTGAGCCACTGCGTCCAGCTGGCCCTACTTCTTAATGCCATCGTCTTGGGGATTGGGTTTCAACCTAGGAATTCTGGGGAAACACAAATAAATATTCAGTCCCTGGCATTTGCATTTCTGTCATCATTGGTGATGTTGGGCACCTTTTCATAGACTGGTTGGCCTTTGTGTGTGCATGTACACTTTTAGTTTTATTGTAACAAAGCAACTTGTACACTTTTTCCTTTTTAATTTAGATATTGGGTCTCACTTTGTCACTAAGGCTGGAGTGCAGCAGCACGATCATGGCTCGCTGCAGCCTTGAGCTCCTAGGCTCAAGCGATCCTCCCAACCTCAGCCTCCTGAGTAACTGGGACTACAGGCTCATACCACACCTGGTTAGTTTTTTACATTTTTTTTTTTTTTTTTTTTTTTGCAGAGATGGGGTCCCACTACGTTGCCCAGGCTGGTCTTAAACTCCTAGACTCAAGCAATCTTCCTGCCTTGGATTCCCAAAGTGCTGGGATAACAGGTGTGAACCACCACTCCTACCCTTTAAAATAATGTTTTTAGAGGTAAGGTCTTGCTATATTGCCCAAACTGATCTTGAATTCCTGGCCCCCTCAGCCTCCCAAGTAACTGGGATTACATGTGTACACCACTGCACATTTAAAACTGAGCATTGGCCGGGCACGGTGGCTCATGCCTGTAATCCCAGCACTTTGGGAGGCCAAGGTGGGCAGATCACGAGGTCAGGAGATGGAGACCATCCTGGCTAAGACGGTGAAACCCCGTCTCTACTAAAAACACACAAAAAATTTAGCCGGGCATGGTGGCGGGCACCTGTAGTCCCAGCTACTCAGGAGGCTGAGGCAGGAGAATGGCGTGAACCCAGAAGGTGGAGCTTGCAGTGAGCCAAGATTGTGCCACTGCACTCCAGCCTGGGTGACAGTGCGAGACTCCGTCTCAAAAAAACAAACAAATAAACAAACAACAACAAAAAAAACCTGAGCATCACCTGTCCTTTCCAGTGAAACAGAAGGAAAATTTTTAAATAAACCGGAACAAAATTACTATAGAAAATGTCAATTCCAAATAAGATCTTACAGTTTCTGCTGATTCTTCCATTGATTGGCAGGGCTCAAGTAATCATTAGGAGAGAATTCATTTTGAAAGTGTCATCTTAAGCTGCAAGGATGTCTGTTAAATGTCACTATTAAACATCCACTGGCAATTTTTGTCTTCTTTGAAAAATGTCTATGCAGGTTCCTTGCCCATTTTCAATTGGGTTATTTGTGGAATTTTTTTGCTATTGAGTTATATGAGTTCCTTATGTATTTTGGATAATTAATCCCTTATCAGATGCATGGTTTGCCTTTTCATTTTGTCAGTTGTTACCTTCTCTGTGAGAAGCTTTTTAGTTTTATGTAGTCCTATTTGTTTATTTTATGCTTTTGTTGCCTGAGCTTTTGGTGTGATATCTAAAAAGTCATTGCCAAAGCCAATGTCAAGGAGCCTTCCCCTTGTTTTCTTCTAGGAGTTTTATGGTTTCAGGTCTTACATTTAGGTCTTTAATTCACTTTGAGCTGATTTTTTGTATGGTGTAAGATAAGGGCTTAATTGCATTCTCTTGCACATGGATATCCAGTCTTCCCAACATCATTTATTGAAGAGACTATACTTTCCCCATTGTGTCCTTCATATGGCTTGGCTCTGGTCCTCACCCAAATCCCATGCTGAATGGTAATCCCCATTGTTGGAGGTGGGGGCTGGCGGGAGGTGATCGGATCACGGGGGTGTTTCTAATGGTTTAGCACTATCCCCCCAGTGCTGTCTTGTGATAGAGTTCTCACGAGATCTGGTTGTTTGAAAGTGTGTAGCGCCTCTCCCTTCACTCTCTCTTCCTGCTCCTGCCAGGTAGACGTGACTGCTTCTCCTTCACCTCAGCCACGATTGTAAGTTTTCTGAGGTATTCCCAGAAGCAGGAGCCCGTACAGCCTGCAGAACCGTGAGCTGATTACACCTCTTTAGAAATTACCCAGTCTCAGGTTCTTGCACATTATAGCAGTGTGTGAACAGACTAATACAGTTCTCTTGGCACGCTTATTGAAAATTAGTTGACTATATCTGCTTGGGTTTATTTCTGGGCTGACTTTCCACTGGTCTATGTGTCTGTACCATCCTACTTTGATCACTATAGCTTTAGTATACTATATATAGTAAGTACACTATAGTGTATATAGTATATATGGTATATAGCAAATAATAGTATATAGTAAATACACTATAGTGTTTATATATAAGTATAGTATATATATACTATATATATTCTCTCTCTCTCTCGCTCTCTCTCTCTCTCTCTATATATATATATATATATTTTTTTTTTTTTTTAGACAGGGACACTCTGTCACCCAGGCTGGAGTGCTATGGCACAATTATGACTTGCTGCAGCCTCTGCCTCCCATGCTAAAGCAATCCTCCCGCCTCAGCCTCTCAAGTAGCAGAGACTACAGGCATGTGTCACCACGCCTGGCTAATTTTTGTATTTTTTGTAGAGATGGTTTTCACCATGTTGCCCAGGCTGGTCTTGAGTTCCTGGGCTCAAGGGATCCAACTGCCTTGGCCTCCGAAAGTGCTGGGATTACAGGCATGAGCCAGCACACCCAGCCTCAACATCCTTTACTGATAAAAACTTTCAACAGTTTAGATATACAAGGAAATTCCCTCAATATAATAAAGGCCATTTATGAAAAAGCCAACAGTTAAACCAAAACAGCTAACTTTCAGCTAAACTGAAAGCTTTTGCTTTAAAGTCAGGAACAAGACAATATGCTCACTCTTGTCTCTTCTATTCCACATAGCATTGGAAGTACTAGCAAGAGGAATCAGACAAGAAAAAATAAATAAAAGCAATCTCAATTGGAAAAGAAGAAGTAAAATTATCTCTGTTTGCTATGACATGAGTCTATTAGTAGAAAACCCTGAAGACTCCACAAAACAATTGTTAGTTGAACTAGCAAACAAATTCAGAATAAATTCACAGGATTCAAAATCAACATACAAAAATCAGTTCTGGCTGGGCACAGTGGCTTGCACCTGTAATCCCAGCACTTTGGGAGGCTGAGGTAGGAGGATTGTTTGAGGCCAGTTTGAGACCAGGTTGGGCCACACAGCAAGACCCTGTCTCTCTCTCTTAAAAAAAAAAAAAAAAAAAAAAACAGTTCTATTTCTTTATATCAATAATGAGACAGCTGAAAAGGAAAGCAAAAAAAAAAAAAAAAAAAAGCCATTTATAAAGGCATCCAAAATAATAAAGTACTTAGGAATCAATTTAACCAAAGAGATGAAAGACCTGTATACTGGAAACTGTAAAACATTGATGAGGTCGGGCCCGATGCCTCACGCCTGTAATCCCAGCACTTTGGAAGGCTGAGGCGGGTGGATCACCTGAGGTCAGGAATTTGAGACCAGCCTGGCTAACACAGTGAAACCCCATCTCTACTAAAAATACAAAAAATTAGCTGAGTGTGGTGGTGGAAACCTGTAATCCCAGCTACTGGGGAGGCTGAGTCAGGAGAATCATTTGAACCCAGGAGGCAGAGGTTGCAGTGAGCTGAGATGACACCACTGCACTCCAGCCTGGGCAACAAGAGCAAAACTACATCTCAAAATCAAACAAAACAAAACAAAACAAAAAGAAAGTGATGAAAAAATTGAAGACATGGGCCGGGCGCGGTGGCTCAAGCCTGTAATCCCAGCACTTTGGGAGGCCGAGACGGGCGGATCACGAGGTCAGGAGTTCGAGACCATCCCGGCTAACACGATGAAACCCCGTCTCTACTAAAAAATACAAAAAGCTAGCCGGGCGAGGTGGCGGGCACCTGTAGTCCCAGCTACTTGGGAGGCTGAGGCAGGAGAATGGCGTAAACCCGGGAGGCGGAGCTTGCAGTGAGCTGAGATCCGGCCACTGCACTCCAGCCTGGGCGACAGAGTGAGACTCCGTCTCAAAAAAAAAAAAAAAAAAAAAAAAAAAGAAAAAATTGAAGACACGAATAAATGGAAAGATATCCTATGTTCATGGATTGGATGAATTAATATTGTTAAAATGCACAATACAACCCAAAATGATCTACAGATTCAACACAATCCCTATCAAAATTCTGACGGCAGTTTTCATAGAAATGGAAAAAAAATTCTCAAATTCACAGGGAGCCACAAAAATCTCTGAAGAGCCAAAGCAACCTGGAGAAATTAAAAATAAAGCTGGAAGCATCACACTGCCTGCTTCAGCACTGGTTTCTCAGTAATGACAAGTGTGCTGTGGCGATGTAAGAAGTTAACAGTGGGGGAACTGGGTCGGGGGGGAGGTCTATAGGAACTTTCTGTACTGTCTTTGTAACTTTTCTACAAATATCAAATCATTCTAAAATAAAAGGTTTTAAAAAAGTGAGTAGAAACATGATCTTTGGCCAGGAGGGTGTCTTTTGGGGCCTTGGTTCATCACAGCATAGTGACACTCTTGGGCAGGCATCCATCCTCCATTCTTTGTCGGCTACAGCTGGTGTCACTATCCTGAATGGCCTTGGGCACAAGTGGGGCCCAAAAAGGCCGGGCACCTAGGAAGACCAGGAGGGCTGCAACTCATTCTGCAGTGTCACCTCAGCTTGGCAAAGCTCTAGGGGTCGCCATGATTGTGTACAGTCTCCACTTTCTGACCCCCGTCTTAACCTGCAACTTCCTGGCCTCTGTGGACACACTGGTGTTGTATGCACAACCTTGTACCTATGGGTACGAGGCCAGGGAGCCGAGTGGTTATGCCCACGGGCATTGGCACCAGGGTGCATCTCTGTTTCCTGGCTGACACCTATCCACACATGTCTCCTTTAACCTGTGGTTTCCTCACATAAGGTGGGACAGGAACCACCATGTTGAATCCAAGGTAGTCCAGGGCTGGAGCAGGGAAGGGCTGTCTGGTCCTAGATGTGCTGTGCCTCACTTGCAAGCGAGAGCATACAGGAAGGAATAGGAACAGAGGCCCCAGGGACGAGAGGCAGCTGGCAGGACTGCGCCTCCCCTTTCACCTTCTCTCTCTTGACACCTAGTTCCCGTTCTGTCCCAAGGCTCTTAGGAAGACAGGATCTTCTGCCTCTCTCTCTCTCTATCCTATCTCTCTCTCTCTCTCTCGCTCGCTCTCTCTCTCTCTCTCTCTCTCTCTCTCTCTCACACACACACACACACACACACACACACACACACACACACACACACAGTCTCATTCTCACTCCCTGACTTATTTCAGGGAAACTTTAATTCAGCATCACTCTCCCCATCCCCAAAAGTGCAGACACGCCCCACGGGAGCACAGGGACATGAGCAACAATGTCTTTCCCTTCTTTTATTTCTTAAAATTTATTTATTTATTTATTTATTTATTTATTTATTTATTTATTTATTTATTTATTTATTTTGAGATGGAGTCTCACTCTTGTCGCCCAGGCTAGAGTGCAATGGCGCGATCTTGGCTCACTGCAACCTCTACCTCCCCGGTTCCAGGGATTCTCCTGCCTCAGCCTCCCAAGTAGCTGGAACTACAGGCACCCACCACCACGCCCAGCTAATTTTTTTATTTTTAGTAGAGACGGGGTTTCACCATGTTGGCCAGGATGGTCTCAAACTCCTGACCTTGTGACCTGCATGCCTCGGCCTCCCAAAGTGCTGGGATTACAGGCGTGACCATTGCGCCCAGCTGTCTTTTCCTTCTTTTTTTTTTTTTTTTTTTTTGAGACGGAGTCTCGCTCTGTCACCCAGGCTGGAGTGCAGTGGCCGGATCTCAGCTCACTGCAAGCTCCGCCTCCCGGGTTTACGCCATTCTCCTGCCTCAGCCTCCCAAGTAGCTGGGACTACAGGCGCCCGCCACCTCGCCCGGCTAGTTTTTTGTATTTTTTAGTAGAGACGGGGTTTCACGGTGTTAGTCAGGATGGTCTCGATCTCCTGACCTTGTGATCCGCCTGTCTCGGCCTCCCAAAGTGCTGGGATTACAGGCTTGAGCCACCGCGCCCGGCCTGTCTTTTCCTTCTTAAGAGAAGGTATTGATGTACTATTTGACCTAGATTTAAAGTGCCGATTCGAAGAACTTCAAGAGTCTCCTGAAATGAGCCCATGTGCCAGTCCAGTGACCTCACCTGCTCCTCATGCTCCCCTTCGCCGCCTGGCAAGGGCTGTGCCTGAAGCCTCTTGTGTTGAGCTCATCATCGGTGCCAAGCACTGGGGACGCACGGGGCTGAGAAAGCTGCAGAGCTGCAGCCCCGGAGCCAAGGCAAATGAGATGCAGTCAAAGCCTCGTGCCTGTGACCACAGATACACAGCGGGGTGAGTCCTGCCATGGGTGGGGTGCGGCTGTGCACATGAGAGCTCAAAAGGGTGGGGTGTGACCAGGGCAGGCTTCCCTGAAGGGAGCCAGGGAGAGTGAGCAGCAGAAGCCAGGAGGAGCAGGGCAGAAGAGAAGAGAGTGTTCCAAGCAGAGAGAACAGGTTACACCAGGGCCCTGTGGCAGGATGAAGCTTGGCAAGTCTGATGATCTGGAAGGGGTCAGAGCAGCCCAGACAGGGTGGGCAGGCCAGTGGGCAGACTGGAGCATGAGGGAACTGCAGGCCAGGTTGGGGACATTGTGCAGCTGTGGTACACTGTCAGCAGCAACGACACGTCCCCTCCTGCTACTCTGTGGAAGCTCAGAGGCCACTGCAGATACACAGGAGAAGAGGGAGCAGACACACTGAAAGGATATTTAGGAGGTACAAACCACAGGACAGGGTGGCCAACTGGATGTGGGGAGTGGGGCTGGGGGAAGTCAAGGGTGACACTAGCTCCTAATGGGGCCTTTGAGGGCAGAGGGCTCATGCCCAAGGCAGGGAGCCCCAAGGGTCTGTCCTTCACACATCACCACCACTGGGATTCCCTGGGCCATCAGGTCTGATGCCCACAGTCCTCCCATGCCTCTGCTCGCCTCTCAGCACTGTGACCTGGGCGGCCCTGGCCGCGCTGCTCCACTTCGCCACAGAGACACCATCTCCTTATCCCCTGGAACTCCTATACCATGAGTTCCATTATAATCTCCACTTCACACAGGAGGAAACTGAGGCTCACAGAGGTGAAATAACTTACTGAAGGTCACACAACAAGGGGCAAAGCTAGAACTCAAGCCCCGATCTGTCGAACACCAAGACTCATGCCCTTCACAGCTGCATGAGTAGCTGGCCCTCAGCACCTGCAGAGGACTGGTTCAAGGGTCCCATGGATACCAAAATCTGCAGAGGCTCCAGTCCCTGATGTAAAGTAGCATGCTAGGCCAGGTGCGGTGGCTCACACCTGTAATCCCAGCACTTTGGGAGGCCGAGACGGGTGGATCACGAGGTCAGGAGATCAAGACCATCCTGGCTAACATGGTGAAACCCCGTCTCTACTGAAAAATACAAAAATCTAGCCGGGCGAGGTGGCGGGCGCCTGTAGTCCCAGCTACTCGGGAGGCTGAGGCAGGAGAATGGCAGGAACCCGGGAAGTGGAGCTTGCAGTGAGCTGAGATCCGGCCACTGCACTCCAGCCTGGGCGACAGAGCCAGACTCCGTCGCAAAAAAAAAAAAAAAAAAAAAGGTAGCATGCTACTTGCACAGAACCTGTACACATCCTTCCATATACTTTTTATTTTTATTTATTTTTATTTTTTTTGAGTCAGAGTTTCGCTCTTGTTGCCCAGGCTGGAGTGCAATGGCACAATCTCAGCTCACCAAAACCTCCGCCTCCTGGGTTCAAGCAATTCTCCTGCCTCAGCCTCCCGAGTAGCTGGGATTACAGGCATGTGCCACCATGCCTGGTTAATTTTGTATTTTTAGTAGAGACAGAGTTTCTCCATGTTGGTCAGGCTGGTCTCAAACTCCCGACCTCAGCTGATCTGCCTACCTCGGCTTTCCAAAGTGCTGGGATTACAGGCGTGAGGCACTGTGCCTGGCCAGATACTTTTTAACACATTTTGAGATGGGTTCTTGCTCTATTGCCCAGGCTGGAGAGGAGTGGCAAAAACTTGGCTCACTGCAGCCTCAACCTCCTGGGCTCAAGCAATCCTCCCTTCTACAGCCTTCTGAGTAGCTGGGACCACAGGCACGTGCCACCATGCCCAGTTAATTTTGTTCATTTTTTTTGTAGAAACAGGGTCTTTCTATGTTGCCCTTTCTATGCTGGCCTCAAACTCCTGGACTCAGGCGATCCTCTTGCCTGGGCCTCCCAAAGTGCTGGGGTTACAGACATGAGCCACTTTTCCTCACCACCTGGTTTAAATGTAGTTTAAATCATTTCTAGATTACTTAAAATACCTAGTACAATGCCTATAATATCACTTTACTTGTGTGGATTCAATGTAGTACTCAGTGCACAAATTTGAGGTTTGTTTTTTGGAACTTTGTGGATTTTTTTTTTTTTAAGAGATGGGGATTTGCTTTAAAGAGATGGTATGGTGGCATATGCCTGTAGTCCCAGCTACTTGGGGGGCTGAAGCAGGAAGATTGCTTGAGCCTTGGAGGGTGAGGCTGCAGTGAGCCATAATCACACCACTGCACTCCAAGCTGGGTGACAGAGCAGGACCCTGAAAAAAAAAAAAAAGAAGAAAAGGAAACAAGCCCGTGGGGAAGGAGCCAGGGCAAGTTGGGCAGGGGTTTCTCCTCTTCTAAAGACAGAGGAGCAATAGCATTATGTCCAAGGTAATGGCCTGTATTAGTCTGTTTTCTGCTGCTATAACAGAATACCACAAACTGAATAATTTTAATGAACAGAAATATATTTGGCTCATGGTTCTGGAGACTGTGAAGTCCAAGAGCATGGCACAGGCACCTGGTGAGGGCCTTATTGCTCCATTTATACCATGGTGGAAGGGCAAGCCAAGTGCACAAGACAGAGAGAAACTGGGGGCCAAATTGGGGGCCAAACTTATCCTTTTATCAGGAGCCCATTCTTGTGAAAACAAACCCATTCCAGTGATATTGGCATTAATCCATTCAAGAGGGCGGAACCTAATCACCTCTTAGAGGCCCCACCACTAAATACTGTTGCAAGTTTTCAGCCTGTGAACTTTTAGGGGACACCTTCAAACTATAGCATGGTCCTCCAGCCCGATTCCAGCAGTATTAGGGGAGGAGAGAATGAAGGATCATTCCCAGAGATACAAGCACCAAGTCTACTCCTACCCCGTTCGCCACTCCCAGCTGCCAGGGAGGCTGAAAAAGGTGGTCTTTATCTGGGCAGGCCTCATATCCAGTAGAAAGCAGGGACTCGATGACTGACAAAGGGGGTGCATGGGCATTTGGGGTCAACCTGAAATCTCCACCTAGCATATGTGGTATCTGCAGTCCAAGCTCATCTGCTATTACCCATATGGTCTTCTGATTTCCTTGCTCATGATTCCTTCTCAGGGTTCAACATCTGTTTATTGAAGTGTCCATTTGAGTGGGCCTCAGAGTGAGGTCAGTTTCCGTCAAGGGCTGTCATGGCAGTTTGAAAAAGTCTTTAATTTTGCCCTTCCGCATGAACGGTAGTGTCACTATTTAGAGGATTCTAGGTGAATAGTTATTTTCTCTTTAGCTTCCCTTTCTGCTACGGACAGCCTTGCTTCTATTCTATACCCCCCTCCTTTTTTTTTTTGAGACGGAGTCTCGCTCTGTCGCCCAGGCTGGAGTGCAATGGCACCATCTCGGCTCACTGCAAGCTCTGCCTCCCGGGTTTACGCCATTCTCCTGCTTCAGCCTCCTGAGTAGCTGGGACTGCAGGCACCCACCACCACGCTGGGCTAATTTTTTGTACTTTTAGTAGAGATGGGGTTTCACCATGTTAGCCAGGATGGTCTTGATCTCCTGACCTTGTGATCCACCCGCCTCGATCTCCCAAAGTGCTGGGATTACAGGCGTGAGCCGCCGTGCCCGGCTCTATTGCCATTCTTTTGTAGGTGATGCATTCTTTGCCACTGGTTGTTCTCTGTGTTTTAGCCTCTTTCCACCTCCCCACTGCTAACCTTTCCAGGACCCCACTATTTCTGAAGAGCTTTGGATTGGTGGCGTCTCCCAAGGGTGCAACCATCTCCTTCCCTTCTGCACGTTTCCAGACAACTAGCCATGAGAATGAGGGTGAGCCAACGGCTTTTAAAAATTATTATTATTGGGCTGGGTATAGCAGCTCACATCTGTGATCCCAGCACTTTGGGGAGCCAAAGCAGGAGAATCACTCGAGCCCAGGAGTTAGAGACCAGCCTGGGCAACATAGTGAGACCCTGTCTCTCAAAAAAAAAAAAAAAAAAAAAAAACTTAATCAGGCATGGTGGTAGATTCCTGTGGTCCCAGCTACTCAAGAGGCTGAGGTTGGAAGATTGCTTGAGTCTGGGAAGTCGAGACTGTAGTGAGCCATGGTTGTACCACTGTGCTTCAACCTGGGTGACAGAGTAAGACCCTGTCTCTACAAATAAAATAAATTTTAAAAATCTTACTATGGATGTAAAATTCAAATATCATAAAATTTACCATTTTAACCATTTTATTTATTTATTTATTTATTTATTTTGAGACACAGTCTCGCTCTGTCGCCCAGGCTGGAGTGCAGTGGCCGGATCTCAGCTCACTGCAAGCTCTGCTTCCCGGGTTCACGCCATTCTTCTGCCTCAGCCTCCCGAGTGGCTGGGACTACAGGCACCCGCCACCTCGCCCGGCTAGTTTTTTTTGTATTTTTTAGTAGAGATGGGGTTTCACCGTGTTAGCCAGGATGGTCTCGATCTCCTGACCTCGTGATCCTCCAGTCTCCGCCTCCCAAAGTGCTGGGATTACAGGCTTGAGCCACCGCGCCCGGCCCATTTTAACCATTTTAAAGTGTATAATTTAATGACTTCCAGCATATTTGCAATTTTGTGCAATCATCACCTCTGCCTAATTCCAGCACATTTTCTTCACCCTAAACAGAAGCCCAATACCCATTAACACTCACTCCCATTTGTCTCCTCCCCAGCCCCTGGCAACCTCCCAGACTCAAACAATCCTCCCACCTCAGACTCCTGAGTAGCTGGGACCACAGGGATGGACCACCGTGCCTGGCTAATTTTTTTTTTTTTTTTTTTTTTTTTTTTTTTTTTTTTTATAAATAGCATCTCACTATGTTGCCCAGGCTGGTCTCTAACTCCTGGGCTCAACTGATCCTTCTGCCTTGGCCTCCCAAAATCCTGAGATTACAGATGTGAGCCACCATTAATCCACCTTCTCTCTCTATGGATTTGCCTTTTGTGGACATTTCATATAAATGGGATCATACAAGATGTGGTCTTTTGTTTTTGGCTTCTATCCTGTAGCTCCTAATATCTTTAAGATTCATCCATGTTGTAACATGTATCAGTACTTCTTTCCTTTTTATGACTAATATTCTGTTGTATAAGAATATGCCACATTTTGTTTATCCATTCATTCGCTGATAGACATTTGTTTTTTTCCTGCCTTTTGACTATTATAAATAATGCTGCTATGAACATTTCTGTACAAGCTTTTTTTTTTTTTTTTTTTTTGAGCACCTGTTTTCGGTTGTTTTGGGTATATACCTAGGAATGGAATTGCTGGGTCATATGGTAATTCCATGTTTAACTTTTTCAGAAACTGCCAAGCTGTTTTCCACAGTGACTGTACCATGTTACATTTCCCCAGCAATACATGAGGGCTCTAATTATTTCACATCCTTGCCAACATTTATTTTCCTTTTTGCAAAAATTACAGTCATCCTACTGGGTGTTAAGTGGAATCTCACTGTGACTTTGATTTTGCATATCATTGATGACTCATGGTGTTGAGCATCTTTTCATGTATTTTTTTGCTGTTAAGTTGTATAAGTTCTTTATATATTATGGATACTATGTCATTATCAAACATATGATTTGTTAATGTGTTCTCCTATTCTTTGGGTTGTCTTTTCACTTTCTTTTTTTTTTTTTTTTTTTGAGACGGAGTCTCGCTCTGTCGCCCGGGCTGGAGTGCAGTGGCCTGATCTCAGCTCACTGTAAGCTCCGCCTCGCGGGTTTACGCCATTCTCCTGCCTCAGCCTCCCGAGCAGCTGGGACTACAGGCGCCCGCCACCTCGCCCGGCTAGTTTTTGTTTTTGTATTTTTTAGTAGAGACGGGGTTTCACCGTGTTAGCTAGGATGGTCTTGATCTCCTGACTTTGTGATCCGCCTGTCTCGGCCTCCCAAAGTGCTGGGATTACAGGCTTGAGCCACCACGCCCGGCCCTTTTCACTTTCTTGATATGATGCACAAAAGTTTTTAACTTTGATGAAGTCAAATGTGTCAGTTTTTTCTTTTGTTGCTTGAACTTTTACTTTACTACCAAGGAATCCTTTGTCAAATCCAAGGTCTTGTAGATTTACCTCCTTGTTTTCTTCCAAGAGTTTTATGGCTTTCACTCTTTTTTTTTTTTTTTTTTTGAGATGGAGTCTTGCTCTGTCACCCAGCCTGGAATGCAGTGGCGCAATCTGGGCTCACCGCAACCTCCACCTCCCAGGTTCAAGTGATTCTCCTGTCTCAGCCTCCCAAGTAGCTGAGATTACAGGCATGTGCCACCACACTCGGCTAATGTTTTTATTTTTAGTAGAGACGGGATTTCATCATATTGGACAAGCTGGTCTTGAACTCCTGACCTCATGATCCACCCGCCTCAGACCCCCAAAGTGCTAGGATTACGGGTGTGAGCCACCACGCCCGGCCTGGCTTTCACTCTTATATGTAGGTCTTTGATCCATTTTGAGTTAATTTTTATATATGGTGTGAGATAAGGGTCCACATTCATTCTTTTTTAAAAAACTTTTTTTGACAGAGATGGGGGTCTTACCATGTTGCCCAGGTTGTTCTCAAATTCCTGGACTCAAGTAATCCTCCCATCTTAGCCTCCTAAAGTGCTAAGCTTACAGGCATGAGCCACCTCACCCGGCCCAACTTCATTCTTTTTTTTTTTTTTTTGAGAGACGGTCTCACTCTGTCACCCAGACTGGAGTGCAGTGGCACGATCTTGGCTCACCACAACCTCTGCCTCTCAGGCTCTAAGCAATTCTCCTGGCTCAGCCTCCCAAGTAGCTGGGATTATAGGCATGCACCACCATGCCCAGCTAATTTTTGTATTTTTAGTAGAAACAGGGTTTCACCATGTTGGCCGAGCTGTCTAGAACTCCTGACCTCAAATGATCCACCCGCCTCAGCCTCCCAAAGTGCTGGGACTGCAGGTGTGCACCACTGCGCCCAGCTTCAACTTCATTCTTTTGCATGTGAATATACAGTTACCAGAGCACCATTTGTTGAAAAGACTATTTTCTCCCCATTGAATAGTCTTGGTGCCCTTGTCAAAAATCAATTGACCACAGATATATGGTTTATTTCTGGACTGTCAATTCTGTTCCATTGATCTATATGTCTGTGCTTGTGCCAGTACCACACTGTATTAGTCTATTCTCACGCTGGTAATAAAGACATACCTGTGACTGGGTAATTTACAAAGGAAAGAGGTTTAATACACTCACAGTTCCACGTGGCCGGGGAGGCCTCACAATCATGGCAGAAGGCAAAGGAAGAACAATAGCACATCTTACATGGCAGCAGGAAAGAGAGCGTGTGCAGGGACTCCCTTCCTCCCTTCCTCCCTTCCTCCCTTCCATCTCTTTCTGTCACTCAGGCTGGAGCACAATGCTGCAATCAAGGCTCACTGCATCCTTGAACTCCTGGCCTCAAGTGATCCTCCCACCTCAGTATCCCAAGTAGTTAGGACTACAGACGTGTCCTACTATGACTGGTTAATTTTTAAGCTTTTTTTGTAGAGACAGGGTCTAATTTATAGCCTAGGCTGATCATGAACTCCTAGCATTAGCACTTCTCCTGCCTCAACTTCCTAACGTGCTGGGATTACATGTACGAGCCACTGTGCTCAGCCTAGGATTGGTTTCTTATGAGACCTATCTCCTTGGCTTGTAGACAGCCATCTTCTTCCTATATCTTCACCTCTGTGCATGTCTGTGTTTAGATATTTTTCTTCTTATTAGGACACACGTCATATTAGATTAGGGCCCACCTTAATGATCTTATTTTAACTTAATGACTTCTTTAGAGGCACTGTCTCCAAATGCAGTCACATTCTGAGGTACTGAGGATTAAGACTTCAACATACAGACTTTGGGGGCTGGCCAGGCACAGTGGCTTATGCCTGTAATCCCAGCACTTTGGGAGGCTGAGGTAGGTGGATCACTTGAGGTCAGGAGTTCAAGACCAGCCTAGCCAACATGGTGAAACCCTGTCTCTACTAAAAATACAAAAATTAATCAAGTGTGTAGACACATGCATATAGTTCCAGATACTCAGGGGGCTGAGGCAGAAAAATTGTTGGGACCCAAGAGGTGGAGGTTGCAGTGAGACGAGATGTGCCACTGCACTCCAACCTGGGTGACAAAGCAAGCATCTCAAAACAACAACAACAAAAGAAAGTGGGGTGTTGGCTATGCACATTGGCTCATGCTTGTAATCCCAGTACTTTCAGAGGCCAAGGCAGGTGGACTGCTTGAGCCTAGGAGTTAGAGACCATTCTGGGCAACATGGCAAAACCCATCTCTACAAAAAACATACACACAAAAATTAGTCAGGCATGGTAGTATGCACCTGTAGTCCCAGCTACTTGGGAGACTGAGATGGGAGGATCACTTGAGCCTAGAAGGCAGAGGTTTCAGTGAGCCAAGATCCTCCAGCCTGGGCAACAGTGACTCTGTCAGGAAAGGAAAGAAAAGTAGAGAAAGGAAAAGAAGAGAAAATGGTGGCCAGGCGCGGTGGCTCACACCTGTAATCCAAGCACTTTGGGAGGCCAAGGCAGGCAGATCACAAAGTCACGAGATCAAGACCATCCTGGTTAAGACGGTGAAACCCATCTCTACTAAAAATACAAAACAAAAATGTATCCGGGCATGGTGACAGGGATCTGTAGTCCCAGTTACTCGGGAGGCTGAGGCAGGAGAATGGCGTGAACCCGGGAGGTGGAGCTTGCAGTGAGCCGAGATCCTGCCACTACACTCCAGCCTGGGCGACAGAGCAAGACTCTGTCTCAAAAAAAAAAAAAAAAAGAGAGAAGAGAAAATGGAGTGTTAAAGTCTCCAACTCTTATTGTTGGACTAATGTTTCTCACTTCAATTCTGTTACTTTTTGCTCATATGTGTTGGAGTTTTGTTATTATGTGAATGGATGTTTATAATTGTTATATATTTTTAATGCATTGAGCATTTTAGTATTATATAATGTCTTTGTTTCTTATAACAATTTTTGTCTTAAAGTCTATTTTGTCTGATATGAGTATAGCCAGGTCAGCTCTCATTTAGTTACTGTTTACATAAAATATCATCTTTTTTTTTTTTTTTTTTTGAGACGGAGTCTCGCTCTGTTGCCCAGGCTGGAGTGCAGTGGCCGGATCTCAGCTCACTGCAAGCTCCGCCTCCCGGGTTCACGCCATTCTCCTGCCTCAGCCTCCCAAGTAGCTGGGACTCCAGGCGCCTGCCACCTCGCCCGGCTAGTTTTTTTTTTTTTTTTTTTTTTTTGTATTTTTTTAGTAGAGACGGGGTTTCACCATGTTAGCCAGGATGGTCTCGATCTCCTGACCTCGTGATCCGCCCGTCTCAGCCTCCCAAAGTGCTGGGATTACAGGCTTGAGCCACCGCGCCCGGCCAACAAATGTTCTTATACTCTACTGTTTCCACATTAAAACCAGTGGTAGGAGGTCACGCGTGGGGGCTCACGCCTGCAATCCCAGCACTTTGGGAGGCCGAGGCAGGGGAATCACTTGAGGTCAGAAGTTTGACACCAGCCTGGCCAACATGGTGAAACTCCATCTCTACTAAAAATATAAAAATTAGCCCAGTGTGGTGGCAGATGCCTGTAATCCCCAGCTGCTAGGGAGGCTGAGGCAGGACAATCACTCGAACCCGGGAAGCGGAGGTTGCAGTGAGCCACGATTGCGCCACTGCACTCCAGCCTGGGTCACCAACGAAGTGAGATTCCGTCTCAAAAACAAAAAACAAACAAACAAACCAAAACAGTAGTAGGAATGGTGATGACTATCTCCCCTAACTTCAGTTTATACAGAATGGTCATCTTACCAGCAACATCCAGTCCAAACAGCAAAATGTGCATTTACTTCTTGCCAAAGAAGCAGGAAAAGAGGGAGGAGATGGTGAGGCCCATGGTTGTCGTGCCACTTGCAATGAGCAGAAGCAGAAGGGGTTTGGGGCAGCCCCCTGCTTTCTCCTTACGTGCTTGCAGGCAAACTGAACAAGAGAGAAGAGAAAGAGTGGAGGAAGAAAGAGGGAGGCAGGAACATCTCACTGGCCACTGTGCCAGTGAAGCTCTGAGACAGGAATTCTCAGGGAGAGGACCTTCTAGGTGACTGGCAAGGCAACTCCAGCTCTAGCCTTTAGGCTTTGACTGTACCACGTCACGCGGTGACCACAGCGACTCCCAAATATCTTAACTTTTTTTATACCCCTGTTCCTCCATTGCCTTTTTTTTTTTAGACAGGGGGTCTCACTCTGTCACCCAGGCAGGAGTGCAGTGGCATGATCTCTGCTCACTGCCACCTCTGCCTCCCTAGTTCAAGCGATTCTCCTGCCTCAGCTTCCCAAGTTAGGTGGGATTACAGGTGCCCACCACCACGCCTGGCTAATTTTTGTATTTTTAGTAGAGACAGAGTTTCACTATGTTGGCCAGGCTGGTCTCGAACTTCTGACCTCAGGTGATCCTCCCGCCTTGGCCTCCCAAAGTGCTGGGATTACAGGCACGAGCCACCATGCCCACCGCCTCCACTGCTTCTTTTGTGTCATGTACTTGGAGGTGTACCATTCTGATTTCCTTCTCTTTAAATATATATTTTGTTTTTTAAAAATTATTTGCCCTAGGGATTACAATTAACATCTTAATTCATAACAGAATTCTGATTAATTTTCACGGTATCCAAAACCTTTGCTTTTATGTTGGCTCATCCCCCATCTTGTTCTGATTAAAAATTACATACATATACATTGTGTGCACTGACATATATTTATAATTATGCAGTTATTTTTTATTTATTTATTTATTTTATTTTATTTATTTATTTTTTTTGAGACGGAGTCTCGCTCTGTCGCCCGGGCTGGAGTGCAGTGGCCGGATCTCAGCTCACTGCAAGCTCCGCCTCCCGGGTTTACGCCATTCTCCTGCCTCAGCCTCCCGAGTAGCTGGGACTACAGGCGCCCGCCACCTCGCCCGGCTAGATTTTTGTATTTTTTTAGTAGAGACGGGGTTTCACCGTGTTAGCCAGGATGGTCTCGATCTCCTGACCTCGTGATCCACCCGTCTTGGCCTCCCAAAGTGCTGGGATTACAGGCTTGAGCCACCGCACCCGGCAAGTTATTTTTTAAATCATTTGAAAGAGAAAGAAGAGTTACTAAACCAAAAATGTATTATTAATGGTGACTTTTACATTTGCATATGTAATTACCTTTACTGGTATTCTTTATGTCTTTTTTTTTGAGACTGGGATCTCACTTTGTCACCCAGGCTGGAGTGCAGTGGTGTGATCTTGGCTCACTGCAACCTCCACCTCCCAGGTTCAAGCGATTCTCCTGCCTCAGCCTCCTGAGTAGCTGGGATTACAGGTGTACGCCACCATGCCAGATTATTTTTTGTATTTTTAGTAGAGACAGAGTTTCACCATGTTGGCCAGGCTAGTCTCGAACTCCTGATCTTGGGATCTGCCCGCCTTGGCCTCCCAAAATGCTGGGATTACAGGCATGAGCCACTGCACCTGGCCTATTCTTTATCTCTTTACATGGATTCAAGTTACTGTCCAGTGTTCATTTATTCCAGCCTGACTCCCTTTAGCATTTCTTAAATGGCAAGTCTACTAGAAGTAAGCTATCTTGGTTTTTGTTTATCTGGGAATATCTTAATTTCTCCTTTTTTCTTGAGAAATTGTTTTGCAAGATATACAATTTTTGGTTGACAAGTTTTTCTGTTTCTTTTAGCACTTTGCATATATCATCCCACTACCTTTTGGCCTTTGTGGTTTCTGATGAGAAGTCCACTGTTAACTTTATTGAGGATCCCTTGTATATGAGTTGCTTCTCTCCCTACTTTCAGGATTTTCTTGTCTTTTTTTTTTTTTTTTTTTTTTTTTTTTTTTTTTTGAGACACAGTCTTATTCTGTTGCCCAGGCTGCTGGAGTGCAGTGGTGCAATGTTGGCTCACTGCAACCTCTGCCTCCTGGGTTCAAGCAATTCTCCTGCCTCAGCCTCCTGAGTAGCTGAGACTACAGGAACCCACAACTATATATTATATAAAATTATATATAATTATAATATAAATATATAAATAAAAATATATAATTTTTATATTTTTAGTAGAGACAGTGTTTCACCATGTTGGTCAGGCTGCTTTCAAAATCCTGACCTCAGGTGATCCACCCACCTCAGCCTTCCAAAGTCCTGGGATTACAGGTGTGAGACACCAAGCCCAGCCTTCTTCTTGTCTTTAACTGTTTGATGATAGTGAGGCTTGATATGGATCTATTTGAGTTTATCTCACCTTGAAAAAACTTTTTTGAGTTTCTTGGATATGTAGATTCATATCTTTTGCCAAAAATTTGGGGAAATTTTGGCTATTATTTACTGAAATGATCTTTCCTCCTTACTCTTTCTCTCATATTCCTCTCTGACTCCCATTGTACATATATCGGTATGCTTGATAGTGTCCCACAGCTTTAAGGCTTTGTTAATTTTTTTCTTTATTCTTTTTTCCTTTCCTTTCCTCCAATGGCATAATTTCAATTGACTTATCTTTACGTGTGCTGATTATTTTTTCTGTCTTCTCAAATATGCAATGAAATTTCTCTAGTGAATTTTTAATTTCAGATGAGATTGGGTTCATTCAGGGTGTTATGGCTGTAGATGGAATTTTTAATTTCAGTTATTGTTCTTTTCAACTCTAATCTTTCTATGTGGTTCCTTTTTTTTTTTTTTTTTCTTTTTTTGAGACAGTGTCTCCTTCTGTTACCCAGGCTGGAGTGCAGTGGCATGATTTCTGCTCACTGCAAGCTTCACCTCCTGGGTTGACGCCATTCTCCTGCCTTAGCCTCCTCAGTAACTGGGACTACAGGCGCCCGCCACCACGCCCGGCTAATTTTTTTGGATTTCTGGTAGAGACAGGGTTTCACCGTGTTAGCCAGGATGGCCTCGATCTCCTGACCTCATGATCTGCCCACCTTGGCCTCCCAAAGTGCTGGGATTACAGGTGTGAGCCACTGCGCCAGGCCTATTTGGTTCATTTTTAGAATTTCTCTTTATTTCTCATTTCTATTTGGTAAGATATCATGCTCATAGTTTCCTTTGGCTCTTTGACCATGGTTTTCTTCAGCTCTTGAGCATATTTAAGACTCGATTCAAAGTCTTTGTATAGTAAGTCCAATGCTTGGGCTTCCTAAGGATGAGTTCCTATTAATTCCTTTTTTTTGTCCCTGTGTATGGGCCACACTTTCTTTGCTTCTTTGCATGCCTTGTAGCTTTTTTGTTGAAAACTGGACATTTCAAATATTATAATGCAGCAACTCTGGAAATCAGATCCCCCCTCACCAGGGATTGTTGCTGCCATCTAAGTGTAATTGCTGTCATTCATTTGGTGACTTTTCTGAACTAACTTTGTATAACCATCCCTTTCCTGTTTCTCAACTGAATTTTCCAATTTTTGTGCTTTTTGTCTCTGTTTCTCTAAGCTTCATTCTAGCTGATTTCCTCAGATCTATCTTTCAAGGAACTAACTCTTTCTTCAGTTTTGTCTAAGCTTGTTTTCCGAGACGGAGTCACACTTTGTCACCCAGGTTGGAGTGCAGTGGTGTGATCTCAGCTCACTGCAATCTCCGCTTCCCGGGTTCAAACAATTCTCTTGACTCAGCCTCTCGAGTAACTGGGATTACAGGTGCGCACCACCATGCCTGGCTAACCCTTTCCCTAAGATTTAAATTTCCATGTAGCTGGTATTTTTTATTTTTCAAAGTTCTGGGATTATTTTCAAATCTTCCAGAAAATTTCGTTAGTCTTTTTTAAAAAAGTTTATTTCATGTTTTTAATCCTTTTACACACACTTATTTTATTGTCTTGGGGCTCCTTCTCTGTGGCTGGGGATATGAGGGAACACAGACAGGGCCATGGTGTCCCAGGACAGCAATGCAGAAAGCCTTCCTGTGGATGGCAAAGCCAAGATGGGCTGGCACATCATCTCCTAAACCATCAGCTTCAGGAATGCCAAGAGCACCTACAAATTCAGCAAGGATCCCAAGAGATTTATAGGACCTTCCAGGCCAGCTCTCTCTCCATTACATCATGATGACTGATTTTTAAAAACAAACTCAATTTTCCCTACCTAGTAATACCTATTTGCCACAGAAAAGTGGAAAAAAACCAATGATGAAAAAGAAAAATAAAATTACCCACGATGTTTATTACCCATATATAGCTGCCATGACCACACCAGCCCGTCTCCCTGGCTCCCTTTCCTGCCTGCGTTTTCTCCCTAGCACGGAACACCATCAGGCACACTGTATGTTTTAGTTATTTATGATCGTCTGTCTGTCCCTAGGAGGGGGTCAGCTAAGGCTTTGTCTTGTTCATTGTTGAATCTGCAGTGTCAGGAGGTGAGAGCATAGAAACTCCATCAGTATCTCTGGAGTGAACGAACGAATGAATGTTCTAGCTTATGAGAGAGTATTTCTACTTCGTTTATCCTCACACCAATCCTATGAGGTAGGTGGGGGGTTTTTTTTTTGTTGTAGTTTGTTTGTTTGTTTTTTTGAGATGGAGTTTTGCTCTTGTTGCCCAGGCTGGAGTGCAGTGGCGCAATCTCAGCTCACTACAACCACTGCCTCCCAGGTTCAAGCGATTCTCCGGCTTCAGCCTCCCGAGTAGCTGGGATTACAGGCATTAGCCACCATGCCTGGTTAATTTTGTATTTTTAGTAGAGACAGGGTTTCTCTATGTTGGTCAGGCTGGTCTCAAACTCCCGACCTCAGGTGATCCACCCACCTCGGCCTCCCAAAGTGCTGGGATTATAGGCATGAGCCACCGCGCCTGGCCTATTTTTTTGTTTTGTTTTGTTTTTTGTTTTCCGAGACAGAGTCTTGCTCTGTCACCCAGGTTGGAGTGCAGTGGTGCGATCTCAGCTCACTGCAACCTCTGCCTCCCAGGTTCAAGCAATTCTCCTGACTCAACCTCCCGAGTAACGGGGATTACAGGTGTGCACCACCATGCCTGGCTAATTTTTGTATTTTTAGTAGTGATGGGGGTTTCACCGTGTTGGCTAGGCTGGTCTGAACTCCTGACCTCGTGATCTGCCTGCCTTGGATTACAGGCATGAGCCACTGCGCCTAGCAGAGGTAGGTATTTATTGTACCCATCTTACAGATGTGAAGACTAAGACTCAGTGGGGGTCACCTGTCCTGTCTTTTTTTTTTCTTTCTTTTTCCAGACAGGGGTCTCACTCTGCTGCCCATGCACTGGAGTGCAGTGGCACAAACACAGTTCACTGCAGTCTCAAGCTCGTTGGGCTCCAGCGACCCTCCTGCCTCAGCCTCCTATGTAGCTGGGACCACAGGTGTGCACCACCACACCCGGCTAAATTTTTGATTTTTCGTAGATACTGGCACTCACTTTGTTGCCCAGATTGGCCTCCAACTACTGGGCTCAAGCAGTCCCCTACCTCAGCCTCCCAAAATGTGGGATTGCAGGTGGAAGCCCCTGGGCCCGGCCCACCTGTCTTCTTGTCCTGCCTGCCTCCTTTTGACTGTCTTTCTGCAACCAATTTATGCAGCTGCAGCATAACTCTCTCTCCCTGTTCACCTGGGCTCCCAGGTTATACCAGAGACCTTTCCACTCCATGTCTTTAAGGACTTTACTATTATTTTTGTGCAAAAATTTTCCATGTTGTGGACGAGAAGAACAGGAAAGTGAGAAGGCTCAATTCTAAGTTCCCTCCCTTTCGTGGGGCTCCCCACCCTTTTCTTTTCTTTTTATTTTTTTGAGACAGAGTTTTGCTCTTGTTGCCCAGGCTGGAGTGCAGTGGCACAATCTCGGCTCACCATAACCTCTGCCTCCCGGGTTCAAGTGATTCTCCTGCCTCAGCCTCCTAAGTAGCTGGGATTACAGGCATGCACCACCACGCCTGGCTAATTTTGTATTTTTAGGAGAGATGGGGTTTCTCCATGTTGTTCAGGCTGGTCTCGAACTCCTGACCTCAGGTGATCTGCCCACCTTGGTCTCCCAAATTGCTGGGATTACAGGTATGAGACACTGTGCCCAGACTCCCCATCCTTTTCTAAGAGAAGTTTAATGAACTTAGATCTGGGCATTTACTTCCTCAAGTGAATGCCTCACCTTCCCCTACCAAGGTGCAGTCTTCTGGAATATATTTTGTAAATGAAATATGAAGCCATATTTGGGTTCATGGCTCAGGCTAGTAATTTAACCTCACTGTGCCTCCATTTTCACCTGTAAAGTAGACATAATCATCCCTACGTCATCGAACTGTTCCGGGATTCAGTAAAATGGTGTACATAAGGCTGTTGACACAGGGCCTGGCACATAGTAGGCACTAATTATTGTATCATTAAAAACCTCTGCTCCGCCACCCTCCAGAGTGCTCTGTAGCCCAGCCTCTGCTTGGTGGAGACAGAAATTCATTTTCTTAAAAAGTTGTGCTGAGAGCTGATCAATCCTGGGGAAAGACACATGATAATGAAACTTTCAAGAAACTGATGTATAAATTTCAGTGCCATAATATAACTGCTCAATGCCTTAAGGCAGGATCCCCAACCCCGGGGCCTTGGACTGTTACTGGTCCATGGCCTGTTAGGAACAGGGCCACACAGCAGGAGGTGAGCAGTTGCGAGCGAGCATTCCCACCTGAGCTCTGGCTCCTGTTAGATCAGCAACGGCATTAGATTCTCACAGGAGCACAAACTGTACTGTGAACTGCGCATGTGAGGAATCTAGGTTGCGTGCTGTTTATGAGAGTCTAATGCCTGATGATCTGAGATGGAACAGTTTGATTCTAAAACCATTATCCGTCCCCACTCATCCATGGAAAAATTGTCTTCCATGGTCCCTGGTGCCAGAAAGGCTGGGGACTGCTGCCTTAAGGGGTGAAGGAGGAGGAGGCAGCTGAGGCCCTGGCTCCTGTACTGGCTGGAGCCTGGCTCTGGGGCCTCCTTTAGATGTGAGCACGTGGCTGCTTCACTGGTAGAGCCTGGGCTACACTGAGGTTTGCAAATAGAGGCTGGAGGGCAGGACAGAGGTGCAGAAGAGAACATTTATTCATTCAACAACTATGTACTGAGCACCCACTAGGTACCAGACACCGTTGAAGGATGTTTAGGGATATCTCATGGACAAGGTGCCTTGCTGTCACAGAACTGTGAGACAGTCCACAAGGAGGCTCAGGAAGTAAAACGTCAAGGTAGAGAGGTGAGTGGTGGCCAAGGAGGCAAAGGCAGCAGCCTGCTCCCGATCACAGTCCCAGCCTTTGCACATGCCCCGCTCCCTTCCCAGAGCTGCGAGATCAGGTTCTATTTTTATCCTCCTGTGACAGGGGAGGAAACCTGGGTCGGGGAGATTAAGTGGCTTCACTTGGGAAACTCAGCAGTACCAGAGGTTGAAACTCCAAGAGCTGAGGCTAGGAAGGGAGAGGATGATGGGCTGTTGGGGGCTGGAGGGGACCACAGAGCCACCCCAAATCCCTTCTCAATGTCAGCCCTGCTGGCTTTCAGCTGTTTGCCACTGTGGCCCCTAAACTAGTCCTCAGAGATAGTAGCACAGGGGCTGAGATGCTCAAATGAGAGTTTCTGTCCTGTTCCCTTACAGATTCTGCTTCCGAGACTTCTCCAGCCTCAGGAAAGTTGGCTCCATGGAACCATCCGGGCCACTCATGAGTGGGTGGGCGGTGGGAAGGGAAAGAAGAAGGGGATCTTGGTTCTTCCATCTGAGCCAGTGCCCAGGGAGGGCCTGGGTTCCTGCCATACTCCTGGGGGTCATCTTAGGGCAGTGGGAGGCCCATCAGGGTTGGGGGCATTTGGTCAGCAGCCTCAGACACATTAGCTGGTCAGGGCAGCCTGCTGTGTGCATGCACCTGGGCTCCTTGAGGTCAAGACCAGGTGGAAAGGCTTTTTGTTCTGGCCTCGGAAGGAGTACAGCGGGGTCTGTGTAGGTGGTGAGGTGGCCATCCTGGTGGCCAGAGTGCTCAAGATACCCAAGGAGATGAGATGCAGACAGCAAGAATGGGTTGCAGCCTCCAAGGTGGCTAACACAGAAGCCTGTAGTTTGAGGAACTACATTGGGGCTTTGGGGACACAACCAGGATGGTAGTTCTAAGGGACCTGCCTGCAGATCCTCACCTCCCATATTCCCCCTCCCCAACCTTCCTGTGCCTGAGGACTGCACTTTGTCCATTTTGCCAACTACAAAGGCACGGCTGGAACCTTGTCCTAGAGTCTTGCCCTGGGGTGTAAGAAGGTCCTGGGCTCCCAGCAGAAACAGAGGGGCAGGGCTGGGAAAGGTGCTGGCTTCTCCTGCAAACTCATCCTAAGACCCCAGGGCTTTGGGGTCTCAGCCCTCCTGCAAATTGGCTTCATGACCTTGGGCAGGACCCTTTGCCTCACTGAGCCTGTTTCACCTGTCAGCCTGGAACAGAACACCTGCCTTCTGGGTGTGCATGGGGTTGAATTGTCTCTATGCTGGCACTCACCTTGTGAATATTGTATAGATGTGTGCATTCCAGGCAGTGGAGCTGCTGCTCAACTTGGAATACACCTGGGGACCCCAGGAGCTTGGGGTGGGTGCAGCCCACACAAAGAAAGTCGACCTTGCAGTTGGCAGGTTCAGCAGGCACCGAGGAACTTTGTTTTGTTTTTGACTTTTTTATTGGGGTCAATATACACAACGTGTAACCACCTTAAGTTACAGCTGGATTAAAATTGATTTATGTGGCCTGGTGCAGTGGCTCACGCTTGTAATCCCAGCACTTTGGAAGGGCGAGGTGGGCGGATCATCTGAGGTCAGGAGTTTGAGACCAGCCTGGCCAACACGGTGAAACCCCGTTTCTACTAAAAAATATAAAACTTAGCCGGGCATGGTGGCGGGTGCCTGTAATCTCAGCTACTCGGAGGCTGAGCCAAGAGAATCGCTTGGACCCGGGAGGTGGACGTTGCAGTGAGCCGAGATCCAGCCACTGCACTACAGCACTCCAGCCTGGGTGACAATAATGAAACTACTTCTCAAACAAACGAAATTGATTTATGTGTAAACCCAAGTGGTCATCACCCAAAACAAGATGCAAAACGTGTCCACGGGCTGAACCTCTCAAGATACACAAAAAGGGCCAGGGGTGGCCCTCTCCCAGAATCTCAGCTTGGGAACCTGGTATCTAGTTGCTGCCCCTCACTGGGCAGATGGGGAAACTGGGGCTTGGGGCGAGAATGTCCCCAGCCCGAGCTGGGAACACCCCTAACTCTTCGCCAGCTCTGGGGACTTGGCGCCCTCTCCAGCCACAGCGAACTTGGGCGCCCGAGCCCCCAGCAAGTCAGGGGTGGGGGAGATGGGGACACAGAGGGCGCGGCTGAGCGCGGCTCCTCCCCGGGCGGGGCCGACCTGCCCGCGCGCGCCGACGCCCCGCCCCCCGCCCCGCGGGCGCGCTCCCGTCAGGCTAATTAGGCGCGCGGTTTGTTTACAAACACGGGCTCCCGGCAGGTGCGCGCCACCCCGCCCGTGCGCGGCCGGGGTTCGAGGGTGGCTCCCGTGGGCCCCGGGGTGCCCGGGAGGGGGCCGCGGTGCTGGCTGCATTCCCGCTTCTTCCACGCCGTCCTGGGGTACCGGAAAATCCGCCGCCAGGCGCCGTCCCCGACACGGGGTGGGGAGAGCCGCGCGGGCCCGGGCGAGGAACGGCCCACGGGGTCCCAGCGTTGCTGCCCTGCCGGGCGGGGGTCGGGCCCCGCCCCCGCGCGCCCCCCGGGCCAGGCCCGCTCTCGGCCGGGTCGGCGGGGCGGGCGGGGGCGCGCGGGGCGGGGCGCGGCGCCGGCGGGGCCGGGACATGTAGTCCGCGCTCTGCGGCCTCCCCTGGGCGGCCCCGGCGCGGGCCCGGCCGCGGACTACGACTCCCGCCAGGCGCCGCGGCGTAGCGCATGAGCCCTGCTCGGCTCCGGCGCGTCTATTATGCTGCCGGGGCCGGCGAGCCAAAGAGGAGCCGGCCGCGCGGGCCGGGAGGGGACGGCCGCCGGAGCCGCGAGGCCAAGTACGCCTTTCTCTTGCTTCCTTGCGCGCGCGGGGCGGCGGGCGGCGGCGGGTCGGGCCGGGCCGGGGAGCGCGGCCCGAGCGCCCCGCGCAGGCCGCCGGCGCGTCCGGGGGAACCGGGAGCCCGGGGCCGCCGCTGCCGCCGCCTTTGTGCGCGGCCACGATGCAACAAAGCGCGGCGGCCGCCCGGGGTCGCGGCGGCGGTAGCGGCGGCGGCGGCGCGGACTCCGCTCCCCTCCGCCCGCTCCCGCCTGGCCGCCTCCGTCCCGGACTCGGGGGCGTCGCTGCGGCCGGGGCGCGCAGCCCGGAGTTGGCGCGGCCCGCGCGCCCCGCGCCAGCCCGGCCTCCGCGCGCCCTCTCTCACGGAAGGGATTTTTTTCCCCCTTTCCTCCGCCCGCCATCTTTCGAAGGGGGGAACCCAGGGAGGACGCGGAGGGGGAAGGTGCGCGCGGCGGCCCCGGCCTGCGGCCGTGCGCTCCGCGGTGCCACTTTCCCCGCGCCTGTCCCGCCGGCTTCTCTCCAGAGCCGTTGCTGGGGCCCGCGCCTGGGGACCGTCGCCGCGCGCCGCTGCCGGGGCGGGGGGCAAGGCTGGGCTCGGGCCTGGGCTCTGCGCGGCCTCCTCCCAGAGTTACGGGCCCAGAGCTGACTTTGAGCCCTCCTGAGTTGTCGGATTATTGCACCCAAACCAGGGGGAGACCCAGTTCCCGTTTTGAAATCAGCCTGAAAATAGCTTAATCCGGGCGAGGACGAGTTGGAGCGGGAGGGTCGGGGGCGCTTCCCCTCCTTCCCACTTTTGGGGGCCGCCGGAGTGACAACGTGATACAAGCCCATCCGGGGAGAAATGCGCACCCCGAACCTTGTACACCCACATGGCCCTGGTGGGCTCCCTGTGAATAAAGCTGGGGCGTGCGGGAAGTCTCATTCCACCGGTTGCTCGTATGGGGGCAGGGCCGGGATGGGGGCTTCGCGCGGCCTCCTTTCCCTGGAGGGCGGGCGTCCCAGAACTCGGCCCGCCGTGACCCACCGGGAGCAGGGACCCGGCGTCCATCGTGTGAGTTCCTCCATTGGACCCAGTGCTTGAGTGGTTGCGATCCTTAATTTTGGTTGAAAGCTTTCTGCTCGGAAATATGTAGCTGGGGTTTCTCTCCCTTACATTAAACTTGGCCATTGTCTGCAAAAGTTAACCAGGAGGGGAGACTGTAGTGCATTGGTGGGCAGAGTAATTGGACTGGAACTGCAAGAGACAGCTTCGCGTGTCCTGCCCTCCCCCGCCCTCCCCTGTGAGAAGAAACAGAAGAGGAAAAGAATTTTCTTTTTCCCTCCTCTTTTGTAGGCTTTTCCCCTTTTTCCTTTAAAATGGAGGGTTTTTTTCTGGGTCCATGCAGTGGCCCCGGGGAGATTCTGAAATCTATGCAAAGTTGTGTGGCATTTTTCTGGGGAAAGTAGTTTGTTACTGGCTTCCAACGGGGTCTAAGGAAGGTCTAAATCCCTGCAAGGGGCTGGCCTCAGGGGTTAGGGACACCTCCCTCCGGGGTCCTTCCCTGGCAGCCCTGATGCAGCCTCTCATTTGCAAATAAAAGTCTGTGTTTGCCGTTTTTCTCTGTTGAGGCCTTGATGTGTGCTGGTGGTTACTGATCAGGAAAGATAAGGCACTCGCTGTGACGGGACAGGCTGCAGGCGAGCGAGGGGCGTTTCTTTCTGACCTTCCCGGTAGCCTCGGAGGCCCAGTGCCTCAGCAGGGCACCGGGTGCCTGGAAAGACTGGGAGGAGCTCCAGCCTGAGCCCTGCCGCTGGGACATCCGGGGAGGAGGGATTTCAAAAGCTTTCTCCGGGTGGGCAGTCACTCCCGTTTTTATTTTTGTTTTGTTTTTAGAAAGCAGAGTAATTATTTTCCTTTGACAACTCGCGCCTGCGTCGGAAGTGAGTGAGCTTTGAATGAGGGACGGGACTTGCAAACACTCCGTGCCCTACACTCTGGAGTAGTCATACCCAGAAAGTGAAAGTGGGGGTGTGCAAAGCGGAGCAGCCAGGCCTGCTGCAGCCTGCGGTCCCTTCCTCTGCCCTCTTCCTCCAGGCTCTGGAGGTGCCAGCCGCAGGAGCCCTGTGCACCAGGCGGGCGGTGATGGCCTCGTCCCATTCCTGGTGCCACCAGGAAGTGCCACCACTTTCTCTGAGGCATGGTGGCTCGGGGTTTCCCAAGTGGGGTGATTGGCACAAAACCAACAGCTGTGCTGTGTCTGTTCAGCCGCTCCTCGGCCCACTTCTCCGGTACTGGGGCGGGGTGTGGGGAGCCGGGGTCTACCTTTCCCAGCGTTGCTGTCTGGGAGGTGGGGGCTTGCCTGAAGTCATGCTGCAGGTCTCTTGGTTTTCAAAGCAGTTAAAGCAGTTGGTCAGAGGATCCTCCTCTTGCTTCCTTGACCCAATCATCAAGGTATAACTGACCTGACGGGGTTCCTGTCCCAGGCAGGTTCCTTTTTTTTTTTTTTCCCCTTGAGATGGAGTCTCGCATTGTCACCCAGGCTGGAGTGCAGTGGCACCATCTCAGTTCACTGCAACCCCCACCTCTTGGGTTCTAGTGGTTCTCCTCCTTCAGCCTCCCAAGTAGCTGGGATTACAGGCGTCTGCCACCATGCACCGCTATTTTTTTTGTATTTTTAGTAGATACAGGGTTTCACTATGTTGGCCAGGCTGGTCTCAAGCTCCTTACCTCGTGATCCACCTGCCTTGGCCTCCCAAAGTGCTGGGATTATAGGCATGAGCTACCGCGCCTGGCCGGCAGGTCCCTTATACCACAAAGCCAGTGTCTGGTTGAAGCTAAAAGGTAACTGGATGAATCAAGGCAGAATGCAAAGCTTCTTGCCATAAGAAGGTTTTGGAACTAGTTGGTCTGCCTGGGGCCTTCCTGACCCCTGTGGCTCCGCCCCCTTGTTGGAGCAGAAGAGATGTACAGGTGGCAAAGCATGGTGGGGCGCCAGGTGCATTTGGGTCAGCATTTGCCAAGAATGGCCTTGCTCCTGTGTTTTTGTTGGTACTGCCACCTTGTAGAGGTGCCCAGCTGGTGGTGGAGCATAGGGCTTTCTTTGCCTCTCCTTTCTGTGAAATCATGGGCCCCTGTGCCCGGGCCTCCCTGCTCTGGTTCCTGGACTCCTGCCATCTGAGATGCTTGAGGGCTCGCTTATTTGTTTGTTTGTATTTTTAGTAGAAATAGAGTTTCACCATGTTGGCCAGGCTGGTCTCAAACTTCTGGCCGTAAGTGACCCACTCGCCTCAGCCTCCTGAAGTGCTGGGATTACAAGCATGAGCCACCATGCTTGGCCACGATCCTTAAGAGCTCATTTATTTATTTATTTTGAGACAGAGTCTCATTCTGTTGCCCAGGCTGGTGTGTCATGGCATGATTTCCCCTCACTGCAACCTCCACCTCCTGGGTTCAAGCAATTCTCCCTGCCTCAGCCTCCCAAGGAGCTGGGGTTGCAGGTGCCTGCCACCACGCCTGGCTATTTTTATTTTTATTTTTTGGTAAAGATGGAGTTTCGCCATGTTGGCCATGCTGGTCTTCAACTCCTGACCTCAGGTGATCCACCCATCTGAGCCTCCCGAAGTGCTGAGATTATAGGTGTGAGCCACCATGCCCGAGAGCTCTTTTAAAGAGACAGTGTCACATTTTGGGCCATTCACCTGTTGATGGTTTAAATTGTGAGTCTTCTGGCCACTGCTGATTGAGCTCCCAGTGGAGACAGGACCTGTGCGTGTGATTGGAGGCTCGGACCCTGTTGTGTCTGTGCTGTTGGCTGTCTGCATCTGGTACCAGCCTGTGGCTGTTCCCTGAGAGTCAGTTCACAGGCTGCCTCCTCGTGGGGCCTTCGGAGCCTTGTGTTGCGAAGACGGGGCTTGGAACAAGCCCCCGCCCCCCTCCTTGCTGCAGGCCCCTAAGATACTGAGTTCGTCAGAAGTTAATGAAGTGTCGTGGGGACAACTTCTCCAGCCACTTGGAAAAGTGTCCTGCTGAGGGTGCGGTGATGTTCAGAAGTTGCCGGCTGGGTCTTTCTGAGTGTGGCTTGTTAACCAGCTGCAGCATTTCCCAGAGCACCCGGTGGACTCGGGTGTGATCTGCAGAGGCGGCTGCTGGTCGGGCCTGGAGTCTGGGGCAGAGGGAGTGCCCTCGGTGCACCTATGAGGACCTGGGGCTCCGAGTCGGTACCTAGGAGCTGCGGGATCGGGGACGGGACGTCCTTAGCCTCTGTGTGAGCACTGACCGAGATGAGGCACAGATACATCTGTGCGGGGTGCCTGGCCCCTGCAGGAGTGTTGAGTGTTGTAGCTGTAACCTGTCATGTGGCAGAAGGAAGAAGAATCTGCCATAAGCAGCTGAGGGGATGCTCTCCCTGTGGCATGCGTCCCTGCAGCCCTGGCCTGACAATCCTACAGGGAGCAAAATGCTCAAAGGGGCACCTGTGTGAGCCTGCGGGTCCACGGTGCCACCCGCCCCCATCTGCCCACACCACAGGACTGAGCCCTGGGTGCACTGACCAGGCCCTTGCTGGTGCCAGGGGCTGGGTAGGAGACAAGGGTCAAGCACAGTGGCTCTGTGG
Source organism: Rhinopithecus roxellana (assembly GCF_007565055.1). NCBI lineage: Eukaryota > Metazoa > Chordata > Mammalia > Primates > Cercopithecidae > Rhinopithecus > Rhinopithecus roxellana. The sequence goes on from NC_044564.1 coordinate 12,095,290, forward strand.
GCTGTGGACTCACAGACAGGTGTGCTGCACGCCCATGCTCTGCTCTTAGCTCTGCCTCCGGTCTGTCCGGGCAACAGACCTGGGGGCTCCCTGCAGTCCTCCGCGTTTGTGGTTGGGGGCGGGCAGAGAACATGGACGAGATAACCAAGGGGATGGTCTGAGAGCTGTGGCCCTGCTGGCGCCTTGTCCTGACTTGGCATGGCTGGGTGGGAGAGCGGTAAGGCCAGGCTTGACTCCTTGGCCGGGGTGTTTTGTGAGTTTGGCTCTCGGCAGGCCGGCCGAGAGGAGATGGAGCAGACAGATGGGTGCTGGGTGGGCCCGCCGCAGCTTTGTTTTAGGAAGTGCACGGTCGGCGGAGTTCCAGGGCCTGACCCTGAGGCTGTGTCCCTCTGAGAGCACGGTGTCCCCTTCCCTGTAAAGGGCCAGGTGCTGTCCTCACTCACTGCCCCTCTGAAGAGAGTCCCCTGCCTGAGTCGTGGCTCTCCTGCCCTTCCCAGCCCTGTGGGAGACCCTGACTACGTGGCAGTGGCCCTCCCAACCCGTGTCTATGGGGCTGGCTTCCTCGTTCCCACTGTGTGCAGAGGAGGGTCAGGCCTCCTTACGCCCCTCATGAGGGTCCCACAGGGGTAGAGAGGCGGGTGGGGACAGAGCTTGGAAGAGGTGATAGGGTGTGGCTAGAAGGCTGTGGGGGCATCATGGCAGGAAGGGAAACCTTCTGAGAGGCCATTCTCCCAGGGCCGTGGGGCCATGGAGAAGCACAGGCCCTGGGTTCAGAAAGCAGGAGGCGTATGAGGTCTTAGGTCTGGAAGGCACTGGGGGGTGCAGAATGGGGAGAACTGTGGGGTACGGGGATAGTCACGGGAGAGGCGGTACTGGCAGCTGCAACCTGCCCAGTGCGTCTGGGGCCATGCCCCAGGACAGCCCCACCAGTCCGCTGAAGCACCCGGGGACAGGGCTGGGTCTGTAGACAGGCGGCCAGGCAGCTGTGGGAGAGCAAGTGCGCTGTGCATGGGGGCTCACGGCACCGGGCAGAGTCCCCTGAGGAGTAGGCGCCAGGACTGGCCGTGCCTGCTCGGGTGGGGCCCTTGATGCCCAGCTGCCCTCCCCAGGGCTCCTCCAGGGCGACAGGGGGCCCCCAACCCCCGACTTCTCCCCTGGCTCCACAGAAGGAAGCAGTTGGCTCCGTCTGTCACTGAAGGCAGCCCTGCCCGGACAGATCCAGTTTCCCGAGTCCTGGAGGGTGGCCCCAGGGTGGCCGCTGGTCACCACGTGGGCCAGGGAGGAGGCCCCTCTGGCCGCCTGGGGACAGGTGCTCGGTTGGCCGGGTTAGTTTCGGGTGTGGGGGCAGCAGGCTGGGGTCCCTTCTCACAGGCTCAGCTCCTTCCTGCCACAGGCAATCACAGCACCGCTCCCAGCATTATCCCGAGAATTCTGGGGCTGTGGGGTGCTGGCGGTGAGTCTGGCGTGGATGTCCAGCTTTGTTCAAGCTGGCTCTGGCCTTCTCTGCCTGGGTGACCTTGTGCCCCTTAACCTCTGAGCGTCCCCTCCACCTATGGAAGATGGTGCTCATCTGACCCCCACTGATGCAGGACAGAGTCCAGGAGACAGGCTGGAGTGCCGCAGTGGGGGCCACCCAGTCAGGGACATGGGGACCCTCAGGGTACAGAGGCCCAGGGCTATGGAAATCCCAGGGCTGGAGACCCCTGGGGAATGGGGAACCCCTCGGAAAGGCCTCCCCTCGTTTCCTCCAGCACCCCCACCCCTGGTTCTGGTGCTCCTGTCTCCCACCCTTTAGCTGGCAGGCCCGGCTGAGCCCCTGCAGAGCTGTGTAGCCTGTCCCTCCCTGCCACCGCTCCTCCTGACCCATGCTATAGCCGGAGTGGCCTTGGCAGGCCGTCCTTCCAGCCCTGCCTGTTTGCTGAAAGCTGGGACTCCTCCTTCCTGGACCCCAAATAAGGGCTTTGTGTTCTGGGGCCAAACCAGGCTGGAGATGGCCCCATGGTCCAGCCGCTGCCCCTTGGCTGGTCTGCCCCAGGGTATGGCATTGGGGACAGCACCCCTCTGTCCTCCGTCTGTGGAGTGCCTGAAGGCTGTGCTGCTGTGCTGGCCAGGTGGTGTGCCTGCTCCTGCCTCTAGGTCCCTGATCCCCAGGAGGGCCGTGGAACGGCGGGAGGGGTCAGGGAGGCTGCTGCCGGCTTTTCTGGGTGTTTTCTTTGGTGGCAGCTTTACAGATTCCCATTCCTTCCCTGTTTGTCCACAGCCCTGAAACGATCCAGGACTCAGCATCTTTTCTGATAAATTCTGGGCTGGGTCAGCCTAAAGGGGGCTGAATTTCTGCTTTTCATTCAGGTCCTCCTGTGCCCTATGGAGAGGAAGGCGGAGTCCAGGGACCTTGGGAGGGGTTCGGGGGAGCACCCACAGCTTCTGGGCCAGAGGTGTGCCTGCCTGGGGCCACACAGCAATGGTGAGGATAGGTAGGACTCGGGCCACCTCACCAACATCCCTTCCATATCCAGCACAGAGCCCCTCCTGGATAGGGCATGAGTGGGACCCAGGGAGGGGGCTAGTCAGTGTTCGGGGAGGCTGGCCATTGCCCTCCCTGCTGGCTACCTTGGAAATCTCCGTGGCATTCCAGATCGTGCGTGTGTGTGTGTGTGTGTGTGTGTGTGTGTGTGTGTGTGTGTGTGTGTCAGGGGCTTGCTCTGACATCCAGGCTAGAGTGCAGCAGTGCGATCACAGCTGACTGTGTCCTCATGCTCCCAGGCTCAAGTGAGCCTCCCAACCTCAGCCTCCTGAGTAGCTGGGATTCTAGGTGCACCACCAGGCCTGGCTAATTTTTTAAAATTTTCATAGAATCAGAGACTTACTATGTTGCCCAGGCTGGTCTTGAACTCCTGGCTTCAGGGGATCCTCCTGCCCCTCCCAAGGTGCTCGGGTCACAGGCCTGAGCCACTGCGCATGGCCTGGGTCCTTGAGGATCTCACCAGACCCACTCACTGCTGAGTTTTTTGCTCGGCGTTCGAGGACTTTTGTGGTTTGTCTGAGTTTCCTCTCTGGGCAGTTTCAGATCCTCTTGTGTCTAAGGCAGGCTGCCTGCTCACTCCGACTTTCACCCGACTGGCAAGGGTGGCCTCTGCCTCTCTCTCTGCTGGGCCCGGCAGGCAGTGCCTGTGGGCTCTATAGCATGGGCTTCGTGGGCAGCTGAGTGGGAGACCCGGGGAGGTGGGCCCCAGGGAGGATCTCTGAGCCTCCGCCTCCTCCTCTGGGAGATGGAGCTCCATCCCTGTCCTGTGGCACCCTGGGGAGAGCAGCAATAGCACATCTGGCTCCCCAGGCCTGTCCCCAAAGGACCCACAGCTTCCCTGCCACGGTCCCAGGGATGGAGTGCGTTTGCTGAGGATGAGGCTGCTGCTGTGACAGGCAGCTAATGGCCAGGCTGCCTTCCTGAGGGGGGCTTGCCCACACAGCAAAGAGCCCCTCAGAACGAAGCAGCTGCCAGCAGGCTGTGTGGGAGCCCCTCACCACGGGAGGACTGAGTGGTGAAATTAGTTCTCCTGCCCTGTCTCCCACCCTTCAGCTAGCAGGCCTGGTTGAGCCCCTATACATGCTCACAGACCCTTCAGGTTCACTTTCTAGCACACTGGCTTCCGGCCCCGCCAGTGTCCAGGGTCCCTGTGAGCCCTGGCTTGCCCCCCCGCACCCCGCCGCTTCCCGAGAAGAGGAGCAAGGGTTTACCCCCAGGAGACCACACCCGCTTCTGCTGCACATTCCCGCAGGGCAGGTACGAGGGGTAAAGGAGGGATAGCAACACGAAGGTTTCGTGTGTCTAGACTTTAAGGCACAGGGTTCTCTGGCACTGCTGCCTTCCTCCAAGTCACTCCACCTGAGTCCATCTGCCCCACCCTGCCCCACTTCCTCACAGGCGGCTCCTCAGCTTCTTCCCCATCCCATGAAGGTGGAGAGTGGGTACAAGGCAGAACCCTGGATCCCACAGTTGCTGTGAGGACACAGCATGCAGTGTGTGTGTGGAGGAACGGGGTGCTGGGGGCCTGGGGAGAAGGGAGGTGCGCCCTCTTCCCTCTGAGAAGCTTCCGCGGGCAGGAGCAGCTCTGGGCTGGCCCGTTTCTTCCAGACCCCACTCATTTTCACCCCTCATATTATGAAGCACATTCCAGACACGTTTAATTCGTAGAACTTTCAGTCCAAATCCCTGAAAGATGAGGACTTTGGAAAGGTTATAACCACCATGCCACCGCACCCTCGGTACTAACTCTGGTTCCAGAAATACAGCCAGTGTTGAATCAGTGCCCCTTGACTCCTCCAGCAGGCTCTGCCAGCACAGCAGCCCAAGGCACAGCCACTAGTGCCCAGCTTTGCTTCACATCCAGTGCCACTGCCTACACCAGCCGTGGGGCCCAGACCACCCCTTCCTGGACTGTAAAACGGAGCCCTCTTTGGCCACCCGCCCACCCTCCCTCTTGGTGACACAGTGGGCTGAGCAAGGGACTGGACCCTTTACAGCTGATGCAAGGCTGCCCATAGTTTGAACCTGTGTCTCTCTGCAGAATACCGGGTTTGATTTGTGATGTCATCTCAGACCCTGGGGTAGGGGTGCGGGTAGGAGAGACACCTCCACCCCCTGAGGAAAGGCTCCCCTTGTGGGTTTGACTTTCTGAAATCCAGAAAGTTGACAGTCACGACAGGAGTAGAGGCAGGTGACACGGAGTGGTCAGACTCCGGCCTGGGGGGATAGGGCTGTAACAGTGAGGGGGCTGGTCCCTGGCGTCCAGACGTGATCCTTCTGTTTACTTTGTTTCTGGGAGCTGGGAGAAGTAAAGGCCATGTTTGTTTTGGGCAGATGTGTTCTGAATGTCCAACACTGCCAGCCACGCTCCCAGTGTTACACCTCTGTTCGTCCACGTGGCACCTTGGAGTGATGCAAGGTCCTCCTCCCTTTGCTGTGGCCCCGGGTGACTTGGGATCTAGGGATACCTCCTTTTCTCCCCGGCCAAGGGGGCCCATGGTCACACCCAGTTCTAGCCACTGGCTAGGACGTCCCAGCCCCCAGAATGTCCTTGCATGAGTGAAGCTGTGGCTTGTGGGGGGCATGACTCTCATGCCTGCCCATGGGCTGTGGTGGGAAGCACTCGGCGGATGACGGCCTTACTGAGCTCTCAGCACAAACCGTCTCTTAACTTCACAGCGAGGTCAGCCGGGGGTGGAGAGCCGGGCTGTGGATCCTGGTGTGCCTACACCCGGGTGCTCCATGCCTCCCTTGCAGGGCCTCTGTGTCTGGTGTGCGGACCGCATAGTGGCCCCCTACCGCCTTTCTGCATGGCCTCTGTGTCTGGTGTGCGGACCCCATAGTGGCCCCCCACCGCCTTTCTGCATGGCCTCTGTGTCTGGTGTGCGGACCCCATAGTGGCCCCCCACCGCCTTTCTGCATGGCCTCTGTGTCTGGTGTGCGGACCCCATAGTGGCCCCCCACCGCCTTTCTGCATGGCCTCTGTGTCTGGTGTGCGGACCCCATAGTGGCCCCCCACCGCCTTTCTGCATGGCCTCTGTGTCTGGTGTGCGGACCCCATAGTGGCCCCCCACCGCCTTTCTGCATGGCCTCTGTGTCTGGTGTGCGGACCCCATAGTGGCCCCCCACCGCCTTTCTGCATGGCCTCTGTGTCTGGTGTGCGGACCCCATAGTGGCCCCCCACCGCCTTTCTGCATGGCCTCTGTGTCTGGTGTGCGGACCCCATAGTGGCCCCCCACCGCCTTTCTGCATGGCCTCTGTGTCTGGTGTGCGGACCCCATAGTGGCCCCCCACCGCCTTTCTGCATGGCCTCTGTGTCTGGTGTGCGGACCCCATAGTGGCCCCCCACCGCCTTTCTGCATGGCCTCTGTGTCTGGTGTGCGGACCCCATAGTGGCCCCCCACCGCCTTTCTGCATGGCCTCTGTGTCTGGTGTGCGGACCCCATAGTGGCCCCCCACCGCCTTTCTGCATGGCCTCTGTGTCTGGTGTGCGGACCCCATAGTGGCCCCCCACCGCCTTTCTGCATGGCCTCTGTGTCTGGTGTGCGGACCCCATAGTGGCCCCCCACCGCCTTTCTGCATGGCCTCTGTGTCTGGTGTGCGGACCCCATAGTGGCCCCCCACCGCCTTTCTGCATGGCCTCTGTGTCTGGTGTGCGGACCCCATAGTGGCCCCCCACCGCCTTTCTGCATGGCCTCTGTGTCTGGTGTGCGGACCCCATAGTGGCCCCCCACCGCCTTTCTGCATGGCCTCTGTGTCTGGTGTGCGGACCCCATAGTGGCCCCCCACCGCCTTTCTGCATGGCCTCTGTGTCTGGTGTGCGGACCCCATAGTGGCCCCCCACCGCCTTTCTGCATGGCCTCTGTGTCTGGTGTGCGGACCCCATAGTGGCCCCCCACCGCCTTTCTGCATGGCCTCTGTGTCTGGTGTGCGGACCCCATAGTGGCCCCCCACCGCCTTTCTGCATGGCCTCTGTGTCTGGTGTGCGGACCCCATAGTGGCCCCCCACCGCCTTTCTGCATGGCCTCTGTGTCTGGTGTGCGGACCCCATAGTGGCCCCCTACCGCCTTTCTGCATGGCCTCTGTGTCTGGTGTGCGGACCCCATAGTGGCCCCCTACCGCCTTTCTGCATGGCCTCTGTGTCTGGTGTGCGGACCCCATAGTGGCCCCCTACCGCCTTTCTGCATGGCCTCTGTGTCTGGTGTGCGGACCCCATAGTGGCCCCCTACCGCCTTTCTGCATGGCCGCTGTGTCTGGTGTGCGGACCCCGTGGGGGCCCTGCAGTCAGCCCTTTTGGAGTCTCCACTGAACCTTGGGTTCTGGAGGGGCCTTGTGGCGGGTGGCTGGTCCTGCCCTGGGCTGCCTTTGTGTCCTTGCTGGCCGTTGGGGGTGGGGGGAGCAGGAGCGCCTCGTTCTTCAATTGCCCAGGGTCCTCTTGCTGTGTGGCCGCCTGCAGGCTGAGGAACCTGGGATAGGAAGCCCAGGGTCTTGATCCTAGGCTGTGCCTCTACTGCCCACTGCTGAGCGCTTTGTGTCCCAAAGCGTCTGCGCTCAGGTGGCACTCCGGAGGTGAAGGAGGAAGGGGCCTCAGCTTAGTCGTCTGTACATGTGCACAATCATTCTGAGCTTGCAGGTTTGTTGTGGGGATTGCGGGGGTCTCGGCATCAGTGAGCTGAAGGGTTTGTGGCCCTGGCCGACCACCTGTGCTGGTTGTGGTGTTCCCTCCACTGTCTGCTCCCACCCCACCTCACCCCGCAGAGGAGCCACCGACGTCTGGGCCAGAGGGCAGAGGTGGGGTGAGCATGGTGTGAAAGCACCTGGCTGTCCTGCTTGTGCATCCTCTGGGGTGCTCAGAGGCTGGGGTAGGGTGATCCCACCACCGTCGTTCTCTTGTTGGAACCTCCACGTCGATTTGTACCTTCGTCCATCAGTGATTTTCAGCTGGCCTGGCCGGTGTCTGTTTCATTGTAATCTCTGTGTGGAAACCTCAGTTGCCTTTCACATCTCGGGGTGGGGTCCCGAGCTGCCCGCACAGACGTGGAAGGTGCCTGGGCTCTGGTCGGGAAGCTGTTTGCCTCATCTCGTTTCCGCCGCCCTAAGGGAGGTCTTTCAAGGTGGTCTGCAGGTCGCTCTGGTTCTTTCCAGTGTCTGTGTGGGGCTCCCTTGCACAGAGGCCTTCTGGTTTCTTCATCTTCTCTGTCTGGACAGTTGAGACACCAAGGGTGGCAGAGCCAGGCGCTGGCTGAGGTTTTTGTCTGTCCACCCACTGCACTTGGAGGGGAGGCGTCTGCGGACGGGACTGGCCTTCAGCCCCAGAGGGGATGATGTGGGGTGAATGTGCTGTGGACGGGGACCTGAGGCACTGAGCCCGTCTCAGCCGTCCCTCCCCCGAGGACTCTGAGAGTCGCACACTCTCCCACAGGGAGGGGTCGCCCTGGGCTCTCACCTGACTCGTCTTCTGGTCTCGTCTTGCCCGGCGTGGTCCTTACTAGGTGGTGGGTCTCGGTACCTGGTAGTGGAGAGGGCTTGAAGGGGATGCCACCCCTTTGCCCTCTGGCTGCCCTCCCTCCCTGCCCCTCCCACTGGCTGGTGCCAGGCTGCCTGGGGGCTCCACTTCTGTGCTGAGGGCTTCTTGGGGAGGCAGGGCCACTTATCATGGCATTGTGTTGTCCTCAAGATTTTGCAAAAATCTGAGTGTGTGTGGGGTAGGTGTCTCAGAGGGCAGGGTTTGTGTTCCAGGAGAGGAGAGGTGAGGTCACCATACCTCGCCACCGGGGGTGGGGCAGTCGCCTGCCAGTGTGTGCCAGGGGCTTTTTACACTGCACCCCTCAGCCTTCCAGGTCTTGCTGGGGTCGGTGTGTTTCTGCCAGGTAGCAGAGCTGAAGGCGAACTGCACCCTCAGGGCCTGTAGTGACCACTGGCATTCAGTGAGCGCATGCTGGCACCAGGCGCAGCCCTAGAGCTTTAACCACATTGGCCAGGATTTCCCTGGCAGCACCAGGAGGGCTCCTGGGCTGGGCCTCGGGCGGCTCTGCAGTGGCTGGTGGGCTTGTGCCAACCAGAGCCCAGGGCGCTCCTCCCTCTGCCTTGCTCAAGCTCACAGTCCATGGCTGGGCGGGGCTGCCTTCCCCACCCAGGACGAGGCCTGCACTCCAGTGTCCATGGCCGGAGCTGGGCTCCTACTCAGCCTCTGGTTTGGAACAGTAGGCGGGTGGCTGGAAGTGGGTGGCTTGAAGGGCCTCATCTGGCCAGGCGTTGTGTCCCGACGGCAGCAGAAGCAGGCCCCCACGCTGAGCTGTGACCGTCTATCCTCATGCTTGGAGGAAGCTGGCCTGCAGCCTGGGAGCCTTCCTTTGTCCCATGACCACTCCCACACCCCCAAAGGTCAGTTTCAGCCCCATTTCCTGGCTCCTGGACCTGTGTAGCAGCAGTGGGTACTGGGAATTTCCCCCCATAACTGACACCTGGGAGCCGACATCTGGGCCCTGGGAGGCGGCAGCAGCACAGCCTGGGCCTTCTGTCGGTGCTGCAGCAGGCTCAGCGGAGCTGCGTGTGGTGCTTGGTGCCCGTCACTGGCGTGAGCTCTCTCTGTGCCTGACTCTTCCAGCGTCAGGAGCCTCGTGGGGAAGTGGAAGGACTAGGTCGTGTGGCTGGCCCCAGCATCTGTGCTGCCTGGGGCCCAGCAGAAAGGGTGTTCTGGGAGGTACCTGGAGACCTTGGAAGGGCAGGAGCCTGCTGCTGTCCAGACATTGAGGGAGGGCCGCAAGTCACAGGAGACAGGACACAGGTCTCAGGACTCGGGGTCGTCCCAGGCCCCGGGGTCGTCCCAGGCCCCACCAGCCAGGGTGGGGCTGGACTCACTTTCACTCTGAGTCACATGGAGCGCCTGGGAGGTTTTGAGCAGACCAGTGACTTGATCTGACTTGGTTTTAACAGGATCACCCTGCGGTACGGGCTAGGCGGTCCTTGCGGGGCAGAGCAGGGAACCCTGCTGGGAGGGCTTCACAGAAATCGTAGCAAGTGGTGGTGGCAAGGGGCAGTGCCGCCACCCTCTGGGCTGGGGCAGCAGGAAGAGAGGCATTTGGGGGACCCCAGGTTTGTGCCCAGCACAGCAGCTCTGTGTCCGGGGTGAAGACACAGAAACCGGCGCAGCTGCCCTCCCCACCAGGGTTGCAGCCTGGGGCTGTGAGCAGCGGCTTGGTGAGATGGAGGGGCATGGAGGCACCCGCTCACCCCAGGAGGGCATGGAAGAGGTTGGGTATGAGGGGCTTCCCTGGATGAGACCTTGGCACAGGTGGGCGCCCCTGGAGTTGAGACACGTTCTCTCGTGCAGGCATGCTTGGTGGGTGAGCTGCGTTGCGTGTAGCTTTGAAGCCCTTTCCACTCTGGGGTGGGGTGGGAGGAAGTGAGGTTGCCATGCAGGGTGCTGACAACATCGAACATCCAGCTTGGGGAGGGGCTCCTGGTTTGCAGCATTTGCCCATTGCTGGGGTGTAATTGCCAACCGGGGCAGATTTCAGGAGATCAACCAGATGTCAGCTAGCTCACAAACTTTCCTAGTCTTGACTGTCTACCCTGAGCATCTACAAGTGGCTGGTTCTGGGGCTGGAGCCGGCTCCTCCCACGGCAGAGCTGCTGCCTGTGCTCCGAGGGGAGCCTGCAGCCCTGACCTGTCTGTCAGTTATACGAGTGCGGGAAAGGCCCAAATGGCAGCAAGGTACGAGGCTGAAGTTGAAGTGCCCGGCGCCGGGTTAGGGCTCCTCACGTCTGCCCCACACCTTTACAGGTAGACCCGGGGCCACGCCGCAGGGCCCTGGCCGTGGTTGGAGGCCTGCATGCATTCTCCACTCTGCAGCGTTCCTGTGGGCGCCCCCGACTGTCTGTGCCCTCCTGGGACAGGCAGGGTGGCGGTGGCCTCTTCCTGCCAGCCCTGCCTGTGGCCAGCCAGTCGGGGCCAGGGAAGCCCCAGCATCTTGCATGTGCAGAGCTCCCTGTGGTCAGCTGAGGTGCAGAGGTCGGCAGGGTCTGAGCTGCTGCTCCCACCTCTCTGATTGGCCGAGAGTCAGGCCAGGTCACAACCACGCTGCCATCACAAACCTTGGCTTGTTCTCCTGGTTACGGTAGAACCTCACTGCTTGGCCTCACTTGGGGGTGCCACCTCCCCGCACTGTGTTTGGGTCTGCAAACGTCTGTGTTGTGCTGGCCCCACTTCCCGTGGCTGTGTTGGGCCCACATCGTGGCTGTCCACTCATGGGTCACTCTTCAGAACATTGTCATAGCCAAGCTGTCAGAGCCCCGTAGCAACTAGTCGGCCCCCACGAGTGGTTGGTTGGTGGGCAGAAGGCTGCCAGTGGCTGAGTCCCTTGACACACCTGCCTCCCAGCGTGTGCCCCAACCCCCCACCTGGGAGCAAATGGCGTGTGCCTGAGCTCCCTCCGCCGCCCAGGCCTTCCCTCCCGGGCCTGAGAGCAGTGGTTGGAGAGTCGTCCTGAGCTGGTGGCGCTTGGCTTGAGCAGCTCTCCCGACAGCCGCTCACCTGGGTGGCTGGGCAACGGGGGTGAGTGAGTGGAGCAGGCCCTGCTGGGGCTCGACAGGTGCCCTCTGGAGCCTGCCGCAGCTGGGAGAGTTGGGGTCCCCAAGGTGACTGGCCTGCCTCTCTGTTGCGCTTCCTCCCTGCAGTTGTCGCCTGGTTGGGCCTGGAAATGGGACGTCGCGCCTCCTCAGGGAGTGTAGAAGCAGCCAGGGCCTCTCCAAGCCGCTGCTGTGACAGAAAGTGAACCAGCTGCCAGAGGATGTCCACCACCACGACAGTCGCCCCCGCGGGGATCCCGGCGGCCCCGGGTCCTGTGAACCCACCGCCCCCGGAGGTCTCCAACCCCAGCAAGCCCGGCCGCAAGACCAACCAGCTGCAGTACATGCAGAATGTGGTGGTGAAGACGCTCTGGAAACACCAGTTCGCCTGGCCCTTCTACCAGCCCGTGGACGCAATCAAACTGAACCTGCCGGTGCGTAGCTGCTGCCTCCCCAAGAGCCACGTTCTGCTGCTGCTGTCCTCTGTCCCTCTCATGCTGCCCCCACTCCTGGAAAGACTGCCACTCTGGCCTTGGGAAGGTGCTGCTAAGCTGGGGACAGCCTGTGCCTCAGGAAGCCCACAGCACGAAGGCACACAGCGGCCACGTGGCCGTAGGAGAGTGGAGGGCGGCTGCCCCAGGTGCAGGATATAGGGAGAAGCCAGGCGTGTCTGGGAGGAAAGCAGGTGGATGGTGATGGGGCTTAGGAGTCGAGGCTCGCTGGGGCCTTCTGCCTCACTGGCTCCTGCAGGATGGCCCATCTGCCAGCTTGGTGAGCCCACTTGGAGTTAGAGGCAGAGATGTTAAGGCCTGCCTTCCGGGCGAGAGTGCCCTCAGCTGCATGCACATTTTTGACCTGGGCCCAAATAGACAAACCCTGAGCATTGCAGAGGAAGCCCTGGGCTGGTGCTTGGTGGCCTGGGCTCTAGGCTCTGCTAGGCCCTGGTCACCTGCAGGTTTAGACCCCAGAAGGTTTGGCCCCATCTCCAGTATGTAGACCTGTCCTGGGGTCTGCCCTAGCCCTGTGGGCTCCCCTCTGCACGTGCTTGGGGTCCGGAGAGAGGTTAGGCAGGAGTTTGGAGCTGGCCAAGTGCCCACCTCACCATAGCCCACTGTCGTCAGAGATCAGAAAGTGCCTCTGGGCCAGCCCCAGTCCTCAGTCCACTTGGAAAGGCCAGGCTGTGTCCTCTTGGGAATTGCGAAAATAATTATGTAGAATCTTTTGGTAATGCCTCTGAAAATCTCTTTCCTAGGATTATCATAAAATAATAAAAAACCCAATGGATATGGGGACTATTAAGAAGAGACTAGAAAATAATTACTATTGGAGTGCAAGTGAATGTATGCAGGACTTCAACACCATGTTTACAAATTGTTACATTTATAACAAGGTAAGATGCCGGCCCAGAATGCCGCTTGCAGTAAGGATTCGGGTGCTGTGTGGCGCGGATTCCCCGGCCATTCTTGCCAGTGCCAGGTGGGCCTGGGTGCTTTGCAGCAGCTCTTGGGCCAGCCCAAAGCCATCACCTGGCCGGGTGCTGTGGCTCACACCTGCAATCCCAGCACTTTGGGAGGCCAAGGTGGGCGGATCTTTTGAGCTCAGGAGTTTGAAACCAACCTGTGCAACATGGTGAAACCCCATCTCTACTAAAGATACAAAAAAATTACCCGGGTGTGGTGGCAGGCACCTATGTAATCCCAGCTACTTGGAAGGCTAAGGCAGGAGAATTAGTTAAACCTGGGAGGTGGAGGTTGCAGTGAGCCGAAATCGTGCCACTACACTCCAGCCTGGGTGACAGAGCAAGACTTCATCTCAAAAAAAAAGTGTGTGTGTGTATATATATATATATATATATGTATGTGTATATATATTATACATATTCATTTAGTTCTTTCCTGCGCTGCCAAATTTGTTAACAAATTTTAAGTATTTTTTTGAGCTACAACTAATAATGTCCTTTGCAAGCACACAGCTCCTTTCCTGACTGGTGACCTGGACTCTCTGTGTCTTCAGCCCACAGATGACATTGTGCTAATGGCCCAAGCCTTAGAGAAAATTTTTCTACAAAAAGTGGCCCAGATGCCCCAAGAGGAAGTTGAATTATTACCCCCTGCTCCAAAGGGCAAAGGCCGGAAGCCGTCTGCGGGAGTCCAGAGCGCAGGTACAGGGAGCCAGGGCGGGCAAGGGGCGGGGCCTCTGTGCAGAGGCCCACGGACGGATGGGCTGGGACGCGAGTCCCTTAGCCATCTGAGCTGTTTCCCGTCTGTCATGAAGAGCTCGTGGGTGCTGGGTCTTGGCTGAGTGTGGCCTGTGGGTGATGTTGGAGGGGCATCTAGCCCAGGGATACAGATGACATTAACGCCGGAGCCGGCTGCCTTTGAGCCCACTCTAGGGAGGAGCTCATGGTCTGGGAGGATCGCCTGTCCCTGCTCTTCACCTCCCAAATCCTGCTCTCCCTTCCAGCTCCAGCCCTGAAGTCACTTCTTCCATGACACCTGGGGCCTGTGCCCCTCCTGGGACTTTGTCTCTTCAGCACTCATTTTATTCTCTGTGACCTGAGAGTCACTGTCACCTGCTTGGCTCCCTGGTCAAGTAAGACCACCTCTCCTTGTTGGGGAGCACGGTGGTGATTAGTGCTGTGAGCCCTGGGATCCCACCTGGCCTGGAAACCTGGCACGCAGGCGTGTCCAGATGGAAAGGCTGACCGAGCGGGATGGTCAGTGCTGTGTGCTTTCCCGTGTTGCAGATGGGAGAAGCTGGGGGCTTAAGTATGGCCACATCCTTGGTCACTCAGCTAGTTACTGAGGGAACCAAGTTCGGTACCAGCTTTCTGTGACTCCAGGGTGGCCCTTGACTGCCAGGCCATGGGACTGCCCTGGCTTCCTTGTTCTGCCTCCTGTGGTCTGTGGCGGGGGTCTCGCCTTCATGCGGGGAGCCCTTAGCCAAGATGAGCCAGAGCGGTCCTGCCCCCAGGATGCAGGGTTGGGGGCATCTCAGCATGGAGGGCTCTTTTGGCTGGGGGTTTTGGCAGCACAGAGCTGGCCCCCATGTTCTGGCTAGAGGGGTGGCACTGGAAGCTTCTGGAAATACTAGTAGAGCCTGGCATACCAAATGTCCCTTCCTTGTCTTGAAGGTACGCAGCAAGTGGCGGCCGTGTCCTCTGTCTCCCCAGCGACCCCCTTTCAGAGCGTGCCCCCCACTGTCTCCCAGACGCCCGTTATCGCTGCCACCCCTGTACCAACCATCACTGCAAACGTCACGTCAGTCCCGGTCCCCCCAGCTGCCGCCCCACCTCCTCCTGCCACACCCATCGTCCCTGTGGTCCCTCCTACGCCGCCTGTTGTCAAGGTGAGCACCCTGATTCCGGACGGCTGGGGCGTCCGAGCCCAGCCAGGGTTCCTGAGGTCAGGGCAGGAGCAGCGGGCAGGGGGCTCCCATCTTTCCCTGAGTGCCGGCTCTTGGGAGTGGTTCTCTCTGCACCCTGGGAGGTCAGGCCGTTGTTCCTGACGCAGATGAGGAGACCTAGGCCTGGGGAGCTGAAGGTCACACAGCTGGTAAGGGAGGGCCTGGCTGAACTTGAACCCCAGCCTTTCTGGCCAGAAGCCCTGGCCAAGGGCTTGGTCAAGGTGGGGAAGGTGTGGGAGAGAAGCAAGGGTGGGAGGGTCCCGGTCCTCCCCTGCTCACAGCCAGGAGAGTGGTGCCAGCTGTACCCACCTGGGTGCGTTGTGAGGTGCCGGCACCCAAGCTGGCCCCGCCCGTGGGCTCCACATGGGAACATGGGGACCCGCCTCTCCTGCTCCCCACTTGGCTGGGAGCTTTTCACAGCGGGCCCTGTTGGTCTCGGCAGGGAATGGGTGCTCCCTGCAAGATTTGGGGCTAGCGAGGCCTGGTGAGTCTCCTGCTTTGGGCAGGGCCCGTGCCAGGCACTTATGTGTATTATCTTCTTCGATTTGATCCTCACAGCAACCCTCTGGGGCAGACAGTATTTCCCCCATCTTACAGATGAGGAAGCGGGCGCTCAAAGGGGTTAAATGGCTCGCCCAAGGTAAAACGCCACCTCCGTTGCTTCCCCTCCCCGTGGCCTTCACTGCCTGCACTTATGGGTGGCCCCCGGCCAAGCCGCCTTCCCCAGCGGGGGCTGTTTCTGGAGCATGTCCCATTTGCCACGGCCAGATGAGTCCGTCCCTGCTCCCACCCGCCCTCTGCGGCACGCACCTGGCGCTTGGCAGCCCGTGGGTGCCTGTCAAGTGTTGTGGATAGCCGGCTCCGGCCCCTGCCAGTCCGAGGGCGGCGGCTTGGCTGGGCAGTGACTGTGGGTGGCTCTCTAGACGGCAGGTGCCGTGGGCTGGCTCCTCTCCTGCTGGGCTAAGATTAGAAGCCGGCTGAGCTGGTCTCAGGGTGTACACTGAGCCCTGGCCCCGGAACGCTGAGGTGATGCCCATGGGTGCTGGGTGCTGAGGCCCTTGCAGGCTGCCCAGAGAGACCTGCACACCCCCAGGAGGCCTGGACATTAAACATGAGTGTCTGGTGCCTGGCTCCGC
The DNA here is from genome assembly GCF_007565055.1 of Rhinopithecus roxellana. Classification (NCBI taxonomy): domain Eukaryota; kingdom Metazoa; phylum Chordata; class Mammalia; order Primates; family Cercopithecidae; genus Rhinopithecus; species Rhinopithecus roxellana. The sequence goes on from NC_044564.1 coordinate 12,110,926, forward strand.
CCCCAGGACACACCCGTGGAAGGCTCTGTGGGTCGTCTCCCTCCTCTCCTTGCTTGAAATAGCCTTCAGTGGCTCCCATTGCCGCCGGGATGGAGTCCAGACTCGCCCACTCAATCCCTGAAGTTCCTTGTTCCCAGAGCTGCTGTGGCTGCTTCATGCCTCCTGGTTGGGCTGCCCCTGCCCTGTGTCCGGAATGCTCTCCTGCCTCCTCCTTGTCCCGCAAAACTTGTGTTTGTCTGCGGAGCCCCCGCTGTCAGGCCCTTGTCTGGAACTTTCCTGCTGGTCTTTAAAAGCAGGGAGTTCCCAGGTCTGCAGCACCGAGGTCCCCGGGTCCTGGCCTGGGTGCTTGTTAGGTGTCTGGCGAATTGCATGCAGCACCTCACACGGCTTGGGGTGTGAGGTGCGAGCCCACCCGGGACCCCTGAGCCCTCGGGGCTAAGGGAGAGAGGGGTCTCCCCACGCCCAGGTGAGGGCGGGTTTCAGAGTTGAGCCTGAGGGAGAGTCCCAGCCTCACCACTGCCAGCTGTGTGACCTTGGGCCAGTGACGTGGCCCCTGAGCCTTGGTGTCCTCTCCTGTGGGGCCGTGCATGTGGCCGCTTAGCCCAGCGCCAGGCAGGCAGGCAGACAGGCAGTGCCCCAGAAACGCGGCTGCAGTGACATGCGTCTTCGGGGCGGCGGCCTGGTTTCGGGGCTCACTGGTTATTTCACTGTCGCAGAAAAAGGGCGTGAAGCGGAAAGCAGACACAACCACTCCCACGACGTCGGCCATCACTGCCAGCCGGAGTGAGTCACCCCCGCCATTGTCAGACCCCAAGCAGGCCAAAGTGGTGGCCCGGCGGGAGAGTGGTGGCCGCCCCATCAAGCCTCCCAAGAAGGACTTGGAGGATGGCGAGGTGCCCCAGCACGCAGGCAAGAAGGGCAAGCTGTCAGAGCACCTGCGCTACTGCGACAGCATCCTCAGGGAGATGCTGTCCAAGAAGCACGCGGCCTACGCCTGGCCCTTCTACAAGCCGGTGGACGCCGAGGCCCTGGAGCTGCATGACTACCACGACATCATCAAGCACCCGATGGACCTCAGCACTGTGAAAGTACGTGGCCGCGCGGCAGGCCCTGCTCTGCCCACGTCCTGCGGATCTGCCGTGGGTGCTAATGTCTTGTGCCGGCTGAGTGGGGGCTCTCGGGGAGCAGGGTCTCGCCTGCCGGAGAAGCGCACCCTCCGGGCTGACCCCCGTGGCCCTGGCTGTGGCTGGCAGGGCTCAGTGAGAAAGGTGTGCCCTGCCTGTGGGTCCCGGAGTCTGTGGCTCTGTTGTGTTTATTCCCATCAAACCCCTTTGGTGATTTAATTGATTTCCTTCCCACCTCCCATTCTGTATCATCAGGTCAGGGGGCCCCTAGATCTGGGCCACTCTCACAGTTGGCTCAAGTTTTAAAGCTACACTTTGCCTCCCTCAAGCCCTGGATACAGGTGCCTCACAGCAGACCGGAATGAGGCGGCCGGTGGGGATGGCCTGGCTTCTGTCCCTTAAGTGCCTCCAAGCCCCACCCCCTCACCAGACGGAAGCGGGCCCTGGGCGGGTGGCAGAGCTGAGACTGAGAGCCTGGCCTCCCCCATGCCCGTCTTCTCGAGGCGGCAGCCTCTGCTTGGCCTCTTGTGTGCCTCACAGCAGGTCAGAGTGAGTCTGGTCCCGGTGGGGGGTGGCATTTGAGCTGCGCCGCCCCAAGGCAGGGTGAGCTCCACGAGGTCTTCCCTGAGCGCCTTTCCAAACTTCTGGCTGGCACCTGGTCTCCCTCTGGGAGAGCTCTGAGCCAGCTCCCAGGGACATGCAGGCGGTGGAGGTGTGGCCCGCCTCCTCCGCCAACTGCTGGTGGCCCTGGGAAGAGCTGCTGGGAGCCCTGTTGGGCAGGTTTTTGTTTTCATCCTGGAAAGCCAGTCGCAGTTATTCTGCACCCCCTGAGCCAGGATCCTTCCCTGGTTGACTGGATCTCGGCCGGGACAGACCTGGCTGGCTCAGGCCCCAGTGCCGGGTGCACAGTCAGGCGAAAGCGATGAGCGCGGCCGCCTGGCTTCACTGCCGTGGGTGGGGAAGCTGAGGGCCGGAGCCACGCGGCCCAGAAGCTGCCAGGAGCCTCGACTCCAGCCTCCAGGGCCAGGGTTTGTGTGTCTACCACAACACAGTAACAGGAATTTCTGGAACATCACTGGGGGTTCCAGCGTTTGTGCCTGACTGAAGCTCAGCTTAATTCTGTTTTGGCCGAAGGGTCTGATATGCCCTTGAAACCGTAATAAAGAAGCTCTAGAAAACCAGTTCACTTTAAAGTTGTGATCTGCTTTGTTCGGAGCTTCCACCTCTTGTCTGTCCTGGCGCGGGGAGAAGCCAGGTGCTGTGGCAGCACCTGCTGCCTGCGAGTGTGGCCCAGACGCTGCGGGGAAAGGGCAGTGAATCAGTGAGAGAGGCCTCAGGACCTATAGATTTTACAGGTGGAGCTTTTGGGGATGGTTTGCCCTGGCACCTGCTAAGGCAGAAAACAGGCTTTTCTCCCAACATCAGAGGCTTTCAGGTCCCTCTGTGCTCCCGGGTTCTTTCTGCCAGCCCGTCCTTCTGGATGGGTCTCATGTCCGAGGGCACAGGGTGCGGGCCCTGAGGTGGGGGGTGCCCTCTGCGGGTTAGGACCCAGCCCCTCCATCTCACTAGCACCTGGATGAATGCAGCCTGGACCCCATGGAGTGGTCGGGGTAGACTCGCCCTGCCCTTGCGTGTGTCCCCCTGGAGGTCCCCGACAAGGTCCCTCTCCTTGAAGCCGTCCCGGGATGGGAAACTCACTCCCTCCGACGCAGTGTGACCTCTTTTTGCTCCAACTGGTGTGTTCCCAGTGGCCACCTTGAAATGTCCGTCGACAATCCTGCCTCTGGCCACTCCCCGGCCGAGCCACCTGCACCTCCCAGCTCTGGGGACTGACTGTGTGCCCCTCCTCACCCCTGCCACCTGGGACTGTCTGCCCAGGCCTTGGCCTCAGTTCTCTGCTTGCCAGAGCCAGGTGGGACCTGCAGTGGGTTTTGCTCTAGGGTCTCTGTGTGGCTGAGTAAACGTGGGTGGGTGTCGGCCCACACGCCCCCATTGCCTCCACCCCTGTGGGGTTCAGGAACTGCCGCTGGACACAGCATGGAGTCCCTTAGGTCCAGCGCGGCCCCTGGGATACCGGGGTGCTTCTGTAAGACGCAAGCTGGCTAACGGCTACTGGCTTCCTCGAGAGAAAAATAACATTGCCTTGTGTAGACTGAGCAGGCCTCTGTTGTTGGTGGAATCTGACTTTGCCGCAGCTTCATGCCGCCCCGGGGCTGCTGATGGCATGTCGGCGTGTGATGATTTACCCACTTTGTGTGAAGGGACGCTCTGGACAAGGAAGGGGCTAAGGGACACCCGCGGGAACCCGGGATTTCTCGTTGAGCGCCTTTTTCTTCCAACCGGGAGATCTGTCTCTGGAGTCCCAGACCCTCCCTGCCAAGCCATCGAGTCACCCTCTCATGTCCTTACTTTGAGCTTCCTTGTATGAGGTCCCGGAGAACTGGGGTGTCCTGCTGGTCAGGCCAGTAGGCACTGCCCTGGAGCTGGCAGTGGCCCCTGCTCCAGAGTTCATCTCGTGGGGTGTGGCAGAGAGTCCTGAGGCCACAGGCCACGCTCACTGACCCCTGTCGCTGTGTGTTGCAGAGGAAGATGGATGGCCGAGAGTACCCAGACGCACAGGGCTTTGCTGCTGATGTCCGGCTGATGTTCTCGAATTGCTACAAATACAATCCCCCAGACCACGAGGTGGTGGCCATGGCCCGGAAGCTGCAGGTAACCCGAGGCTGGGCACAGGTGGGGCGGCTCAGCTCGGCGCTGTGGGCATCCTGGCCTCGGTGTGGGGTGGGTGCCCAGGTAATTGTCCAGCTGAGGAAGGCCTCAGCCTCATTCCCTCAACACGTTTTTCCTGAGTGCCAACCAGGGCCTGCCAGGCTCTGAGCTGGGTTCCAGGAGCTGCCGCTGGGGCAGGGCAGCCAGTGAGCAGGCGGGACCGCTGGGACTCTGTAGGGGTGTCACAGCAGTGAGCCTTTCCCTCTACGGGCTGGTGCATGTACCAGGGGGATGGCAGATGCCCTTTCTCCTGTGGCTTCACCAACTGTAGTTTCCAGCAAGTCTCTGTGGCAAGGAGAGGCTTGGACACTAGCCTGACAGTGCAGCCGGTGGATGAATTAGATGACAGTGGCTTGTGTAGCATTTTGCTTTTCTGACAACAGAAGTAAAAGGCGGATTGGAGAAGATGCAGGAAGCAGTGGGATGTCTTAAGGGAAAACAGGAGTGTCTTGGTCTGGCTCTCAGCACAGGGACTTTGTGAACATGCACAGACCTCACAGAGATATTTGTGTTTGTGTGTGGACGTGTGTGCGCGCGTGGACCTGTGTGCGTGCGTGCGTGTGCGCGTGTGGACCTCTGTGTGCGTGTGTGTGCGTGTGGACCTGTGTGCGTGCGTGTGTGCGCGTGTGGACCTGTGTGCGTGCGTGTGTGCGCGTGTGGACCTGTGTGCGTGCGTGCGTGTGCGCGCGTGGACCTCTGCGTGCGTGCGTATGCGTGTGTGGACCTGTGTGCGTGCTCCTGACTGCATGTGCATTTTTCTGCCAAAGTCCAGGTCCCGCACATATATTTTGGTGTGGGTGGATGCGCCAGAATCTCTTACCTTTTCTAGTTGTGATCTCAGGTGGTTTGCTCTTATCAATAACAGCACCACTATTATAAATGTTATTTAATCAAAGGACTTGATTTTTGGAGGAAAGGGGAGAATGATGGGGACGTGCTCTCTTCCAGCATGCTTTTCCTGTTCACGGGACCCAGAATGTCGTGTAAGATGTTCACAATCCTTGCACAGACTATTTTGAAATCCCCGAGCAGTCTGTGGTATTATTGTGGATGACACAGGACCCATAAAAGGGGCAGAGAGAGAAACTCGTTCCCCACTGTGAGTCCTGCTGCCTTTCCCACCCTCCCATGCACAGGGCCTGCCCAAGTTCCTCTCCCAGGCACTGCTGCCATTGCCACCCTCTCTCTGCACTGGGTCCTGCAGGGGATGATGGCAGAGTGGTCCTGGAGGTCCCATTACATCCAGAGGAAGCCATCAGAACCCCGGTTTTATACCGAGACCTTGCTCACTGTGTCTTGAATCCAAAAGACCTTGCAAAGCCCAGTCTTCTGGAGCCTGATAAATGCTGGGTTGAGTTTAACGAGGGACCTGAGCATAGAGGATGGAAACCCAGGCTTGCAGACCAAGCAGGGACGCCGGCAGCTCTGCCCCCCCCACTCCTGCAACAGGTGCTGTTGGATAGACATGGTGCTCACGCCGGTAATCCCAGCACTTTGGGAGGCGGAGGTGGGAGGATCACTTGAGGCCAGGAGTTTGAGACCAGCTGTCTCTACCACAGATTTTCAAAACGAGCCACGTGTGGTGGTGTGTCCCTAGTACCAGCTACTCAGGAGAGTGAGATGGCAGGATGACCTGAGCCCAGGCGTTAGAGACTGCAGTGAGCTGTGATTGCACTGCACTCCAGCCTGGGCAACAGAGTGAGACCCTGAGGCCAATGGATTTCCATGACTGAGCACCATTTAGCAATTGTGCCATTTTATCAATTGAGCTGTGGGGTTAGAGCCCAACAGCAAAATGACCTGACCTGAATGACCTTCAAGGTTGTCAACCGAATGGGGGCCTGGGTCGCTGCTCTGTAGGTTGGGTTGCCTCTGGGGACATCTGAGAGGAGTGCCCGGGATATGAGAGCCTGGGGTGGGCTTTTCCAGAGCTGGGTCCAGCCTGAACAGTGGAGGCACATCACGTGTGCAGACGGTGTGGATTCAGGTTTCTGAGCTTGGCAAAGAAATCTCCCCTCATTTCTGCATCACTGTGCATCCCTGTCTTCACTGAGCCTGGGCTGCCCCAGGGAGGGGGACGTTTGCTGAGAGGGGCTACTGAGGGCCTAGCTCCTGGTCCAAAGGCTTTCCAAAGTCAATTTTGATAGGAAGTTCGGGTGTGACGGCTCACGCCTATAATCTCAGCACGTTGGGAGGCCAGGGTGGGAGGATCACTTGAGCTCAGGGGTTCAAGACCAGCCTGGGGAACAGAGCAGGACCCTATCCCTACAGAAAATAAAGTAGGCTGGGCGTGGTGGCTCACACCTGTAATGCCAGCACTTTAGGAGACCCAGACAGGCAGATCACAAGGTCAGGAGTTCGAGAATAGCCTGACGAACATGGTGAAACTCTGGCTCTACTAAAAATACAAAAAATTAACTGGGAGTGGTGGCATGCACCTGTGATCCCAGCTACTTGGGAAGCTGAGGCAGGAAAATCACTTGAAACCAGGGTGTGGAGGTGCAGTGAGCTGAGATCATGCCTTTGCACTCCAGCCTGGGCAAAAGAGCAAGACTCTGTCTTGAGAGAAAAAAAGAAAAATAGTAAAAAATATATATATATATGTTATAAAATATTTATATATATGTATTTATATTTGAGACAGCGTCTCACTCTGTCACCCAGGCTGGAGTGCAATGGCATGATTTCAGCTCACAGAAGCCTCGACCTCCTGGGTTCAAGCAGTCCACCCATCACAGCCTCCCGAGCAGCTAGGATCACAGGCGTGTGCTGCCATGACTGGCTAATTTTTGTATTTTTTTGTAAATAAAATATTGATAGGACTAGACTTTGACCTTTTGGACCAACTTTTGGAGTTAACCCTTCATGAGATGTGATGCTACAGTCAGTTCCGGGGTGAAGAGATGGGAAGAGGTCAACACTCTTTGGACTCCTGTGGCTGTGGAGGACCCTGTCCAAGTTCAAAGGGAGACGCTCCCATTTCACAGCAGGGGCAGCCTCGGGGAGCTTCGGGCCAGCAGGCTATGAGGATGCGTGCATCTTCTAGAGAGGGCTCATGGAGTTGGTGAAGGGAGCTGTGGGTCAGCTCCTGTGTCCCCTGCTCCCAGGCCTGTCCCCAGGAATTGCCTGGGGAGGGAGGGAGGGCGAGTTGGAAGCGACCACAGCCCCCCAGGAAGGCGGGACCCTGTCTCCTCCTGGCCCGACCTTCATAACAGCTGTATGTGCTGCCCCAGGGGCACTTCAGGAACCCTGAGGGCCCACACCAAGGGGCAGCCCCATGGGGGTCCATGTCTTCAGGGCAACCTCTTGTTCTCCCGCAGGACGTGTTTGAGATGAGGTTTGCCAAGATGCCGGATGAGCCCGTGGAGGCGCCGGCACTGCCTGCCCCTGCGGCCCCTGTGGTCAGCAAGGGTGCTGAGAGCAGCCGTAGCAGCGAGGAGAGCTCTTCGGATTCAGGCAGCTCGGACTCAGAGGAGGAGCGGGCCACCAGGCTGGCAGAGCTGCAGGAGCAGGTGGGCACTGGCATACCTGGGTAGGGTTCAGGGGCTGAGGCGGGATTGTGGCACGGCAGCCCAAGGTCCGTCCCTTTGCATGGTTCCCTCCTCTGCCCTGTGTCCCACAGCAGCTGCCGCCGTGCTTCCTCGTAAAGGCACTCAGAGTGTCCTCCCCAGGCCTGGGGTGGTGCGAGCCTAACCCACAGCACACATGGGTGGCTGCGCTGACTCGTGGCTGGGATGTTTCTGGAGACCTGGCGGGCCTCAGGTGGGAGCTTAGTGGTCATGTGTGGTTATGTGTGCCTTGCTCTGCTTGGGAAAGGCCTGTGAGGCACTTGCAGAGGCCGCAGTAGTGCCTGGGCTCCAAGCAGTCACTTGCAGTGGGGTGGGGTGCGGGCTCCAGGGTCCTGAGGGCCCTGCCGTGCAGCTGCCCAGCCCCAGCCCAGCTGCCAGGCTGTGCTTCCTCCCCCTTCTCTGCCTCGCTTTCCTCGTTTGCAGTATGGGACAGATGTCGCCCCCTCTGAGCTGTCTCGAGGTCGAATTGAGAAAGATGTGAATTGTTTCCCCAAACCTCTGGCAGCCAGCCAGGTGCATAATTTCTGGGACCCCAGATTGAGAGAAAATAGAGCAGGGCTGTCGAGTCAGGAGGGGAACAGCATGAATCAGGGCTGCAAGGACAGCGATGGCCCTGCAGTCCCCAGAGTTGGGCCGGACATTTGATTTTGGAGTGGCAAGGACACACAGCGGGGAAGACGTCTGTGAGGTGGCAGCTCCTCTACCCACCCGCTGTCTTCCTTGCACGGACCACCCAGAGGCAGGGACAGGCCGTGTCCTCGCCTGGGCAGTGCCTCTCCTCTCCGATGGGGGTGGCTGCAGTGGGGAGGGCGAGACGCTTGGCACACTGCCAGCTGCAGGGCAGCCCCGGATGAATGCTGGCTGCTAGCAGTGGTTTGTTTTAACCCCGGAGACCTGCGTGTTATCAAATGGCTTCCCAGAAGTTACTGATGAAAATCTCCTTTGTGCGGGCACGTAAACTTCTAGAGTCCTTCCTCATCTAAACAGTGGTAATAAAAATGTAAGCTGCTCACCTAATGTAGATGATGGGTTCATGGGTGCAGCAAACCACTGTGGCACATGTGTACCTGTGTAACAAACCTGCACGTTCTGCACATGTATCCTAGAACTTAAAGTATAATAAGTTTTTTTTAAAAAGTTAGCTGCCCCTAGCGAGTCCCTGTTGTGCCGCTTGTGCAGTGCTGCGCCTGTGGCCAGGCAGCTCTTTCCCACTGCAGGTGAGGAAGCCGAGGCGGAGAGGGCTCATGACTCACTAGGGGTCACAGGGAAGTGAGAGGCAGAGCAGGGCCCGGGTGCTCCTGGTTCACCTCCGCGCCCAGTGGAGGCAGCTCCGACATCGCCCCAAGCCCCTTCCAGTCCAGGGCCCCAGGCAGCCCCAGTGGTGTGGGCTATGCCCGACGCCTGCTCAGCTGCCCGCTCTTTTCCAGCTGAAGGCCGTGCACGAGCAGCTGGCCGCCCTGTCTCAGGCCCCAGTAAACAAACCAAAGAAGAAGAAGGAGAAGAAGGAGAAGGAGAAGAAGAAGAAGGATAAGGAGAAGGAGAAGGAGAAGCACAAGGTGAAGGCCGAGGAAGAGAAGAAGGCCAAGGTGGCTCCGCCTGCAAAGCAGGCCCAGCAGAAGAAGGCTCCTGCCAAGAAGGCCAACAGCACGACCGTGGCCGGCAGGTGGGCTCCAGACCTGCTCAGGCTCCAAGAGCCCGGTGCTCAGTGTGCTGTGGGGGTTCACGTAGCAGCAGTGCTGGGATTGGGGGCTTTGTGCCGTGGCCACCTGGAAACAAGGGTGATGGGGGCGGGGAGACTGAGGACCTGATGAGACCTGTGCTGGAAAGTCCGGGGGCTCAGGTGGTGCTGCTCAGCTGTCTGCAGGGCAGGCCTGGATTCTGGGCATTGAAGTGCTGCCACGGCCTGGTCTCCACATCTTGAAACTTTTGGGATGTTTTCCTGGTCTGGGCCAAGGATCTTGACTTGGGGAAGTTGGGCGCCCCATTTTGGGCTTGCCCATATTCAGGGGGCAGGGGTGGTGGAATCGTGCACAGCTGCATTCAGCCTCCTTCGGGAGCCCCTGCTGTGGCTGGACACCACCCTGAAGAGCGTCTGCTGGGGACACGCCGGAGCCACAAAGCAATATGAGCTAGTAGGGAAGGAGCTCAGGCCCAGGATTCCTCTCCCAGCCAGGTAGAAGGGAGGCTTCCCGGGGGGAGGCAACAGCTGTGTGGGAGAAAGCTTGGCAGCCGAGGGCTGGGGAGGGAGTTCCAACAACAGGGAACAGTGGGTACAAAGCCGCAGAGGCCAGCAGGACGTGCTCCTTTTGGGAATGAGGGCAAATTTGGCACCACTGAAAAAGAACAAGTTGGGAAAAGAGGTGAGTTGAGGCTGCTGAGATCGGCCGGCTTCATTTGAGGTGTTCACGCTTCCTTTCCAAGTAGATGAAGGGGAGTTAGGATGTAAGCTCAGCATGGTCGGATCCTTGCCGCTATGGAGAAGAGCTGAGTGGGAATCTGGAATGGAAGACAGGATACCCCTTTGGAGGTTATCGTGGTTGTGCAGGCAAGATAAATTGGTGTGGCTCTGGAGATAGAGTAATTTGGGAGGCGGCACGGCCAGGTCCTGGTGCTTGGAGGGGGGAACGAGAGGAGCCTGGGGGTCCTGGGTTTGCGCTTGGATGGCTGGGTCAGCCATTAATGGAGACAGTGAGTGGAATGGTTGGGGTGGGTCTTTCCTTCCCTTCTTTTCTCCCTCCCTCCCTCTTTCCTTTTTGGAGAGGGATGCAGAAATCCATTTTTCTTATACTGGTTGAGTATCCTTTATCTAAAATAAGGGTGTTTCTAGAATAAAAAGTGCTTCAGATTTTGGATTTTTTCAGATTTTGGAATTTTTGCATTATACTCCCCATTGAGTATCTCAAATCTGAAGCATCTCAAATCTGAAAATCTGAAATGCTCCGGTGAGCATTTCCTTTGAGCGTCACGTTAAGACTCAGACAGTTTCAGATTTTGGAGCATTTTGGATTTTTGGTTTTGGGATACCCAGCCTGTTCTCTCTTTGTCTAGTTTTAGTATCGTTATAATGCTGGCCTCAAAAATGAGTTGGGGCCAGGTGTGGTGGCTCCCACCTGTAATCCCAGCACTTTGGGAGGCCAAGGCAGGAGGATCACTTGAGCTCAGGAGTTTGAGACCACCATGAGCAACACAGTAGGACTCTTGTCTCTTAAAAAAAAAAAAAAAAAAGTCTTGGGATATAATATTCAAGTGATTAGAGGCAATTAAAAAATTATTTAAGGCCGGGTGCAGTGGCTCACACCTGTAATCCCAGAAATTTGGGAGGCTGAGGCGGGCAGATCAGCTGAGGTCAGGAGTTTGAGACTAGCCTGGCCAACATGGGTAAAACCCTGTCTCTACTAAAAATAGAAAAAATTAGCCAGACGCGGTGGTGGGCACCTGTAATCCCAGCTACTTGGGAGGCTGAGATAGGAGAATCGCTTGAATCTGGGAGGCAGAGGTTGCAGTGAGCTAAGATCATGCCACTGTACTCTAACCTGGGTGACAGAGTGAGACTTGGCCTCAGGAAAAAAAAAAAAAAAAAGATTTGAAAAGTGTTACCCCTCTTCTGTTTTCTGGAGTAAATTTATAGAATTGATATTAATACTTAAATGTTTGGTAGGATTCACTAGCAAAAGCATCTGAGCCTGGAGTTTTGATTGTTGGGAAAGTTTTTAATCATGAATTCAATTATTTTAACAGGTATAGACTTACTAGATTATCAATTTCTTCTTGAGTGAGTTTTAGAGGTTTATGCCTTTGAAGGCACTAATCCATTCCACTCAGTCAAACTTATGGACATAGGTTTATTTGTTAGTATTTCTCTATTATCCTTTTATTGTCTGTAGGGCCTGTAGTGGTGTGTCTTTTTTTATTCCTGATATTGGTAATTTGTGTCTTTTTTCTTGGTGAATCTGGATAGAGACTTACCAATTTTACTGATCTTTCAAAGAAACATAATTAGATTTCATTGATTTTTTAAAAAAATGTTTTTACTTTTATTTCTCATCTTCACTGTTTCCTTTTGCTTAGTTTAGACTTGGCTTCCTTTTACAAAGTGTAGAAGATTAGATTACTGACTTGAAATCTCGTTTTGATTTTTTATTTAAAAAAATTTTTTGAGAAGGAGTTTCGCTCTGTTGCCCAGGCTGGAGTGCAGTGGCATGATCTCGGCTCACTGCAACCTCCGCCTCCCGGGTTCAAGTGATTCTCCTGCCTCAGCATCCCAAGTAGCTGGGATTACAGGTGCCCGCCACCATGGCTGGCTCATTTTTGCATTCTTAGTAAAGACAGGGTTTTGCCATGTTGGCCAAGCTGGTCTCAAACTCCTGACCTCAGGTGATCCACCCGCCTCGGCCTCCCAAAGTGCTGGGATTATAGGCGTGAGCCACCGTGCCCGTCCCTGCATTGTCCTGTTTTCCTGAAAATATTCCTTTTTCTGAAGTTTACTTTGTCTGAAATTAATATAGCCACCCCAGCTTTCTTTTGACTAATGTTTGCATGGTATATATTTTTTCTCACTTTTTTCCTTTTAACCTACCTAGAACATTATATTTAAAGTGGCATTTGTATAGACACTATGTAAGTTGGGTCTTGTTTTTTTAATCCAACCTGAGTATCTCTTCCTTTTAGTTGGTGTGTTTAGACCATTTATATTTCTTTCTTTTTTTTCTTTTTCTTTTCTTTTCTTTTTTTTTTTTTTTTGAGACGGAGTCTTGCTCTGTCGCCCAGGCTGGAGTGCAGTGGCAAGATCTTGGCTCACTGCAGCCTCTGCCTCCCTGGTTCAAGCAATTCTCCTGCCTCAGCCTCCCATGTAGCTGGGATTACAGGTATGTGCCACCATGCCCGGCTAATTTTTTGTATTTTTAGTAGAGACCGGGTTTCACTCTGTTAGCCAGGATGGTCTCGATCTACTGACCTCGTGATCCGCCCGCCTCAGCCTCCCAAAGGGTTGGGATTACAGGCGTGAGCCACCATGCCGGGCCTTAGAGAGTTTATATTTCACATCATTATTGATATAATTGGATTTTAGTCTATCATTTTATTATTTTCTTTTTCCTCTGTGTTTTTTGTTCCTTTGTTCCCCCTTTTTTGCCTTCTTTTGGATTACCTGAATACAGAGATCATTTCTTGACCTGTGGAGTTTGAGACGCCTATGGGGTGTGGAGAGGAACTAACCTCTGTAATTGTTTTCTGGCCAAGGTCTGGAAACCCCGCAGCTGGGAGCAACTTTTCTAACCTTGGATTTTCTGCCTTGGGGCACCACTTTGGGAAGAAAGCTTGGTCCCAGAGAACAGCCTGCTGTTGGGAGGAAGGGGTGTGTGCAGTGGGCTCCCAGGGCAGGTAGACAGAGACTCAACGCCACGTTGCTCTGTCTTCTGCCCCAGACAGCTGAAGAAAGGCAGCAAGCAGGCATCTGCCTCCTACGACTCGGAGGAAGAGGAGGAAGGCCTGCCCATGAGCTACGATGAAAAGCGCCAGCTTAGCCTGGACATCAACCGGCTGCCCGGGGAGAAGCTGGGCCGGGTGGTACACATCATCCAGTCTCGGGAGCCCTCGCTCAGGGACTCCAACCCCGACGAGATAGAAATTGACTTTGAGACTCTGAAACCCACTACTTTGCGGGAACTGGAGAGATATGTCAAGTCTTGTTTACAGAAAAAGCAAAGGAAACCGTTCTGTAAGTTGCCTGGGTGGAGCATGGTGCTCGAAGCTCCTCTCCCCTCCTTGGCCTGCCCCTCCTGTCACTCCTCACAGACCCTGTGCAGCGAGTGTGGGCACAGGGCTGCCACACTGTCTTGGCTTCTTGGTCCCACCACAGATGCCCTGAGGATATCTGTGCTCAGCCGGGGCCAGTGGGCTTGGGGCTGAACCCAGGCCTGAGCCCCACCCAGCCAGAGCCCTCTTGCCCTATTCTCGGGGACATGGGCAGCACTGTGTGCCTTGGCCTTAACCTTGTCCAGGGAAGGTGCGACCCTGGGGCTGGACTTCAGCCCCAAACCCCATTCATTCAGGGCCCAGTTAGGGTCCTCACTGCATGCCTTCCTGAGGTTCCCTCCATTTGGGGCCTTGGCTGCAGGTGACCTCTCATGGTCCCTTGCAGGACAGACCGGCTTCTCTTATAACAGGGACACCCTCCCTTTGACTGGAGTCACAAGTCCAGAGGCCTCACAGGACGGACCCTGGGGCACCGGCCCAGGTTTCCCTGAAGTCAGTGGCAGGAACGAGTCACTGCTGGGGTCTGCAGGTCTGGCAGAGTAGGAGGGAGGGCAGACCCGAGGCGGCCCTTGTGGCAACCCCCACAGGCTGTCAATTGAGTGCAGGGCTCACTTGAACTTGCATGTGGCCTCTCGGGTGTGCCTGGGGTGTGCATGAGACTCTCAGAGCGAGTCTCCTTTTCCTGGATGGAATATCTGTGTGGTCACGGTGCATCTGACCCACGGCAGGTCACCAGGTCAACTTGCAGGGAGTGACTCAGGAGTGTCAGGCAGTGGGGAGCAGCGGCCCTGGTGAGGCAGGTCCATGAATCAGAGGCTCTGGCCCTGCACATGAGGGACACTGGCCAAACCACATCCTGCCCGTGCACCTGCTGGCACCGTAGGAGTGGCCTCTGTCACTTTAGGAGCCAGGCTTTGCACACCCTGAGGGCTCAGCAGATGCGGGTGGTGGTGGGTCTGTCTCAACCCAGTCATTTCTGCCACTTGAAGCACTGGTGACAGCTCTGCGTCTGTCAGCTCCCAGACCCATGAAAGCTGGGCAGCTGGTATGGATGCCAGTGTGCAGGGCTGGGGCCTTGGTCACCTGGATGCAGCCCTGGCTCCTGCCCCATCAGTCCCCTCTGCAGTCTGAGTGCCCATTTGTTCCCCGACAGCAGCAAGCGGGAAGAAACAGGCAGCCAAGTCGAAAGAGGAGCTAGCTCAGGAAAAGAAGAAGGAGCTGGAAAAGCGTCTGCAGGACGTCAGCGGGCAGCTGAGCAGCAGCAAGAAACCCGCCCGGAAAGGTACCGCCTGCAGCCACCATGCCACCTCTCTTTGGTGGGGGTTGGGGGGTGTCAGCAGTAGGGATTTGAGCATCAAGCAGGCCCATGTCTGAGTGTGGCTTACCTGATGAACTCCATGTTCTTAGATGAGCTCTTGAGCTCCTGAAACCGCGATTTCCTTGTCTGTCACTGGGGGGTCACACCCCAACCCTGCAGGGAGGTGTGCAATGTAGGGGGTGTGTGAATACACCCCATTCTAGGGCACCATAGACAGAGGACCCCCCAGGAAAGGGCTCTTGTGGGGCTCGACCGGGCAGCCCAGCCCCTAGGCAGTGAGCTTTCTGACTGTTCCCTGGCAGTGGCAGCAGTTCACAGCAGGCTGAGGTAGCAGAGGTGGGAGGCCCAGCCCCATGCCCTGCGCATTGCCAGGTCTTGTGTTCAGGGGAGCCAGCATTTGAGCCCTTGCCTCCGTTTTTGGACCCTGTTAGAGCATGCATCTCTTTCCCTGGCTTCCAGGACACATACAGGGGACAGTATGGTCCTGTCTGGACTGGAGCATGTTCTAGCTGGGGGCCATGGCCTTGCGACATGGTTTGCCCAATGTCGAGACAGGGCCCGTGACCCTGCCCACTGAAGGGGTCTGTCTTCTGTAGTCACTCTTGGGACGCCCCAGGCAGAGTAAGCGCTCCAGAAACGCCAGCAGGTGGTGTTACTGTCGTTGCTGCTGGTGGCTGTGTGCTGATGTTTTTGATGGGCAGCCTTTCTCGCATCCATCCTTTCCTGTTAGTAGTCTGCATTCATTTTTTCTGTCTCAAGTATATTCAGATAGTCTCGTTGACCTGATTAATTTCAATAAATACTGATTAAACAACCGGGCCAGGAAATGGGTGGATCGTGGCATGCGGTGTGGTGGTGTCACACTGGCATGGATGACATGCCGCCAAGCAGGTCAAGGAGCGGGTGTGCAGAGCGCATCTCCCTGTCCATGTCTCTACAGAGAAACCCGGCTCAGCACCCTCAGGGGGCCCATCCAGGCTCAGCAGCAGCAGCTCCTCTGAGTCTGGGAGCAGCAGCTCCAGCGGGTCCAGCTCCGACAGCAGCGACTCAGAGTGAACTGGCTTCGGACAGAACAGGACAGATGGATGTCGCACACGCCGAGACTCTGCCGTACCCCTCTGTGGTTCATATACTACTTTTGTTCCATGGTGTGCAGGTCTGCTTCTTAATTCAGTGTTATGATATCTTCCAGTTTTTGCTTTCATAGGTCAGAGATCAATCTTGTGTGTGCGTTAGACTTGATGAGAAGGTGTGAACTCTGCAGAAAGTCTCTTCTTCATCACTGAATTCAGTCACTTGGAGATGACAACTTCACATGCTAACCCGATGACCCCAGAAAACTGTGTGAGATTCGTACCGAAGAACCTTGTGGAATCCCTTTGCTTAGGCCCAACCTGGTCGACAGCTCGAAAAAGCATTTTTTCCAAGGAAATGTCTCGGCCATGGGTACTGTATTTGAAAGCTCTTAGCTTTGTCAGCACGCATCGTCCTTGTCATGTGGGCCCAGAGCTCTGACCCTCGTGTCTGACGCGGCCACCTCTTTCTGGAGGGGCTGAGGACAGATGTGCCTGCTTGTGGGGACCAGGCCGGGCCTAAGCGAAGGGTTGTCGCAGCCCCAGCCTGGAGCGTGGAGCCCTTGTGGGGGTCGGGTGGGATGTGCGTTCTCCGATCGTGGTGATGTCAGGAGCTCCTCGGAGGGAACAGAGTGGCTGTGCGTGCAGCCTGCAGGTTTCCATACACTGAAGCTTTTACCTCAACTTTAAAAAAAAAAAAAGAAGAAAAGATTTAAAAAAAAAAAAAAAGGAGACTTTTTTTGTAAGGTTCGGCAATTTTCTACGGAAGTCCAGCCCGCTGTGAGTCCCCGCCTGGCTAGCGCCGCCCCTGCTGCTGCTGCTGCTGCGCCCTTGGGATCCACTTCCCGAGCTTTTGTGTATATAAATAGTTATTTATTAACATCATTGGTCATTTTTTAAAAAAAAATAAGAAAAAACCGCAGAAGAAATGCATTCACACAATCGCAGAGATGCAGGCCTTGTCAGTGGTGTGCCAGGCCCGGGTCCTGTCTGGCGGCGGCCTGTCGTCTCCAGGTGCTAACTCCTGCCACCGCGCGGTGCTCACCCACATCTGTGTTCGCGCGCTCGCCCCTGGGTTCGTTGGGTATTTTGGTTTTTTTCTTTGTGGTTTTTTTTTTTTTTTTGTATGAAACTTGGAGGCTTACAGGTATAGACAGCTTTCAGCTACAGCACATTGTAATTTTTTATTTTGTTTAGTTCTTTTGTATTCACTTCTGGTCTCTTTAAGACTGTTTTAAAAGAAATCGATTTAGGGAACCCCAGTTATATAATATAAACTTTGTAATCTGAGAGAAAAAATGTATAGTAAATCTAAGTCTTGATTTTTAACTTTCTATTGTAAAAAATAATAATATACAGAGTTTAATAGAAGGTTCTGTTTTGGTTTTGTTTTCCCAGAGGCTGCCATATGGCCTTTGAGTGCGGGGATGCCCCACACTGGCCCACCAATGAGCATGGTGGCTTCGGCCAGGAATGCCAGGGTTAGCCTCCCAGGCTTGTGGGCGGGCATGCCTGCCCCATGCCAGCCTCCAGGGGCCTGGCCAGGCCCTCCCCAGCCTGTCTGCCCTCCTCAGGGGTGGAGGAGTCTCTGGGCCCCAGGAGGATTCCCTCCCGGAGACTCGCACAGTGCTCCCTGCTCACGCGTTGTCACAGTTAGCCCGGAAATGACTGAAACCAGGCATTTCTCCCGGACCTCGGCGTGGGGGAGCCTCCAGGCAGACGCCGGGTATGGAGCCGTGGTGTCGTCTGTCCTGTATGGTGGCCAGTGCTTTCTGCCAGCACTTCTGGATGGATATAGGGACTATCATTAGTATCCTAATACATGGTGATTTAAAAAAAAAAAACATAAAATTGATTCAGAGTCCACTGGCCCTTACAGATGTAGGTATACCCTTACTGGAGAGGGGACTCTGATGAGGAAATGCTGGTCAGTTACTACATTTTAAATTGCTGGTAAGTCTGACACTTGGTGAGTTTTCAGCCAGTTTGTTAAACTTTTAATTAAGTTTTGTTTATAATAAAAATATAAATGGATTTGAAAGTTTCCATTTTTTAAAGTTACCCTTGTTTTTCAAAGGTATTTTCTAAACAGATCTTTAATGGACTATTTAAACCGAATTTAAGGAATTCACACACGACAGTTGACAGGTCTTCACGCAGGCTGGTTGGTAACGTGCTGCCAGCACAGGGCTGGGTGATGCGCACACCCTAAGCTGGGGGTGCCTGGGGATGGGGGGCGCTCCTTGAAATGTCCCTCCAGCCATAGGGCAGTGAGGCACATGCTGCCTGTGTGAGCCGTCAGGGGAGCAGCCAGCTGTGGGGGCAGCGCAGCAGGAGCGTCGTGGGGCCATTCCTTCTCGGCTGGTTCTCTGTGATGGTGGCGTTGGCTCGCCTCTGCTCCTTTCATCTAGAAAGAAGCCACTGACCCTGACGGCCCACTGAGGGTACACTGAGCAGCCGCATTGGTGCTGTCACTTTTTAAAGGCTTTCTGTCCAGACTTCAACACTGGTTTCTTTTCAGAGTTTCGAAGGATTGATGACTTCCTCAGTGCCCTCGCCGGCAGGCTGAGGGTGACAGTCACGTCCATGTCTTCTGTATTAGAAGGCTGCGGTGATTCAATTAGATTGTCCCACTGCTAAGACCTGTAGGGCAGCTTCTAACATGCTTTTTTCAAGGGGAGAGGAGCAGTGACAAGTCGTGTGTTGGAATTGGATTTGAGAACGCTCTGAGTGACCCCTGGAGGCCGAGGGGGCAGGCTTCAGGCGTGAACTGAACTCCAGACCCCTCTTTGTGTTGGGCGGTGTCATCTTGCTTACAAACTGTAAGACACATTTTCTTTTGTGTTTGTTTTTGTTGTTCTTTTGCAGCACTCACGCCTCTGACAGTCTTTTGGGAAAGAGTAACACCCACATACAGAATTTGTCACATCCAGAGTAGCGCTGTTTCTTAATACTGGCATAACGCTTCCAGGAAGGTTTTCTTTTTTATATTTAAAGTGTTACTTTTCTGTATGATGTGCATGCAAGTTTACCGTAACTTTTCTTAAACTTTTTAGTGCCGTTTCTAGTATATTCCTGTAAATGTCAGTTACTGAAAATGAGTCCAATGTAAGTAGTTTAGCTTGTTTATTGCAATGCTGGCCTCAACACAACAGAATAAAAATGGTAGAAAGTACTCTTTGATGTTTCTGGTAATCATGGACCCTTCTCCTGGGGCATTTGTTTTGTTTTCATAATAAAAAGCAAAAAAAACAAAAAGGACTGTTATTTTGCATTTTCCTGTGCTTTCTGTGGGGGCTCCCAGCCTCTCTCCTGGAGCCTGGAAACGTCTGGAAGCACCTGGTCTGGAACAGCCTTCACTGGTCCACAGTGAGGGTGCTGAGCTCCCCACACTTGACATCCTGTAACTCTTGGCAAAAACACCCAAAGCATCCAAAAGGGGCCCCAAAAAACCATTTAAAGGCAGAATGCAGTGGCTCGTGCCTGTGATCTCAGCACTTTGGGAGGCCGAGGCAGGAGGATGGCCTGAGGCTAGGAGTTTGAGGTTGCAGTAAGCCATGATTGCATCACTGCACTCCAGCCTGGACGACATCTCCCCCAAAAATAATAATAACCAAACCATTAAGTAGCCCTTGTCCTGTGCCCTGGCAGGATGAAGGGAGCATCATTTCTGGCCTCACTAGGAAGCTACGATCCCCTTTACTGACAGTTCATTGGTTCCCTGGGCCCTCTTCGAGACGGCCAGGTTCTGTGCTCTTCTAGTCGACCTGGCCACTTGTCTCCTCCCTCTGCACCTCAGTCTATCCTGAAGTGGCTTCCTGTGATGCGCTCAGTCCTAAGGGACATGCAAATAAAATCCCAAAAGCAGATTTTCATAGGTTTAACTGCCAGACTGCAGAGGCTGGCGTGCAGCACGGCTCACTGAAGAATGACAGCTTTGGACCTAGGCCTGGAGGACATGTTCCAGGGGAGAAGATTCTGGCTGGGCCCACGTCTAGGCCTGAGGACCTGTCCAACTCGATCCCAGATGGAGTCAGGGGGCACGGTGTCACTCTTGGCCAGATTGTGACCCTTATCCAGACCAGCCTCCTTGAGGACGGACATGGGGCCTTGTCCGCCCCAGGCAGATGGTGTCTTCCTGCAGCCTAAGCAGCTTAGTGCCAGCTGGCTTGTGCATGGCCCACACGCCCTGACCCCTGCAGAGACTGGCCCTTGAGCACACATCCTCCCAGCACTGCACATGACCTCAGACCCCATTCTGCGTGCCAACCCCGCCACAACCCATCCTCGGGGGAGTCCGTGGTGCGGTGAGAAGGTGGCACACGGGCATCCCAGATTTGCCTCTGGAGTTTGCTTTCTTCCCAGGCAGGACTTAAACTGAAGAACTGAAAAGATGCAGACAAACCCTACCTAGTGGATGTGTAGTGCTTCCTTGGCAGGCCCGCCTTGCTGTGGGTGTGTCGGCTGGCGGGGCAGGTCCTCCAGCCCCATGCTCGCTCACTCTGTAGCTCCATGCAGCAATCCTGGAAGTCTGACTTCAAACCTCCCAGACGCAGGCTGCAAACAAGCCAGGAATCCCTCAGAAAGGACTCAGGCTGTGCGGGAGGCTGCTGCCGACCAGGCCTCTGGCAGGACATTTGGGGAATGCACTTTGACCTAGGAGTTCCACTTCTAGGATGTTTGCGAATGAACTTGCACAGCTGCAAAGAGAAGCACGAACAGAGTACGGGCACATTCAGAACATACTGTTTGCACAGATGACAACCTCGATGCTGTCACTGCCCATCTGTGGGCTCACGCGAGAGCTGCGAGTCAGAGGTTAAAAGCATGAAGTAGGCCGGGTGCCGTGGCTCACACCTGTAATCCCAGTACTTTGGGAGGCCAAGGCAGGCATATCACCTGAGATTGGGAGGTCGAAACCAGCCTGGCCAACATGGTGAAACCCCGTCTCTACTAAAAATACAAAAATTAGCTGGGCGTGGTGGCAGGTACCCGTAATTCCAGCTACTCAGGAGGCTGAGGCAGGAGAATCGCCTGAACTCAGGAGGCAGAGGTTGCAGTGAGCTGAGACTGCGCCATTGCACTCCAGCCTGGGCGACACAGTGACTCTGTCTCAAAAAAAAGCATGAAGTGAATGCCCAGTCTGTACAGTTGGACAAGAAAGAAAATGGCAGACATAAGAGGCGTGGTACAGGAGGACGCCATCAGAATCACGTGACCATGCGCGCACACTGAGGAGCTGTGGGACACGCCCCCAGCTGCCGGCCAGCTTCTCCCCAGGGAGAGCACTTTTGCTTTGCTTTATGCCTTTTTGTATTGCAGGTTTTAGCAATCAATTAGATATTACTGCTATAAAAAATGGGAAGCCAAGTAGCATATTACGAACAAGGATGAAAATAACATGAGGAAGGGGAGGAGTGTATTAAAGGATGTTTATTTAGAAAAGAAAAATTAGCTTTGACAAGAGACACCTGCACATTTGTGTAGCCAAGGAGATGTCAGAGCAGAGGGTGAATCCTTCATGGAGACTGAACACACAGGTGGCAACTGAACACTCTGGCAGCGACAGAGAACACATGTCAGTGTCGGCCTGGGGGCAGAGAGGCTGAATCCTTTAAGTCTGATGGAGAGCCTGCCTTACTCAGCCCTGTTACTACGTGGAAATCACTGTACGCCACACATGTGCAACTTACAACTCTCAGGTTTCCTGAATGTGTTTTGGAGCCACTGGCCGGTGGGCCGCAAATACTTGGAAGCTACCATGATGCTTCACACATGACAATCATTTTGGTAACTCAAAATATAAATGCGGGCTTGGTGCGGTTGCCCACGCCTGTAATCCCAGCACCATGGGAGGCTTGAGCCCAGGAGTGTAAGACCAGCCTGGGCAACATAGGGAAACCCTGTCTCTATACACAGTAGTTCGCCTGGAGCCACAGCTACCCGGGAGGCTGAGTTTGGGAGGATCACCTGAGCCCATGAGATCGAACCTACAGTGAGCTGTGATCGTGCCACTGCAGTCCAGCCTGGGCAACAGAGTGAGACCCTGTCTCAAAAAAGCAAAAAACAAAATGTAAGTGCGACAAAGCTCCCAGTGAGATGCTGCGGCTACTCTGCCATTTATGCTAAAAACAAAAAACTAAAACCTATACAAACTTGAAAAGGTGGTTTATAACGGGAATGGGAGGGTTACTCTTGGCTTGGTTAAACCAAGCATCTAGCAGTGCCCAGGCCTATGCTGTCCCTAGCAGCACCTGGAGAATCTGAATGTCGCAACAGCTGACTACAGAGGGGACTCTACAGGGGAAGTGTCCTGTGCACCAGTCAGACCGTGGCTGTGCTGAGGGACTCAGGGGCAGATTCTGGCTGCTTGGGTTCTTACGCCACAGTTTGATCTTCACATTCATTATTCAAAATCTTCCAGCAAGGATTAGAAATCAAGACAACTGAATGAAACTCGGGTCTGTTTTCCTTGAAGTGTGGTCCTGGGCTCAGGTGCTCACATTGGAATTACATGATTGTGCAAAACTTGGACTGCCCTGTGTCCCTGGAGACCTCGAGCTTGTTTTTGTCTCGGACCAAGATGGCCTCATTTCCATACTGTGAGTACCACATGCTTCGGCTCCTGCTCAGGTATGTCCCAGGTGGCACCGACTCCAACTTCTGCTGTTGCTGCTGCCAGATGAGCAAGGAGGTGTCTCTGTATCGGAGGCGGGCATAGCCTTCAGACAAGGCCTTCTCTGCCAGGGGGACGCGGCCACTCATCCCCTACCCTGTCCCGCTGGACTCCTGGGAATCCTGCTGTTCTGAGATGGCCCACGAGTGGACAGCTGCCACAAGCTTCGCACTAAATTAACGGACAGCTTTCCCAGCTTTGGGGTTTAAGGAGCCCTCGTTTAATTGAATGGTAGAAATTAGGAATTCAGCCCATTTGCAGGCAGCGTCCTCAGGAGGGTTGTGTGGCGAGGAAATGAGGCGGCCTCGCCATTCTGAAGACACCTGAGACCCATTCAGGGGACCGCACACAGGTCAGAGCAGCCCCCAGCCACAGCTCTTCCGGGTGCAGCTGTGTGGAATTGATAAAGACGTGGCGTCACACCCTGGGGGGTGATTCTGCCAGCATGGCCTGGACCACTGAGCTTCAAGAGATGGATCCAGCGCCCTGAGGAATGGACATGGTGGCCCCAGACGCAAGCTGCAAAGAGCTCCGGTGGCACACCCTGCACGCATCTGTCCGAGACGGTTTTCAGGGCAGCGACTGTTCTAACCCACCCTGGGGATCCGGCCCCAGCGTCTGTTCAGGTCTCGTCTCTCCCCAAAGATGCTGCTGCAAAGGAACGAACGTGCAGTCAGGCGAGGGGAAGTCAAGCGCCCCGGCAGCGGCGGCCGTCTACAGCGCAGCATCAACTGTCTGGGGGTCAGCGGCCTAGATCGAGCTACTTACCTCCCGTGGGGCAGCCTGGGAGCTGGGTGGGGAGTGAGATGGGCGCCCAGTGCCAGCTTTTTCAGTCACTGGGCGGTGCTGGGGAGGCTGCCTGTTGGGGCTTCAGGGTCTCCATCTGTGAAACAGGAGCCAGCGGCGCTTGAAAGGGCGCGGGTTCCCGGCGACGCCGCCAGGCGTCAGCCCCGGGACCGGAAGGGGCCCCCAGGACCGCCTTTCTGCTCCGAGCATCCAGCTCCCGGGAGGCCCCTGGACCCAAACAAAAACGATGTCAGGAGAAAACGAACAGGGAAGCATCGCAACCCACTCCCGAACGCCCTCCCAGCTGCGCAGCGTCAGGGACCTCCCCTCCTGGGATACCCGCGCTAGGTCAGCCTCAGCGTCCCGAGCCCCCATCGCGCGTCCCCGCCGCCTGCGCGCACCCTGGGGCCCCAGTCGCATGGCCCGCTGCCCCCATCCCCGTACCCTGGACCCCACGCGCTCTGGGTCGCCCCATCCTCCAGTCCCCTATCGTCCGCCCGCATCCCCGGGTCCCCCACGTCGCTCGCCCCAGTCACCGCGCGTCGTGAGCCTCGGAGACGCGGGCAGCGGGGCGAGGCGCTGCAGGGCTCCCAGGGCGGGGCCTAGGGCCGCGGGGCCGTGTCTCCATGGCAGCGCCGCAGGCCTGGCGAGCCGAGCGCAGAGGCTGGGCAGGCGGGTGCGACGAGCCCGAGCCATCGATCGCTCCGGGAGGCCTGGCCGGGCCCGCCCCGAGTAGGAACTGGAAGAGGAGGAGGTGGGGCTGGTGGAGGAGGGGCTGGAGGAGGAAGGGCTGGAGGAGGAGGGGCTGGAGGAGGGGCTGGAGGAGAAGGGGCTGGAGGAGGAAGGGCTGGAAGAGGAGGGGCTGGAGGAGGAGGGGCTGGAGGAGGAGGGGCTGGAGGAAGAGCTGGAGGAGGAGGGGCTGGATGAGGGGCTGGAGGAGGAGTGGCTGGAGGAGGAGGGGCTGGAGGTGGAGGGACTGGAGGAGGGGTTGGAGGAGGAGGGGCTGGATGGTGAGGGTCTGCGCGAGGAGGAGGAGGGGTTGGAGGAGGAGGGGCTGGAGGAGGAGGGTTTGCGCGAGGAGGAGGAGGGGCTGGAGGTGGAGGGACTGGAGGAGGGGTTGGAGGAGGAGGGGCTGGATGGTGAGGGTCTGCGCGAGGAGGAGGAGGGGTTGGAGGAGGAGGGGCTGGAGGAGGAGGGTTTGCGCGAGGAGGAGGAGGGGCTGGAGGTGGAGGAACTGGAGGAGGGGTTGGAGGAGGAGGGGCTGGATGGTGAGGGTCTGCACGAGGAGAAGGAGGGGCTGGAGGAGGAGGAGGGGCTTGGAGCGGAGAAGGGAGGAGGGTTTGGAAGAGGAGAAGGGGCTGAGGAGGCACTGGAAGAGAAAGAGGAGCAGGAGCTGGAGGAAGACGTGGAAGAGGAGCTGGAGGAGGAGGAAGAGAAGGAGTGGGGACGCCCACAACCCTGTTAGTAAGACACTGCTGTACTGTATGGCCTTAGCATCTTGGTGGTTTTCCAATTCTGCTTGTGTCGTTACTTTTGCCACTGCTGTTACTGTTTCTATTAGCATTCTTACTCCCAATAATGGATACGATTATTTTTAATTAATTAAATGTCTGGGCATACTATCTCAAAAATAGGTCTTGAATTTCTCCATCTCACCCAACCAAGCCAGGCCTCTATAGTGCTCATTTGGGCTCCTCAACAGCCCCATGAACGTGAGATTTCCTTTTTCACTCCACCTCCAATCATACTCCAATAACACTCTTTTAGTATCTACCCCTTTCCCCTAATTTTATGGTTTTCTCCAATGCCAATTAAGAAAACTAGCATAATGGAGCTTGGTGTGGTGGTTTACCTCTGAGTCCCACCTACTTGGGAGGCTGAGGCAGGAGGATCCCTTGAGCCAGGAGTTCGAGGCTGCCGTGAGCCATAATCATGCCACTGCACTCCAACTGAGACGAAAGACCAAGATCCCATCACTAAAAAAAAGAAAAGAAAGAAAATGAGCATAACAGACATCCAAGGAGGATGCTTAGTGTGAGCACTAAGCCCACAGTTGTGGAATGCACATTCTTTTTTTTTTTAAGAGGGAATCTTGCTCTGTCACCCAGGCTGGAGTGCAGTAGCGGGATCTCAGCTCACTGCAACCTCCGCCCCCCTAGGTTCAAGCGATTCTCCTGCCTCAGACTACAGGTGCCCACCACCACGCCCAGCTAACTTTTGTATTTTTAGTAGAGACAGGGTTTCACCATATTGGCCAGGCGGGTCTCGAACTCCTGACCTTGTGATCCGTCTGCCTCGCACTTTCTTTGCAAGTACCTACACAAGTCGTTTAGCAAAACTGATCGCGTGCTGGACCATAAATAAGTTTCAACAAATTTGAAAGCATTTAAATCTTACGTGATCACTCAGTCTTCCGACCTGGGAAAAGACAGCAACTGAAGGTAAACTGCTTTCAAGAGACACAAGAACAGGCCTGTACACAAAGACTCATTGAACACTTTTACCTCTATCTGGCCGGGTGCGGTTTTCACACCTGTAATCCCAGCACTTTGGGAGGCCTAGGCGGGCAGATCACTTGAGGTCAGGAGTTCGAGACCAGCCTGGCCAACGTGATGAAACCCTGTCTCTACCAAAAATATAAAAAAGTAGCCCAGTTTGGTGGCAGGCGCCCATAATCCCAGCTACTCAGGAGGCTGAGGCAGGAGAATCTCTTGAACCCAGGAGACGGAGGCTGCAGTGAGCTGAGATTGTGCCATGGCACTCCAGCTTTGGTGACAGAGTGAGACCCCATCTCAAAAAACAAACAAAAATTTGCCTCTGAGTTAACATAATTTGTTCTATGCCTTGAACTAAATAATTTGAATAGTTAGTTACCTGTAAGCCTCCTTTTCCTATTGTTGTCAAAACTATATAGGACTCATATTTCTGTTCGAAACATTACTTATGTTTTGTTTTCCCGAGTCAAAAAACCATTTTTCCTTTTGAGCTATTTTATAGCTACAACAATTAAGTAGAAAACGAAGATTACCTCTCTCTCTCTTTTTTTTTTTTTTTTTTGAGACAGAGTCTCGCTGTGTCGCCCAGGCTGGAGTGCAGTGGCGCGATCTTGGCTCACTGCAAGCGCCGCCTCCCGGGTTCACGCCATTCTCCTGCCTCAGCCTCCGAGTAGCTGGGACTACAGGTGCCCGCCACCTCGCCCGGCTATTTTTTTTGTATTTTTAGTAGAGACGGGGTTTCACCATGTTAGCCAGGATGGTCTCGATCTCCTGACCTCGTGATCCACTCGCCTCGGCCTCCCAAAGTGCTGGGATTACAGGCTTGAGCCACCGCGCCTGGCCACCTCTCTCTTTCTATCTGATATCTCCAGAATCTGAAAATGACTTAAAATCCCATTGGCCCCAATCTGATTTGATATCAAGCACCCTCCCTCTAGGCCCAGGGACGATTGCAGAAGAGGTAAACGCATAAGATTGTAAGGGCTGGTTTCGAGGGATAAAATGTGTTCAGACCCCTCTGAATCAAAGATGGTTCACAAATACCTAAATAGCTGATAGCTCAATACATAAAACTTAGGATAAGTCAATTCTGTAACCTCACTTTCTGGATTTTGGTTTTTGGCTCAGCTCAATACATAAAACTTAGAGATAAGTCAATTTTCTAACCTCACTTTTTGGATTTTGATTTTTGGCTCTTATCTTGCACAAAAGGTTGAGTTTTGTTGTTGTTGTTGTTTTGTTTGTTTTGTTTTGTTTTGATTTTTTTGAGATGGAATCTCACTCTGTGGCCCAGACTGGATTCGGCTCACTGCGACCTCCACCTTCCGGGTTCAAGCGATTCTCTTGCCTCAGCCTCCCAAGTAGCTAGGATCACAGGCACGTGCCACCATGCCTGGCTCATTTTGTATTTTTAGTAGAGACAGGGTTTCACTATGTTGTTCAGGCTGGTCTCAAACTCCCGACCTCGTGATCCATCTGCCCGCGTGGTGATGGGCACCTGTAATCCCAGCTGCTTGGGAGGCTGGAACAGGAGAATTGCTTGAACCCGGGAGGCGGAGGTTGCAATGAGCTGAGATCACGCCATTGCACTCCAGCCTGGGCGACAAGAGTGAAACTCCGTCTCAAAAAAAAAAAAAAGCTTTAAAAATTAAAAAAAATAAATAAATCCTAAGCCCCCCAATGGATTGAACAGACCTCCTCTTGGCTAAGGGGACCCCAGAGAAACCTGAAAACCAGCATTCCTGGCTGTGACAAGAAGGGAGGCTGGACATGCCTCGTTCTCCCCTCTCCCTTTTGGAATTTAGGCACCACTGACCAGCATCATTAAAATAGAGGTCGTGAGATTGACAAAACAGAGTTTTTGTTTTGTTTTGTTTTGTTTTGTTTTTTGAGACAGTCATGCTCTATCGCCAGGCTAGAGTGCAGTGGCATGACCTCGGCTTACTGCAACCTCTGCCTCCTGGGTTCAAGCGATTCTCCTGCCTCAGCCTCCCGAGTAGCTGGGAATACAGGTGCCCACCACCATGCCTAGCTAATTTTTGTATTTTTACTAGGGACGGGGTTTCACCATGTTGGCCAGGATAGTCTCAATCTCTTGACTTGGTGATCCACCTTTCTCAGCCTCCCAAAGCACTGAGATTACAGGCGTGAGCCACCACGCCCAGCCAAAACAGACTCTTTATGGCAACAAGATACTAAATTCCAACCAGACCCTTGTAGAGCATCACATGACAGATAGCAGACCTTGAAGGAAAGGAAAATATTTTACCCCAAAATATATTTCTTTTCTTTTTTTTTTTTTTTTTGAGATGGAGTCTCGCTGTGTCACGCAGGCTGGAGTGCAGTGGCACGATCTCGGCTCACTGCAATCTCCACCTCCCAAGTTCAAGCAATTCCCCTGCCTCAGCCTCCCGAGTAGCTGAGATTACAGGTGCGTGCCTCCATGCCCAGCTAATGTTTGTGTTTTTAGTAGAGATGGGGTTTCACCATGTTGGTCAGGCTGATCCTGAACTCCTGACATCAGGTGATCCACCAGCCTCGGCCTCCCAAAGTGCTGGGATTACAGGCGTGAGCCACCGTGCCCAGCCCCCAAATATATTTCTTTGACATATTTTGGAATGTCCCTGCAAAGCCGTCTTTTGGAGGGGAAATTTACATCTGTAAAGCATCTCCATTAGGAGCCTGGCCTTTCCTTTCTAGGCCTTTCCTAGATTTAGGAGAAATTAAATGAGAGTCTAACACGGGGGGGGTCCAATCTTTTTTTTTTTTTTTTTTTTTTTGGTACAGAGTCTCTGTCGCCCAGGCTGGAGTGCAGTGGCGCGTTCTCAGCTCACTGCAAGCTCTGCCTCCTGAGTTCACGCCATTCTCCTCCCTCAGCCTCTGGAGTAGCTGGGATTGCAGGTGCCTGCCACCACACCCAGATAATTTTTAAAATTTTTTAGTAGGGACAGGGTTTCACCATGTTAGCCAGGATGGTCTTGATCTCCTGACTGTGATCTGGCTGCCTCAGCCTCCCAAAGTGCTGGGATCACAGGCATGAGCCACCGCGCCCAGCCAGGACAGTCCAATCTTGTGGCACCCCTAGGCCACGTTGGAAGAAGAATTATTGGCCGGGTGCGGTGGCTCACACCTGTAATCCCAGCACTTTGGGAGGCCGAGATGGGTGGATCACGAGGTCAGGAGATTGAGACCATCCTGGCTAACATGGTGAAACTCCGTCTCTACTAAAAATACAAAAAAAAAAAAAAAAAAAAAAATTAGCCGGGCATAGTGGCGGGCGCCCGTAGTCCCAGTTACTTGGGAGGCTGAGGCAGGAGAATGGCGTGAACCCACGAGGCGCAGCTTGCAGTGAGCCGAAATCGCACCACTGCACTCCAGCCGGGGCGACTGAGGGAGACTCCGTCTCCAAAAAAAAAAAAGAAGAATTTCTTGGGCCATGCACAAAATACATTAACACTAACAATAGCTGAGTGACTGATGAGCTACAAAACACACACACACACACACACACACAAATCTCATAATATTTTAAGAAAATTTATAAATTTATGTTGGGCCACATTCAAAGCCGTGCTGGGCCTGGGCCTCATGTGACCCATGGACCAGGCTGGACAACCTTGGTCTATCACCTTTAGTGTTTAAGAAGAAACATTCGCCCTCTATTATCTCTAAGGCTGCTACTCCTTATCTCAAGCATTTCTTTCTTTCTTTTTCTTTTCTTTTTTTTTTTTTTTTGAGATAGAGTTTCACTCTGTTGCTCAGGCTGGAGTGCAGTGGCACGATTTCAGCTCACCGCAACCTCTGCCTCCTGGGTTCAAGCGATTATCCTGCCTCAGCCTCCCAGTTAGCTGGGATTACAGGCACGTGCCACCACACACAGCATATGGGGTTTTACCATGTTGGCAAGGCTGGTCTCGAACTTCTGACCACAAGTGATCATCCACCTCCACCTCACAAAGTGCTGGGATTATAGACTTGAGCCACCACACCTGGCCAACTCAGGCGTTTCTTTCTACTGACTTCCAGTCTTCAGACAAAGCTTAACTCTTTCAACCAGTTGTCAAATCAGAAATTCTTTGAATCTACTTATGACCCGTAATCCCCCCTCAGCTTTAAGACCTCCCACCTCTTTAGGCTGAACCAATGTACACCTTCCATGTATTGATTTATAATTTTACCTATATATCCTGTCTCTCTAAAATGTATAAAACCAAACCGTAACCCAACCACCTTGATTACACTTTCTCCGGACCTCTTGACATTGTTTTCTGGACCATGGTCACTCATTGGCTCAGAATAAACTTCTTTAAATATTTTACAGCTTTTTTTTTTTTTCATCAAGGTTGACATAAGGTTGCTTGATGGAAAATTAATCTACAGAATCAACTACTGTTCTAAATGACAGCAAAAAGCAGAAAACAAATTTTTAAAAGATACCATTTACAGGCCAGGCGTGGTAGCTCATGCCTGTAATCCCAGTACTTTGGGAGACCAAGGCAGACAAATCACCTGAGGTTGGCAGTTCGAGACCAGCCTGACCAACACGGTGAAACCCCATCTCTACTAAATATAAAAAGTTAGCTGGGCATGGTGGTGCATGCTTGTAATCGCAGCTACTTGGGAGGCTGAGGCAGGAGAATCGCTTGAACCCAGGAGGAGGAGGTTGCAGTGAGCCAAGATTGCATCATTGCACTCCAGCCTGGGCAACAAGAGCAAAATTCTGTCTCAAAAAAAAAAAAAAAAAAATACCATTTACATTAATTTCAAAATAGATCAAATACCTAGAAATGGGGATGGATGCCCCATTCTCCATGGTGTGGTTATTCCACATTGCCTGCCTGCATCAAAACATCTCATGTACCCCATAAGTATATGTATCTACCATGTACCCACACAAATTAAAAATTAAAAAAATACCTAGGAATATTCAGGACTTCACAAAAACTTTAAATGGAGAAATTTTATAAATTGAAAACCTCACTATTTAAATCTCACTATTTAAATTAAAAAAAAATAGATACCAACTATAGAAATCTGAGTAAAGTATGCACTTGAGTTAATAATGTATCAGTATTGGTTCATTGATTGTCACAGATCACACCAAAGTAAGATGTCAACAATAGAGAAAATTGGTTTTGGGGCTATATGGATACTGTACCATGTTTGCAATTTTTCTGTAAAACAAACTCTTCTAAATTTTTTTTTTTTTTTTTTTTTTTTTATTTTGAGACGGAGTCTCGCTCTGTCGCTCAGGCTGGAGTGCAGTGGCCGGATCTCAGCTCACTGCAAGCTCCGCGTCCCGGGTTTACGCCATTCTCCTGCCTCAGCCTCCCGAGTAGCTGGGATTACAGGTGCCTGCCACCTCGCCCGGCTAGCTTTTTGTATTTTTTAGTAGAGACGGGGTTTCACCAGCTAAAATTTTTAAAGCTTATTAAAAATATACCTTTTAAGAGTGAAAAAGCCACAGAACGTGAGAAGAAATTTGCAATACATATGATTGATAGGGAATTTATATTAGTCAGAGTCTGTTTGGAAGAGAGAAACCACACCAGTCTTTTGAACAGGGAGAAATTAATATAAGGAACTGTTCGCTAAGTACAAAGTTGCTAAGTTCAGAAGAAAAAAATAACTCTAAAATATCCTAAAGGTAAAGGTAGCACCTGCAGGAAGCAACTACCACTGCCCCTAGGGATAAGGAACAAAGGGAAGAGGTTGGAATGATGAAAACCTAGATGCTTAGAGGAGGGACCCCATGGAGCTGCCAGAAGTGTCCAAACCAGAGTGACTCCATCTTGGATGAGAGGAAAATACAGTGAGACCTGCTGGGTCACATTCCCAGGAGGTGAAGCACTCTTACAGTTGAGGGAACAAGTTAATGATGCTTACTAACTAAACAGACCCAGTACTTCGGGAAACGCCCGATGTCCCGATATCTTAAGAACAAAAACTGGCCGGGCGCGGTGGCTCAAGCCTGTAATTCCAGCACTTTGGGAGGCCGAGATGGGCGGATCACGAAAGTCAGGAGATCGAGACCATCCTGGCTAACCCGGTGAAACCCCGTCTCTACTAAAAAATACAAAAAAACTAGCCGGGCGAGGTGGTGGGCGCCTGTAGTCCCACCTACTCAGGAGGCTGAGGCAGGAGAATGGCGTAAACCCAGGAGGCAGAGCTTGCAGTGAGCTGAGATCTGGCCACTCACTCCAGCCTGGGTGACAGAGTGAGACTCCGTCTCAAAAAAAAAAAAAAAAAAAGAACAAAAACTTTCTTTTTTTTTTTTTTTTTTTGAGACGGAGTCTCGCTGTGCCGTCCAGGCTGGAGTGCAGTGGCCAGATCTCAGCTCACTGCAAGCTCCGCCTCCCGGGTTCACGCCATTCTCCTGCCTCAGCTTTCCTAGTAGCTGGGACTACAGGCGCCCGCCACGTCGCCTGGCTAGTTTTTTGTATTTTTAGTAGAGACGGGGTTTCACCATGTTAGCCAGGATGGTCTCGATCTCCTGACCTCGTGATCCGCCCGTCTCGGCCTCCCAAAGTGCTGGGATTACAGGCTTGAGCCACCGCTCCCGGCCAAAACTTTCTTAATTTAAGAATAGGTTTTGGCCAGGCACGGTGGCTCAGGCCTATAATCCCAGCACTTTGGGAGGCCAAGGCGTGTGCATCACCTGAATCCAGGAGATTGAGACCAGCTTGGGCAACATGGTGCCATCTCTACCAAAAACCAAAATTAGCCAGGTGTTGTGGCACACACCTGTGGTCCCAGCTACTCGGGAGGCTGAGGTGGGCAGATCATTGAACCTGGGAGTTTGAGGCTGCAGTGAGCCACGATCACGCCACTGCACTCCAGCTTGGGCGAGGGGAGCAAGACCCCATCTTAAAAAAAAAAAAAAAAAAAAAAAAGGAATAGCTAGATCCAAACATACATGCACTTAACAGGTAAGGGAATCTACGGAGCTGTTACAAGCCTCGTTCCTGCAACCAGTCCCAAGGCCATAGCATATCACAGTCCTGAGGCCACAATGTATTATGCAGTGGGCATTTCCAGGGTTCCTGCACCAGCCAGCAGCATCTCAGCTGCTGAGGGTTCTTTAGCCAGCAGGCTGACTTATGCCTTCGTTCCCCAGGGGCATGAACCCGCGATTACCCTGCCCTTTCTATGTTTATGTTCAGTTGCTGTAGCTTTCTACTGGCCTCTACTGTTGGGTAGAAATGCTAAAACGCACGTCAGAAAATCCCCTGGGCTCCCGCGTATACTGAGCCTCAGTGTAGAGCCACGACTCACTTTCAACTTGGCATTAGGCATCAATCATCCCAGCTGGTAAAGTCACGTGCTTCTTGGTTTTGTTTTGTTTTTGAGACAGGGTCTTGCTTTGTTGCCCAGGCTGGAGTACAGTGGTTCAATCACGACTCACTGCTGCTTCCACCTCCTGGGCTCAGATGATCCTCCTGCCTCAGCCTCCCTAGTAGCTGGGACTGCAGGCGTGCACCACCACACCCAGCAATTTTTTATTTAATTTTGTTCTTGTAGAGACAGGGTTTTTCCATGTTTCCCAGGTTTGTCTCGAACTCCTGGACTCAAGCAATCTTCCTGCCTTGGCCTCCCAAAGTGTTGGGATTATAGGCATGAGCCACCGTGCCTGGCCCTGCTTCTCGGTGTTTTGATGCAGTGGAATGAGGACACCAAGTTGCCAGGTGGTAGTGTCATTTTCCAAATCAGAGGAACCATCATTGAATTCCTGGGTGGAGGAAAAGAGGCTGATGATGTCTGCAGAGGGGGCAGCTATGGAGATCTGAGCCCCTCTGAAGCGAACTGGCCTCAGAGACACTGGCCCGGCACAGCTGTCCCCACAGCTGTCCATCTGGTACTTGGTCCCAGAACTCCCAGACACCTTGCTCCCAATCCATTCCTTTCCAAATCCTGAACCATCCAGCCAGACATCTGCAACTGCTCAGGAGTCAGTGTGGATACATGCAGGCAATACTATCCAGGGATTGGGAAGAAGTGAGGGGCTGGAACATGCCGGTGAACCTGAGAACAGTGTACACAAAGTATATAGATTGTATGACTCCGTTTCCGTGAATTGTCTGGATTTGCGGTTGCCAGAGGCTGGGGTTAGGTGGGGTGGAGGAGAATGGAGAGTCATGGCTAATAGGAACGGGGTTTCTTTCAGAGAGATGAAAATCTTCTAAACTTCGATTGGGTGATGGTTGCACAGGTCTGTGAATATACTAGGAAGCTTTGGATTATACAGTTTAAATAAATGAATCTTATGGTATGTGAATTATATCTCAATAAGGCAGTTTTTGGTTTGTTGTTTTTTTTCGTTTTTGCTTTTGCTTTTGAGTTTCCCTTATGTTGCCCAGGTTGGAGTGCAATGGCACAATCTTGGCTCACTGCAGCCTTCTCCTGCCAGGTTCAAGCAATTCTCCTGCTTCGGCCTCCTGAGTAGCTGGGATTACAGGCATGTGCCAGTACGCCGAGCAAATTTGCTGGCCAGGCTGGTCTTGAACTCCTGACCTCAGGTGACCCACCCACCTCAGCCTCCCAAAGTGCTGGGATTACAGGCGTGAGCCACCGCGCCCGGCCAATAAAGCAGTTTTTAAAAAGTTAATCATGACTTGCTCAAGGATCTCAGCAAAAATTGTGGAGCAGGGAACTCCCAATTCTGCCCCTTCATAAAGGCAAATTTAAAAATGCGCAAAAATGGTCAGAGTAAAATTTTTTTTGCAGCTCAGGAAATTCACAGGAATGACTGTTCCACCTAAGGAACGGGGATTCAGAAAGAATGGCTGATGGTCATTAGGAACAGTGAACTTGACGGCTTTTTCTTTTATCCCAGTCACTTACCCCACTTCCTACAAAGATTTTAAGAGAATTGGACTAGGATCAACACAGCCAGGTTGGCCCCAGTGGGATAGAGAAGGTACGGAATGAAAAGAGACCTTTTGCCCCCAAGCTTCTAAGGCAGGGATGAGGTTAAGCTCAACAACAAACACAACACAGCCCTCCGATACCACGCGACACCCAACACAGACGCCATGTTGTGTGGGACACCATGTCACAGTTACAGGAAGGAAAAATAATTCATGCCAAGAGCCATGAGGAATCATTCCTGAAGCCTGCACAAAGGAAGTGGCAAAGTGCCCCACTGGCTTTGAGAAAAGATGGACTTGGGGGGCTGCTGTGCGCTCCCCCGGGCCTGTGTTCCCAGTGTTCGAACTGGAGGGTCTGCAGCAGCTTGTCCTGTGTCCACTGGGTATGTAGTCACTGGGTGTGGGGCAGACAGTCGGCCTCTTAGTCTTCGGTCCACAATGGAGAGGAACCGTGACTGGTAAGCTGCACCTGAGGCCTCTCATTTGCACCTGGACCTAATTACGTCACCAGAGCAGGAGGCCGTGATAGATGCTTTGCGGGGAGAGGTGAGTATATTCTGCACGTGCAAGGAATATAAACAATTCATGGATAGAGGATGGACTGCTTTGGATTTAAACATGCCAAATGCCTTGACACGTCTCTCGTCAAAATTGCAGCCTAAGCCAAGGACGGTATTGCACACCTGTAGTTCTGGCTACTCAGGAGGCTGAGGCAGGAGGACCACCTGGAGGTCAAGGCCTGGGGGTCAAGGCTTCAGGGAGCTATGATGACACCACCATACTCCAACCTGGGGGACAGAGTGAGACCCTATCTCAAAACAAACAAACACAAAACAGGCTGGCTGTGGTGACTTGGGAGGTCGAGGTGGGTGGATCACTGAGGTCAGAAGTTTGAGACTAGCCTGGCCAACACGGTGAAACCCTGTCTCTACTAAAATTACGAAAATTAGCTAGGTGTGGTGGCAGGCGCCTGTAATCCCAGCTACTCAGGAGGCTGAGGCAGGACAATTGCTTGAACCCAGGAGGCAGAGGTTGCAGTGAGCTGAGATCGCACCACTGCACTCCAGCCTGGGCAACAGAGTGAGACTCCATCTCAAAACAAACAAACAAACAAACAAAATTGCAGCCTGAGCCTTCTCCCCTTGAATGTGTGCTATTTGGAGTGACTCCTTTCTTCTTTTCTTTTCTTTTTTAGGGGATAGGGTCTCATTCTGTCACCTAAGCTGGAGTGCAGTGGTGCAATCACAGCTCACTGCAGCCTCAACCTCCTCAGCTCGAGTGAGCCTCCTGCCTCAGCCTCCCAAAGTGCTTGGGTAACAGGTGTGCACCCCTGCACCTGGCCCTTTAGTGAGTCCTTTCTAAGGAGTAGTATGTGGCAACAGCAGTACCGTGTGGCTTCTGTGGCTGGGTGGCGGCCTCCATCCGGCTGTCTTGGCCTCGGGACGCTTGCAGGGGCTTCTCCTGGACTGGCTTGTGTTCCCTGTTGCTCTCCAGACTCCACGGCTCCTGCCCATTTCCAAGCCTGGGCTTGTGAGCTTCCTAGAGATACCGTGAGCTACTGATATTCTTTCCTCATCTGTTCGTGGAGGGTTGGATCCTTTGACTCGCAGGTAAGAGCTCCGTGTTGGCTTTCTGGGGCTACGTAACAAATGTCACAAACTTGGTGACTTCCAGTGACATATTTATTCTCCCATTCTGGCAGTCAGAAGTTTGGAATTAAGGGGTCGGCAGGGCTCCCCTCCCTCCAGAGGCTCTGGGGGGATTTTGTTCTGTGCCTCTCTTCTGGCTTCAGGAGGCTCCAGTCTCTGCCTCTGTGGTCACTGAGCATCCCTCTCTTCTGTCTGTCTCTCCTCTATTTATCTCTAACAAGGACACATCATTGGATTTAGGGCCTACTCAGATAATCAGGGATGATATCCTTAGTTAATTACATCTGCAAGGACCCTTTTTCCAAACAAGGTCACACGAACAGGTTTCAGGGATGTGATGTGGACGTATCTTTTGGGAGTCCACCATTCAACCCACTGTAAACCCTAACACAGAAATTGGTGCAGAAGAAAATGGGGAGAATCTGGGATTGTCTATCTGGCCAGGCTGTGGCAAAAAGCAATGAAAATACTGCTTGTCTCAGGGAATGGGACAAAGGGTGGTCTCCTGGGGTCCCCTGGGAGGAGGAGCCCAGTGAAAGTCTCTGGGGTTCCAGATGGTGCCCCAAAAAGAATTCAATGG
Source organism: Rhinopithecus roxellana (assembly GCF_007565055.1). Taxonomy (NCBI): domain Eukaryota; kingdom Metazoa; phylum Chordata; class Mammalia; order Primates; family Cercopithecidae; genus Rhinopithecus; species Rhinopithecus roxellana. Next base: position 12,147,586 of record NC_044564.1, read on the forward strand.
CTATGTCTATGGTGTGGGATACTTTTGAAACAGCTTTCAAGAATGAGAATAAGTCCAGATGCCATGGCTCATGCCTGGAATCCCAGCATTTTGGGAAGCCATGGTGAGCATATGGCTTGAGCCCAGAAGTTCAAGACCAGCCTGGGAACATGGCAAAACCCTGTCTCTGCAAAAACCAAGTACCAAAACCAAAAACAAAACCTAAAAAAATAGCTGAGTGTGCCGGTAGTCCCAACTACTAGGGAGGCTGAGGTAGGAGGATCGCTTGAGCCCAGGAGGCCAAGGCTGCAGTGAGTGCAGTGAGTTGTGATCATGCCACTGCACTCCAGCCTGGGCAACAGAGTGAGTCCCTGTCTTAAAAAAAAAAAGAGGCCGGGCGCAGTGGCTCACGTCTTTTATCCCAGCACTTTGGGAGGCCAAGGCGGGCGAATCACAAGGTCGGGAAATCGAGGCCAGCCTGGCCAACATGGTGAAACCCTGTCTCTATTAACAATACAAAAATTAGCCAGGCATGTTGACGGGTGCCTGTAATCCCAGCTATTTGGGAGGCTGAGGCAGGAGAATCGCTTGAAACCAGGAGGCAGAAGTTGCAGTGAACCGAGATCATGCTACTGCACTCCAGCCTGGGCAATAGAGCAAGACTCTGTCTCAAAAAAAAAAAAAAAAAAAAAAAAAAAAAAGAAAAGAAAAAAAAAAAAAAGAAAAAAAGGAAGAAAAGAAAAGAAAAGCTAAGATTCCTAAATTTTAGTTCAGAGAACAGACCAATAGCCCAAGGTGCCATCTGCCTGAAGCTGACCTGTGGCACCTCATCCAGGAAGGGGCCTCGGGCAGCTTCCAGCAAGGGGCCAATGCCAGCCTCTAACAGGCCCAGAGGTTTCTTTTCTTTTTCTCTTTTCTTTTCCTTTTTTTGAGACCAAGTCTCCCTCTGTCGCCTAGGCTAGAGTGCAGTGGTGCGATCTTGGCTCACTGCAACTTCTGCCTCCCAGGTTCAAGCGATGCTCCTGCCTCAGCCTCCTGAGTAGCTGGGACTACAGGCGGGCACCACCACGCCCAGCTATTTTTTTTTTTTTTTTTTTTTTTTTTTTTTTTTTGAGAAGGAGTCTCACTCTGTCACCCAGGCTGGAGTGCAGTGGCCAGATCTCAGCTCACTGCAAACTCCGCCTCCCGGGTTTACGCCATTCTCCTGCCTCAGCCTCCCGAGTAGCTGGGACTACAGGCGCCCGCCACCTCGCCCGGCTAGTTTTTTGTATTTTTTTAGTAGAGACGGGGTTTCACCGTGTTAGCCAGGATGGTCTCGATCTCCTGACCTCGTGATCCGCCCGCCTCGGCCTCCCAAAGTGCTGGGATTACAGGCTTGAGCCACCGCGCCCGGCCTTTTTTTTTTTTTTTTGTATTTTTAGTAGAGACGGGGTTTCACCATGTTGGCCAGGCTGGTCTCAAACTCCTGACCTCAGGTGATCTGCCCGCCTGGCTTCCCAAAGTGCTGGGATTATAGGCGTGAGCCACCACACTGGGCCAGGCCCAGAGGTTTCAGAGGGGTCGTAAGGAGTATGACTTTCAGGTGTGTTGCCCTAGGTGTTCCTGACCTGAGTCTGTGGCCACACTGGGTCCCAGTCAGGGTCCTGCTGTTGACCAACAAGACTTGCTAAGCTTGTGCATCCGCTCTTCCCTGGAACTCCTCAGCTGGGGCTGGGCTGGATCTCAGCTTTTTCTCCCTGGCAGCCACCAGAGCTGAAAGCCTCTTTATAGAAGCTGCCAAAGAGGTCCTCTGGCTTTCCTGCCTCCCTGGAAAGGCTGATTAATGGCCCTCAGCTGCTCGCTGACTTTCCTCAGTGCATTCAGGGCTCCCTGCAACAGCCATCCACGGCTACCCGTCTAAGGATAAACCCCCACTGCTCGAAAGTCTGAGGCATTGCACCCGCCAGTATGTTCCCTTCCATAGGCATCTCATCCCAGTTCACCACTGGGGAAGGTTTTAATGATTGCTCCCTTGTGCTAGGGACTCTCAGTGCCCACTTGCCCTCAGCAATGGGGTTCCTTAAGGCGATCCAGCCCATAATAGTATGCAGGGGTCAGCGTCCTTGGGCTCCTCCAGGCACCAAGTGGTGGGAGGGGAGGAGAGGGGAGGGGGCAGGACGCCACTGGCTCTTGGGGCATAGCAGGGTCCATTCCAACTGGAGAAGAGGCGGTGGGGCTAGGAAGCCAGCAGGTGCCTCCTGGGACACGGCTGGCAGCACTGCTTGACCCTCTCGGGTCACGGTAGCAGGAGGTCTGGGGACACAGCTGGGCGTGGGGATGGCGGCCATTGACAAAGGCCTGTCACAAGCACAATAACAGCATCAGTGATCAGCACCTGGGTGCAGAGCTGGCGGGGTTCATGACGCTCCGGGATGCTGAGGCGGACAGATCATGAGAACCATGACCTGCGTTTTGGCCCTGCGGGGACAGAGAAGGGAAACCGTGGGCTAGGGGAGGAGAAATAATAACGCAGTGCCTGGTGCGACTCAAGTTAAATGTTCCGCAGGAGGACACGCCTGTCTTGGTGCATGTGCCTGTCGCCGTGGGATGGCCCCATGTCCAGGTGGCAGTGGCGAGGGTGTGAGCAGGGGTCTCAGAGTGGCCACCTCCAAGCTCACGTCTGAGGCAGCCGGGCCTGGGAGGAGCCAGGCCAGCTGGGCCGCACTCTGGGCCAAAGGTTCCTGGTGACAGACACAGAGGGAAGCTGTCCAGGCTGCAGATGACCTGCAGGGGCTGAACATCCACCTCCCCATTGCCCACCCTCTTTGTGGCAGGGGCACTGAGACCCTGGGCGGCCCCACTGGTGTTTGAGAGAAGTGGGTCCACCCTCTGCCGAGTAAGCCCGTGGGAGCTTGGAACATTCAGGGAGTGGAGATGGCTATGGGAGGGACTGCCTAGCATCATGGCAGGTGAGCATGGAGCTCCAAGCTAGGACCCCGGAGGGGACTGTATGGGCCCTGAGCCGGCGTTGGGTCAGCTGTCCTCAGCGCTGGGCATGCAGCTATCTCGGGGCCCTGGGTACCTGCTGTGCCCATTTCACCCAGAGGCCAGAGGTTTGACTGGCCTGCCCAGGACCTCAGAGTGATTGGGTGGAGCCCCCACTTGGGGAAGCCCCCAGCTCTCCTACAGTCAGCCCGGAGCGTGTGTGAAAGGCTGGGGAGGCCAGATCTTGGGGTTCTTCTCAAGGGGTTTCAGTCTCAGGAGGCCATCCCTACCGGCCCCTCCCATCCTGGATGTGCCACAGCCACCACTGGAGTCTGAGATCAACATCTCCAGCCTGAGCCCACTCCTGGGCCTCATGGAAGCTGCAATTGGACCTTCAAATTCTCCCACAGGATGGAGCCAAGAAATTCACCATGGCCCCAGCAGCAAAACTCACTCCTTTGGAGCCAGGCTGAGCCTGGTGACCCTGGGAGAACACTTGCCTTGGGGACTTCTGCCAGGTTCAGCACAGTTGCCACACAGCATCAACATAAAGCTCGGGGTGTGCAGTGGGATGGGAGGGGGCTCAGGGCATCTGCAGGTGTCTAACTCTGCTCAGAAACAACACAGCACCCTCTAGGACCCCTGGGACCTCCCTAGCAGACAAGAGGCCAGGGCGGCAGCCTCTGTTTCTCAGACACATCTGACACCTCCCTCCTGACACTGTGACAATCCTAGACTGACTCTGCCTCTCCCCAGGCCTTGCACAGGGTGGATGGATGGATAAATGTACAGATGGATGGATGGATGGATGGATGGATGGATGGATGGATGTACAGATGGATGGTGGATGGATGGATGGGTAGATAGATAGACACATGGGTGGATGGGTAGATGGGTGGATAAATGGGTGGATGAATGGATGGATGATGGATGGATGGATGAGTGGATGGGTAGGGGGTGGATGGATAGATGGAGGGCTGGATGGATGGATGGGTGGGAGGATGGAATGATGGATGGGTAGATGGGTAGAGGGATGGATGGATGGGTGGATGGATGGGTGGATGGGTAGATGGATGGGTTGGTGGATGGATGGATGGATGAATGGATGGATGAGTGGATGGATGGGAGAATGAACTCATTCAGGTGTCTAACTCCCACCAGTTGTGCTCAGAAACAACACAGCACCCTCCGGGACCTCTGAGACCTCCCCAGGAGGCAAGAGGCCATGGTGGCAGCCTCTGTTGCCCAGAGACATGCTAGACCCTGTTCTGGGTGCTGAGAAGACACAAAGGAGGTAAACCCACAGGCTAAGCCCACAGGAGACCACCCCACACCCAGGTAGACACTGCAGGACCTCTAAGCAAGGTACAGAGAGCACTGGGGAGGCCAGGAGATGGTCCCTGAGGGAAAAGATGGCTGAACTGGGTTTTAGGAGACACATACATTTCCTGGGGGACCAACCTCCCGTGGGCCCACTGCTGGGCAAAGCCAGACACAGCTGGGTGTGGAGAGAATTTCAAGAGCATGAGAAGTGTAGGATTTGGGGTGGGTCTAGAGAGTGGCATAAATTAGACTGAAAGGGCTGTGAGGGGTGCAGAGGGCCTGGAGAATCATGACCAGGAGGCTGGATGTGCTCAGAGGGCAGGGGGGCCCAAGATTGTTGTTTTGTTTTGAAATATAACAAACAGCTTTATTGAAATATAATTCACATACTGTACAATCCACCCACAATTCAGTGTACAATTCAGCGGTTCTTAGTATATTCACAGAGTTGTGCAGCCATCGCCACCATCAATTTTATAACATTTTCATCACTCCCCAAACACTTGTACCCATGAGCAGTTACTCCCCCTCCCTACCTCCTGGCAGCCCCTCCCACCCCCTGGCACCTCACAATCTACTTTCTGTCTCTCTGGATTTGCCTGTTCTGGACATTTCATAGAAATGGAATCATACAACGTGTAGCCTTTGTGCCTGGCTTCTTTCACTGAACATAAAATTTCGAGCTGCATCCATGTTGTAGCATGGATCAGAAAACTTCATTCGTTTTTAAGGCTGAGTAACATTCCACCATATGTTTATCTGTGTTTTGTTTGTTTGTTTGTTTTCTTTTCACTCTTGTTGCCAGGCTGGAGTACAGTGGTGCGAACTCGGCTCACTGCAACCTCTGCCTCCCAGGTTCAAGCAATTCTCCTGCCTCAGCCTCCCAAGTAGCTAGGATTACAGGTGACTGCCACCACGCCTGGCTAATGATTATTGTTTTGTGTGTGTGTGTGTCTGTATTTTTAGTAGAGATGGCATTTCACCATGTTGGCCAGGCTGGTCTCAAACTCCTGACCTCAGGTGATCCACCTGCTTCGGCCTCCCACAGTGCTGGGATTACAGGCGTGAGCCATCGCGCCCGGCCCCATGTTTTGTTTTGTTGGACTTGTGGGTTGTTTCAGCATTTTGGCTGTTTTGAACAATACTGCTATAAATACAGGTGTGCAAGGTTTTATGTAGACACAAAGGTGGGCTTTGAGCAGCAGGGGACATGATCAGATTTAAAGGGGTCATTCTTCCTGCAGGTGGGGATGGGGGTCAGATGGAGAAAAGAGCCCAGAAAGTCTTGGCCAATCCTTGGGGAAGTATCACCCACACTCTCTCCCCTGTTCCCAGCATACACACATGCACGTGCACATGTATGTGTGTACATCTGAGCAGCCTCCAAGGCCTGCTTTTGTTGAGTCTCCCAGAGACAGGCAAAGCTGGCCCAGGTCTGAGCTGATGGAGGAGAAGAGTCTCTTTAGTAGAGATCCTTGCGTTCTTGTATTGATATGGGGGTCAGCCTCAGTGCCGAACTGTTTACATCCCCGCTCTCCCAGAACCCCCATGGCCACGGGTGGGGCAGATCCCAATATGGCCGCTCATGGGAGAGGAGACAGAAGGTCATACTGGTGTGGGCAGAGCCAGGCTTCAGGCAGGCAGACCCAAGCCCAAGTTTAAGACATCAGTAGCCACCAGGCATGTGTGGCTTCTGAGCTCTCGCAATGAGGCTTGTCTGACTGAGGAACTGAACCTTTATCTAATTTGTTTTTTGTTTTTTGAGACAGAGTCTTGCTCTGTCTCCCAGGTGAAAGTGCAGTGGTGCAAACATTGCTCGCTGCAGCCTCGACCACCTGGGCTCAAGCGATCCTCCCCCCTCAGCCTCCTGAGTAGCTGGGACCACAGGTGTGTGCCACCATGCTTGGCTAATTTAAAACAAAAAAATTGTAGAAATGGGGTCTCACTGTGTTGCCCCTGCTGGGCTCAAACTCCTGGCCTCAAGCAATCTTCCTGCCTCGGCCTCCCAAAGTGCTGAGATTACAGGCGTGAGCCACTATGCCCGGCCTATAATTTTAATTAATTTAAAAATTGATACTCGATTCCATTTTGGCAAACTTCTAAGTTTATCTGAAACAATTCGGGTATGCAAATCTACTTTTTCAGCTGTGAATTCTGTGAAACCTAAATACATATCAAATGCATCTGATGAAAATTTAGGGTTCAAACTGAAATATGCTATCAGAGCAAACCACATGCTGGATTTTGAAACTTGGTGAGAAAAAAGAATGTCAAATGTCTCTCTAATAAATTTCTACATTGATTACGTATTGAAATGATAATATTTCAAATATACTGGATCAAGTACAGTGTATTACTAAAGTTGATTCCACTTACAATGAGTTATTTGTCAGCCATGAAAAGGAATGAAGTCCTTCCTGGTGCACGTTCATGGTGAATGGAAGTTGGCATCGTGCTGGAGGCAAGAAGCCAGGCACAAAAGGCCACACGCTGGCTGATTTCATTGAGATGAATTGTCCCGAACAGGCAAATCCATAGAGACAGGAAGCAGCTTAGCGGTTGCCATGGCTGAGGGTGGGCAGGGTTGAGGAGGGCAGCTAAGGGATACAGGGTCTCTTTTGGGGGTGGCAGAAATGTCCCAGAGTTGGATTACGTGAACTGTGGTCTGGCAGGGGTGCTGTCTAGCAGGGTAGGGGTGGCCATGTCTCCTTGGCAGTGTCTTTACTGCCCCTCAGGAGGTGCTGTGGCTAGAGGACAGCTGGAGGGGCCCAGGACAGGGTGGCATTGAACTCCATTAAGGGCATGGGCAGGCTCAGAGCCTGGTGTCCCTTGGCCGTGTCTTCCTAACACCAGGGTGTGCTGCCTCCCTTTCAATACGAGTCAAAGCTTCCAGAGTTCGGCAGGCTGAGCCTGCCAAGGAACACATTCGGGAGGCTCCCCAGCCTCCCCCTTGCATCACATAACTCATAACCCATGCCCATAACTCACAGCCGGTCATGTGGCGCTTGGCTCATCCTCCTAGCTGGACTGGGCCTCGCCTCCCTCTCTAGCATTGGGTTGGCCTTCTGGGCTGTGATGAGAGGGCTCCTGCAGAGATCCCAAGTCCACCCGACACGCTGCCCAGCCTCCAGCCTACATGTGCATGAAGTCCGTTCACGTTCACGGAGGGAAGACTGTTCTACCCTTCCTTAAAGCCTTGATTAGGTGACCCTGAACTCATGAGCTCAAAGACTCAAGGCAGTGCTCACCGAAAACTTCCCCTGGTCTCCTAAATAGTCACTAGAAGGTGTCCAAACAATGGCCATTTGGCAGTAAGATTTCAGAGATTTCAGTTTAGGGTACATTCAATGGATTATGGTATTTGACTTAAATTTGAAAGTTGAACAAGAAGTAAAAAAAATCTGTATTTTGCCCTTTCAAACAAAATCTAAAAGCCCCCACCCAATAATTCAGTCAGGCATACTCTCACTCGATGGTGGGCCAGATGGTCTTTTTCTACACCTATAATTTCCCAGGAAATTGTGACAGCTGAATTTGCATGATGTAGCTACAAATGGAATTTGCACAATGTGTGCACTCATGTGGTTTGGACATGAGAATAATTCCTTTATCCTGTCGTCTTGGGAAGAGTCAAAACATTCACTTGCCCTTCCTCATGAACAAGGCCAGTGCTCAGTCAGTATTCTCTATATGGAGGATGGAAGGATGGGTGGAGGGATGTGAGAGGGACACACAGAGGCATGAACACAGGGATGAATGGAGGGATGGGTGGGGGAGGGGTGGAGGGATGAATTTAATGGATGGAGGGATGAATAGAGAGATGGATGGGTGAATGGATGGAGGGATGGCTGGAGGAATGGATGGGTGGAAGAATGGGTGGAGGGATAGATGGAGGGAGGGATGAATGGAGGGGTGGGTTGAGGGACGGATGGGAGAGTAATGGATGGAGGGATGGGTTGAGGGATGGGAGAAGGATAGAGGGATATAGGAGGGATGGGTGGAAGAATTAATGGAAGGATGGGTGGAGGGATGGATGGAGGGAGGGATAGATGGAGGGAAGAGTGGAGGAATGAGTTGGTGGAAGGGTGGAGGGATGGGTGGAAGGATGAGTAGAGGGATGGATGGAAGGAGGGATGGGTGGAAGAATGGATGGAAGGATGGGTTGAGGGATAGATGGGGAGGGATGGAAGGATGTAGGAGGGATGGGTGGAGGGATTGGTGGAGGGAGAGGTGGATGGAGGGAGGGATGGATGGATGGAGGAATGGATGGAGGGAGGGATGGGTGGAGGGATGTGGGATGGATGGAGGGAGGGATGGGTGGAGGGATGTGGGATGGATGGAGGGAGGGATGGGTGGAGGGATGTGGGATGGATGGAAGGATGGATGGAGGGAGGGATGGATGGAGGGATGGGCGGAGGAATGTGGGAGGGATGGATGGAGGAATGGGTGGAAGAATGTGGGAGGGATGGATGGAAGGAGAGATGGATGGAGGGATGAGTGGAGGAATGTGGCATGGATGGAAGGATGGGTTGAGAGATGGATGAATGGAAGAGTGGATAACAAGATATGGGAGAGATGGATGGAGGGACAGGTGGAGGGGTGATGGACAGACTCCAACCTTGGGCAGAGCTCCTTTGAAGAAGCTTCAGTCTATCCCTGGGATGCTGGCTGTGGAACAAGGGTCCCCTGAGTCTTGGACCTTTTTTTTTTTTTTTTTTTTTTTGAGACGGAGTCTCGCTCTGTCACCCAGGCTGGAGTGCAGTGGCCGGATCTCAGCTCACTGCAAGCTCCGCCTCCCGGGTTCACGCCATTCTCCTGCCTCAGCCTCCTGAGTAGCTGGGACTACAGGCGCCACCACCTCGCCCGGCTAGTTTTTTGTATTTTTTAGTAGAGACGGGGTTTCACCGTGTTAGCCAGGATGGTCTCGATCTCCTGACCTCGTGATCCGCCCGTCTCGGCCTCCCAAAGTGCTGGGATTACAGGCTTGAGCCACCGCGCCCGGCCTGTCTTGGACCTTTTGATGAAAAGTACTGAGACCTTGCAGCAGGTTTGGTGTTTTGTTGGGGGAAACTGGACTGAGAAAGTGCCCAGTCTGGCTGTATGGCGGTTCTCTGGGGAGGCTGGTATGGAAAGAAACAGTCTTGAGTGAGAGGTAAACTCTCAAGCCCTTCCACTGTGGCATGTAACACGCTAAGGGACACATGTATTCCTGTTCAGAAACCAGACCCTGGGGCTGCCCAGCGAATGAGGACACCAATTTGATGATGGCAGCTCTGCAGAAACCCAGGAGGGGGGCGCTGGGCCGGTTGTGGACTCAGATTGTCTTGTGCCACTGCCATTGAAATCATTATTTATCAGCAGAAAACAAAAGCAAACCTCTCAGCTGGAGGCATGGGAGAAGGTGGACCTGAGTTCGAATGTGAACTCTGCCAGTTGCATAACCTTGGCCAAATCACTCAAGCTATGTGAGCCGACCTCATTGGTAGCACAGTACAATGACAGTCCTCGCCTCCTAGGGTGTGGGTGGTCCCGGCTCAGGGCCTGGGTACAGGGAGGACGTGGTAGCTGGAGAATCACTCGTGGTGTGAGTGACTGTCTGGGCAGAGAAGCCAGAGGAGAAGCCCGGCCACGCTGCCCACACAAGGGCGGCCACCTGTCTACCCACTCCTTCCTCCAAAGGTCTCCTCTCTGGGACCCCGAGGATCCAAGAGTCACCAGGATTCCAGGACCTCCAGGATGTGCGGAGACACTTCCAGCTGCCCTTCCCTCCTTTAAGTCAGACTCGGACCCTTTGGCTCCCGTTCCTCAGCGTTGCTACTCCTGCCTGTACTAAGGGCTTATTTCAGTACCACGGTGGGGGGTGTGTGCATGTGGGTTCCAAGCACTGCGCTCTGTTGCTGACTCAGTATCCGTGTGTTCTAGACATCAGATCATTTTCCCTCCCTCGTCACCTCCCCACCCAAATCAGTGCATCAAGGGACAGCAGAAAGTTCGAGGCATGGAAAGCCTTTTAAGCAGCAGCATCTATTTGGGGGTGCACACAGGCATCAATAAGGCCTGGCATTTGGACTTGGCTTTTTCCTGTGTTGCTGGGTGACCTTGGGCAGCTCACCAATGTGCTTTGCGAGCTGGTTTTTATGTTGGACCACTCAGCACAATAACAGTGACTAGAAGTGATGGAGTGGCTTGTGGCTTAAAGGAGGTGACTATCACCTAGGCCAGCCACTCAGATTCAAGACACAGGATTGGTTACTGCAACTATAAATGCTGTTAAAATATAACGACTTGAAAGTGACAATGTGCGATGTAAGTGCAATCTTATGTAGTGTAAGGTTAGTTCACATAGCGATAGTGTTAAAATATACCACAAGTCAATAAATAAGATTATATTGCCTTTTATTTTTATTTTTTTAATTTTTTTGAGATGAGGTCTCACTCTCTCACCCACGCTGGAGTGCAGTGGTACGATCTCGACTCAATGCAACCTTTGCCTCCTGGGCTCAAGTGATCCTCTCACCTCAGCCTCCCAAGTAGCTGGGACTATAGGCGTGCACCACCATGCCAGGTTAATTTTTGCATTTTGGTGGAGACAGCATTTCACCATGTTGCCCAGGCTGGTCTTGAGCTCCTGGACTCAAGGAATCCGCCTACCTCAGCCTCCCAAAGTGCTGGGATTACAGGCATGGGTCACCATGTCCAGCCTCCGATTACATTGCCTTTTATAAGCTGCTTTTGGATCAGATTAACGCATCTGTGGCTTCCGTGGAAGAATATATTGCATTTAAAAATCACAGTTACGGCTGGGCACGGTGGCTCACGCCTATAATCCCAGCACTTTGGGAGGCCGAGGCGGGTGGATCACGAGGTCAGGAGATCGAGCCCATCCTGGCTAACATGGTGAAACCCCATCTCTACTAAAATACAAAAAAAGAAAAAAAAAATTAGCCAGGCATGATGGCGGGTACCTGTAGTCCCAGCTACTCGGGAGGCTGAGGCAGGAGAATGACGTGAGCCTGGGAGGCGGAGGTTGCAGTGAGCCGAGATGGCGCCACTGCACTCCAGCCTGGGTGACGGAGCAAGACTCCATCTCAAAAAAAAAAAAAAAAAATCAGTTACAGTGATTTGCTAGATTTTACCTCCAGTGAGGTGGGAGCCCAGAGGGTGCCCATCTGTGCAGAAGAGAGACAGGGTGTCACTGAGGGCTGGCTGGGTCCTTGCTGGCTGTGGAGGACAGGTGGAAGGGTGGAAGCGGGTCCAAGGAGAGGGGGCCTGGGGCTTGGTGGGGGTGGACCAGGAGGAGGCAGATGCTGGACAGAGCACGAAGGTGAACTGCTGGGACTTGCTGCCCGCATAGCTGCTGGGGACAATGAGACAGGAGCTCAGGAGGACACTGCGGTTTATTGTTCAATGCCTGAGATCATGGTGATGCTCAATTCCTTTGTGGTTTAAAAATCAACTCCTGCGGCCGGGCCCAGTGGCTCAAGCCTGTAATCCCAGCACTTTGGGAGGCCGAGACGGGTGGATCACGAGGTCAGGAGATCGAGACAATCCTGGCTAACACGGTGAAACACCGTCTCTACTAAAAAATACAAAAAAACTAGCCGGGCGAGGTGGTGGATGCCTGTAGTCCCAGCTACTCGGGAGGCTGAGGCAGGAGAATGGTGTAAACCCGGCAGACCGAGCTTGTAGTGAGCCGAGATCCGGCCACTGCACTCCAGCCTGGGCGACAGAGCGAGACTCCATCTCGGGAAAAAAAAAAAAAAAAAAAAATCAACTCCTGCCCAAGCCCCACTCCAGGCAGACGTAGTTCTCCCGTGCTTGTCCCTCCATGCTCCATGTCACCCTCTCCTAGTCACTGCAACCGTGATCAATCCCTGGTTGTCAACTCAAACCTCAGTTTCTCCTGGAAGCTTTGCTGCCCCCTCCCTGGGGGTGCCCTGCCTCATGCCCTCCTCCGCCACCTGTGACCCTCCCCCATACTTGGGGTATGTGGCTCGTGCTGGCACTTCTCACTCCCTGGTTTCATCTACTCGGCTGGACTGGCAGCTGCTCACTGGCAGTCTGTGTAAGCAGCTTCCCCTGGAGCCCATCTCCAAGGTGTGATGGGACTCTCACCCCCGGAGTTGTGCAGCAGGCAGTCCTGGCGAACAGCCCTGAGTCCAAGCAGACATGGATGGTAGTAGGATTTTCCGGAACAGTGTCCCCTCTATTAGTCTTCCCAGCATGTGCCTTGAGTCCACACAATCTCAACCTGCTCATACACCCACACTAAAGATTACGAAGGGAACTCCTGCCCTGTTTTTTTTACCTTCTATTTTATTTTTGAGACAGGGCCCCACTGTGTTGCCCAGGCTGGTCTTGAACTCCTGGACTCAAGCCATCTGCCTGCCTGAGCCTCCCAAAGTGCTGGGATTACAGGCATGAGCTGCTGCACCCAGCCCAACCAAGCTTTTATTCATTGATTTACATCCATCCTGCCCTCAGAACCTCCAAGGATTCTGGGAGGTGCACAGGGCCGGTGAATGTCCCCATTATGCAGATCAGGACCTGGGAACCAGGGAGGCCTGAGTGGCTCAGGGCCACTGTGGTGAGGTCTGTGTCTCCTGACTTGGGTCTTCTCCAGGGTCAACCCCAGATTTTCTGTGCAGCCCCTCCTGGGTGCAGCCAGGTGCCTGGTGGTGACAGCACCACCAGGGGGCAGCAGGTACCCATGGCATTATTGGCGGGCGGCTGCCTGGGTCCCAGACCTGGCCGGTCCTGTTGGCCAGAGCAGGCAGGCCAATGGCAGTGAGGACAGAGGCCCCCTTCTTGCTGAGGGAGCCACCTGGGGAAAGAGACATTTAGTGCATTAATGCCCCGTGCTCCAGGCGAGGGGTTGGGAGAGTGGGTAGTTCTTCCTCTCTCAGCCCTTTCTGTCCCACCACCGTGGGAAGCCTCTGGATAATTTATCCGTCCATTCTTCACAAGCAAGTCGGGTGGGAGCGGTGTCTCCCCACTCTAGAGCCGAGGGGTCGAGGTTTTGCACGAGGAGGCATGGGCGCAGGCTCTCAGATGGGGCTGGAGGGGCCGGATCAGGTTTCACTCCTGGCTTTCCGATTTCTCAGGAAGATGCTGACGGGTCCAACCTGCTGCCCCATCTTCCTCCGGTGAGCAAGGCTCTCCCCCTTGCCCTAAAGGTGCCCACTGCTGCTTCCTCGGGGAAGGGCAAGAGACGGGAGCCGCCGGCTTACCTGTCACCTGGCCTGAGTTTACCGCTGCAGGCCAGAACCTAAGCGGGGACCCCTTGCTTCCACTTCAAGTGGAGAAGGGGCGAGTCTGACTCTCTGCAGAGGCCAATTTCCAGGACAGAAGCTCCATCGGAGGCCCTGGGCCCAGGAGACCCTCTCTGGGCTCCCTCCTAGCATCCCCCTGTTCCGGCCCCTGCACAGGGAAGCCAAGGGGTAAGGGGTCCGGGGGCTGCCCAGTGCTGCCCCAGCTCGTACAGGCCCAGGATTCCACCAGAGTCCAGGGTGGGAGCCCTCAGAAACTGCACCCCAGCCTCCGGGGCTGAACTAGTCTTAGAGAAGGGCTTGGACTTGCCCGGGGTCCCCCAGTGAATCAGCAGTGAAAACCCGCGGTTCCTGGCAGCTGAGCCAGGATCAATATAATTTCAATTGCAGAATCTGTTTGTCCTTGAAGCCCCTCCCACCGTCACACGTTGCCAGCTGGACAGAACGCGCCCCCACCACCCAGGGTGTGGCCCAGAAGGGAGATCAGGGCGGATCAGCATGGGGGCCGGCTGCGACCCTGGGCCGGAGAGCACTTTCCTGCGCTCACTTATGTCACGCATTCCGTCCTGGACGCCAGGAACTGCCCGCTGGGCAGCTGCGAGTGGCCAGGACTCTGGGCCAAAAGCTGGGGAATCCTGGCCTTTATGCAGCGTTGGGGGTCTTCCTGTGGGCCCCCGGCCAGGGCGGAGGACAGGAAGAGGGCTCTGGGAGTCCTGGGTCCGTGCGCCTTCGGCCTCAGCCTCGGGTATCCCGCTGGGGCGGCTTGATGGGCCAAGGGGGCTCAGGAAGCTTCGGCCCACCCCGGTGCCCCCTCCCGAGTCTGTCATTTCCGAACGGCCATGCGAGGGCGCCCAGCGCGACAGGGACCACCTCCTGACCTCCACGGAGGCCCAAAGACATCCAGGAGGGACGCCCGGCCATCACTCCAAGGGCGAGGTCGCTCCCCCATGGAGAAGGGCCCCCCCAAAGTCCGAGCGCCCTTGGAGAAAGTCGCCTGGACCTGGGCCTTCGCCTCAACCCCCGCCCACCGCAACTTTCGCGGGCGGTAGCGGGGCAGGAAGTGGGGGGGCGGGGGCGGGGGCGGCGCTTGGGACGCGGGGAGGTGCCAGACGAGTGCTCCGGCCCCGCCCCTGCCCCGCCCGGCCGTGGCCGCGCCCCCTGCGCCCCCAGCGCCCCGGAGCCGCTGAGCCGCGGAGTAGTCGAGTCGCAGCGCCGGGCGTGGGTCCTGCGGGAGGGGCGAACAAAGCGGCTGCGACGCGGTCGGCCCAGGCCCGGGACGCGCGGAGCGAGCGACCCCACCGGGCCTTTGTCTCGGGCGGGGCAGGAGCGGCGGCGGCCGCGGGGCGCCCGGAGCGCAGAATGCGGCGCCCGGCGGCGCGGATCGGGGAGCGCTGCGGCGACTGGCTGCGTGGAGTTCGGCCCGGGGCCCGCGAGCACTTGCGTGTGTGAAGCGGGGAGATCCGGCGCGCTGCCCGTTGCCCGCCCGGCGGCTGCACGTGGGCGGGAGCGGCGGCCCGAGAGGAGCCCGAGGAGGAGGAGGAGGAGGAGGAAGAGGAGGGGACGCGCGGCGGCGCAGCGGGGGACCTGGGGCAGCCCGCGCGAAGCCCCGCCCCGGTCCTGAGCCCCGCGCGCGCGGGCGGGATGCCCCGCGGCCGCTGCACTTTGGCTCAAGCGCTGCCCTGAGCCGGTCGGGCCCGCAGGCGCCATGGAGCAGTGGCGGCAGTGCGGCCGCTGGCTCATCGACTGCAAGGTCCTGCCGCCCAACCACCGGGTGGTGTGGCCCTCGGCCGTGGTCTTCGACTTGGCGCAGGCGCTGCGCGACGGGGTACTCCTGTGCCAGCTGCTGCACAACCTCTCCCCCGGCTCCATCGACCTCAAGGACATCAACTTCCGGCCGCAGATGTCCCAGGTGAGCGCCCGGCGCGGCGGGAGGGCCCCAGGGCTCCGGCGTTCGAGCTGCCCGACGCGCGGACGGACCGCGGGGGCTCGCAGCGGCGGCGGCCCAGGCGCCCTGGCTGTGGCGGCCGTGCTCTGGGACGCGGGCGGGCGACGGGAGGGCGCGCCCCGGCCCTCCGAGCCGCGACCTCAGGAGGCGCGAAGTTGGCCAAAGTCCCTCCAGCCTGGGTCGCACCGCCGTCCTCCCCGCCCCCGGGCACTGCTCCGGTGCGGCGGTTCCGCGGTCTGCGCCGCCTGGGATGGGGGAGGCTGCCGCGCTGCGCTTGCTCTGCGGGGCCCTGCGAGTGGCCCCTCAGTGCCCAGGGAGCCTGCCGAGCCGGGTGTAAGCGTCGTGGGTCGTATCCTCGGGCCTCGCGCCTCCTGGCCGGACGCCGGTGGAAGAGCGGGCGCGGTCGCTGTGCCGGCCCGGGGCGCGGCTTGAGGGCCCGGGAGGGGCGCGGGGCGGGAGCCCTCGGGGCCGGAGGGAGCTGGGTTCGCCCCGGGCACCGCCCCCTCTCCGGCCTCCGCCTCTTCCAGGACCCGGGCCCGGGTCGAGCCGCCTCGAGGATCCCCAGGGCCACTTGGCGCCGGTCCTGGCCCCCATCGCTTTCCTAACACCCCCACCCCTCCTTCGGGCGCTGAGTGTGGCCTTTGTCGCGGCGGAGACACGCGTGCGGCCGCAGGGCCAGGCAGGAAAATGCCTGCCCCGCCGAACGGAGCTGCTTTTCTTGGCCTCTTAAAGGGAACTTGGCTAAGACTTGAGCAGAATAGAGGCTTCCATCCTCTTCTCCGGGGGTCGCGGAATCCTTACTGGGAGCAGCTTAGAAGAGGTCGGGGGAGGCAGAGGGGGTGCCAGCTCGGACCAACCAGCACCGACGAGGCGCCACCTTCCAGCCAGCTCAGCAGCCCCTCACGGCGCGCAGTGGCAACTCCATGTGGAGAGGGACCATTCACCAGTGGGACTTAGGACGTGGTTCCTGGGAAGGAGAGAGAGTGAGTCACTAGCGATTCCAGGCTGGGCTGCCGAGGCCTCTGCCCTTTGGTGGTGACTGCGTTCCCTAGGAGACCGGGCCCTTCTGGGCTGGGTTGGGGGGGCGTGCTGACAAAGGCAAGCCCTGAGGGGAAGGGGCCGCCTTCCCACTGGGTAATGATTACCCAGCACCGCCTTGGACCGGCTTAGTAGGAGCCCTCAGGAGCCTCCCTGGGAGCCAGCCCTTCTTCCCGCAGGGTGTCAGTGGTCAGGTGCAGGTGGCGGTCACCGCTGCAGAGGGCTTCCCCAGATGTGTTCTCAGAGCCCCACGGGGACTGGGAAGTCTGGACTCCATTTTATGGCTGGAGAAACTGAGGAGAAGGGTAGCTGTGAGGGAGCAGGGCTGGGCCTGGAACCAAGGCGGCTGCCTTTGATGTGAGTTCCAGGGGCTGCCCAGCGCTGACTTGCTGGGGCAGGATTTCCGGCTGCTTGCAGGCTGGGGCTCAGGGCAGAGGCAGGGCAGCTGGGTCAGCACAGAGGAGGCTTGGGAGGAACCCAGCCTTGCGTCGTGGAGTCGCTGGGTCTCCGGGCTGCCCCTCCCCAGCTGTGGTTTGGGAAGATGGGAAGAAGAGGGGGCCCTGGCTGTGGCAGGTGGCTTGGCTCAGCCTTTGCACTGGAAGTTCAAGCCAGAGACTTCCTGGGGTCTCTGGAGCCATTGGCCAGGCAGCAATATGAACCCTGACACAGGCCCCTTGAGCCCTGCTGCTGGGCCGGTGGAGGGGCGTCTGGGGGTCCCACTGCTGAGCCGGTGGAGGGTTGTCTACGGGCCCTGCTGCCTGACTGGTGGAGGGGTGTCATAAGGGCCCTGCTGCTGGGTGGGTGGAGGGTGTGTAGGGGCCTGGGCGGTAGGAGGACCAGATGGGTGTGTGTCTGTGTGGCTCTCTGCTCTGATTGAATCCTGGCACTGTCCCCTCCCAGGTAGGCAACGACCTCCAGAGCCTCAGTTTCCCCATCTGTGTCATGAGAATAGTCACAGCAGCCCCCTCTTAGCCATGCTGTGAGGATTTGCTAAGGGCAGGCACAGAAGGCACACCCTTAGCACAGTGCCCATGAAATGACCATCACCTGGACACTGGCATGTATGGATGGCCCTGTGTAGCTGAGGCTGACCTTGCCCTCCACTCCTCTGTCCCGTGGAGGGTGGGCCACCTTTGTACGACTGTTGCCTGCACAGGGATGGCTGCAGGTGGTCCCTTAACCCTCACGTTGGCTATGACGGCCCCATCTGTACGTTCACACGTGGAGAAACCCCTTTACTGCATCTGGCTGCACACAGGAGCTGGGAGAGGGACTTCATTTCTCTGTATGGCTGGTGTTTGTTATCTGGGAAACTCACTTTTTTTTTTTTTTGTCTTTTTGGAGATGAAGTCTTGCTCTGTCGCCGAGGCTGGAGTGCAGTGGTGCAATGTCGGCTCACCACAACCTCCGCCTCCCGGGTTCAAGTGATTCTCCTGTGTCAGCCTCCTGAGTAGCTGGGATTACAGGCATGTGCCACCTCACTCAGCTAATTTTGTACTTTTGGTAGAGATGGGGTTTCTCTATGTTGGTCAGGCTGGTCTCGAACTTCCGACCTCAGGTGATCTACCCGCGTCAGCTTCCCAAAGTGTTGGGATTACAGGCATGAGCCACTGCACCCAGCCTGTATTTTTAGTAGAGATGGGGTTTCACCATGTTGGCCAGGCTGGTCTCAAACTCCTGACCTCGTGATCCACCTGCCTCGGCCTCCCAAAGTGTTGGGATTACAGATGTGAGCCACCGTGCCCGGCCCACACCCAGCTATTTTTTGTATTTTTAGTAGAGACGATGTTTCACTATGTTGGCCAGACAGATCTCGAACTCCTGACCTCGTGATCCGCCCGCCTTGGCCTCCCAAAGTGTTGGGATTACAGGCGTGAGCCACAGCGCCACACCCATGCCCAGCTATTTTTTGTATTTTTAGTAGAGATGGGGTTTCACTGTGTTGGCCAGGCTTGTCTCGAACTCCTGACCTCGTGATCTGCTCACCTCAGCCTCCCAAAGTGCTGGGATTACAGACGTGAGCCCCGGCGCCTGGCTGAAACTCATATTTCTTAAGGGGTGGGGATGGGAGGGGGAAGAGGTCATCTCCACCCTTGGTGGTTGGGTCATAGAAAAATCACATCTGCCCTTTCTTACCTGCCCTGCTGTGGCCTAAGCACAACCTTAGGTGGGGGTTGCCGCCTGTGTTTAATAGGTGAGGCCGTCAAGGTTCGGAGAGCTTGAGTGACTCCTCACCACGCCACCACTCCTGCCCAGATCAGTAAGTGGCAAAACCAACATAGGGATTGCAGTCTCCCTCCCAAGACTGTTTATTTTTTTATTTTTATTTTTTTTTTGAGACGGAGTCTCGCTCTGGCGCCCAGGCTGGAGTGCAGTGGCCGGATCTCAGCTCACTGCAAGCTCCGCCTCCCGGGTTCCCGCCATTCTCCTGCCTCAGCCTCCCGAGTAGCTGGGACTACAGGCGCCCGCCAGGTCGCCCGGCTAGTTTTTTGTATTTTTAGTAGAGACGGGGTTTCACCATGTTAGCCAGGATGGTCTCGATCTCCTGACCTCGTGATCCGCCCGTCTCAGCCTCCCAAAGTGCTGGGATTACAGGCTTGAGCCACCGCGCCCGGCCAAGACTGTTTAAATAAATGATGACTGCAGACTTTCCTAAGCTGGCTTGCTGTCTTGCGGACTTTCTGAGGGATGTCCCTGGCCTCGTTCTTGGGTTGTCACGGTGTGTGTCTGTTTTCAAGGGGTGGCTGGGATGGGGGGTGGGTGCCTGTGATCCCTGGCTAGTGAGTTGCAGGGCCCCTTGAGGGCACATGCTGGGCAGTCTCCCACCTCCCTGCCAGTCATGGCATATGGGGCCGTCTAGCCCGGAGGCCTCTATCATGTTCCCTCCTTCCAGAATTTCCCCTGGCTTCTCATGGTGACATCCTATTTTCAGAGGACTTGGAGCGCCCCTCCCACTTTGAGTTTAATCTAGGCTGGGTTATTTGCCCTAATGGATCATCATAGCAATGTGCATTTATGCAGCACCTGCTGTGCACAGAACCGGGTGCTAGGAGGTGGTCACAGGGATCCCAGTGGCCCACCTGGTCATTTCTTCTGAAGCTGGCAGGATCTACTTGATTTTATTTTATTTTTTATCCAAAGTGCCTGGAAGCCCCATGGGTTTAATTAAGCTAATTGGGTATGGCCACAATCTGCTGACCCTCACAAGAGACTGAGTATGTCTGGAGCAGCTTCGGTTGGGAGGTCCCGAGGTTGCCTGTGCCAGCATCTCCAGATTGCACCCTTAGGGCACCACCCGCCCAGTCTCTGACTTGCACACATCGCCCTGGTGACCTCTTTCCAGTAAAACAGATCAGGCAGCCATTGCTGGAACACCACGCAAAGGCTTGGCCCCAGGCCTGCCAGAGTCTGTCCCCAACCTCCACCTCAACTCCCTGTGCTCCCTGCCTCTTCCCAGACACACCAGCCTGGCGATGTTTTTGGCACCCCCCCTCCAGGGCCTTTTTGATGTGTGCCATCATAAGCTGTGCGCTTGCTGGAAGACCTTGTCTCCTTCTAGCTTGGTTCTTCCTGTGGGAGCTGGTATGGGGGCTCCCTCCCCTTCGCAGCCTCCTTGGGTTTCACCCTCTCCCGACCCTGTCCTGCACGTGCTTCGAACCTCCATCTCACTCCTTCACTGTTCCAGGTGTCCCTCTGGCCTCATCCTCTCCGCTTTTTGTGTCATTACACAGTACCCTTGCTGCTCGTTCTGCAAAACTCAGCAGCTGGACAGCTGGAGAGTGTGAAGGGTGATCCTAACGAGAGACTGACTGTGTCTGGAGCACCTTTGTGTGGCTGCCTCCCTTCCAGGTCTGAGCCCCTCCAAGGCAGGGCCATGGCTGGGCTCGCTCCTCTCTGGGTCCCTCAGAACCTTGTGCCTTCATTCGAGGAATAATAAATAAATAAATAAATAATATATAATTAAATAATAAATAAATAAGTAATAATAAAACCCTACCGCATGCCACGCGGGCTTTGTGCCTGTGAGGGGAGGGAGGAGAACAGGCCAGGGCTGTCCCCACTCTCATGAGGCTTCTCGTCACACAAGGACCCCAGTAGATGTTGATGAGGAGCTTGGTAACTGAAAAGCGACAGGGAAATACCCGAAGGGCCCCCGGTGCCAGCAGAAGGAGCTTGGCTGGTGTAGCTGGGGCACTGGGCTGCCGGGAGCAGAGGAGGGGATGCTGGCTGTGAGGAAGACAAGGACGTCTTTTCTTTTTTAGGGGATAGATTGTATTTTCTAAAAAAATTTGAAAATATCTCAGTCGTAGGAAAGTTACAAGTACAGCACAGGTAACTTTTTCTTGAACCATTTGAGGGGAAGTATGGGGCTCGATGCCCTGCACCCCAAATGCATCAGTGCGTTTCCTACAAACAAGGTCATGCTCCTCTGTAACCACAGCACCACTGTCTCCATCCAGCCAACAGCAGCAATCCGTGACCCGTCCGCTTCTCCACAGTTGTCCCAGCAAATGCCCTTCACGGCATAGAGCTGCCTCAGGACCCTGGGCTGCCGGTGGCTGTGTCCCTCTCTGTCAACCTGGGCCCACTCCTCAGCCTTTCTTTGATGTTCATGACCTTGACTCTTTGGAAGGTTACAGCCTCCTTTGGTTACAGAATGTTCCCCCATCAGCAGGGTCAGGCACCTGTAGGGGCCTAGCTCAGCCTCCCTGCTGCATCCTTCCTGCTTCCTCCTAGCAGTTGGCACGGGGCTTGGATGTGCCCCATTGTGGGGCTTGGATGTGCCCCATTGCGGGTGATGTTGTGTTTAATTACTCTGTTAAGGTGGAGATTGCTTGATTTCACTGTAAAGTTACTTTGCTTCTCTTTGCCCTTAACACATACTTAAAGAAGATACTTTGAGTCAATATAAATATCTTGCTATTTGCTTCTTCTTTTCTCTCTCCTTTCCTTCCTCTCATTCTTCTCTGCTCATCTCTCTCACTCTTTTCTTCTTTTTCTTCTCATCCATCTCTGCTTTTCTTTTTCCTCTCTCCCTCCCTCATTCTGTCCCTGCCTGCCATGTCTCCAGTTTGGGTTATGGTTTCCTGTTTTATTCCATGCATATAACCTGTTACCATCATTATTTATACTGATGCTCACACAGTCTCAGGTTTGGCCAGTGAGAACCGTGTTACACCGGCTTTTGCTTCCCTGTGTCTTTTGATTCGTCCTCATCATTCTTCGATTGCAGAGGACATGTGAATACCGTGCCTGACTTCCTGGCACAAGATGTTCC